>NC_054476.1:29186137-29842387 GCF_017639515.1 Carcharodon carcharias
TCCTCTCAAGGAGAGTCTCCAAAATTTGCACAACGACGGAGAGAGCAGAGTGTCCAATTATTTTTCAGCACATGCTTATCAATTCCTCTTGGGTTTTGCTTTTTGACATCCTGATAAGACCTTTAATTGAAAAAGACCGTACCATCTTGTTCAGAACCCAGAAAGGGGGGTGGGATGGGGGCAAAGGGGCGTTATCACATTCCAAAATCGTGGGTCCAGCAAATACCGGAAGATCCGCAGCCTCAAAAAAATGCTTTTGCTTTCAACAAACGTGAAGGTCATGGGCTGATTCGCTATCGCTGCTAAGTGAATAGACTTCTGTGTATTCTGCGTTGCATTTTCCAGTACACTGGACTGAGAAAAGAAATGCTACAATTATTCCCCAAACTAGACTAGATAAAGCAATCGTTGAAAAGAAACACACCACAGCCATTAAACAAAGCTGTGTTGTCTATTAAACCGTGTTACTTGTTGAATGATTCATTGCACAGAAAGATTCAAAAACGCTTTGAAAATCCATTCAGGGAATAAAACTGCATTATTAAATATTGAAATCACTATTGGGGAAGGAACCTCGAAACAGGATAATTTCCCGTTTTATCTTGCCCTGATATTGAACGAAATGATGGATAGACCTTAAAATTGTTTGCCAATATAATTCCAACCTCTATGTTTTGCAGTTTGGATTCCCTATAGGGTTCGGATAATTTTCGACCTCAAATTTCCAAGTGCGGTTGAAAGTGATTTTAAAAAGACACGTCCCGGACCTCATTCGTTTCCAAATCCTATTGAGAAACTTGCAGTTACACCATGGATTACCTCGCGTTTTTTTTTATATATAAGTAGCCAATTATTTATGTTTAAGGATTTTCACAGGGTATTCACGGAAATAAAGCTGTATTTGCCTCTGCTTTCGTTTAATCTAAAGATGCGTTGATAGGTTTTGATGCCGAGAGATTGATATTCTGATATAATGTTTTAATTAATTAGTCTTAGCGAACTTTACTGTTGCTGGATATTTTTTCCTCATTGTTTTATTCTCAAGTTTTTAAAAAAAAAAAATTGAAACTATAACCAGCAGCGGCGGAGAATTACCGCTCTGGTTTTATGTAAACTGTTGTGGTTCAGCCGTTTTTATCTCCCTTATGCACTTAGATCGAGCGGACCTGTGCGCACCTGCATTTCAAAAATGCACATCCCCACCCCCCAGCCCACCCCTTCCTCCTCTTGCTCAGAATTGTTGTTCAATCGTCTTTGGCATGCATTTACAATATTATCATTGTGCATCTTGTGGAAAACGACTTTATTTTGAGGCCGGAGTGAGATGTGGGGACTCTGAATTCATTTTTAAACGTGTTGCACTTACAGTTATAAAGTAATTCACAGTGCTGTGTGGGATCAAGCTACTGTGGTGGGTGACAGGGGACAGTTTGCGCTTTAACAAGCCGTTTTAATCTCCCCTATGCACTTAGATCGAGCGGACCTGTGTGCTTGTAGGTAGCGCTAATAGGCGGAATGAAGCCCGAATCTGCTCTGTAAGATGCTAACATACCCATAAGTACTTGAAAGCCCAATATTTCGAAATGCAGGTCTGGAAGCGACGGAACGATATTTACTAATAGCATGAGTCCTGTAGGCCACTGAACTGTTTTCACAGTTAAATTTTTCGCGTTAGGTGACCGGGTTGGACATATTTGGAATCGAGATTTGAAAGTAACAATCGTGCCAACATTTGGGAACCTGATTGGTAACAAGGGGTGGTTAATGCACTCTCAGTCGATTCAACAAGAAACTCTTAAGCACTGATTCTATCGAACAGACTGTTCAAATGCCTATTTACCTTTGCCAAAGAAAATTCGATTTTAACCATATATTTATCCATACAATAACTAATATTGTAATTCACTGTATGTGAAGTCTTAGGGACGCACGTGAAAGGCCCGCACAAGCACTCTGGATTACTAAAGTGTCCAACTGAAACAGGCGAACATGGACCAACTTGAGGCCTTCAATCGACGCAGGAGACGGCGCAAGTTGCACGCCAGCTGATCTTATTAACGAAAGGGACTCCTTTTTAAACACATTATGACTTTCTAATTAGATCAGGAATCCGGTGCGCGTTAAAAAAAATAGTCCAGATAATTGAAAGTCGGGCGTTGGAAAGGTTGATTTACGGCGGGGTATCCTGGAGGGGTCAAATGCAGACGCGGAACTTTTTCTGTCACTTCGGGTTTCGCACTTCGGCTTGTTTATTTATTTACTGACAGAGGCAATTTGCTTTCTGTAAGTGGGAGGCCATTTCATTTTATGTGAAAGTGGAACTTGTGCGGCGGAGGCCCTTTCAGGCTCAGTGTTAATTAGTCAGGATCGTGCTATGGAAACGGGAGCAGAGGATTGTGATCCATTGGACAGATGAAGATTGTCTTTCACGGGATAAATATTATTATAAAAACAAACTATAGGCACCCTACTTACAGCACCATCAAAGCAACAGAAGCCAAGCTTTCCTGTGTTATAAATTATCCTTGTATTCGGTTAGAATCCATGCCCTTTTGAGTTTTGGTTGAAATCACTGACAGAACACTCGGTTTGCGGTATGGAGTATAATTAATTTTATTTTAGCTTATAATATGCCTCCTTCCAACTAAACTATTGGTGTGTGTGTGTGTGTGTGTGTGTGGGGGGGGGGGGGGGGGGGGGGGGGGGGGGGTGTTGTGGGGGTGGGGGGGGGGGTGTCAATGTTGCATCTTATCATTTCTCATTGCGTTCCACGCCTCACATATATATGATGCAGAGCTTAGGGCTTTTATCATCACCGATTTAAAGAGTTATAAGATGTCAACATGTTTCCCAAACACTGTGGTGTTAATACCAATAACAATGGTTATGTATAAAATAGGTGATCCCCATATCATAAGATAGAAAGAACGTAGACCGCGCCCAATGTGAAGATTTTACAGAAGAGTTTAGAAATTGGCAGTTAAATTTAATACCCGAAACCACAAGGCGGAAAGGATGCTTCCACACGGAAATAATTTAACTTCTTAGGAATATTCCCCTGTTAGCTTTCGGTGCAATAAAATCCGTTTTGCCCGGAATGTTCTGAGCATCGCACATTTTCCTTTGTTGCATCAAACTAACAGTTACAGAAAATTGAACCTGCACAAACCCTTTGAGATTTACGAATTTGCAAATCTGACTTGCTTTATATTGAAAAAATATTTTTACATTTGCTTTATATTTGAAAATATTGCAGGAATATTTTCAAATAAACTATATTTTTTCTAGAAGGGGAACCTCGTCACGTTAAACAATTCTGATTTGTTTAAGACTCAAGCTTTACGAAACAAAATAACGCGATCCTAAAATAACGTGGCAAATTTCTTCAACTTCACCTGGCAATCAATAGAATCAAGGTGTTTGTTTTTAAACAATGCAGATTCAACACTTGGCATTAACTAACTTTTCACGTCAGAAATTCACACAGATCCCTAAAATAATTTCAGTTACAGGTTTTTTGAACAATCTTCATTCGTTATGGGAAAATTATAGACAGAGAGATACTAATGGCCGGTAAATTCACAATTCACTCGAAATAAGCAAACATTATCAAGTATATAATTATGCATTGGGAGGATTGAAATCCAGACTTGAAATACTGTAATAGTAAATCTCCTGCAAAAACACAGGACATTCTTATTTACAATAGTTTATTACATTCTATTAGTAGTCTTGCGTCTATTGTTGCTGAGTTTTTGTTGTTCAGTATAGGGCGGCAGCTCAAGATTTATTAATGTCTTGTAGCAGCATCTTTGCTGAACAATTCACAATCCGATGGGACTCAGTCCATCAATTCCGTGGAAAGTGGATTCCAGCGCAGTGTTAGGAATTCCGCCAGCAGCGAAGAAACAGCGCATGCAGTTAATTTCCGGACGCAGTGATTGCACCAACGCCAGCAATACATGTTACACCCGGGCTCTTTTCAACAGGCGCAATTATTTACAACTGTTTTAAAAAAAACCGCACCGTTCCTGTTTTGTGAACTTCAGTGTACATTTTGCCCCGGTTATTTAGGACGAATCTTGGGAGCCAACACCTCGTACCAATTCAACTGTGCTTTCTTTTCGATTTTTTGCAGTCAATTTAATTGGGCCTTTTTATTTTCTGTTACCAATTTCAAATAAAACCTTCAGCCAATTCCAAACTCAAAAATGTAAAAGATCTGCATTGGTATAGCGCTCGTACCCTGTCTCTGGGTTCGTAATTTTAGTTTAATCATAACATAAATTATGTTAGAGGATACGTAGAGAACCTCAGTGTCATGTGCAATTTAGAAGAGACTCTGAAACAAGAAAACAAGAGGCAAATGGCTACTAGAGTGGATCAATTGTAAACCCGCGTGGATTCGATTTACCATCTATGAATATTTTTCACCCAAAGGGTGCAATGTTCTACGGGGGGGGGGGGGGGGGGGGGGCGGGGGGGTGGTGTGGGGGGACAGTACCATGTCTCCAGGACAGACTTGGTCTGTCTGTGGCGTCCCGAACGAATCTTGCCGAAATTCTGGGATTAAATTAGGCAGCCGAAGTGGTTATCGGAAACGAAGCTCAGGACAGATTGATTACTGCGTAAGCGAGTAGAAAACAGAACAAAAAATGTCTAGTGATGTTTCTCTCCAAGAATAAAACTGGGAACCTACTGACCTACTACATGCTTACTTAGGGGGTTTGTTTCAACGAATTCTGAAAACCATTTCGAGTATATTAAAGGGAAAGGAATAACTCTCGGGCATTAAGGTCGGTTTACTTAATAACAGATACTGTCAAGTTTTTCATTGCAGAAATGATTTGAGATATTGGTAATTTAAGACAGTCTGATTGTAATTTTAAGTAAAAAACAGAGAAAGATCAAGGGTTATCTTCGGGAGTCTTATTTATTGTTTCATTCTTCAGAACCTCATCCCAGTCTTCCGGATGACTGGGGTAACAGGCAGTGCAATCATGTCACGTCATTTATTCCCAGTTCTCTTCACTTCGGAGGTACTAAGTCTCTTCCATATCATTTTAACATCTGAATCATTACTTAATACCAAATTCCGGCTTGTATTCCTGTATTCCTTCTTGTCGAAAGGTATCTTTTTTATATGGATCTAGTTTTTTTTTTGGGGGGGGGGGGGTGCGGTGGTGATGGCTGCTTTTAATGCAAGAGATGGCGGTTTATCCAATGTTTAAACATCTCTAACAATACATTTCTCTGGAGCTCTGTGATAGTTCTTGTCTTTCTCTCCAAATTTGGAGACGGTTTCTGTGTGGGATTACCCAGAATTGCTACAACATCTAACTCATTTCAATTTTGTCCAAATCCTTAGCTGTTTTAGCTATTTCTATCATGCCCCATGTTTTTATATCAAGATAATAACTTGAACTCCCTCAACCTCCTTTCATAACATACAATTTCAAGATTATGAACGATCAGTTACTTTTCTCTCTGATAAACTCACAGATTGGTTTAGATTCAAACACAAATGTGCTTCTGAAGACTATTGAACTATTATCACTATCAATGCTTCTAGCCAAACACTGCGTCATTCTATTTGTTTTATTAATTGCCTTGCTACACTGTGGGAAAGGTTTTAGTGAAGGGGTCAGCTACCATTCCTAAATTATTTTTCTTCTATGCTTTTTGCAAAGCTTTGCCTCATACCCGTGGTGACTTTTTATTAGATTGCGTCAATGGGGCAAGTTGACATTCTGATCTAAACCAATGTGTGAGCTTATCAGTTTTTCTTTTTCTCACCAAATACCTAGAGACAAAATTGGATTTTGTTGTGTGAAAGAAAGTGATTTATATATTACCTAATGAGCCATTGGGTTTTGACTAAGTAAAGAATAACAGAGGGCTCTGGGAGTGGAGCTGAAAGCTGTAACACAACTGAATGCCTCTGAAGGCAATGAAGACATAAGTTCACCCCAACTAACTATGGTTTGTAAATTCATCAAAATCTAAAGATTGTATTACATCTTGTAGCATATTCCCAGGCAGCCATTGTTTGATGTATTTACAGGTAGCATAGGTACAGATCTCCTGGAAAGCAGACATATGAAGAGTTATTGTGGAGCAGGAACACAAGGTTATAGGACAAATGGTTCTTTTGGCACAAAAATTATCTGAGCAGAAATATTCACGTACACAATACACAAACTAACTGGTGCCTGGACTTTCTATGGACATATGATAAATCATCACTAGATTACTTTGTTTCAAATAGTATTCCTATTATGTGGACCTGTCATTTCTAGATAGTCTTCCAATTAAATTAATTTTATGCAGTGTTAATAAGTAATCCATGACCAGGAATGGAGCCATTTTATTCACTGATTACATTCCTGATTTATAATATACTTTGTTCACATTTTGCAATTGCAATTGTCTATTGGGCTTCACATAGTTCAGCCTCACAGGTTAACACATTCTATATTACTTCCATTGAGTTTTTTCATATAATTTTTTTAGCTCCTAATGCTGCCACCAAATTTTATCATTTTGAGTTCTTGACACATTTGACACCAAGTTTGCTGATTAGGTTCTCATTTCTACTTATTGTCAGTAGATGGATTCTTGCACTCTGTTTTCAAGGCTAATATATTTTTAAGTTGATGAGAAATTGAAACAAGAACTGTGACACATATAATCAAAGGGAATAGAGAATATAATGTAGAAAAGTGAGATGAACATGGATTGCGATGTAAGCAAATGCAAAAGACACAAAACTTAACATCACCTGAAGATGTAAGTATTTTGCAAGGTTACATTCATAGAAACAGAACAATATGATACAGAAGGAGGCCATTCGGCCCAGTGTTCCTGTGTTGGATCTTTTAAAGAATGTTGCAATTAGTCCTATGTCCCTGCTCTTTCCAGATAGCCCTGCATTTTCCCCCTTCAATAATATATCGAATTCTCCTTTAAGTGTTAGTATCAAATGTGCCTCCACCACCATTTCAGGCAGTGCATTCCAGATCATGACAACTTTCTGAACAAACAAAATCTCCTAATTTCACTTCTGGTTCTTTTGCCAATTATTTTATATGCCTTTTATTTTAAATGTCTTCCTATATGCTGCTTGGATTTTTATTTTATCAAGTGTGTACATGTATAGGTCTGCTTCCAATGTTTGCCATACATGTATAGAACATAAATCTGAACATGAAAAGACTATTTCCCCATCATTAAAGTGCCTAGATTCTCTAAATCCTTTGCAACTCCAATTTATGCAACATATAATTTGGTTGCATGCATATGTGGTTTTTACAAATGTAGAAATCCAGCTAGTACAATCTTGGAGTCATTTTGGACGTGGGAAATAAATGATGGAGTACCAATTTCTGTGGAACTCCAAAAATCATGCATCTTATGTGAAATGCTGAGTTCTATGCTCTGTGAATGTAAAGCAAGCACTTTAAGCTGGAAATTTTAAGTCCAGAAATATATATTACATAAGTAAAACTACACTTTGTTTTCTGTTTTCTAGTCAGCTAGTCATTTTCTATCCAGTTTTCAGCTCTGCTCATGTTTTCATGAGCAACCACGTTTTCTAAAGTTGCAGTTTTACTGTGGTGACAAATCTCAGAGCTGTATCTGTAGTGTTCAATTCTCGGGTTGCAGATTGTAGCTATATTATCTTTGGAACCTTGCACTGAGCTCAACCAGAAGGGAATTCTGCCCTTGCATGTTAGACAGACATACAAAGTTCCTTTCCCTAGTTGGTATTTTGTAATGAAACAAAGGAGCAAGTGGGAACATCTAATTTTTCATTACATTGACAAAAGTCAGAAGTACATTTACGAAATTCCCAAGAGGTCCAGTAGATTGACTAGATATGTTTAAACTGAGACTTACCATTACTTCTCTTCTGAGGGCACTTGTCAGGTGTATAATTAAAGTAATAATATTAAGATGTATACAATTCCCAGCATTGTCTTTCTTCAGTGATAGTTTTACATTCACAAAACACTAAAACAATTGCAAGGCCTGGATTATTCCTTACATCTTATTGCTCATATATTATCCTTTATACTCAGCTCACATTTCACCTCTTCTCTTGAAAATGCTGACTCATGCTGAAATAGGCATGAAGCATTCCAATATTTTTACCAAGTAGGGTTTTCATCAGTATGCCTTGATAATAAGATTAAGCAGACTGTTTGACCATGAGACATCACAATTTAGTTCATTCCAGTCCACTTTGACACCTATCCAAATGCACATTTCGTGATCACAGGATTGGGCTTAGGAGCAGGACCTGTACAGATTTTGTTCCTTCCCTGTTGCACTAAGGCCCTTGCAGGGCCATACTTGTGATCCAGATGAGACCAACCTATCAAATGGTTTAATGATTGATTGCGGTTTCACAAGAATGTCAGTTTACCCAATGGGCCACCAGAGAGGCCATATAATGTATTTAGATATATCGCATAATGAAACCGCAAAATGTTGGGAATACTCAACAGATCAGAAAGTATCTGTGGAGGGAGAACCAAAATTAACATTTCAGGTCAATGACCTTTTGTAGTCTAATCTTTCCTGGTGTCATGCCCAGGGCAGGCTTTAATGGGTTATTTTCTAGGCCATTGATATCTGTTCTGTTTTTAATGATAGGGGATCTTTACCAAAATTCACCTCCCTCCACCTGTTACTTTCAATTTCTTCAATATTCATGGATGCTGTTCTGGGTTTAGTAATGTGATATTTAGAAACATTTACATTGTATCTTTTGATAAAGATCTCCGCTGAAAGCCCAAGTAGAAGAGTAGAATGTGATTTTTAATTCTGTAATTAATATTGGAAAAAAAACTATACTCAAAATCTTAGTCATCTAGAAATCTACAGGGAAATTGGTCTGTCCATCATTTTGTCTTTGATGATTTAATTAATATGCATACAGCAGTACGTATTTTCTATTGATTTCGACCTATCTTTGGGCCTTTAATTTTCTCTTTAGTTGCCCCCAAATTTTCTTACCCAACCTTACAATAGTGATTACACTTCAGAAGTTCTGCATTGGTTGTAAAATGCTTGAGGGTGTTTTGAAGTTGTGAATGGTATTATATAAATGCAAATTCTTTCTTTTACTTTTATTCCAGCCTTCTTTCCTCCCTAACTCCATCAAATCTACAAAACATTTCATCTACTCTCAAATTATCATTATATGTTATTTCATCTGGTGATATCAACTCCGCTACAACATTTTTAAGTCTCCAATCAACTATTTCCCCAAAGCCAAAAAAGAAATCTCCTGCAATTGTTACTCTCAGCTCCTCAAATGTTTTGTCTTCCTAATGCACTTGTGATTCTCTACTCCTCCTATTTGCACCAACAAGGGCAACAGGGCTAGGTTTGGCAGTCGAATTCCTCATATCAATGTGTCCTAGCAATTGCTTCGTATCTCAGAAAATAGCCCGTGATTCAGCTAAACCTATTGTTTTCCTCACTCCAGATAGTACATTATTACAACACAAAAGCTTTGGTGATGCCAATGGCAATGAAACATGTACTGTGGAGGAAAGGGAAACGTTGTGCCTTTTTACTTACAACTGGCATGAAAAAAGCTGACGATTTTACCTTTAGTTACCCATTTGACTTGGATTTATATCTAATTTATTTTGTATGGTTGTATGTATGGTATGGTTAAAACAGTATGTAATCTCGTAGTTTTACTGTCATATCCTACAAAATTGTAGCTAAATCCTTTTCTTATTTTTACTTCTGTAATTCTGAATTATGGTACTTTAACTGATCCGTGTTCTATTCTCGTCAATGTGTATCTCCAATTTTGCGACTATTTATAGAACAAATATTCCAATGCCCCCAAATTAAAACCTAATATGGAGCCTCTGCCGATTGTACGGTTCACAAATTATACGATGCTTTGGCTCTGTACTGATTCTTCCAATTTTACTTCTTTCTCATGAAGACTCGACTTTGCATAGCATGTTTTGTATGCTCAAAACTGTTCACCTCCCCCCAGTGAACTTTTATCAGTCCGTTTGACAGGTTTTTAGCCAGTCCCGAATCATTTCTGCCGCGAATTTGCATGAAGGGCTTGCGAACACCGATTAATAATTAAAATTATCCCACACCTCCTGTGTTAACTCTCTTTACTTGAACTCCGAGGCTGGCTGCTTGGAAATCTTGACCTTCCTCCAGTTTCAGCTAACTTTCAGTTGTCGCATTTTGAGCATTCATTCGTTGTCACGCTCATATTTAAGATTAGTTTAGAACATTGATTCTGAAACTGAATTGAAACATTTCCATTGATATTTCTATAGAACTGTATTCACTGTACTCCTTTGCTTACACCTCGTTCATATGCTGCTCTATTTTGTTTCAACTTCCTTCCGCCTTTTATGTTGCTTTTTGCCGTTCGAGGTTTCCTTCCAATGACTCATACCTCCCGTTTTTAGCAGTGACCTACCATTTGCCTTAACCAAATTGGTCCTAGGCCCAACATCCACGTCGACCATCGCGCTCCTTGCTTTCCCGACCTTCATCTTTCTGAATCTCCTTGTTTTTTTAAATTGGAGGGAGGACTATTCCGTCGTTTCCATTATGATGCAGTCGAGATGGTTAACATGCAGCCTGCAATAAAAGTCAAAGATATATTAAAAAATGTGTTTTGTAACCACGGTGGAGAACCTTTTTTTATCGGTTAAACATAAACAGTGAACATGACTACCACAACGCACTTTATGTAACAAACTACATGCATTTATATAGCGCCTCACCAGGTCTATCAGAAACATTCGGCTGCCTTATTTGCACTGAACTGCTTTGAATGGCAGCGAGAATTATTTTGTGCATTTTATCTTCAGACTTCAATTTCTACACTAATCATGGATGTTCTCCGGGATTTAGTCATTTGGTATTTAGAAACAATTTAAATTTGCATCGACGATAAAACCTTCCCAAAACCCTGAGTAGCAGAATGGAATGTGATCTTTATTTCTGTTATGCGCGTTGAATTAAAAGCTGTGCCGATTTTAGTCTTGTGTTGAGTGAGGTCGATTTTGACTTTGTACCATAGTGTAAAATGACTGATAGAGATTCGGCATTCTGTTTTACATCTCACATTGTTTTCTTTAGCTTCAATGGGAGCGATGGAAATATATTGCCGAATCGCTATCTCTCATTTTACACTATTACACCGAGTCAAGATCTAACCCATGGGTTATTTAACAGGTGACCAACCCACATTTCAGCCATTTTGCATTTCTGTCAAAGTTGAATTTTAATTCGTGTCCCCTTCACGTTGGGCATAAACGATCCTATGGTCCGATTGGACGGAGTCTCGGGAGGTCTCTTGGTATTCTGGTCATCATTCCTCCCTTGACCAAAGCCATTTCAAAAAAAAGATTGCCGGGATATTTAACTCATTCGCTGTTTATGAGATCTTGCTGCATGATAAAAGTTGTTGCCTTTACTAAAAGTTAACAACGACTGCATTCTAAAAGCGCTTGTTTGCATGAAAAATGTTCGGGACTTCCCGAGGGAGCGGAAGGGACTATATAAATGCTGGCTCTGTATTTATTAGCATTTAGATCAATCCATTCTGCCTTTTATCAGGTTGTCTAACTATTTGCTGATGTGACATTTGTATTTGTTTCAGGTTACAGCGCTGTGACTTTCGATGGGACTCCAGGTTATGGTCACACTCCCAGCCATCACACTCCCCAGTTCTCGAATCACGCCTTCAAACATGAAGACCCCATCAACCAACAGAGCAGTATAGGTAACACTTTAGAACTCCAAAGGGCAAAGCAAGATTTACTTAGAGAAAAAAAAAAACACCAGGCCAAGTATTTCTCTGGTCTAACAAATCGAACTACTGAAATACTAGTTACTTTCTTTTTTTGCAACAATAGCCAGTTACCATTTTAAAACTTTTCTTAGTGCAGTTTGATCCGGGAAATAACATCGCAATTTTTAACTCTTGGTGAAAGCTGTTTTTGTTCAGCCTGAAACTTCTTGGTCAATGTTGCGTCTTTGAGACGCGATACAACTATCAGCCAGAATGAAAAAAACACTTCTAAAAGTTAAGTCAATGTAAGGCCAAAAGGCAAGCCTCCAACTGGCTCCACAGTGAAAGAACCTCATTTTGAATTCATAAGGTGAAAATGCTTTGCCTGGTGTTTGGTTAAGTCTATGGGTTGCTGTTGCTTTAATGAAAATTAGTTTGGGAATTTGTTATAAGTTATGATAGTAGGTTTTAGCCATGTGTACATATATTTTAACCTGTGTAAATTAATAAAATGTTTCATTTAGTTTAATGTAAAACCTCGATAAGTAGTGGTCTGATTCCTGAATTTAGAGTCGCATCTCAAACATAACACTTAAAATTATAGGTTATGACAGTTATTTAAAGTTTCCCTCTGGGATTTTTAAATAACTCCACTTTACCAACAGCACCGGTCATAACAATTGGGTAAAAAAAGTCCTGATTAAATGCACTTCTCTAATGCAATTAAACATACCACTTACATATTATGCCTTTTCAATGCCTTCAGCATTATGATATCAGGGGACAGCAAAACCAAGTTTATATGGTTTAATGAGCAAAAACTGCCTAGTATTGCTGAGTATCCACATTTAGTCCAATGCAGGTAGCAGTCCTTGCAGGATTTCATACAATGCTATAAAAGGGCACAAAGATCATGTATTTTAGTTTATGTCGAAAAGTTTGTACTTCTCAAATTACCCCGTGGGATATTGGCAGCCAAAAGTTCACTGAGCTTGCCCGAAATGCCTCTGTCCCGTACCTTAGTGGAAATGTTATTTAAATAGATTAATGGCCCTGTTAATGGAGCTAAGAGAGGAATATCAAATGAATGTGATCGCCATTCATATTCCAATGTCCCACTTCAATTTCAGGACGTGCATCTAGACACTAATTACAAGTTGATGGCCTTTTTTTAAAAAACAATTAACTGTAATAATCTATTTTTAAACTAATTTATAGCAACACTCAGGAATGGTTTGTTTGCACTTGTTGATAAACACAGGGACAACCCAGTTTAAAATGTCTATTGAATGTTGGAGAAACCAGAAACGTTTATTGTGAGTAATTACGCAGTGAGATCCTTGTTCACGGTGAGATCCGATTTATTATCCTGTGGATTGAATGTTTTTCCGTGTTGGTTTGAACACATCGTCACATGGTGAGTGCAGCTGATGTTAAGGCTGCAAAGAGTTGTTGAGTTATCTCTGCAGTTAGCTGCTAAATGTTCCGCAGAGATTTGTTGATTTTCGAGCAGTCCCGACAAGGTCAGATTTACCATGTTGGAAGGTCTGAGTGAGAACCTGAAATTCTACAAAACTCGTGACAGAACTCATTTAATCTTACATAGTTACAACCTGTCGCGAAGTTAATCACATATACAATACTCCTTTAATAATTTTCATTGAACCATCGTCTTCACAAAGCAGAATGTTATATATTGTTAGCTAGGGCACTGACCAGCCTCTTTCCCAAAATTATATGACATAAACTTCAATATTATCTACAAGCAGCGTTTCCCTGGGCGGAACTTCACGATGTTGGCGGGGGCATAAAGCGGGTGACTTCTGAAGTCTGCAGGAAGAAAAATAGGCAGGGATTACGCAACGGGCATCCTATTTGCCACCCGCCCAATTCAAAAGTTCCACCTTTTATCTTCTATTTTACACCTGTTATAACAGTCTCAAATCAGCACAATTATCACTGCAGCTGCTATATGTTTGCTGATTCGCCTGTGAGAGTTTACATTTGCTCTCAGCACGGAAAGACTGCAACAACGACGCCTGCTATAAATGTGAAAGGCATGTACAACAGTGCCTTGTTACAGCTCTGTAGCGCATTGTGTAGGTGCGTCTAGATTACACTGCAGTAAATGGGTAATAACAGTAAAGCGCCGTATAGATTTGACCGGGTTTCAGCGATATAACACAATTCTAACTTTATGTTACATGTTACCACACACAGGAAACATTTTATTATTTGACATCTTCAGCTTCTCCCTTTTAGACAGTTAAAAAGAAAACCAAAGAGGCACTGCTTTATTGTTGCCATATATTTGTGACGAATCAATGTTTCGTGACGGATCAATATATTTGTGACGGATCAATATCAATATACTGGAAAATTAAGCTGAGGCTGCGATCATAAGAAGCACGTTTGTTTGTTCTGAAAATGTGGACAAGCTAAACCGCTTGGTCTGTGGGTTCCAGCCTGTCCATTAAATAATTCAGCAGGGCTTTCATCACAGTGTCATCTCAAACATGCAACACTTTAATCTTAAGTCGCAATTAATTTAATAAAGAGGAAAGTTGGCAAGGTCTCTAATAGACGAAGCTGTAAAAGCAGATCTAATCTCTTGAAGGCTCATTGAATTGTATTGAATTAGTGGACGCGTACGGTGACTTTTTGGTAAAATTACTTAGCACAGGAATTGATCGTTCAGCTTAGCTGGTCCATACCGGCGTTTATACTCCACACGAACCTCCTCCTCCCCAGTTTCATCTCACCCTACCAGTATTTCCTTCCGTATATAACTTTGGATTTTAATTAAAGTTCGGTGATGGATGGACAAGTAAGTAGCCTGCATTCAAAACTTTTCACGGTAATATAAGCAAATACTATCTTAGAAAATAATCAGACGCATATCCCAAATAACGTTCAATTCCATTTCCACAGTTCATGTGAACATTAGTATGCGTCCGATTCTAACTCACTCAAAACCCATTAGCTTACAGAGTTAAAATCGGGCCCATATGTGTGTGTATGTATATAATATATATACGTCATTTAAAGAAATGTAATTTTCTGGTATGTGCTAATTCTCCAAGTGATGGGAAGCAAAATTAATGGACGGGATACACATAAACATGTGTCAATTAATTTCAGAAAGACATATAAACTAATCTGAAAGTAGGACAGTAAATGTGTTTAACAAGCTCATATTTTATAAGTTAACATTTGGTTTTACAATGTTTGAACCTAGTGTACGTACCCAATTGACATGTCAGCCCACTAACAGTTGACTATGTATGGCCAACATTAATATCAAATTTAGTTCATAGGATCAGAAGAAAGAGGAGCAGGAGTAGACCATTCACCCCATCGAACCTGCTCCGCCATTCAATAAGATCATGGGTGATCTGTTTGTAGCCTTAACTCACTTTCGTGCCTGTCCTCCATGACTCTTGACTCCCTTGTTGATCAAAAATCTTTCTAATATAGCCTTGAATATATTCAATGACTCAGCCTCCACTGCTTTGGAAGAAAATTCCAAAGACTAATGAGCCTCTGTGTGAAGACATTCCTCCCCATCTCTGTCTTAAATGGGAGACCCTTTATTCTTAAACTGTGATAAGTTGATTTAAATAAATGCAGAATTTGGAAATCTATTGTAAAAGACATATTCCTTTATGTGTAGCTGGTTGAACACTCAGTAAAAGACAAAACACAAGCAAAATTAAATGATACATGAGCTTGGGAAGTTTCAGATTTATAGATGCCAAGGGCCTGTACAATAGTTAATTCAGAGATTTTCATATTTTATTAACCGTTTTGGAAAGATACACAGGAGGAGAGCTGGATAGAATCTGAGTAAAGGGGGTTTCTCAAGCCTTTAGGCTCCACACATGTTCCTCTATGCCAAGAGAAATATAATGGGTTATTTTCACTTGATAGTCAGTGACTGTTTCAGTTCATTGTTTTTGTAATAATATATATAAAAAAAATCAATTTTGACAACCTTCAAGTGGGTAAAATGCAATATATTGATCATACTTGATAAAGTTTGCTTTACAATCGATGGTGATGACAATTAAGAACAAAAATATTGTGTGTGTGTTAAATCCCACTTGTGCCCAATAGAGTCAAGCCCAGTGTCATGAGATATCTGGAGCACATCCATGCCACCTTAACACTGATTTTGTATCATTCTATTAGCAGTTCATGCTTTACAATTGCTTGACAAGTCGAGGAATAATTTTTCATCTATCACTTATTCCACAGGAGAGCAGCAGTACACAGTCCCTCCGCCAGTGTATGGCTGCCACAATTCTACAGACAGTTGTGCTGGGAGTCAGGCCCTGCTGTTAAGATCCCCATATAACAGGTAACATCTCCACACTCACATTAATTATCTGGCATTGATAAGAAACATTGGCAGTTTGTTTATTAATGCTGTATATTATTGGGGAAGGACAGGGGTTCAAATTATTTATTCTTCCTTTGGCACACCTCAATTAAGGACTCACAATTTACTGTGGGGCTCTATCACATGGCAGAAAGTAATCAGCTGATTACCATCTTTTGCTCAGTAGGAAAGTAAGTTGGCCAACTGTGTTGTTGAAATATCTGCATGAGGTCCTGTTCACCCATCGCCACTGTACTCACTGATCTATATTGGCTCCTGGTTGGTCATTGCCTTGATTTTAAAGTTCTTATCCTTCTGTTCAAATCCTTCCATGGACCTTGCACCCCCACAGCCCTTTTCTGTAACATGCTCCAGCTCTGAGATCTCTGTGTTTCTCCAATTCTGGCCTCTTGTACATCCCCAATTTTAATTACTCCATTCTTGTTGGCTTTGCCTTCAGCTGCTTGGACCTTTTGTTCTGGAGTTCCCTCCCTGAACATCTCCACATCTCTACCTCTCACTTTTCCCTTAAGGCATTCCTTAAAATCTACCTCCTTGACCAAATGTCCTATGTGGCACCTGAAATTTTATTGAAATGTATCTGTGCCAAGACTGATTGGGCAGTTAGATGGATTTTCTGCCTCTAATCTAGCACTGGGAGAGATGTTGACAGTCAGTGCTTCCTTTGTTTATGGCAGGTACCAAATTTTGTTTGATAACATTCCCTGTGAAGTGCCTTGGAATGTTAAAGGCTCTAAATAAATACAAATTATTGTTGTGAACCATCACCTTATGACACAGCTTCATTGATGAAGGCTGATTTCCATTCCTCCACTTTCACCCCTACCCCGTATGAGGTCAGTGCATCCATTTCTCTTTGTATTACTCTCCTTACAAAATTGAACTTCCACTTGATTAATGCTATTGTCAACCCATTTCCCCCATGTTGGGATCCTCTCCCTTAGTTCCTTGCTTTCCCCATCAGTTGTCAGGATGTAACTGGCTACTCCGTGGATTCTCTATTCCAACATTCACGTTAACCACATGTTCTCCCAGCTGGGTGTTTGTGGGGTGAGCCAGAACCTTGTTGGCTTTTTCTGGACTGATCCATAAAAAGTCAGTTTATTAATTTGTAAAGGGTTGCCAAATAATTTCTACTGCCAACTGAGACTGGCATTTGAACTCCCACTCCTTTGAATTGCATCCAGAATTCTGCTGTTGGAACATTGTCAAAATAGCCATCAACAGACACTGACCAAATAGCTTGCAGAACTGTAGCAGAATGTCACAGTCATGGAGTCATGGAGTAGATGGTGGAGAACTGATGGATTAAGAAAAATAAGCTACATTGTGCCCATGGTGTTGTTGAGTGATGTAGTTTTGGTAAGTGGTGTAGTTGAACATGACTCATTGATTTTTTTCTATAATTTATCATTTGCAGTCATTCAGTCCAAAGACTTAAGCACAAAATCTAGGCTGACATTTCACTGCAGTACTGACCCTTATGTTAAGCATATTTGTATAACACAAGAGTGAAAGAATTTGCATTTTATACCACCTTTCAGGACCTCAGAATGTCCCAAAGTGCTTCACAGCAAATAAAGTAGTTTTGAAATGTGGTAATGTAGGAAATGCAGCAGCAAATTTGCACACAGCAAGCTCCCACAAACTGCAGTATGATAATGGCCAAACCATCTGTTTTAGTGATGTTGATTGAGGGATAAATATTGACACAGGACAATGGGAAGAACTCTCTTGCTGCTCTTCAAAATAGTGCTTTGGATTCTTTTAAGGGCAGGCAGGCTGTAACATCTCATCTGAACAATGGCACCTCTGACAGTGCAGCATTGAACTCGTGTACAGCACTAAAATGCCAGCCTAGATTTTATTTTTAAGTCCCTAGAGTGACGACCGTCCAACTCATAGGCGAGATTGCTATCCACTGAGCCACAGTCAATGAGGCTCAGGGAAGTATTTTGCTATTCAACTGTAATAAGTAGTCGGTTTGTTCAGTAAGAAATTATGGTAGCCCAAGGACCAGTACAAACCTTCTCAACCTCTTGAGCCAGTCACATGCTTGGGTCAGAAAGCTTGCCTTCTGTGATTTCACATTCCATTTTAATTAATTTATACACTTCCTCCAGTTGGCTCAACAGCTAGGCATGATTTTACACACAAGAAAGAGTACATGCTATCATGTAAAGCAGCAAGCAGCTCAAGGTTGTACCATAATCTTAGGGACTGGATGACTCCTGCACAATCCACTCGAGTTTCCCTTTCATGGTTGATGATGTAATCTGAATCTCTTGACTATATTTGTGATTTCCTCCTCAATCTGCTGTTCTAGACTTTTTTTTAAAGGACACGATCATAACTTTCTTCAATGTTTGGAGTTGTTGCTTACTCGCCATGAAAACATTTGCCCAGATTTTGCAGCCAAAATGACAAGTTTAAAGACATTCACAGATATTAATGTGCAAATTATCCAGTACGTGGCGAGCAAGTTATACCCCCAAAGGCAAATCGCCACAAATTGATGAACGATTTTTGCTGCTCCGCCATTACCCTTCTGAGAACGAGAGCACGCCCTCAACCTCCCAAAAATTTCAAGAAATTGTTGCATTTATGTATTAATTGCCCAGTAAACTCACTGCAGAAAATTGGAATTGAACTGCCTAACTTGCTTATTAGGAACGAAATTTATATTCGTGCAATGCCAATCAACCTCTCTGACCACAAATTAAACAATTTAAACGGTGAAGTCTTCTTCCTACAGGTAGGAAGTAGACGATAGAGATTTAATCAATGTTATATTTCAGTTCTGCTGAAGGGTTATGAGGACTCGAAACGTCAACTCTTTTCTTCTCCGCCGATGCTGCCAGACCTGTTGAGTTTTTCCAGGTAATTCTGTTTATGTTTTGGATTTCCAGCATCCGCAGTTTTTTGCTTTTATCTTTTTGCTTTTATATTTTTGTCTACTTTCCCTTCTGTCTCTTTTCTCTTTTAGTCCAATCTTCCTTTCCGTCTTATTTCCCTTTCTGTACCTGATTTGGCTTTCATTCACACGATTTCCTTCTGTTGCTCGGCTGCATTCTGAATCCTTAAATCTCATTGGTTAAGAAGATGGACTGTTGGTCTCATCGTCCACTGAGATCCCGGATGTCCTGTGATCAGATTGCACAATGAACAAGTTCCGCCGTAAAATGTTTTTTTGTGTTGAACTATGAGGGCAATATGCCTAACTAACTGGGCACACACTGAGATGCCCCGTTTCAGCAAAATCTGGACCGAATTCACAGTAATACGTGTGAAGAATATGTGAAGATCACAGTAAAATGTGTGAAGAATATGTGAAGATGTAATGAACGGAGAATGTATTTAACGGGAGTTGCTAAATTCAGCGAAATAAAATGGGAAAGGTTAATAAAACACACATGCATCCAAAAATACTTTGAATACATGGCCCAGTTTACGTCAAGGGAAGGAGGTAATGATGTAATAGAGGAAGGAAAGGAGCTTATCAAGATGGATGATGTGTAGTACTTTATTGACCAAAAGAATCTAGAAACCAGCATTGGTTGAGAGTGCACAGAATCTATAAATATGATTTGCGATGCAGTCTTGAACATAGCATCTCATCTAAGTGCTAGCTAGGGTGACCTTCCACACAGGATACAGATAGCAATACCTGGGCTGCAAGGGAAAAGCTTGTTTTAATGCTTGCCGTGGAGTGTGGCCAAGAGAATTGTGATGCTGGAAATCACAATGGAAATTAAAATAATAATTTATGTCACTGCCTTGTTTCTTTTTAAAAAAAGAAAAAGTATTGTTGCTCTGGTGGTAAAGTTCACACGATGGAAAAGTGGGAGTGTGTTTACTTGAGGCGGTGAATCCAGATCATCATAACTCGCTGGGTTAATTACGTCTCTACTACTTGTTCTTACTCAAAGTTTCGTTGTTATTCTGCATCCCACTTCCCCCTCTCCGCCCTCCACCCCCACCCCAAATTTCTTTGAGGAATTTTGCTGCATTTCACTTCGGTTTTTTAACGAACTGTTACAAGATTAGGATCAGAGTTAGAGATATATTATTGTTAGGTAATAATATCATTAGAGCTTGGGTTACATTTGGGGATTAGGGATTTATTTTACAGTCAGAGTCGGAGCCAGTTTTTAAAGTTGGTATATTCCATTGCCTCTCTGGGTAATGTAATGGTCACAATCAGTGTCTTGCTGGATTTAATTGCTTAGACCGAATAAAGTACATTCTTCAATGAAAAGGGGGTGCAATATTGTATCTCGGATTAAATGGTATTTTTGAAAGGGAATTGGGCAACTATCTGAAGGAGCAAAAAAATTGCAGGACTATGGGAAACATCGGGGGATCAGGAATAATTGGATAGCTCTTTCAAAGTGCTGGCAGAGGCACGAATGGCTGAATAGTCTCCTTCTGTGCTGTATTTGTTATGATTGTATGCATGAGGTATGATTCTAATGAACTTACCCTGGTGGATTCAATTATGTAGCATTTATACATCTCACACAATGAACCTCCCCTCTCCCATCAAACAAACCCGCTAACTTTTTGGCTGTTGTTTGGCTGGGCTCATCTGAGGTACGTCACAGTCAGGAAGTCCCTGCCATTTTAAACTGTGTTGGAGCAAACAACAGTTCAACACCATGGTGCTGAAAATAAAAGATAATTTATTTTGAAACTCAAAAGATCTGATTTGGATGAGAGGAAGAATCATCGTGTAGAACGTAGATAGATCAAATTCCAGGTCTAGATCCAATTCTGATGAAAGGTTGCCGGCCTGAAACGTTAACTCTGTTTCTCTCTCCACAGATGCTGCCAGACCTGCTGAGTATTCCCAGCATTTTCCATTGTTTAGTTCAGATAGTAGACAGGGTATAGATAAAGATGAACTATTTCTTCTGGTGGTGGTCGGGGGGCGGGCGGAAATCCAAAACAAGAGGGCATGATCTTAAAGTTAGAGCTAAGCCTTCAGGGTGACCTCAGGAAGCACTTCTTCACACAAAGGGCAGTGGAAACGTGGGACTCTATCCCTCCCACAAAGGAACTGTTGAGACTGTGGGTGAATTGAAAAGTTCACAACTGAAATGTGTAGATTTTGGTTGGGCAAGAGTGTTATGGATCATGAAACCAAAGCGACCAGATGGAGTTAAGATACAGATCATATGTAATGTAATTGAATGGTGCATCGGGCTTGAGGGGCCGAATGGTCTTCTCCTGCTCCTGAACTGATGGTGAACATTGGATAATGCAATGCATAAAGCGAGCATAGACTCCTTACGGTGTACAACTGTTCAAAATGTTGTTATTTTGTGACATGAAAAGAAGGGTCTGTAGTAGCCTGGGTTAAAGCTTCCTGGTGAGATTATTTTATCTGTGCTGCAGCAATGCCTGCCGTTGGCTGCAGATTAGTAAATTACTGTCGTTGGAATAACCCCGAGAAAGCAGGTCTATAATCAGGACATGAATAAATGATGAGTAAATGCAACAGGTTGATGAGAAAAGGCCAGAGAGAGAGAACAAAAAAACAGCTGAGATTATGGGGAGAGCTTTATAAATGAAGTGTCAAAAAGGGAGAGAGTGAAGAAAAATCTCCTTCAGCAAATGTATCGGGCTGGCACCTCCCAATAAGAAAAAGAATCAGAGTACTGAAGGAATTAATTACAAGAGCATTACAAGAAGAATTCGTGGAATTGCAAAGCATGTGGCACAGACCAGCACGAGGAGGCAGCTGTTAATGGGGAAAAACTCCAGGAGAGTTTAATAATTTTCAAAACAGATATGAAGGCTGCATAAAAGAAATGTAGTCAGGATAATGGATAATGCTGTCCAAAATACTGATATATATGCGAGGTGGAGTCTGTTTTAGCGCTAGACCATTAAAGGTGAACGGCGGCAGAGAGGTGCACTGAATTCCAGCTGATCTCTTGTGTTCACTTCGTGGAGTGTGTTCTGCTCGAGTTAAAATTGAAACTTCTTTTTAACTAATGATGGAATGGGCAGAGTCCTCGGCTATGAAAATAGCAGGTACTGTTTTCATTCATCACACCTCTTCGCATTTCTCTTCCTTTGTCAAGCCACACAGAGCTCGATCATCCATCACCAGCCACCTTGGAGTTTTCAGTTCACGAGTTGAAAACTATCAGCACTTATTTTTTTCACTCGCATTTCTCATGGGTTAGTTCATTTGTCCTGCCTCTTCCACATTCCACCATTTTTATGTTAGCCCCCATTTCCCCCACCCCTCCTTAACGATGGATTCCTCTAACAGATCACATTTTTTTCTCTCTCTGTTAAGCACCAGTCATCAATCCTGCGCAGGGATATTTATTTTAAAAAGTGAAAGTGGGCCTGTCGGCAAGCTGCAGTGTAGTAGAGCAATCGTCCAGCTCTAAGCTAAATTGAGGCGGCGGTGACTGACCCTTGGGCCTCCCTACATGGCAAATTAAACTAGCCTATAAAAAGAAAAGAAAGCCTTACATTTATAGAGCGATTTTCAGGGCTGCAAGAGGTTCCAAAGCTCCTTCCAGCTGATTAAGTAATTTTTAAGTGTTGTCACTGTTGTAATGTAGAAAATGTGGCAACCCATTCGCGCACAGCAAGTCCCACAAACAGCAATACGATAATGCCCAGATAATTTGTTTCTGTGATGTTGATTGAGGGGTAAGTGTTGATCAGGACACTGGGGATAACAGACCTGCTCATCAAAATACTGCAGTGGGATCTTGAAGAGGGCAGACAGAGCCTAAGTTTAACATCCCATCTGATCTGAAACACAGCACCCCCAACAATGCAGTTCTCTCTCTTAGTACAATGCTGAATGTCAGCTTTGCTTTTGTGCTCAAGTCTCTATAGTGTTGGTCTTGAACCCACAGCCTTCCAATAGTAACACACTGGGGATTTGCACAAAATATCTTGTGGTTGCAGGGTTAAATCAAGCGACTTTACGGTCATGCTTTAATTTGTGACTTCAAAATGGGTCCAGGAGAATGGAATAGTTTCATAGTTTAAGTGCAGTTTGCCATAATCCAGCTGCACAACACCCCTCCCCAACCCCCCAGCCATCACACATTAGATGCAAAATTAAGCTCCCAGTATCCTGACCAAACCTCAAACCAACAACTCCTGGTGTCATTTTTCTAGTTCTTGACACTATCCCTCCCTGTGTGTTTTCTCAGCAAAGTTGACAGTTCAGCAACGAATTGTGTTGACTGATGAGATTTTGTGCCATGGGTCCATACCCACGAGGAATTGGGTAGAGACAGGCAAAAAAAATTCATCTCACTTCAGGACGTTTACAGCTGAGAGAAAGGGAAGAATGTCATCCCATTAGTCTGAGTGAGTTTTGAATGCAGAGCTGAAGGAGCAATGTTCAAACTAACTGCATTTTCAATATTTTCTCATATTACATTGCAAAAGGTGATATAAACTTGATTAACCAGCTGCTGGCTGGTCTCCACATTCTTTTCTCATTTCGACTCTAGTGAACATTCTGCATCGCTACTCACTGTGCATTCCCACTGCTTGCTTTCTTTAGACCAATATACAGTTCCATGTTCTTTTACTGAATAAATCAACAAAGCATGTCAGGCTCATTTGCTTTGACAAAGTGGCGTTAACCTTGCCTAAGTGGGTAGCACTCCCACCTCTAGTCAGAAAGTATATGGTGGGTTCAAGTCTTCCTCCTGATACAAGCTAGATGACAGTCTGAATGCAGTACTGAGGGAATGCCACATTGTCAGAGGTGCTGTTTTTTGGATAAAATGGTAAACTGAAACCCCCACCTATCCTCTCCGGTGGACATAAAAGATCCCACAATACTATAAAAGTGAAGAGTAAGGGAGTTCTTGTCTGTGTCCAACATTTATCGCTCAACTAGCATCACTGAATATATGACCTGGCCATTTATGGTTTTGCTGTTTGTGGGAGCTTGCTATGCACAAATTGGCTGCTGCATTTCCTACATTATAACACTGGCTACACTTCAAAGTTACTTCATTGGCAAAGCACTTTGGGGCATCCCAAGGTCACAAAATATGTAATAATGCTTTCTTTAAGCTCATTGCAAAGAGTTGCATTCACATCATTGCATTAAGTTTTTGCTTTAAAACTTTATCCACTACTTTACAACACATCAGTAGACTTTGATCAGCATTGGTTTTGGTAGGCTACTATGCTCCACACTGAAACTCTTCCCCCAAGATATATCTTCTTCACAAGCAGACAAAGAGGCAGACAGGCGACACACGCGTGCACACACACACACACACACACACACACGCATTGACAGCGTTACTGCTTTAACTCCAGTTGCCTTTTAAAAACATGTCAGCCAAAAAAATGCTCTATTTTTCAAAACTACTGGGTTCGTACCCAAGAGTTCTTAATGTAATGTTAGACACTGTTATGTCTGTTCTGTAAGAAAGAAGTACATCAACCTTGACAGAGTTCCAAGATATAAAATAAAGGAAGAGGTCATCTCTGGGGAACTGTGAGAAAATTGGACATGATGCAGCATTAATGTATTGCAACACAAGACTAAATGTGGTCCAAGAATCTACAAACATTCCCAAACGGCATTTTACTTTGCCCCTTTAAAGAATTTAATCTTTTGCGAGTTACATTTTGACAGAAAAATTGAAAATAAGCTGAGCAAACTGCAGCAAATAGAATTCCACAGTTTCTTCAGGCCAATAATGAGGATCCAGTGGAAAATTAGTTCTAGACATATCCTCATCACCAAGAAGTGAAGCCAAGGTATTTAGCTGGCTTTTCAAACCGATGGTTAAAATGTACAGTCACACCATCACCACTGCTCATTACCAGGGCCATTTTATCTGAAGGAGTGATGATGTGTTTATTAAAAGTTTTCTTTGGCGTGTTAATCAGAGAAACATCTCTGAAGGCAATCTCCCAACCTAGAGGGAAAGTGTTTCAAAAGCAGAATGACTGTAATTGCATTTATGAGCAATGTATCCTATCATATTTGGCAGGCCCACAGGAAAAACGCAATTCCCTTTCTGCTCAGTGCAGCAGCATGTCCACCAGATGTCAACAAGTTTTGTATCTTAATCCATCTGGGGGAGTTTGTCCTGGGTTGACAAGTAGACACTGGACTTCAGTTGGTGGACTTACAGTCTCACCATGAATATTAGTTATTGCAGCACAAGTATGTTGACTAACAAACATTCTTAGGGCTCAGGAAGATCATTGGAATTAGTTCTGTTTATCTACACTATTATTATCATATCAGTAGCACTCTCTCTTTCTGAATTTCAGAAGATTGTGGGTTTAAATGTCATTCCAGAGGCATGAGAATAAAATCTAGGCTGACGCTCCTAGTGCCAAACTAAGGGAATGCAGCAATATCGGAGGTGCCGTCTTTAAAATTTCATTGCCCTCAGGATTTAAAACATCCCATTGCAATATTTGGAAGAGCAGGGAATTCGTCCTGGTTTTCTAGGCTGCTATATATCCCTCATTTACCACCTAAAAAAAAAGAATAGCTAGTCATTATCACAATACACCATGTGGTGCTTGCTGTGTGCAAATTGCTTGTTGCGTTTCCGACATACAGCAGTGACTACACTTCAAGTGTATTTTGTTGTCTGTGAAGCATCTTGGAATGTTCAGAGGTTACAAAAGGCACTATATGAATGCAAAGTATTTTTCTCACTTTTCAAAATTAGATCATTTTTTGACAACTTTTTCATTGGGAATTTAATACAGCAGCCTTATGATCTGGAATATCTTTTCAAAAATAGAGAGAGTTTAATTTCCTCTGGCAATGCGTTGATTAAAGTGTTTATTTGAAGTTCCTTTGCTCTCTATGTTAATACGTTAACCTATTTACTCTTTGTGTGCCAGTTTGGTAATGATAAAGAAAGATTTTTCCTCATCATTTCTATCATGAATGTTCCAAAGAACTTTTCTTACAATGAGTCACATTGTGGAGCCTTATATTGTTAGGTGAGTAATATAGCAGACATTTTCCACATAACAAGGCATCACAAACATTGGTGGTTGAGGGAGGAATATTGGCCTGGACACCAGGTGAATTCCCTGCTCTCCTTTGAATATCCTTTACACTCACATGCCCCACCGCCACAGGAAGACAGGGTCTCAGTTTAACATCCCATCTGATTTATAGCACCTTTGTCAATGCAGCATTCCCCCAATGCTTCATTAAAACATCAGCCTAGATTATGTTAAATTATACTGATTAATACTGTTAAATTAAGTTGAGTTTTAAGGTTCTAGACGTGGAGGTTATCACAGAATTAGGACAAGGAGGGATTTGAACACAAGGATGACCTTTTTGAAATCAAAGTGTTTCCCAGTCCTTCCTTTATGGTCATGGGTTAAGCAGATATCCTGTTATCAGTGTTCACCAGGGTTTCAGATGCCCTAATGTCATCACTGCACCAGTATGAGATCATGCTTCCAGCAGCTTCCAGGCCAAAAAAACATTGGGCTGAAGGATGCAGGAAAATGTCTAACTAACTGGGCAGGATCCAGGAAATTCCAGCTCAAAATCTGTTGTTAATATAAAGGTAATCTGATTTTACTTAAAGAATTGTTGAACAAGATTTAGGGGCTATGGTGGCATAGTCATTATGTAACCAGGCCAATAATCCAGAGGCCTGGACTAATGATCCAGGGACAAGAATTCAAATCCCACCACAGGAGCTAGGGAATTTAAATCCGGTTAATTTTCCAAATGATAATTCAACAGCATCAGTAATGGTGACCATGAATGTAACAGGTTGTCAAAAAAAAACCCATCTGGTTCACTAATGTCCTTCAGGGAAGGAAATCCGCCATCCTTGTCAAATTTTCTCCTGAGCTCTCACTTATCCCTGACCTTCTATTTTGCTCTACCTACTACACCCCTTCTTAAACATTATAAAATCTATCACATTCTGCCTCTCTTTAGCTCTGAAGAAGAGTCTTACAGACTCAAAACATTAACTCTGTTTCTCTCTCCACAGATGCTGCCAGACCTGCTGAGTCTTTCCAGCATTTTATGTTTTTATTTCAGATTTCCAGCATCTGCAGTATTTTGCTTTAATCTGCCATCCCTACCTGGTCAGGCATAAATGTGACTTCAAACCCACAGCAGCTTTTAACTCCCTATGATGTGACTGAAGTAGCTACCACTCAGTTCTATAGGGATGGACAATAAATGCTGGTCTTTCCAGTGATGCCCACATCCCGTGAATTAATAAAGAAAACTTCAGAAGGGTTTTTGCATGAAGTATTACTCAGTAATACTGCTGCTCCTTTCCTAACTCTTACCAAGTCCCATTGATCCTTCATTGGCTCCCAGTCCGGTAATGCCTCAATCTTAAAATTTTCATCGTTGAGTTCAAATCCTACCATGGCCTCACCCCCTCCAACTCCACAATCTATTACAGCCCCACAACCCTCTGAGATCTCTGCACTCCTCCAATTCTATCTCTGCATCCCTGATTTTAATTGCTCCACCACTGGTGGCTGGATCTTTAGTTGCCTAGGCCCTGAGATTTGGAATTTCCTCCCAAAACCTCTCAGCCTCGTTCTTCTCTTTTAAGTCGCTCATTAAAACATACTTCTTTGACCAAGCTTGTGGTCATCTGTCCTAATATCTCCTGGTGAGGATCAGTGTCAGATTTCATCAGTTAACATTTTGAACTGCCTTTGGATGATTTAATCCCTCAAAGGTGTTATATAAATGCAAGTTATTATTGATCAAATCACTTGGCGCTACCGGCTTTATTAACTTATTCCATTTGAAAATTATGCATTTGCTTTTTTGTTTGAATGTCCTTTTGTCTGTTTGGCAATTGTATAGATAGAATAAGGTGTCTTGTTTTAAAAGTATAACATGATGTAACCCAAGTAAGCTGTACCACATCAAAAGTTAGCTTTACATCACACAACTGAATTTTCATATATGTGCTCCTAGCCCAGAAAATTAGAGTAGGGGTGATTGTGTGTGGATTGAAATTGTGGACAGCATCTACCAATGGCCTGGGTTCCTGGCAGAATTATGTGATTGGAAAATTAGCCCTGCCTTCTTTGAATTTCAGTGGGTAATGTAACACACAAGACCAAAGATCTCTACAAAAAAAATGTACAGCGGGAAAGATGCACTTGAATGGATCAGACATATAAAAATAAGTACCTTACAGTAAATGAAGTACTTTTTAAAGTCCGGTCACCATTGTAATGTAGGAAACACAGCAACCAACTTGTACACAGCAACATCCCCAATCAGCAATTGGGAATGAGCAGATAATCTGTTTTAAGTGTTGGTTGAACATTACATTTTGGACTTCATGCTCTGCTCTTCTTCAAGCAGTGACCTTTTATACCCATTTGCAATGGGTATAAAATGGGCCTTGGGTTAACACCTCAATCTAAAAGACAGCACCTTTTGCCATGCCTTTCAGGACTGCACTGGAACGTCAGCCAAGATTACATACTTAAGTTTCTAACGTGGGGCTTGAACCCATAGCCTTCTGATTGCAAGGCAAGAATGTTACCCTCTGAGCTACAAATGACAAACTGACACAAGATTATGCATTAAGGAATTAACAGAAAGCAAAGGTCACTTCTAATGCCAGAAGTTGCTGCACAGCCAGGCTTCAGTAAGTGGAGTGGGCAGCCCAGAAGGCATAGAAACAAGCGCTGCAGTGGTTCAGGTAGCAGGAGCACTATCACCTTTTCAGGGCAAATAGAGATGGGAAATAAATATGAAAACAAACTATCTCAGGAAGCAAATGCCCAGTGACCAGCTGGAATTGTTCTCCTCGAGCAGCGAAAGTCAAGGGGTGATTTGGTAGAGCTGTTCACAGTTTTGAGAGGTTTTGATATAGTAACTAAGGAGAAACTGTTTCCAGTGGCAGAAGGGTTGGTAATTAGAGGACAGAGATTTAAGGGAATAAAAAACAGAAAATGCTGGGAACACTCAGCATGTCTGGCAGCAAATGTTAACTCTGTTTCTCTCTCCACAGATGCTGCCTGACCTGCTGAGAGTTTCCAGCATTTTCTGTTTTTATTTTAGATCCCCAGCATCTAGAGTATTTTGCTTTCTTATGAGAGATTTAAGGTAATTGGCAAGAAGAGTGGAGGAGAGGAAAACAATGTTAATCTGGCAAGTTGTTATGATCTGGAATGCCCTATATAAAAGGGCTGAATACACACTTTTCAGCTCAATAATTATGCATCTGTGGGGAGCTTGGTGAATCTCATGGTGCGATGGGCAAGAAGTTGCCACCCCACTGTCACTCATGGGGTCCAAGGTCCTGATGCCATATTTAAAAGTACCCGGACAGACATTCACTCAATGCAGGTCAGGGGCTCTGCATTGCTCCTCCAGAGTCCTTGCAGCCTCAGTTCCTGCTGGAGAAGCTGGCAGATGTGAGCAACCATATCCTGGGACATAGGAGGGCATCTCCAGCATTGCCTTTCCTTCATCTCTACATAAGAGCATTGCCTGCGATACACCCATGATCGGGCCAATGCTCGCCATTGCAGTGTTTGATGTTCGCCAGCATCTTGACCTTTTAGGGGCCCCGTTACCTCTTGCTGCTCAGGCCCTTGCTCCTCCTGGCCCTGTGCCAACCAGTGAAGGGCCTTCTTTCTCCTCATCTGAGTGAGAACCATTAGCAAAGCTGGATTGCTTGCAGTCTGCATCATTGACGCCTCAGTGAATGAACTGAACTGGTACATTTAGTGAGCATGTCCTTTAGAGGTTTCCCTACATCTCAAAGTCAGCAGGCAAGTGCTAAGCCCTTTGCCTGGCCTCCACCTAGACATGGCATTCCTGTCCCACCCTTTTCAGGTAAAGGACATCCAGGAGGACCAGAGATGGGTGTTCCTACTGTTCATATATGTCTGCATATGGAGACATTGCTCTGTGACTAGGGTGACAAGAGCCTTCTGGCAAGAACCCCGTCCCTCTGACACTATTTCACTTGTCTCCACTACCCTTGAGACTCTATAGAGAGACCATTGCCTTGGCAGCATAGAAAGACTAATGGAATGAGCACTTATCAACCAAGACCATTCACCAAGAAGGATGGAGGTTTGGAGTTAGGAGTTTTCTGGCATCCACCAACCTTGACCTTTGGAGGCATCCACCTCCCTCCCTCCCTGCCTCTGAGAGCAGCAGATGGCAAATCACACCTTACTGGGATTTCGATGCTATGAGACCCATGAATCGGGAACAAGCCTGTTGCAATGCTGTGAGTTTAACCATAGAGAGGAGAACACAACTGAACGTGGTTCTCATCTAGTTGCCTTATAATTATTAAGGTGTCCTTTTAGTTGGCCACTTGTGCTGACCTTAAACTCTACCCACCAGAAAAGACCCTCCTCCCACTTCAAGGGATCTCACTGACTGATGAACTGTGTGGTCAAGGTTAGATTGGAAAAATGGTGCAAGTCACTTTTCAAACTTGACCCACCACCTTCACCCGTCACCCACCAACTGCCCCCCATCACCCTAGACTAACCCAATATCACCATTCCTTTCCCTCTGTCATTTTTGAACCTCACCTCGTTACCATGGGCCCTATCACAATCCACCTCCACATGCCTCTCAGAGCGGACACCTGTTACTGTCCCCATGCCCACTCTGACCCTGCACCCACCCGTTATCTAAACCACCTGTCTAGTCCCCCTCCATTATCCCACCCCGCTCTGTTGAGACCTTCACCTACTAGACTCTTCTCCTGGACCTGCCACCCCACCACATCCCACTCCCCCTCTGATGGTAACTGTTTCCACTTATCACCAGTACCTTGGGTTCACCCCCCAGGACTCCACTAATGACACCATTGATCCTGCCCTCTAAGATATTCCCCCTGCATCCCCAGTAAGCCTGCCTTCCCAGTTCTGCTTTCCCTCCACCCTTCTCCCAACCTACCCCCCTGCAGTGTTCACCTGCCTCCCTCGTCCAGCCTTGGTGCAGTGTTTGCTACTGGCACTCAATATGAGTAAAGTTATGCTAGGTCCCCAAGAAGCTGAAAGCAACATCTATTGACCTCAAAGTTGTGGAAGAGACAAAGCTTGCCAGGTGCACACCACTTATAGACAATCATAAAACTGAACATTCTAAATTCTTGCTGGTGGGGTACTTAATTTGGAGGACAAACTTAATTCTGGCGAGATGGCCTTTTAATTAGCATGCTTGAGATGCTAATGAATGCAAATGCGGTTCCCAACATTGTTCATCAGGAAACCTGACCTGCCTTTAACCCGCCAACGTCAGGAGAACAAAATTCCAAACTAATTTTCTGGCGGTGGGGGGCAGACATTTTCAATCATACCAAATTAAGTGCCTGCTACGATTCCTGTTGCTGGTGGGAGTGGAAAATTCTGCCTCTTGTCTCTTGTGCCAATTATTTTAACTCTGTTTCCTTTAGTCACCAGCCTTCCTGCCAGTGGTAACAGCTTTTCTTTATTTACTCCATCAAAACCCCTCATAATTTTTGAATGCCTATATTAAGTAATTACCCAGAAGATTACCCAGAATACTATGTGATATACTTAAATAGAAAACACCATACTTTCATTAAACTGTAAATGGAATGTGACCGCATCTCACGCCAACCTTCCCTCTCCAACCCAAAAAGAATGCATGCTAATGAACGTTAATTAGGAGTCCATATGTTACTTTTGCTCTGAGGCCTTAAAATGTGATCTAGCTCTTTGAAGGAGAAGAATGGGTGGACAGCTACCACTCAGAGATACGAGAGTAGGTTTTGTTATCTTTACGCTCCCAGTGGAGAGCCTGACCCGCCAGAAATGCAGAGGTGGAAATTGCAGGGGGGATGAATACAATTTTGAAGTTTATGCTTCCAGTGGGTGCTCCCTGCCAGAAGAGTTCATTCAAAAATTAACCTGATGGCCAATATGAAACAACCATAGCTAATTATATACATGTGCCGATACTCCAGTAGACAACAAGGCCAACATTGAGTGGATAAATTGGTGCTAGGGCCAAGCTGCAGAAGCTTGGGTGGGTCTGGGAGGGGCAACTTGTATTGACAAGCGTGTTATGGACTTGGGTGGGGAGCAACAGTTGTGTGTGGCTGCAAGACTCCCTGTGAATTAGATAGCGTTTATCTGGGATTAATTCTGACTTATCTGAATCAACTCAGAACTCTCCTTTACTGGTGATACTATGGCCTTGTTGCTCTTTTTAGGAGGTGCACAAGCAGTGTTGCAGAACTGCTGCTGACTTGGGTGGCAATTGGCCATTCCTCCAGTATGCAACTCCATTCATGGCATTAGCAGGGGGCATGACCTAATTTGGCTATTGACCAAATTATTGAAGACAAAACTCTTTGTGATCATGAAAAGTCTGAATCACACTCGTCTGTATCTGTTCTCCAAGCTTGTTCAAACTAGCCTGGACCTCAAAGAATGTCAGTTGGAACTTTTGTTAGGGGATGGTTATGCTCATCACTGATATTAGTCTTTGTACAAAGGCAGACTCAGGGTATTCATAATCATTTGGTTAACTTTACTGCACCACATTACACTATTGTGTGCAAAGACGTACTAACTGCACAACATGGTTTGTGTTAGGAATTTTTCAGTTGGAGAGCAGACAGACTGAGACCTGTACCTTTAATAGAGACAGTTCAGGAGGGCAGCTAACAAATTGGACCAATGATCTACGCCTGCAGTTAGCTCATCAACCCACACCTCTGGTGTTTAGTGATAGTACTTTAGCACTTTTACCTTTGGAAATTTGTGTTGAAGACCACTTGATTCTCTTTATCAAGAGAGCAGATGGGAGATAATGACACTTGAATAGATCTGAGGAAGAAATTTACAGCTACACAATGTAAAATTTTGCTATGTGAAGAGCAATTGTTACCTAAAGAATTCCTTGGCAACATCTCAGGCCACAAGCCATTACCATCACCGAGAGGAGTGACTGAAATAGGTCAAAGAAATAGTTACATTTAGTGGAAATGATATATTAGTGGGATTTTGCTGATGATTGGACAGGCTATTGTGTCTGTAATAGGTCAGTTCATGTTACTATTCTTGCTGCTGATTGCATATGTTAGCATTCCTCCTGCTGATTGGTTGACTGTGTAGAATGGATGGTAATGTGTTTCTTGAGTAAGCGTAGTCAGATGTCATTAATGAGAAAGCTTGGGGAACGTGGTGTTGGTAGATCTCCATAAGCTTTTTAACATGTTTTGTAGGCCAATGTGTGATGGATGAGATAAGTTTAGAGTTGGGCCATTGGATGTGGTAGTTATTAAGTTGAGCATGTTTAACAATAGCCCACTTGCCCTGTTCACTGTGTTTGAATTAGGTTTGATGTTCTTTGAGTCTAGTATGTAGGCTGCGACCTGTTTCTCCAATGTAGACAAGTCCACAATTGTGTGGTATACTGTAAATTCTTGGTTTATTGTCTTTGTGGGTCTTGTGCATGATGGAACCGATGTACAGAGGCTGACTCTTATCTTAATGGAAGGAGTTGTTATAGAGTGTGTAACTAGTGGGAATATGTTAAGCTTATGGGAAGGGAATTCATTAAATTGAAGTGTGGACCTAATAAGGTAAAGTTCTTGTTGTAGATTCTTTTGTCACTGACAGAGTAGGCCCTTCTAATGAGAGTGTTGGAAATCGATTGGAAGTTGGATGGAAAGATCAGTAGTTTAGGTATCTCTCAGTATGAGTGGGTTTAGAGTGGACTTGATGTAATGGTGTGCCACTTTGAGACTTACTGGTGAGACCATTGAGAAATAATATGGGTGGTTGTGTTGGGTATTGTCATTACAACAACTTGCATTTATACAATTAAGCACTGGACACAATTGCTTATCAGTTCATTGATTGTACATCCAACACAAATAATAAATACTAATATATTGCATTTGGTATAGTTATTTCTCAATGGTCTCATCAAGTATCAAGGTGGCACACCATTACATCAAGTCTGCTGTAAACCCACTCATACTGACATACCTGAACTACTGATCTTTCCAGCCACCTTCCACGCTCCAATTGATTTCCAATGCTCTCATGAGAAGGGTCTACTCTGTCAGTGATGAACAAATCTATGTTATGGCACAGCAGATGGTAAATGCTGAGTTGCTCAAATCCCAGAAGGAAACTTGAAACAACTCAGCATTTACCATCGCTGTGCCATAACATAGGGGCTCATCTGGGACATATTTGAAATTCCTTGACTGGTTTGGAGTTATGAATCTTAAGGTTACGTGTACGAGAAACACTGTGAATTTCAGGAGTTGGGGAGAGGGTTTTTTTGAGTGATGAGACTGCAGTATGGCTTTAGCAGTTGCTAAGACCTGTTTGGGAGTTGAAGTTATAACTTTGGCTGGTTTACAAAAGGTACCTAAAGTTAAGTTAATGGAATTGGTGGATAAATTACAATTGGGGTTACCTGCAGAGGTGAAGAACACTGATATAATTTAAGATATAGAACAGCATTTAAAGTTGGAAGTGATACCTGACACTAGTGAGTCACAGCTGGAGGTTGTGAGACTTCAGTTACAAATGAAGAAGCTTGAACTTGAACAAGCCAATGAAATGAAAGCCTCAAGCTAGAGGCAGCAGAAAAAGGAACACTTAAAAGGGATAAAGACAAGAGAGAGAAAGAAAACAAGAAAGGGAAATAGAAATGGTGAGGTTAGAAAAGGAGAAAAGAGAAAGAGAGAGAGAGAGAGAGAATTCTAGATTAAAATGCAGGCAGTTAAAAAAGAGACAGCAGGAGGTGAGGAAGGACTTATTTCCAGACCAGGACCTAGTGGAGAGATGTTTAAATTTGTACATGCTCTTCCAAAGTTTGAGGAAAGAGATGTGGAAGTATACTTTATTTCACTTGAGAAGATAGCTAAACAAATGAAATGGCTACAGGAAAACTGGACATTGTTGTTACAATCCAGGTTGGTGGGTAGAGCACAGGAGGTTTATGCTTTACTGTTAGAAGAAATGTCGGTGAACTATGATGTGGTAAGAAAGGCTATTTTGAGTGCTTGTGAGTTGGTTCCTGAGGCATACAGGCAGAAAGTTAGGAATATGAGAAAACAGCTTGGGAAAACTTATAATGAGTTTGAAAGATTAAAACAAAGTAATTTTCATTTATGGGTGTTTTCGGATATAAGCATTAAAGATAGAGCCAACATAAGCAGCTCTTAGAGAGGTAATTCCTTTGGAAGAATTTAAAGATTCAATTTCTTCGGTAGTGAGAACTCATGTGGAGGAACAGAGGGTTGAAACGGTAAGACAAGCAGCAGAGATAGCTGATCATTGTGGGTTAGTTCATAGAGCTAAACCTTTTTATTGTCACCCTTCTAAATCAGAAAAGGATAGAAAGTAGGAAGGTGAAAGGAAGGTGGATAGTCAGGGAAGAGAAGGAATAGGTGGAAATTCCCAGGAAGTTTTTTCTTAGAATAAAAAGGAAGGTGCTGAGGGTAGAAGTGACAGTGATAGGTAAAGAAGTGGGAGTATGTTCACAATTTACCTAAGAGAAACCTGAGGAGTAGGTTGCTGAAATGTTTAAAGATTTTGTGTTTGAAGGGAAAGTCTTTCCATGTGTACAGAGCAGAGTAGGTAAAGATCTTAAAATCTTTAAAAGGCGTTAGTCAATCCTTAATGTTGTGGGATAGTGACATTTCTTGTTAAGAGGGGGTATTGCAGGAACAGGAGATGCTAAGCCTATTTCATTGTGGAATGTAAATTTAAAGAGTAAGTGGAACACAGGTGAGGTAATTGTTGGAGTAGTGGGAAAATTGCCCATTGCAGAGGTTCAATTTATTTTCGGTAATGATATAGCTGGATCACAGATGTGGGTGATAACTATGGTAGCTGAGCAGCCTGTAGAAGTGTTTTCAACAGAAGCATTGCAGACAGAGCATCCTGGATTGTTTCCAGATTGTGTGATAACGAGATCACAGGCTCATAGGTTGAAACAAGAAGAACAGGAAGTTCAAAGGCAGGGAGAAGGTATGGAAATCCAATTAGCTAACACCGTGTTTGATAAAAACAAAAAACTGCGGATGCTGGAAATCCAAAACAAAAACAGAATTACCTGGAAAAACTCAGCAGGTCTGGCAGCATCGGTGGAGAAGAAAAGAGTTGACGTTTTGAGTCCTCATGACCCTTCGACAGAACTGGGTGAATCCCAGGGAGGGTTGAAATATAAGCTGGTTTAAGGTGGTGGTGGTGGTGGCGGGTGGCGGGTGGGGGGGGGGGGGGGGGGGGTGGGGGGGGAGGGGGGTGTTGGTGGGGGGGGGGGGTGTGGATGGTGGGGGGGTGGGGGAATGCGGTTGGGTTGGGGGAGAGAGAAGTGGAGGGGGGTGGTGTGGTTGTAGGCAAAAGCAGTAATAGAAGATCATCAAAAGATGTCACAGACGGCAGAACAAAAGAACACATAGGTGTCAAAGTTGGTGACATTACCTAAACGAATGTGCTAATTAAGAATGGATGGTAGGGCACTCAAGGTATAGCTCTAGTGGGTGTGGGGGGAGCATAAAAGATTTAAAAATATTTAAAAATAATGGAAATAGGAGGGAAAAAGAAAAATCTATATAATTTATTGGAAAAAAAACAAAAGGAAGGGGGAAGAAACAGAAGGGGGGTGGGGATGGAGGAGGGAGGTCAAGACCTAAAGTTGTTGAATTCAGGAAGAAAGACTGGAGGACAATTCAGCTGAAGCGTTTAACTTGAGGTTAGTGGAATTACAGAAAAAAGATTTGCAGATAAAGTATTTATGTCAGAGAGCTTACTCGGAAACAGAGGCAAAATGTATTCCAGAATGTTATTACCTTAAAGGTAATGTTTTAATGAGAAAATGAAGGCCTTATGCTTCAGCAATTGAAAGCTGGAAGGAGGTGCATCAGATTGTAGTATCATTTGGATATAGAAATGAGATTCCGAAGATAGCTTATGAAATTCCAATAAGGGGCATTTAGGAATTAGAAAGACACATATAGACACAGGTACCACTATTTTACAATAAGTTCCAATAACATTATATCTTCCTGACAATCTACAACAAGAACTTCATCTTATTAAGTCCACTCTTCAATTTAATTAATTCCCTTGTCACATGATTAACACATGCCCACCAGTTACTCGATCTATAACAATTCCTTCCACTAAGATGAGTCGGCCTCAAGTTTTTTTTTATTGCATGCTAGGCAGCAACAAAGTACCAAGAGGGAATTCCATAACTTGTGCCAAAGCCTACATCATCACCATTGACATGGCTAAATTGGCTGGGGAATGTTGACATTGTAATTTACAATGATGAATGTTGACGCAAAAGAGTAACCAGAAATTGTGAAAGTAGGAAGTAAGGTTTCTGAAGAAGAATTACATGCATTAAGCAAGATTTTTAATAAAGTATCTAAAAAACTCTAATAAGGAATTCAGCAGAAACCTTTTCACCCAGAGAATGGTTAGAAAGTAGAGATTGCTACCACATGGAATAATTAAGGTAGTTAAGGTAAATAATATTTTAGACGAAGCTAGATAAACACATGAGGGAGAAAGGAATAGAGGGTTAAAGTGATAAGGTTAGATGAAGTAGGGCAGGATGAGGCTTGTGTGGAACATAAATAGCAACATAGACCAAATAGGCTGACTGGCCTCTTTCTGTGCTGTAAATTTTGTTTAGCCTGGTATGAACCAGTTGGTCTATGCACAATTCTCCTTGGGCCAAACACATTCGACAATCTGACTCCCTCTCTGCCTGCTCCTTGCTTGTCCCAAATTAAAGTCTGAGCTTATTCCAGGAGTCAAAATTATGAGGAGGTTCAATAGTTTAGGTCAGGGGAAATAGTTTCTAATGCTAGGAGATTCAGTAACCAGAGGGCACAGACCTCAGGTAATAGACAAAGGAAGCTGGAGTGGATGAGGAGAATTTATTTTATGCAGCAAGCTATATGATCTGGAATTGGAGATATACCGTAGATGTCAGTGTATAAGTCAACCTTAGACCCTTGAAAAATTCCTCCAAAAGTGGGGGAGCGACTCATACGCCGAGCATAAAAGTGAACTGTCAGCATGGGTGTGGATGGTCGCCATTTTGTTGTTCACTACGCGGGGTTTGTCCTGTGCGGGCATGTCTTAACTTCTGCACATCTTTGCATCTTCACAACATAGCCGATATCACCTGCTTGATCCCTTGCACCCAATTATAAGGTACTGGTAAGCAAAACGTTCATTTGTGGGGTGAAAAATTGAGGCTGAATACTAATGTGAATGTAACATGTCATGGCTGAAAAGGGGGTCAACTTATATGCCAAGTATATTCAAAAACATGATTTTTGGGGCCAGAAAAATGGAGTTATCTTATACACCAGGTCATCTCATACGGTACTTGAAGCATTAAATTTGCAAGACTACAAGGAAAGAGTGGGGCAGTGAGACTAATTGAAGAGCTCTTTCAAAGAGTCAGCATAGGCCCAGTGGGCTAAATGGCCTCCTCCTGGTGCTGTATGGCTCTATGATCTAGCTTGTGAATCTACCAAGGCCAGTAAACCTTACTTTGATTGTACACATGTAACTGGTCAAAGGAGTGAGTAATATACTTATGTCATGGTAAGGTTACTGCTTTCAAAGAAAGAAAATTAGTCCAGACAGATTATATTACATGCATAAATAGATGGATGAAGCTCTGTGACAGCCCATCATTTAATTCATATTTAAAAATCCTTGGGGATTAGAATCAATAGCTGATTATAACTCACGTTCACTTTTAATGCATGATGCAGAGCCTGGAATGATTCTGACAGCAGTAGATTTAGAGGGTGATGCAAGCTGCATGTCTGTGAATGTTACTGCTTAAATGAGAAGTGCCTGAACCTATACAGTGATTGCAAACTTCTGGCTAGAGAACAGCTGTTTTCATAAGTCAGATTTTCCCTCTCTAAAATAAAAATGCTACTTATTGTTAACGTTTTCAGTTCCTACGGCTTTTCAAACTGTTTGCTGTCAATTTTTTATGCAATGTGAAATGGTTGTTTTCAGCAGTTTTGATCACTGCTGTGATTTGTTAGGTGTGATGGGTTAATCCGATGTGAATTATGTATCTTCACTAATAGAAAAGATTGTCAGGCCTGCAATGTTGAAGGAGGACTGAATAAGTACTGAGCTTCCCGTTTTTAGAACATCAGTGGTCCTAAGAGTTTCCTCTGTGTGTTTTGTACAACACCCTTAGCCTGTTCTTTACACAGCACCCAGAGGAAATCTATCCCATTGTGGAGGCAGAACTTAATGCTGCATGTAGTCATGCTATGCCAGACCTGGTCTTCCACTGCATACCTCCCTCTACCCACTCCCCATCCCCCCATCTCTCCTCCCAACTCCCCCAACTTGGAGAACACATCAAACAAGGAAGAGATATTGAAGAACACTTGATTAAGGAGCTGTAGTATTAAAGCAGCCCCTCTCTTCTTGTTCACCCATTCATTCTGCTAAAAAATGGTGCAAATGTAGCCACCACAAATGGGATAGGTGCACAAGGAAATGGTAATGAAAAACATGTTCTCAAAAAATTGAAGGATAACAGAAAGACTTGCATTTATATGGCTCCTTTTATGAGTTCAGGGCATCCCAATGCACTATACAGCCACTGTGCACATATTTGATGTTTAGTCTCTGTTGTAGGAAACGCAGCAGCCAATTTGCACACAGCAAGACCCCACAAAAGGGCATTACAATATTGACCAGGTAATCTGTTTATTTATGTTGGCTGAGTGATAAATATTAGTCAGGACACCAGGGAGAATTCGCCGATTTTCTTTGAAACAGTGTTATGGGATCTTTTACGTCCACCTGAGAAGGTGGAAGGGGCCTTGGTTTAACATCTCATCCAAAAGACAGCACTGGAATGCCAAAACAGATTTTGTGCTTAAGTTGTTGATGAAGGTTTGAACCCACAACCCTCTCATGCTATCCACTGACGCATAGGTGACAACTAAGGCAATTGAAACCTATCAAAGGTTTTTTAATAAAGTTGTGTGTATCACAAGTAATCCATCATATTCCTAGAATTAAAAACAAATAGCGTCTACTTGGGTATGGTAGAATAGTGGCTAAAGTACTGGAATAGTATCCCAAAGTACTGGGAGTTCAAATCTCATGGTAAGCAAGTGATGAAATCAAATCCAATAAATCTAATAGTTTACGCACTGGCACCTGGAATTTTTGTAAAATCTTGTGTGCTGCATTGACGTAAAAGATCCCATGGCACTATTAGAAAAAGAGTTAGGGAGTTCTCCCTGGTGCCCTGGCCAATATTTATCCTGCAACCAATATCCCTGAAACAGATTATCTGGTCAATTATCACATTACTGTTTGTGGAAGCTTGCTGTGTGCCAGTTGGCTGTCACATTTCCCTACAGAACAACAGTGACTACACCTAAAAAAAAAAATGTATCATTGGCCAAAAAATACTTTGGGATGCCCTGAGGTAAAAATAGAATTTTTTTTTCTTTTAGTGTTGCATGTTCAGTTGTTAAGGTAATAAATGCCTGTGAGCTTTTAAACACAAAATCCAGTAAATGGAAAACATGTCTATTGACAACTGTTCTGTTCTTATTGCCCTTACAGCCACACAACAGGTTACGAGACTGACAATCACAATGCTCCAATGTTGTACAGCTGCAGCACGCAGTACAGAATACATACGCACGGGGTGTTCAGAGGGCTTCAGGTGAGAAATGCCAATGTTCCTTTTTTCTGCATGTGTGTCTGTTACGGTCTTTCCAGAAAGTAAAACCTTTGCACCTGACCCTGGAAAAGCTGATTGTGGGCGGTCTGAAAGAAGACTGGACTACAAGGACCACTTGTGTATACAGATGGTTCTAATTTGGGACTTTCTCAACACTACAGGAGCAGGGGAAAGGAGGTTCTGTTTTGTATCAACAGATTTTTAAAAATGTGGATTCGACACTCATTCTATCATTTGCTTAAGACAGCCTGGACACCAATCAAGGTGGCAGCAATTTAAAGATTTGCCTTCAGCCCTGCCTGCTGCATATTTTTGAGGAATTGGCAGAATAGTTTCAATCAGTACTGATTTTATCTGCATTTGTAGGACCTGATATTAATCATTATAATATCTTATCAGTGAAACCTTGCTCTCTGATATATCAGACCCACTGATAAAATGTGTTATTTATGGTTTCCTCTCTCACAGGGGCATCATGATTAATGCCTTCATTCTATAACATGCTGCTATCTGTGTACTCTTTCTTTCAATGGAAACTGAAAACACAAACAGTTTGACCCTACTGACGCTATAGAATTTCCTTCTACACTTTCCCAAACAGTTAGTGTATCAGGTCTCACAATGATTTCTATGAATATGAAAATTTTAGCAGCACTTAATAAATTAGAATCATTCAGGTTATGTACGGCAAGGTAATAATTTGTTGTAAAGTTGTGTTCTTCTTTAAAACAGACGCTTTATTCTTTGGAACAAAGGACACTGAGGGGAGATTTAATTGAAGTGCATAAAATTAACGGGAACTAGTTAGTTCTTTTTACTTGTTCATGGGATGTGGGCATCGCTGGCTAGACCAGCATATATATACTATCCCTAACTGCCCTTGAGAAGGTAGTGGTGAATTGCTTTCTTGAACTGCTGCAGTAGGTATACTCACATTGCTGTTAGGGAGGGAGTTCCAGGATTTTGATCCAGCGACGGTGAAGGATCGGCATATATTTCCAAGTCAGGATGATGAATGGCTTGGAGGGGAACTTCCAGATGGTGGTGTTCCCATGTGCCTGCTGCCCTTATTCTTCTAGATAGCAGCGGTCATGGGTTTGGAAGGTGCTGTCTAGGTGAGTTCCTGCAGTGCCGCATGGATGGTACACACTGCTGCCACTGTGCGTCGGTGGTGGAAGCAGTTAATGTTTGTGAATAGGGAGCCAATCAAGCAGGCTGCTTTGTCCTGGGATGGTGTCAAGCTTTTTGAGTGTTGTGGGAGCTGCCCTCATCCAGGCAAGTGGGAAGTATTCCATCCCACTCCTGACATGTGCCTTGTAGATGATGGACAGGCTTTGGGGAATCAAGTGAGTTACTTGTCGCAGGATTCCTAGCCCCTGACCCGCTCTTGTAGCCACAGTATTTCTTTGGCTAGTCCAGTTTAGTTTCTGGTCAATGGTAACCCCCAGGATGTTGATAGTGGGGGACTCAGGGATGGTAATGCCATTGAATGTCAAGAGGCGATAATTAGATTCCCTCTTGTTGGAAATGATCATTGCCTGGCACTTGTGTGGCATGAATGTTACTTGCCACTTGTCAGCCCAGACCTGGATATTGTCCAGGTCTCGCTGCATTTGGACATGGACTGCTTCAGTATCTGAGGGGTTGCAAATGGCTCTGAACATTGTGCAATCATCAGTAAACATCCCCACTTCTGACCTTATGATGGAAGGAAGGTCATTGATGAAGCAGCTGAAGGTGGTTGGGCCTAGGACACTACCCTGAGGAACTCCTGCAATGTTGTCCTGGAACTGAGATGATTGACCTCCAACAATGACAACCATCTTCCTTTGTGCTAGGTATGGATAGGACAGTGGATAGGAAGGACCTATTTGCATTAGCAGTGAGGTCAATAACCAGGACGGCATAGATTTAAAGTAATTGGTAAAAGGATTAGAGGGGGCGAGCTGAGGAGTAATTTTGTCACCCAGAGAAGTCACTGTCTGAAAGATCACGTTTAAAAATACTTGGATATGCACTTGAGGTGCAGTAACTTACAGGGTTACAGACCAAAAGCTGCAAGGTGAGATTAGGTTTGATAACTCTTTCTTGGCAGCCATGGACACGCTGGGCCAAATGGCCCCCTCCTGCTTTTAAATAGTGTTGCAAACAAAAAGCAAAACACCTCTCCTTCAGTTCTCATCCATCATTCCTTTTAGTTATTTCTCACCCCCTCTTTATACCCTCCCATTGAATGTGCTACGTTCCAACCAAAGATGAAGCCAGATGTTTTGGTCTCAGAAAGTTGACAGGTCCTCCAGATTTTCCTCCTCTTGCCTAAGGTTAGCACCTCAGTGTGTGGAGAGCTGTGGGCTTGAACCTTCTGCTTTATCCCACACTCCTCAGGTTATCCAACACACTGTGTTTGAGTTTCTATTGCAAGTTCTGCATGCGGTGAAGCCATCATATTGTCACTCTCAACTGACCAGTAAACCAGTGAATGTCTCAGGGCCTTGCTCAGCTAGAAGAACTACTGTGGCTTTTGTTTGTAATAACAAACCCAAACAGTAGATAAACCTGGACATGTTATGTTACAGAATTACCAGTGGTAGGAGGCATAGGTACTGAATGGCAGGTGTTACCTATCCACATGAATAGAAGCACTGATGCACTTTAGGTTTTACTTCTAGTCATTACAAATGTCACAAGTGTATTACTACATTATGACAACACAAAAGAAGTATAAAATATGGGGAATTAAATTCAATGTGGAAAAATGTAACATCATGCGAATCAACAATACTTGGAGTCCATCAGCATCCAACTACACAATGCACGATTCCTCCCTTAAAATTACTAAAGAATGCCATTACCGAGGAATCCACATCCAAAATAACTTACAGTGGAATGTACAAATTCAACACGCAGCCATCCAAAAAGCTTGTGTTCATGAAATGGAACTTCCATCTCTCTTCAACTATAGTAAAAAAATTGCTGTAGCATACATTGATTGAACCATACTTGGATTATGGTGTAGCTGCTTGGGACCCGTATATTGCTTATACATTACCCTTCTTGAGAAAGTTCAAAGCCAAGCAGCTTGTTTTGTTACAAGCAATTACACACAAGATTCTAATGTCTTCCAGTTGGTCATGTTACTAGACTGCCACACCCTCCAGAATTGAAGAAAAGCCATCATATTGAAGAAAAGGTTGATCTGCCTCAATAAATTTTGAATGAATAATTACATTTTCCTGAGCAGTACATTAAGCCCAAAAGTGACTGAGCTCAAAGGTTTTATAAACAACAACGTCAACTGTGTACACCCCAGCTTGCTGCTTTTGCTAACTCCTTTTTCCCTGGAACGTAACATAAGAAAAGGAGTGAGCCAATTAAGGACTGGAACAATCTTCCACAAAGTTTAATCCCCAACCTCCTGAAGGATTCATTTACAGAAAATCTGTTGAATTTTTTAAATTAACGTGAATGTTAATGCAACGAAACTCCAAAACTTGCCGCGCTCCTAGCCAAGCTGTTCCAGTACAGCTACAACACAGACATCTACCCGGTAATGCCCAAGTATGTCCTGTACACAAAAAGCAGGAAAAATCCACATGGGCCAATTACCTCCCCTTCAGTCTACTCTCAATCACCAGCAAAGTGATGGAGTGTTGTTGACAGTGCTGTTAAGTGACAGAGCTGTTAAGTAACTGAGAGTAATAACCTGCTCACTGATGCTCAGTTTGGGTTCCACCACAGCCTCTCAACTTTTGAACTCATTACAGACTTAGTCCCAACATGGACAAAAGAGCTGAACTCAAGAGGTGAGGTGAGAGTGACTGCCCTTGACATCAATCTAGCATGTAACCAAGTGTTGCATCAAGGAATCTTAGCAATACTGAAGTCAATGAGAATTGGTGAAAACTCTCTACTGGTTGGAGTCATACCTAGCACAAAGGAAGATGGTTGTGGCTGTTGGAGGTCAGTCATCTCAGAGACAGGACATCGCTCTAGGAGTCCTAGGGCCAACTACCTCAGCTGTTTCATCAATGACCTTCCCTCCATCATAAGATCAAAAGTGGAGATGTTTGCAGATGTTTGCACAATATTCAGCACCATTTGCGACTCCTTAGATACCAAAGCAGCCTGTGCCCTTATGCAACAAAACTTGGACAATATTCAGGCTTGGGCTAATAGGTGGCAAGTAACATTTGTGCCACACAAGTGCCAGGCAATGACCATGTCCAACAAGCGAGAACCTAACCATCTCCCCTTGACATTCAATAGCATTACCATTGCTGAATCCCCCCATTATCAACATGTTGGGGGTTACCATTGACCAGAAACTGAACTGGACCAGCCAATAAGATACTATGGCTAAAAGAGCAGGTCAGAGGCTGGGAATTCTGTGCTGCATAACTCACCTCCTGACTCCCAAAGCCTGTCCACCATCTACAAGGCACAAGTCAGGAGTGTGATGGAACACTCTCCACTTGCCTGAATGAGTGCAGCTCCAAAAATAGTCAAGAAGCTTGACGCCATCCAGGTCAAAGCAGCCAGCTTGATTGGTATTCCATCCACCACCTTCAACATTTATTCCCCCCATCACCACGCACAGTGACAGCAGTGTACCGTCTACAAGATGCACTGCAGCAAGTCACCAAGGCTCCTTTGACAGCACCTCCAAACCTGTGACCTCTACCACCTAGAAGGACAAGGGCAGCAGATGCATGGGAACACCACCACCTGCACGTTCCCCTCCAAACCACGCGCCATCCTGGCTTGGAACTATATTGATGTTCCTTCACTGTCACTGGGTCAAAATCCTGGAATTCCCTGCTTAACAGCACTGTGGGTGTATCTGCATCACATGGGCTGCAGAACTTCAAGAAGACAGCTCACCACTGCCTTCTCAAGGGCAATCAGGGATGGGCAATAAATGCTGTCCAAGTCAGTGATGTCCACATCTCATGAACGAATGAACAAGTGAAAAAATGATTATTGACTGCACTCATTGTGCACCTCCTGTGAAAATTCCCTAGTGGAAGACTATGGAGGGAAATTTTACCAAGTACCAAAAACAGATGTCTCAATAACTCTAGTATATGTAGCTATATATAAATCTGCAGAAGTAGATTTCAGTTATGTGTGAGACCGGAGAAGTTGAGTTAATTCTCCTTAGAGCAGAGTAGATTAAGGAGAGATTTGATAGAGGTGTTAAGAGAAACTATTTCCACTTACAGGGGGGTCCATAACCAGATGGGAAATGAGGAGAAAAACCTTTACACAGCAACTTGTTGTGTCTGGAGCATATTGCCTGAAGTGACATTGGAAGCAGATTCAATAGAATCCCCATGGGAACTGGACAAATACTTGAAGGAAAAATACGCGGGATTATGGAGAAAAAGCAGGGGGAGTGGGATAGATCGGATACCTCTTTCAAAAAGGTGGCACAGGCACAATGGGCCAAATGGCCTCCCTGTGCACTGTAAGATTCTCCGAATCTATGAGAAAGGGTTGGTCATGCCCCAAGTGAATCTTTGCTTCAACCATAATAGAAATAGAAGTTAGATTAGTGGTTTGGAATTCTGTGATATGTAGATTATGATGCAAAATTATACCATAATTGATTTTAGTTTGAATGTAAAGATGAGGTGAAAAATTGTTAGCTTCACCAATGCTGGTCTAACCTTGGTATATGTTTATTGTTTCAGGATGTTCGGAGGGTCCCGGGAGTGGCACCCACTATTGTCAGAGCAAATACAGAAGCCAACGAAAAGCGTCCATTCATGTGTCCCTACCCTGGGTGTAACAAACGCTACTTCAAGCTCTCTCACCTTCAGATGCATAGCAGAAAACATACAGGTATTGGCAGCGTGGCGTTAGCATATTGAGCCGATTTCTATAATTTACCCGGCACTAAAACACACTGAATTAATAAGTTGTGGAGATCATTTGTGGCAAATGCACCAAAAAGTGATTGGACTTTCCCTCCTGCCCCATCATCACCGTCCCCAAGAAAATTGGGGGATAGAGTCCTGGAGAGGACACAAAATCTGGAGCAAGAGAAGATGGAGCTGGTAATTTGAGAAGGAGTTTAGTTACATTCCATTTGGACAGTGGGACTGGCTCTTTAAGCTATGATCGGGGACCATGTAGGTGGATGTGCTGCCTATCACTCCCATATTTGAAAGGCTTTAGTGGATGCCTGCTGGCCTAATGTGAAGCAGGCCAGCACCATACAATCCTGGTAGCCTCTTCACTGAAATGTAAGTGCAATTGGCTGCACGTTCCTTTGGTTGGAAACCCAAAGCTCAACACTGATTCACTTTGGGGGGGGCAGAAGAATTTCTGAACATCAATTCTATATTTGCCTGATTGGAAGCTGCGTCCCTGCAGCCACAGTACTGTTTAAAGGAACCATAGAAAAGTTATGGGGCAGAAAGTGGCTATTCAGCCCATCAGTTTTAACCACCAATTTAGGCAGATGCCCACCACCCTTTGAGTGAAAAAGATTTTCCTTGTGTCCCCTCTAATCCTTTTACCAATCACCTTAAATCTATGCCCCCAGGTAATTGACCTCTCAGCTAGAGGAAACAGATCTTTCCTGTTTTCCCTATCTAGGCCCCTCATAATTTTGTATGCATCAATTAGCTGACCCCTCAGCCTCCTCTGTTCTAGGGAAAACAACTCTAGCCTATTCAATCTTTCTTCATAGCTGCAATTTTCAAGTCCTGGCTATATTCTTGTAAATCTTCTCTGTACTCTCTTCAGAGCAATTATGTCCTTCCAGTAATGTGGTGACCAGAACCACAAAATTCCAGCTGTGGCCTAACCAGCATTTTATACAGTTCCAGCATTACATCCTTGCTTTTGTATTCAATCCCTCATTCAAAAAAGGAAAGCATTCCATATACTTTCTTTACCACTTTATCCACCTGTCCTGCCACCTTCAGGGACTTGTGGACATGCACACCAAGGTCTCTCACTTCCTCAACCCCTCTCAATATCCTCCCATTTATTGAGTATTCCCTTGCTTTGTTTGCCCTCCCAAAATGAATTCCCTTACGCTTCTCTCGATTGAATTCCATTTGCCACTTTTCCTCCCACTCAACCGAACCATTGATATAATTCTGGAGACAACAGCTATCTCTTCACTATCAACTACACGGCCAATTTTTGTGTCATCTGCAAATTTCCCAGTCATAACTCCCACATTTAAGTCCAAATCATTAATATATACAACAAACAGCAAGGGACCCAACACTGAGCCCTGTGGAATGCCACTGGAAACTGCTTTCTACTGGCAAAAACATCCATTGACCATTACCCTTTGTTTCCTGTCACTAGTGTTCTGCATCTATCTGTTAATGTCATTTAAACTCTCTGCCTCCTTTATAGGCTCAAGCCTAGGTTTCTTCAACCTCTCCTTGTGATCCAGTCCTAGTGATCCAGTGCTAGTGATCCATCTGGTGACTCATCGCTGCATGAATTTGATAACTCCCCAGCCTCTCAGTAGCTAGAAGTGGACATAGTATTAACTGTGGCTTAAGTGGTAGCACCTTCACTTCTGAGTCAGAATGCTGTGGTTTCAAGTCCAACTCCAGTGATTTGAATGCAACTAGGAAATCTAGGTTGACACTTCAGGCAGTACTAAGGGAATCCTGCACTGTTGAATAAGAAGTTAAACCAAAATCCCATCTGCTCTCTTGAGTAGATGTGAAAGATCCCAAGGCATTATTTTAAAGAAGGTTAAGGGAGCTTTCCCCAGGGTCCTGGCCAGTATTTATCCTTCAATGACATCACTAAAAACAGATTATTTTAGCCGTTGCTCTTTGTGAGAGCTTGCAAACTGACTGCTGCAATTTGCCTACATTACAACATTACAACTTCAAAAGTACTTCATGGCTGTAAAGTGCTTTGGGACATTCTTGTGTAAAGCACTATATAAATGCAAGTCCTTTATTTTCAGTACTCAAGATGTGTTCTGACCGACACACGCACAGTTTGAACATCAAACTAAAAGCAAAATACTGCAGATGCTAGAAACCTGAAATAAAGAAAGGACATGCTGGAAAAGCTCAGCAGGTCTGGCAGCATCTGTGGAGAGAGAAACAGTTAATGTTTCGAGTCCACATGACTCTTCTTCAGATGTTAACTCTGTTCAAACATTAACTCTGTTTCTCTCTCCACAATGTTGCCAGACCTGCTGAGATTTTTCCAGAATTTTCTGTTTTTATTACAGTTTGGACATGACTCGATTGCTCTTCTACATTGATTGGAGATGTTGAACATCAGGCCTTCAAAAATTCCAGTATCTCTTTCGGCTTTTCCCTTGACTATTTCAACTTAATTTATGGAGTGCTTGTACTGCTCATTCATTTTTCCTACAAGCACTAGTACATATTAAATTTATCTGTCATTTACATATATTGTGTGGCCAATTTAGAAGTTTCCAGGCTGCTTCCTAATCTAGTATCATCCTTGAATTTTACCAGTTTATTTCCAATTAGAAATTGGGAACAGTAGGAATAACAAAAAAAAACAATTCCTGGCACTCCACTCAGCATCCAACCCTCCCCCCCCAACCCCCCACAATCCCTCACAAAAACATTTGATGTAATTTATAACACTTGTTTGGGGGATCACCAATAAAAATAAAAATCATATTTCCATAAATACGGCATCTCAAGGACAAGGTGACATCAAAAACAACTTCAGCTGATATTCCTGGGCTGCAACACTCAAAGTTGTAAATCTACCCTAGTGTTCTAAGTAGAATATGTTATGGTAATACGATAAATATCTCCACAAATAATTCATGAGTGACAAAGGTAGAAATGAGTTATAGTTGCCTCATGAATGGAGGTATTTATCCAGGATTGTTTCCAGCATATGGGAGATTTGGGACATATTACCTTGAAATCAAATTTCCTATTTGAAAGCTCGCCAAATGTCTAAAAAACGTATGTCCATTAATGGTTTAAATGCCTGGCAATTATAAAATCCCAAACTCCTACCCCAAAGGAAGCTTTATTTATCGTATTATATGGCTGGCCAAGTTCTGTCCTCTATGTACTTGGTGCAGGAGGACACATATAATGTTTCTTTTTTAATTGGTGAAGCACTGTCTTGCTGTAAGCAGCAACTTAAATCTAAATTCACAATCATACAGAAGAGGATCAAATGATATTCTGTCCTAATGAGCACCATTTTCTCAATGAGAGTCAATGACTGCAGTCATGATGAATACTGGGAAGAGTAGAAGAACACTCAGTAACTGGAAATAAGAACTTGAGTGAAAACTCAAAAGGAATAACTTTGCTGACAAGCTGAAAATACTATATTTATCGATTTGTAAGGAAATTATCTGGGGGCGAGGGGGTGTGTAACACACATTCAAGTGACGGTGATATTCATAAACCCTTCTTTGCACTTTTTAAAAATGTAATTCTTCTATCCACCATGTGTAGTGAAATCACAAACACATTTATAAACGCATTTACGATTTCATTGTGCAGTGCACCGTTAAGCATGTGATTTATGATGTCATCTAAATGGCTCAAGTCCAATCCAGCCTTGTAAAGCACTCAGACATTTTTTGTGTCTATGTTACATGCATGGGAAAGCTACGAATGCAAATTTGCATGCAATCTACTGCAAATTAAAATGTGGTTACGCTCTTTTGTAAATCACTATTAGTCTGCAATTGTGCTGCTACAGCAGGTGATTATTCCCTTTTGGTAATGCCGCCTGTTTTATTCTTAACCGTCCGCACATCCGTTGAGACAGCTACCATTGTAATTTATAAGCTGGCAAACTCTAAAGCTGACTGTGGTTAAACATGCACCTTCCTGCCCATTCCACCTAGCTGCATGCTTCAGATGGGTCAACAGTTTGAAAGGCCTTATCATTAACACATTACAAATCTCTAGTTAGGCTGCACTTGTGTCTAGTTCTGGGTGCCTGACCATGGATAGGGTGCAAAGAGACTCATCATGATGATACCAGAGATGATAAAAGTCCGTCAATTTTTTCCTCCCGCCCGCGACGGCCGGAACCAGAAAATCCCATGATCTATAAGAAATTTGAAAACAATTTTAGCTTAGAGTAAAACAAACAGAAATGGCAGCACCTGGGGAAAGATTCCCCATTGAGTCTTTGAATTTAGCTGCTCTGTGATCTTCCTATGCAATTGGTCTCTCTCCAGTATATCTGTTGTCCTGGGTGTAGTCAGTGAAGTGTTTCACCACAGACCCGGAAGATTTGGATTTGACCAGTTCCAGAAAGTGATGAGTTTATGGGAATGTTTTTCCACACGCTACTGGCATTTCCTCTCGAAGCTGTCAGAACAACATTCCACTATGAGTTATTTGTGACTTTTTGACCATTCTCAAGCCAATGTTTATTTTTAATTTTAACAGCAAGGGACGATTAGTCCTCCTGTTGCACAAGTTGTTTTCATTTTTCCTTTACAAAACCGATTTTACAAATAGAATGGTTGTTGCAACATGATATTCTGCTGGATCCAGGCTTAATGTAAAATGCTGTTTATGAAGGTTCGCGCGTTTGGAATACTCTGCAAATTTTATGCTACCTTTATTCTGGATCATTATAGTAGCACTGTAATGTTATTAGAATTGCTGTCATGAGTACTGTTGCAAACTAGAAAAATAATATTGATAGGCCTTTGTTCATAGATGTTGCAAAATTAATGCTTTGGTTGATATTTTATGAAAACCTATGATAAGGTTAATTGGGAAAAATACACTTCCACTGGTCACTGGATCAGTAACCAAAGGATATTCACAGAACGTCATTATTGTAGAAATAGGGGAGAGTTTAGGAGGATTTCTTTAAAGGCCCTTGAGGAATTGGAATGCTTTATCAGAAACGGGGATGGAAATAGAATCCACCATACCTCTTAAGTGAAGTGGATTAATAATTGAAAAGGGGAAAAAAAAGCGAGATGGGGAAAAGAGGGAGGAATGTGGAAAGATCATTCGCAGATCTAGCACAGGCGTGATGGGCTGAGAGGGCCTCCCGTGCTGTAAAAATCTTAAACTTGTGACAAAACACTGACACCACCATTTGCTTTCAGGAAATCAAGTAAAATGTAACTATTAGGTTGTAGTTCAGGATTCAAATCTAGGACAAATATACATCTTGACAGTTCTAGGGAAATGTGGTATTCTTCCAGTGGCATTGACTGTGGAACAAAATCATATTTCTATATTAGTGACACGATCACCTCGACTGGGCCCTGGTCGTGCTTACATTGTCCATTGTGTTTTCTTTTTGTGCCTTGAGGTCTCGGCCTTGCTCTCTGTGCCTCTGCTCAAACACTGTTTCCTCTCCCTAGGCAACAATGAAAGAAATAAGCATAAATTGAGCGTAGTCTGACCACATTACTGAACACAAATGAAAATACATCCAATATATGAAAGAAAATGCATGTATAGGGACAACTTAAATACCTAACTCAATAAACCCTTCTTCCCCTGCCTTGGGCCCACATCATTATGGATTGTCATGATATCTGATCCATTGAGACTGAAGACTTTCACTTCCCAGTGACGATTGCATTGCACTGACAATGATTTTGACTGTTTGTTATTAACATAGTCTACCATGATTTCAACTCAATATTATGCAAAAAAGAAGGAAAAGCCTTTCACACCCTCAGGATGTCCCTAAATGCTTTACAACCAATGAAGTGTTTTTTGATGTGGAGTCACTGAATATAATTTAATATAAGTAATGCCTAGCTGAAAGCTAATTTGATTAGATAAGCAGACTTGATTACCATTGAATAAATCTGTAGCCTAGAAATTGATGTTCGGAGTGCCCATTTTTCAGGCATGATGTGGCAAACTAAGGGCCCGCAGCAGCAGGGCAGGCAGTGCATGTACATTGTTGGCCAGAAACAAGCCAACATAGTGAAGCCACAACAAAATTAAAAATACCTGGAAAAACTCAGCAGGTCTGACAGCATCTGCGGAGAGGAACACAGTTAATGTTTCGAGTCTGTATGACTCTTCAACAGAATTAAGGAAAAATAGAAAAGAGGTGAAATATAAGCTGGTTTAAGGGGGTGTGGGGTGTGGGACAGGTAGAGCTGGATAGATGGCCAGTGATAGGTGGAGATAGCCAAAAGATGTCATAGACAAAAGGACAAAGAGGTGTTGAAGGTGGTGATATTATCTAAGGAATGTGCTAATAGGTGACATTAAAGGTAGAAAGCAGGACGAGCAAGGTACAAATAACCCTAGTGGGGGTGGGGTGGGAGAAAGAGATCGAAATAGGCTAAAAGGTAGAGATAAAACAATGGATGGAAATACATTTAAAAATAATGGAAATAGGTGGGAAAAGAAAAATCTGTATAAATCATTGGAAAAAAGGGGGATCAGAAAGAGGGTGGAGATGGAGGAGAGAGTTCATGATCTAAAATTGTTGAACTCAAAATTCAGTCCGGAAGGCTGTAAAGTGCCTAGTCGGAAGATGAGGTGCTGTTCCTCCAGTTTGCGTTGAGCTTCACTGGAACAATGCAGCAGGCCAAGGACGGACATGTGGGCATGAGAGCAGGGTGGAGAGTTGAAATGGCAAGCGACAGGGAGGTCTGGGTCATGCTTGCGGACAGACCAAAGGTGTTCTGCAAAACGGTCACCCAGTCTGCGTTTGGTCTCTCCAATGTAGAGGAAACCGCATTGGGAGCAGCTAATGCAGTAGAATAAATTGAGGGAAGTGCAAGTGAAATGCTGCTTCCCTTGAAAGGAGTGTTTGGGCCCTTGGACGATGAGGAGCAGGGAAGTAAAGGGGCAGGTGTTGTTCCTTCTGCGGTTGCCACAGTGAAGCCACAATATAGGACTACTGACATGCCAACAGTGGAAGCAACATGTGATAGACAGAGCTAAGCGACCCCACAACAAACGGATCTGATTAAAGCTCTGCAGTCCTGCCACATCCACTTGTGAATGATGGTGGACAATTGAACAACTAACCCGAAGGTGGAGGCTCCACAAATATCCCCATCCACATTGACTGGGGGTGCAGCACGACAGTACAAAAGACAAGGCTGAAGCATTTGCAACCATCTTCAGCCAGAAATGCTAAGTGGATGATCCATCTTGGCCTCCTCTTGAGGCTCTCGGCATCACAGATGCCAGTCTTCAGCGAATTTGATTCACTCTGTGTGATATCAAGAAATGGCTGAAGGCATTGGATACTGCCAAGGCTACGGGCTCTGATAACATTCCGGCACCAGCTTGTGTTCCAGAACTTGCTGCACACCTAGCCAAGCTGTTCCAGTACAGCTGCAACACTGGCATCTACCTGACAATGTGCAAAATTCCCCAGGTATGTCCTGTCTACAAAAAGCAAGGCAAATTCAAACCAGTCAATTGCCACCCCATCAGTCTTCTCTCGATCATCTACAAAGCGATGGAAGGTGTCATGACAGTGCTATCAAGTGGCATTTACATAGCAGTAACCTGCTCACTGACCCTCAGTTTGGTTTTCGCTAGAGTTTCTCAGCTCCTGACCTCATTACAGCCTTGGTTCAAATATTGACAAAAAAGTAGGTGCGGTGTAGGTGACTGTCCTTAACATCAATGTAGCATTTGACCGAGTGTGGCATCACACTCTAACAAAACTGAAGTGAATAGAAATTGGAGGAAAATTCTCCACTGATTGCAGTCATATCTAGCACAAAGGAAGATTGCTGTAATTCCAGTACTAAGCTGCAGAAGTTCCTCAGGGTAGTGTCATTGGCCAAACCAGCTTCAGTTGCTTCATCAAAGACCTTCCCTCCATTATAAGGTCAGAAGTGGGGATATTCACTGATGCTTGCACAATGTTCAGTACTGTTCATGACTTCTCAGGTGCTGAAGCAGTTTGTGTCCATATGCAACAAGACACGGATAGCATTCAGGCTTGGGCTGGTAAGTGACAAGTGACATTCACACCACACAAGTGCCAGTCAATGATCATCTCCAACAAGAGAGAATCTAACTATCTCCCCTTGACATTCAATGGCATTACCATCACTGAAACTGATCTGGACCAGCCATATAAATACTGTGGCTACAAGAGCAGGTCAGAGGTTGGGAATTCTATGGTGAGTAACACCTCCTGACTCCCCAAAGCCTGTCCACCGTCTACAGGTCAGGAGAGATGGAATACTTTCCACTTGCCTGGATGAGTACAGCTCCAATAATACACAAGAAGCTTGACTATCCAGGACATTGCATCCCACTTGACTGGCACCCCATCCACCACCTTAAACATTCACTCCCTCCACCACTGACACCCCCCAGGATGTTGATAGTGGGGAATTCAGAGAATGACTAGAAACTGAACTGGATTAGCCATATAAATACTGTGGCCACAAGAGCATGTCAGAGGCTAGGATTCCTGTAGCAAGTAACTCACCTCCTGACTCACCAAAGCCTGTTCACCATCTACAAGGCACAAGTCAGGAGTGTGATGAAGTATAGCTCCAATAACACTCAAGAAGCTTGAGACCATTCAGGACAAAGCAGCCCACTTGGTTGGCACCCCATCCACAAACATTCACTCCCTTCACCACCAACATATCGTGACAGCAGTGTGTGCCATCTACAAGATGCACTGCAGGAACTCAAAAAACATCCTTAGAAACATAGAAACTAGGAGCAGGAGTAGGCCCTTCGGCCCTTCGAGCCTGCTCTGCCATTCATTATGATCATGGCTGATCATCTAATTCAATAGCCTGCTCCCACTTTTTCCCCATATCCTTTGATCCCTTTCACCCCAAGAGCTATATCTAACTCCTTCTTGAAAACATACAATGTTTTGGCCTCAACAATGAATTCTACAGGCTCACCACTCTCTGGGTGAAGAAATTTCTCCTCATCTCAGTCCTAAATGGTCTACCCCATGTCCTCAGACTGTGACCCCTAGTTCTGGACTCCCCCACCATCTTAGACAGCATCTTCCCAAACCCACAACCACTACCATACAGAAGGACGAGGACAACAGACATGTGGGAATACCACAATCTGGAAGTTCCTTCCAAGCCACTCGCCATCTGACTTAGAACTAAATCGCCGATCCTTCACTGTTGCTGGGTCAAAATCCTGGAACTCCCTCTCTAATGGCACTGTGCATGTACCTACACTGCACAACTGCAGTGGTTCAAGAAGGCGGCTCACCACCACCTTCTCAAGGGATGTGCAATAAATGCTGGCCATAGCCAGCGAAGCCCATATCCCATGGATGAATAAAATAAAAACAAGACACATCTTTTGCCTATGCCTGAAGCAGATGCAAAAAAAAAGTGTCAGATGCTTGCTTGAGGTTTCCCGCTCCAACAATGGCTTTCTCCAAGGCATCACAGGTTACACACAGGGAAAGCTGTCCTAGGGAATGTCTACCAACCAGGAAGATATGTAACTGAGCTGAATGTGAAGCTGGGAGGAGCAAGAATGTGTTCACCAACCCTATATTAAAGAATTCAATCATTGCACCCCACCTACATTAAGGGAACTAATCACTGTTCCAAATCAACGTTTCCTCTAATTTTTCTTTAGTGAATGCAGCCTGTTTGTTTCAATGTGCATTCCCTCTAAAATTGCATGATTGTTCATGGACACCTCTTTAGAGGGAATGTTGCATATGCAGAGTCTGTTGTACTGTGCCACCGTGCACCCATGTAGCCTAGAGGGAACATTGCTTCCAACCCCACTTTAAAGGACCCAATTGATACTTCCAACCAATGTTGTCTATAATTTTTATATGCTGTGCGGCTTGTTTGTTTCACTATGTGGTCCTTTCAAGAATGCTGCATGGTTGTGCACCTGTGCATCTTAAAGGAAACATTGCCAGTGCGCAGTTTGTTTGTTGCACTAGCGCAGCTTAGATAAATAATTTCTCCTGACCTTGCATTAAAGAATTCTGTCCAGATGTTAAAGGACCCAGTCAACCTGCAATTCTCCTCACCCCAAGCTCCTCCTTTGAAGGTGGAGAAGCACATTTCAAATCAGGCACAGGCCGAATGTGACTGATTGGCATAGTATTGTCACTGGGCTATTATTCCAGAGACCCAGGGTAATGCTCTGGGGTCCAGGGTTCGAATTCTACCACGACAGATGGTGAAATTTGAATTCAATAAAAATCTGTAACAAAAAAAAAATCTGATGACCACAAAACCATTGGCGATTATCAGAAATCCCAACTGGTTCACTAATGTCCTTTAGGGAAGGAAATCTGCCGTCTTTGCCTGGCTTAGCCTACATGTGACTCCAGACCCTTAAAAATGCCCTCTGAACAAGGACAATTAGGGATGGGCAATAAATGCTGGCCTAGCCCACATCCCAGGAACGAAAAAAAAATAGAGCAGTCTCACGCTGTGTATCGCACAAGCTCATGAACGGGCCTAAGATCGTCGCTTTCGGTCCTGAAAAGCGCCCAATCTACCTCAGATTACCTTGAAAGGGAAAGGAAGTCAAAACTATAAGCAACAGGTGAAGCTAGCTGTTTCACGCTGCTACTATGCAATGGCAGCACAAGTGGTATTTGCCACTAACAGGATGCTGCCATCAAGCCAAAAAGACATTCTGCCTATCACATAAATGAGTAATGTGTTTTATGAATTTCAGTGCCAGTGTGATGCTAGATATGCAGGCCATACATCCCAAAGACTGGCAGATTGTAATAAACAGCATGTCCCAGCCTGTGTTTGCAACGGGCAGGGTACAGACCGTACCCAACCAACCTGTGCTTGCAAAACTCAAAACACAGTGTCCAACATTAGATGTGATTCCACGATTTTGGACAACATTTGCTGAATAATCCTCAATATGCTAAAAATTACACTGACAACCAATTGTCAGTCACGCTCGCAGTGTGGTGCATTTAAGTGTACTGTTGCTTCATATGTTAATACACAGGGCCCCGTTCTTTGCAGTCAGAAAGAACATGTACATACATTGCACCTGTTTCAGCTAAACAAAATAAGTGATAGCCATTCTCTGACTCATTCCTCAGGGCAATGCCTTGACCAATCAGCGTCAAGCTGCCTGGTTTAAATTTCAAACAATGCTTGGTAGTTAACCGTCAGTCACCATCAACGGTGCATTCTCCATAGCAACGCCAGTTGACAGCCAATCCATACTCTCTTCACATACAGTATAAATTGTTGTCTTCCCCTTATATTGGCATTCTTGCGAGTGTCCTCACGAGTGCAAGACGAAAAGCTTAGACATGTCTCTTCTGGCAGCAAGAGCAATTTGTCTTTTCAAGTAACATCCCTTTGTGTGATTGTGCAACTGGATGGGAGGAAAGTGTCTTAGGATCACAGTTTTAGTTAAAATTATATGGGATTTTCAGATGATTTCTTTAGAAATTCGTTAGAATGAACCCCTCAGTCATTTGGTTTGAAGTGGCTATCATGAATTGATGTGTTTGAAGATGATAGCAGCATTTAGAAATTATTCTAGTTTGGATGCCTTTGCTTCCTATTTTGGATTAGGCCAATACACCATCTGGATATGAAAATGACCATGTTCTTCTTTTCATACACCTTTTGTATTGAGTAGGTATCAGAATTTATATGAGTATGAAAGTACTAATAGGAAAGCGGGAACATTGGAATATAGAAACAGGAGTAGGCCATTCAGCCCCTTAAGCCTGCTCCACTATTCATGGCTTAATCTATACCTCAACTCCATTTACCTGCATTAGCTCCCTATCCCTTAATGCAGCACACCTAACAAAAATCTCATGGTTCCTTTTTTTAACGAAAACGTTATTTAAACAGTATCACCCGATCCCATAATAACAGTGTTTCCATTGAATCTGCCTTGGGATATGGAAATCATACTCTCGTTGACGCCGCTTTTACGAAATTGACCTGCAATTGACATTTCATTGCAGCAAAAACTCATCAAAAAAGGCTGAAGCTTGAAGGGAAAGCTGTTCAAGGATGAAGACTGCAGTGAGCAGATGTCAGGTTGTCTTGAGATATAGCTCATGATAGCCAAGCATAACATCTGACACAGCCCAAGCCAGATGTTTTAAAACATGACTACTTAAATAATTCTTTTAAGGAAGAACATATATTATCTTCCAAATTTTAATTCAACCCAATACCCCTTTGCTTCATTCTGATATCTAAAACATATGGCTTTGCTAAAAAGCAGCTTTATGCTGGAAGATTAACAATGCATATTAACTCAGAGAGCTTTAAGCACAGAATCATTTTTGAACAATAGTTTTCTTTTTAAAAACAAAAATCTTTTTTTTGTCATTGCGTTTTACTGCAAGAATTTGTTTTAATATGTCAAAGACTAACTCTTGCCCCACAGATTATTTCCTGCAAAGAACTGCAACTCCTGGGGGAGCTTCTGTGGTCAGGGTTTAATTGACCATTTTCAGCACCAGTGGCAGATGCCGTAGACTACACGAAATCAATTAAGCTGAATCGACACTGAAATGTTACATGACCCCAAACCCTTGGGTAATTCATATGTAGTCAGTTCTGCTAACTATTTTCCCCAGTCATCTAAACATGTGGCCACCATTGTGCATGTTTTTACAATCAAACCAATGTAGCCAAACTCTTAACTCTTAATAGACCACCACAAGGATTAGTTGAGGTGAATAGCATGGATGGCTTTAAGGGGAAGCTAGATAACTACGTGATGGAGAAAGGAATAGAGTTAGGCTGATTGGGTTTGATTAAGTAGGGTGGGTGGAGGCTTATGTGGCACATGAATATTGGAATAGACCATTTGTAGATTTCTGTGCTGTAGATTTGATGTAATTCTTTGTATGAATCTGTGAGAAAAAGATTTGTATTTATATAAAGCCTTTAATGACCATAGGGTGACCCCAAACTGCTTTATAACTAATGAAGTACTTTTGAAGTGTAGTCTCTGTTGTAATATCGGAAACGTGACAATGTTGCGCACAGCAAGGTCCCACAAACAGCACTGAAATAAATGATCAGGTAATCAGTTTTAGTCATGTTTTCTAAGGGATAAATATTGGCCAGACCACCAGGGAGGTCTCCCCTGCTTTTCTTCAAAAATAGTTCATGGAATCTTTTACATCCACCTGAGAGAGGAGAAAGGCCTCATTTAATGTTGCATCTGGAAGGTGACACCCTCATCAGTGCAGCACTCTCTCAGTACTGCATTGAAATGCTAGCCTAGATCATGTGCTCAAGTATCTGGAGTGAGCCTTGATCCCACAAGTTCCTGATTAAGAGGTAAATAGGCAACCAACTGAGCATTGCCTGTCACAAACCAGTCAGTCTAAACTCAGTAGTGGGGAAACTATTGGAAGCAATTCTGAGGGGCAGACTTAATCTACACTTGGAGAGACAGAGATTAATCAAGGACAATCAGCATGGCTTTGTTAAGAGGAGGTCATGTCTGACCAATTTGACTGAATTTTACGAACAGGTGACCAGGTGGGTAGATGAGGGCAATGCATTTGACATAGTCCACTTGGACTTCAGCAAGGCTTTTGATAAAGTCTCGCATGGGAACTGATAATGAAGGTAAGGGCCCATGGGACACAAGGCGATTTGGCAAATTGGATCCAGAATTGGCTGAGTGGCAGAAAGCAGAGGGTGATGGTTGAGGGGTGTTTTGTGACTGGATTCCTGTGTCTAAGGGGGTTCCACAGGGATCGGTGTTGTTTGTGGTATATATAAACAAATTAGACTTGAATGTAGGAGGGTTGATCAGTAAGTTTGTAGATGACATGAAAATTGGTGGGGTGGTAAATAGTGAGGAGGATAGCCTTAGATTACAGGAGGATATGGACAGACTGGTCAGATGGGCTGATCAGTGGCAAATGGAATTTAATCTGGATAAGTGTGAGATGGTGCACTTGGGCAGGACAAACAAGGCACAGGAATACACGATGAATGGTAGGACCCTGGGAAGTACCGAGGATCAGAGGGACCTTGGTGTACATGTCCATCGGTCCCTTAAATTAGCAGGACAGGTAGATAAGGTGGTTAAGAAGGCATATGGGATACTTGCCTTTATTAGCCAAGGCATTAAATATAAGAGCAGGGAGGTTATACTGGAACTGTATAAAACGCTGGTTAGGCCACAGCTAGACTATTACATGCAGTTCTGGAATCTGCATTATAGGAAGGATGTGATTGCACTAGAGAGAGTGCAGAGGAGATTTACCAGGATGTTGCCTGAGCTGGAGAGTTTTAGTTATGAGGAGAGATTGGATAGACTGGGGTTATTTTCCCTGGAACAGAGGAGGTTAAGGGGGGACATGATTGAGGTGTATAAAATTATGAGGGGCATAGATAGGGTAGACAGGAAGGAACTTTTCCCCTTGGTGGAGGGATCAATAACCAGAGGGCATAGATTTAAGGTAAGGGGCAGGAGGTTTAGAGAGGATGTGAGGAAGAATTTTTTCACCCAAAGGGTGGTGGGAATCTGGAACTCACTTTGTGAAAGGGTGGTAGAGGCAGAAACCCTCATAACATTTAAGAAGTATTTGGATGCGCACTTGAGATGCCATGGCATACAAGGCTATGGGCCTAGTGCTGGAAAATGGGATTAGAATAGTTAGGTACATGTTTGATCGGCGCAGACTCGATGGGCCAGAGGACCTTTTTCTGTGCTGTAGACCTCGATGACTCTATGACATACCAGTGTTGAAAATACAGAAGCAAGTGCAGATTCCTTTTCAGCAATTATCTTTACATAGTAATTGTTATAAAATACATGGATGTATCTACAATAAAGGAATGTGCTTTTAAATGAATGTTTCCACCTCAGTTTGTATATATCCCAAGCTGCTGATACCATCTGGCTTTGGTACTCAGAGAGTATTGATAAAATATTTAAAAAGGGATGTGCTGATGCACAGGGTTAATATGCTCAGAGGTCATAAAACTATTTTTGAACTTACTGAATCAAACTGGCGTTACGGTTTGTTATTAAAACTGTTCAATTTTCAATTCTAATGCTATCAATGAAACTCGGGCCTTTTCTATAACAGAGGCGCTGATTTCCAGATGCCAATTTTATATCCCCCCACCCCCGATCTTGTAACTTTCACTTGATCTACAACCCTCTGAGAACACATTCCTCCAACTCTGGCTACTTGTGCATTCTCAGTTCTTTCACCTCATCATTGGTGACCTGCCTTCTGCTGCCTCCTCCCTAAACTCTGGAATTCCAAACCCCTGCCAAATCTCTTCACCTCCCTCTCCTCCTTTAAGATGCTGCTTAAAGCCTACCTCTTTAACCTAAGTTTAGGCCAGCTGTCCTAATGTCCCCTTCTTTGCTGCTCAGTGTCCAGTTTCTTCTGATAACACTCCTGAGAAGTGTTTCATTACATCTTCTTATGTTAAAGACACTTTATAGTGTAAGTTATAGATGCTAAGATGTCACAGACAACACTTTAAGTGACACTTTACAGACCAGAGCTTGGCTTTCAGTTACATTACTTCATCTGAATGATAAATCTGATGGGCAGCCCTTTTCTTTTCTTCTCCGATAAGGTGAGAAGCCATATCAGTGCGATTTCAAGGACTGTGGCCGTCGATTCTCCCGTTCAGATCAACTCAAGCGACACCAGAGAAGACACACTGGTAAGAATAAATTGTCATTAATAATGTTACTGAGCTCACTGAGTTCAGCATGATCGTTTACGATTGTGTGAGGTTGATGGGCAAGATAAGATCAGCTTGTCCATTAGGCCTTCCCCACATCTCATTATGGCTGAAATATTATACCCACGTCCCATGAATGAAAAAAAGATTCAGAATGCTAACTACAGTGAGAATGTTATCTTTTCTCTTCTCTGAATGACCTGTGTTTTTCTATTTGTTTATGGGATGTGAGCATTGCTGGCAAAGCCAGCATTTGTGCCCATCCCTAATTGCTCATGAGAAAGTGGTGGTGAGCTGCCATCTTGACTGCCTGCAGTCCGTGTGGTCGAGGTATACTGATATTGCTGTTAGCAAGGGAATCCCAGGATTTTGAACCAGCAATGAGAAAACAACAGTGATGTTTTCAAGTCAGGATGATGTGTCGCTTGGAGGGGAACTTGCAGGTGGCGCCTGCTGCTCTTGTTCTTCTTGGTGATTGAGGTCATGGGTATGGGAGATGCTGCTGAAGGAGCCTTGGCGAGTTGCTGCAATACATCTAGTAGATGGTACACACTGCTGCTACTGTGCATCTATGGTGAAGGGAGTGAATGTTTAAAGTGATGCATTACAAGCATTTTTTACTTGGCTGTTCAGCACTTTAATTACCTTTTCTCTGTACTGAGTATTTGTGCGTACTAAGCTGAACAACCTGTTTAGAATTTTTTTCTCTTCCTTAGGCGTAAAGCCATTCCAGTGTAAAACATGTCAACGTAAATTCTCCCGCTCCGACCACTTAAAGACCCACACTCGAACTCATACAGGTAAAACAAGTGCGTAAACTTTTTTTTGACATTTTACTTTCTTAGACGCGGATTATAATATTTTAACAGCTAATATTCATTGCCGCTATTGTAATACGTGAACCCTTTGAGCACTGTTTGTTCTTTTCGGAACTAAATGCTTAACCTTAAAAAAAAGGATAATTCTTAACTGAGGTTTCTTTCGAGTTTTATCACCAATTGATTCCCTTTATTCTCCCCACAGGAGCTGCTGGCCGAAACGCAGCCTCCTTGAACTGGGAGGGCAGGATGGTTGGGCCTGCGGACTTCTCCATGACCACCATCAATGCCACTCCATGAAGGGCCAACAGAGAAGTGTGGTTGTAGCAGGGAGAGAGAGGGATTTGCCAGTTTTTATTTTATTTAAACACCCACCCCACCACACCACCCCCGCCCCCTCGCCCCCACCCCCCACCCTGATCTTTCACACAGCAGAGAATCTTGTCATAACCTTTGACACTCTGTTTGGAAACCAAGCAAATACTAAAACAAAACTGCCTCCAATAGAGGCGAGATTCACCAGCAACCCAATCCTAATCATCTGACCTTTAAAGATCAGTTTTTCTGAAAGAATTATTTTTATGGTTAAATAGAATTTATCAAATCCACCAGTCTCCAGACTAAGTTACTGAGACACATAGATGTTCTGTTAGCCCAACACATCTTGTTTACCTAAGATCTGAGCATTTTGGGAGAGGTTCGCAAGATCCAAGGCTTAGAGACCCTTTAAACACGTGCGAGGGTAGTGCTGGAGTTATACCAGTTAACAGTGAGTAAGCTTCCTTTTGGTGGGAGGACTCTATCCTATTCCACCAGTGTCCCTTGGGCGATGCTTTTCAGGATTATCTGAGCTGAGCTAAAAGAATCCCAGCTCTTGAAGATTCCACAAAGATGCCCAATTGGTTGGTCAATCGCCAGCAGTGCTTCAGAGTACAATGGACCTACATAGTTTGGGTTGTTGTATGGTTGAGGCTACCACAGAGGATTGACTTGCTTTTAACTTCCCATGTATTGTCAAGTCACCGTGACCACAAAGAGATCAGCTTACCTTCTCCTGCCCCCTCACACCCCCTCTCCAAGTAGGGTAAGAATTCATCCGAGGAACCAAAAGTTATTTTTCACAATTTTGTTCTTGTTTCATAAATTTAAATATTTTCTACGTAAGTTGTACCTTTGGCTATCTTTATATTAAATTAACATAGTCCTCAAAGGGTTAAATTCTGTTCCAATCTTTCACAGCATCAATGATATGTGAAATATCAAGTGTCTTTAATTTGATATATTGCACTTGTCCTTTTCTTGACAGCATTTTTATGTCAACACATGTAACATGTTTAGCTTCTGTCTAATATGTAAAACTTACTATCGAGGTATGGCAGGACTTTAAAAGTTATGTGGTTCATGGGCAGCTTAACTATAACATTTATCATCCAACATACAAAGTAGAAATATCTATTATTACCTGAGCCGCCTACTGGGGGAACTGATGGGATCAATTGCAAGCCTATTACTATCTTTAGGTGGAAATATCATGTGGGGTGTAAAACTGAAATTCCACCCAAACCTGTGTGGGGTTTCCATCCGGTGAGTTCAGTTAAAATGGCTCTCTCGGTCTGTAAAAGAGAATTGAAAAGAAAACTTGTTAATATTCCTTGTGAGTTGAGGGTAGAAATTCCTATTTGTGGTCATCATGTGAAAGCTTAGCAGGCTTGGGTCAAATTCCTTTTGCCGGCATTTTAATGGCAGTGCCAATATATTTAGGACACAATAACTGGTCAAACGGCAATGCTAAGATCGTGGCAATGGCACAATAACATCATCAACAATAATTCCTTTACTTTAAAAGTTCTACACCATAAATTAGTTATAAAGTACCCATGTAATATTGAGGTTATGCCCTGACATAAGGCATTGAGCGTCAAACATTCTTTTGCATCCTAAGATTACTAAATGTTAACTTCATAACTGAAAGTGTCACTCAGAAAAGCCGTGGGATGGTTGGTGTTGAAGACTGAACAACTGCTGCACTGATGCTCTTCTTGGGTTATGGTCGAGATGACATGCTGGTGCAGAGGAAAAGGCGTTTGAATCTGCATCTTGCTATGCTACACTTGACCCACAGGAGTTGGATCATGGCACCGAGTCCTTTGAAATGGAGGCTGTTGCATTCCCCAGCACTAATGTCCATCCTCTTCAACTCACAAAAACAAAAATGAAAATTAAAAATTGCATTATGTTCCAAAGAAAGATATCAGAATTGCATTCTTTTCGTTATCTATTCTTTCTTACCTCTCTGGATACACAGATGTGAATCCTCAGTCTCAAAGGCTGTATACTAATCCATAATGAGTATAATTATACAAAGCAAAATGGTGCTGCAATGGAAAATGGTGGTGGAAATCTAATTTTTAATTATTTATGATGATTTGACTTTTGTTAGTAAGAAAAATGAGGCCACCTCTGGAAATATTATTACAAGCTGTTTGTTCTGTTAACGTTTTGCTGCTGTTTTGGAAACTCCCATCTTAGTTAGTTTTTAATTCTTCCAGGGGGTCTCTGTGACCTAGTGTCCCAAGCCCCCAACTCCCCTGTCAAAGTGATGCTTGCAGGGGGAGATTGTCTGGGAATGATGGGCATGAGTCTCAGGACTTTCTGGATACTTATATTAATGGATTGAAAACTAGAGGCCCAGCACCCAGGATTTTCCAAGATGCTCTCTGTGAGAGCTATTCCCATAGGTGAGCGCCAGGTCACAATGTTTGACTGCGGTGTCATAGAGTGAAAGAACTCCACAGCACAGAAGGAGGCCCTTCTGCCCATTGTGTCTGTTTTATGTATTCTTTCACAGGACGTGGCTGTCGCTGGCTAGGCCAGCATTTTTATTGTCTATCCCCAATTGCCCTTGAGAAGGTGGTGGTGAGTCACCTTCTTGAACCGCTGCAGTCCATGTGGTGTTTTGGTTCTATGAAAGAACTATCCAATTAGTCCCACTCCCTGCTCTTTCTCTTTAGCTCTGCAAATTTTGCCCATCAAGTATTTATCCAATTCCCTTTTTAATGTTACTATTGAATTTTCTTCCACCACCCTTTCAAGCAATGCATTCCAGATCATAACAACTCACTGCGTACATTTTATCTTCCTCATCTTGCCTCTGGTTCTTTTGACGATCACCTTAAGCCTGTGTCCCCTGGCTACTGACCTTTCCAATTCCCGAAACAAAAATTAAAATTAAAACTTACATTATGTTCCAAAGTTTCTCATTATTTACTCTATACAGTCATTCATGAATTTGAATTCCTCGAACAAATCACCCTCAAAAATTCTCTGCGCTAAGGAGAACAAAGCCAGATTCTCCAGTTACTCGACATGACTGAAGCCCCTCATCCCTGGTACCATTCTAGTAAATTTCTTCTCCATTCTCTCCAAGGCCTTGCTATAATTTCAAGAAATTAAATTACAATCTACCAGTCTTGTTTAGATCCATAGTGTGGCTTAATATGAAGCAATGGTGTGGAATCTGGGCAGTCTATCTTAAAAAATTGCATTGGAAGCAGTTCAGAGAAAGAGGAAGGATGATTCATGGATCTAGGGCTCTGAGTTATGAGGACAAGTTCGAAGTGATGAACTTAGTTTGTCTGGAAGACAGATTGAGGGGGTGATGTGATTCAGACCTTTAAGATACTGATATGTGATGTGTGTAGGTGTAACCGGGCTTTTACTTGGGCTGTGAATGCAAACTAAAGGGCATTTAGAAGGTTAAAAATGAAGAGGAATGAGAAGAAATTGTTCCCCATTGAGTTGTGGAGATGTGCAGCAAACTTACAACATTGAGAAAAAGGAACATTAAGAAACAAATTTGGCCATTCACTCATTCAGTTAGGTCCTGGCTGATCTGCAACTCAACTTCAATTTAGCTCCATAACACCTGATGCCTGACATTACAAAAACCTGTTGATCTCAATCATAAAAGCTCCAAATTTCTTACAATCTATAATCTTTTGTGAGAAGAGAGTTCCAGATTTCTACAACTCTTTGTGTGAAAAAGTGCCCCCTGATTTTGCTTGTGAATGGCTTAGCTCTAATTTTAAGATGATGCTCAATTGTTCTTGATTCCCTTGTCAGAAGGAATAATTTCTTTGTTTGTACTCTCTTATATCCTTTTAATATTTTAAACACCTTGATCAGATCACCCCTCAATCTCCTATATTCAAGAGAATAGAATCCATGTTTATGTAACCTGTCCGCATAATTTAAAGCCCTAAGAACTGCAAAGAAGGAGGCTATTTGGCCCATCATGTCTCTGTTGGCTCTTTGCTAGAGGAATTTATTGCCCTAAATGCTGTCCACAGCCTTGTACATTTTTTCTGCTTCAAGTATTTACCTAATTTTCTCAAACATTACAGCGGTTTCTGCCTATGCCATTCCCTATGGCAAAACATTTCACAGTCTCACAACCCTCTGCCTAAAGAAATAGCTTCCAAGCTTTATCCAATGACACTTAAATTAATGAATGCCCACTCCCACTACACCCACCCTGTCACTGATTCCCTATCTAGAAGGAATATTCCTTGGTGATTTAGTGAAATCTACTCCACCTTCTCTTGCTCGCATGTAAACAGTCCCAGTATGTATCCCCTCTAATTATAGTTCCCCATCTCTCACAGCATCCTCTAGCAAAAACAAGTTGAATTAATTAACGTCATCACAAAAGAACTTGATAAATATTTGGTCGAGGATGGAATTGGAGTTTACCCTCCAATTCCATCCTCGACCAGATACTTAGCAAGTTCTTTTGTGATGACGTTAATTAATTCAACTTGTTTTTGCTGGAGGATGCTGTGAGAGATGGGGAACTATAATTAGAGGGAGAAGGCCAGTGAGTGGCATTAGGTATATTGCTCCTTTGGAGAGTCAGCGCACACACAAAAGGCTGAATGGCCTCCTTCTGTGCTGTAACCAGTCTGTGATTTACAGAAAGAGGTATAGGCCAAGATGCTAACATCACCTTTGTTTCCTTCATTTATGGGATGTGAGCATCACTGGCTAGGCCACCATTTATTGCCCATCCTTAATTGCCCTTGAGAAAGTGGTGGTGAGCTGTCTTCTTGAACTGCTGCAGTCCCTGTGGGACATGATAGAATTTAAGGTGCTGAGGTTGGGGCATAGGAAACAGTCTCTTTGGGAAGCAGTGGGTCAGATTGAATAGTAGTCATGTCCGGATGTCGAACATATTATGGAATTTGTAGCAATGTTTCAGTACATTATGGAGTTTTATATGATACACCATGGACCTTTTATCATCATTTTCCTTCAGGTGATTGAATGGGTTAGGTGGAGTCTGTGATGGAGGCAAATTATAAATGGACTGGGACAGGAATGGGCTTGATGGCCAGAATGGTCTTTTCTCATTTCCCTCCTTCCCTATATAGGCATTCACTTCTAAAATGTTGACATTCCACGAAAATGGCATAACGGTGACAGCAGAAGAAAATATATTCTTTCTAACTCTTGTCCTATTCACAATGGCATTGATCCTCCCTCACCTTATCCCCTTGCCTTATAAGTTAACGAATAATGACATCAGCTGAACAAATATGAGACTTTAGTGAAAAAACAACTTTGTGATAGGTGGAATTATTATAATAGGTGCATATCCACTAATAAAAAACAAACTGCGAGGGGGCTTCCCATGAATTAAACCACGACTAAAAGTCCTGCGTAACTCAAAGAGGAAAAATATCTCAAAAGTAGATCAAAATTCTAATGGATCTTATCATTAATAAATTATGTTTTAAGTAATATCAGCGACGGTACCTTTATTGTAAAAAAAAATAAAAGTTCATTAGGGCTGCTGTTTTAACAGGTGAAAAGCCCTTTAGCTGTAGGTGGCCAAACTGTCAGAAGAAGTTTGCCAGGTCCGATGAACTGGTTCGCCACCATAACATGCACCAGAGAAACCTGACCAAGCTTCAGCTCACTCTCTAAAAGGTGAACAGGACCACAACGAGTTCAAAGAAAAGGTGATGACACACACTGCTGGGGAAGTCTGCTTTCTTCTCTTCACCCCTGCTCTAAATGTTCAGCAGCTCACAGGTTAACGGGACAGAATCAATACCCACATTTCTATGCCTACCTGATGCGTGCACCACAATTGCAGTTGCATTACACCTTTTCTTCCCATTCGTTGTCTGAGTCAGGGTTGCCAACTCTGCTTGGATGTATTTCTGGAGGTTTCGTCACCTCTCACTTCCCAACTACAAACCTCACTCAACCCCCGACCAAACGGCCTCCTTATTTCCCTCTTCCACCTCCAATACTGCTTACCACTAAAAAAACAGAAGTGTTGAGTGAAAACAAAGAAAACACACACTTTCTGTAGTGTCCCCTACGATTTAAATCCTGAGCTCTTTAGAGCAGGGTCCAAGAAATTCTTGGAAGCACCAGGACAATCTTGGAGGGTTGGCAACCTTGGTCTGAGTGCGTAAGAAGAGGTGAATTCAAAGCATGTGGCCATTGTTTATGGAAATCAGTGACATAACACTCATATAGGGCTGTGGTGGTACTCGCTGAGTCACTATGCTTGTGCTGTATGATAGTATAGCAATACACCACAACTCCTTTGTAAATATTGTGTATATAAGGACCTGTTGGAATTGAATACTACTGTATTTCGTTTGTATTTTCAAAAAAAATGGAAATCCAAATGTATAACCATGTAACATGCAGTCACTGAAAATAAGTTAAAAATGGCAGACATGCAGGTGGGCATTTAATCTATCAGGTTAACTTTTATTTTAGACCCTACAGTAGATTCACAGAGGAACGATTAGATGGGATAATGATGTTGTTTATTCATTTGAAGTGTACTTTAACCAGATTATATTAAGGGAGAGGTGAGGTTAACCAGCAACACTTTACAAAGACTCTGTTTCGAAATTGTACACGATGTACCGAAAGGCCATGCTGGCTATGTGGCTGATTAGTTGTAATGTTAACAGACATAGTTAAAAGAAAGAAGGCTGGTCCACAACTACCATTAACCATTCCTCTTGAAAATAAGTAACTTAATGACTTTCAGAAATCTTCAAGTATAATATGTGAAGAAATCTTTTTAGTGTAATGGATTGTACTGTACCCAATGTTTCTTTGTTCATCTATTTACTGCTACCAGCTGGAAATTATTATGTATATATCTGATAATGTATTGCTGTTCCCAAAAATAGGAGGGTTATTAAAAGTAGAGAATAAACAGAAGAAATAGGTACTTCACAGAGCTGGTTTGTTTGCTTTTACTGTGCAATGATAACACTGAAAATGTAAGCAGCATTCTCTCTCCCCATCCCATCCCATCCCACCCCAACCCCTCCCCCACTGCATTCTTAATTAAAGATGACCATGAAGGAGAAAGCGATAGAAGTCCCGCAGCTGTTTTATTTCATGGTTAGTGTCCTATTTCCATTCCCTTGTTGTTTGAATGCCACTCTGTTTTGCTAACTACTTCCAGCTCTGGTCAATACTAGAACCTGCTCACTCCTGGTTTCAGCAGCGATCTGCTCACCTCACATGAATCAAAGTGACAATGACGACAAGCAAAACGTGTGTGTGTAGAAAGACTTTGGGCAAAATCTTGTGGAGGCGACAGGGTCTCGGCCACCAGCTGGAAAACCAGCCAGTGTTACCTTTTCTTGGGAAGGCTCGCTGCATCTTGTTCCATTCACGCATTTGACAGGCCGGCCAGCAGCAGGCCTTTCCCTGGGATCAAGGACCCCCGGAGCTGGAAGCCTCGACCACCAAGGCCAACAGCTCTGTTGAATGGCAGCACCACTGGGAAGGCGGTGGCTACTGCCGGTATAACACCTGTGATGATCCTCGCTGAATCCCAGGCCGGAAGAGAGTGATGGTGGGAGGTTGTTGCGGGAGAGGGGATCGGCAACAAGGGTAAGGAGAGTGATTCTCAGCAGGCCACCCCCATCTTCCCGATGCTGAATCCCTTGTTCAAACGCCGAGTATCTTTGAATGAGGGTCTCCCTCAGGACACTGAGAGTAACCCTAACAGGGTTTACTTGTCATGTTCCTTGCATGATGAGACCTCCACCCGCCAATGGGTTAACACTAGTGACAGTGGGATGAGGCTCTTAAGTAGGCATTAATTGCCTACTTACAGGCCTCAGTTGATGGCGATCGATGGGCCTTCCCGTCACGGACTTAATCTGGGTGGAGATGGGAAGGGGATAGGATCCCTACCCACCACCAACCCACCTAATTAAATGCCCCCCCACCCCCCCTCCCCCATCAAATTTGCCATGGGGGAGCGACCCAGATTCTGCCCTTTATCTGGTAGGAAGGTTGGATTGCTGGTGTTGCTCAGCTTATATGATGAGTGTTACTTATTTAATAGTGAACTGGTGCTGCTCCAGACATTGATGCTGGCCTTATTCTAAAGCACTGCTGAGAAGTGTTTAAAATTGGGATACAGGCATTCTTTAAGAAGGAAATACTTGCATTAATATAGCAGCTTTCACAACTTCAGCCCATCCCAAAGTCCTTTACAGCCAAAGAAGTACTTTTAAAGGGTTGAGAATCAGCCTGGTCAGTCACATGAAGATGCATGGCAGAAGTTTTTGACCCTAAATAAACGTCATCCTCAAATCAAGGGACAGCCAATGGTGACTTTACAAAGTAGTCACCGTTTGATGCAGGAAACAGGAAGTCAATTTGTGAACAGCAAGATCCCACCAACAGCAATGTGATAATGTCCAGATAACCTGTTATAGTGGTGCTGGCTGAGGAAATAATATTGTTCAGGACCTTTGCCTTTCTTCAAAACAGATTGGTAGGATCTTTCACATTCATCTGAAAGGGTGGACAGGGTTTAGTGTCTTCTCAAATCTATGGCATCTCTGACAGTGTAGCAGTCCCTCAGTAATGGGACTAGACATTATAACCTTCCAACTCAGAGGCAGGAGCGCTATCAACTGAGCCACAGCTGGCACTTCTAGATGAACATAAATGTTGATGAGTCCCAATGCTACAGGCTTAAGATCTCCTTAAGTTAAAGCATTGATTGTTGTTTTTTGTTAAGGCAATGTTTATTTGTGCTGCACCTGTTCTTGCTGCACTTCAGGTCGGTGGCAAGAGTTACAGTGTTTTGTTAATTATAAGCTGACTCCAATAGCACTTTGGAATTTTTAATATCCAGTTGAGATTCCAACATATGCATCTTGCTGCAAATTGCAAAATGGGCACAGCTCCAACCCATGATAAATTGGGAGGCTTTTGAGAAATCTAAATAAAAAGTGCAGACTGATATCCAGTATCTTTCTGAAAGGCACTAATGAAGAGGAAAGATTCTGCTACATCCATTTATGGGCAGGAGAGAAAGGGTTAAACTTGTTTAATAGCTGGGAGCTGAGTGTAGGTGACAGCAGTTTCCCAGACTAAACTTTTGAAAAATTCAGCACATATCTCCAGCCAAAGTCAATTCACCAGATCTAGCAGTATGAATTTCAAGGCTTGAGCCAAGAATCAGGTGAGCCTGTTGACAATTTCTTAAGACTGAAAAATGCAGCCAGAAAATATAAAGGATACAGATGAAAGGACAAGCAAGATACCCCCTCCAAGTGACCAGGAGGAAGTAAGATAACTACTTTGATGCACAAGTAGAAGGAAGTCAACACTTCAACAAGAATGCTAAATTCCCACCTGAGCTGTTGAAAGGATAAACTGGACATATACAGGATCCAATCACGAAACCTGAAACCCAGCAAATGTTGTTGGTGAAGCTGAGACTCCAAGGTCATACATCATTGAGACTGAAACCAGTAAGCAAATAAGTGGAACAGAGTCCATATTCGACCTACACCAAAGCTGGAAAAGCAGAAAAGACCATCAACAACACCAGCAATATCACTAACCAGTGAGACAGCATTAGCAGCATCAAGTGTCACCAGCAAGTGACATAACCAAGTGAAACATACAAAGCACGACTCCTACAACACCAGAAGCAACACACACAACATTGCCTGTGTAGTGTGCCAAATCACCACTGGGAGTGATGAATACCAAATCCACAAGATAGAGGCACAAGTTCCTACCTACCACCTGCGCGATACAGTGAATAATATTCAGAAAAGAAAATGAGCTATAACAAAGTCTTAAGATGTTCAATTTATTTGTAAAAGGTGATTGTTAATCTTTAGAAAAAAGTGAATGATTGGAACCGTTATATTTATATAAAGGCATTTTTTTTTAAAGATTGATGTTAAATTGTTATACTAATCGTAAAAAACTAGGAATAAATTGTTATGTTACTATACGTTCTAGGATTACACATTCAATGTCGCACTGCATTCATGTAGTGTATCAGTCTATCAGCCACATGGAGAGTTGAAAGAGATACACTCGATGAAGCTCCAGCATTTTGAGTCTAAAGTGTGATTATTTCTAACTTGTGGGAACCAGAAGACGTAACACTAAGTGATTGGATTTCTAAGTGGAGGCAAAATTTCTGGAATCATTTAAGACATAATTGGAGTCGGTTTGCAGAGTCTTACTGGATGCAGAAGCTAAAATGGACCAAATTACCTCCCTCGTTTATATTCATCCACCGATTTTGTGATCTAAACTTGGCTGAAGTGACATCCATAGGTATGACCTCTTATTTTAATGGGTAAATATACCATTTGCTCCTATCTATCTTGTTTATTTCAAGGCAGTTCGTTTGAGGAAGGAGCCAAGCCATTCCAGACACAGGCATGTTTGGTGATGTGATGTGTTCTATGTGTCTGTTTGCTGTCAAACAATTAAATAAATTCACAGTATGTAGGTAATTGTATTTATTAGTCTGCACTGTTCAAACAACAGGCTTTATCTGGAGCACTTGAAGACATCCATGTGGGACTTTAAAAACAGTAGGAGCTAAGGTATTTGACTCCTGTAGTTGATGAGAAAAAGGCAAAAGATTTGTTGTGGAAGAAGATTGATTAAAATTAATTTAACACAGAGCTCCAAGTGATTTATTATTTTCTACTATACATGCAATTAACAAAGTTGACAACTTATGTGGAAATATATGTTAGTTTTCAGCTATTTATTTGCCTGTTCATTTACAGGTCAATAAATCCATTTGGCAGTAAAGTCTAAAATAAAGCCTACTGTGATATTGTTCTGTTGCTGCTTGCAGACGAGGGGGAAATCCTATGGTGATACACGATAGAAGCGAGCTACAGGAGGGTTTTCTATTCATTATCCTAGGCTGCCGGTAAACATACCTTGATATCAGGCCTATTGTACATGCTCCAGAGAACAGAGTGAGCATGGAGTTGCATATGGAAATAGCCTAAAACACAAGGTAACTGTACCTAAAATGTAAAATAGAGCCTACAGCATGGAAACAAGCCATTCATCTCATGCCAGTGTTTATCCAAATGAGCCACCTCCTTCCACCCCCTTCACACAGCCATGAATTCAATGTTATCCGTCAGCAATGGCTGCACCTCCCTTTTATTGGTTAGCTCTGCACTAATACTGTGTGCCCTACTATCCTGAATGATTGAACAATGATTGGCAGAGAAAATTGGTCACCTGATTTCAGTGGAATGCATACAGGGCAGGTTTTTTAATGGATGGGAATCACTGCAAATTAGTTTACCCTGGTCGTCCTGGTACATCACATGCCAATTTTACAAAGAAGGGTAGGGGAGTGCCGCCTGGTGTCCTGGTCAATATTTATCCCTCAAACAACATTACTGAAATATTGCTAAAAAAAGAGACACGTTTAAGCTTTTCATCCTGCACTCATCAGGACACTTGCAAGAATGCCAATTTAAGGGGGAAAAACAACAATTTATACCGTATTTGAAGAGAGTGCTGATTGGTTGGCAAGTGGTGTTGCTATGGGGAATGCACCACTGATGGTGACTCTCAGTTAACTGCCAAACATTGTTTGAAATTTTAACCAGGCAGCTTGACCCTGATTAGTCAAAGCATTGCCCTGAGGAATGAATCAGTGAATGGCTGTCACTTATTTTGTTTAGCTGAAACAAGCACAATGTATGTACATGTTCTTTCTGTCTGCAAAGAACAGGGCCATGTGTATTAATATATGTAGCTTCCAGTACATGCAAATGAGCCACACTGTGAGCCCGACTGACAATCTTAAATTGGTTGTCAGCGTAATCCTTAGTACATTGGACAAGATTTGCTAAATAATCTTCAATCGCGGAATCACATCCAATTTTGGACACTGTGTTTTGAGTTTTGCAAGCATGAGCTGGTTGGGTCCGGTTTGTATCCTGCCCGAAGTGAACAGTGGTTGGGACATGCTGTTTGATACGATCCACCAGTCTTTGGGACGTACGGCCTACATACCTAGCATCACACTGGCACTGAAATTTATATAACACATTACTCATTTGTGTGATAGGCAGAACACGTTTCTGACTTGACGGCAGCATCCTGTTTGTGATGAATACCATTTGTGCTGCTATTGCATGTTAGCAGCTTGAAACAGCTAGCTACACCTGTTGCTCAACTTTTTGAGATACCTTGCCCTTCTATGGAACCTGAGATAGACTGGGCACTTTTCAAGGCTGAAAGTGAAGGCCCATTCATGAGTTTGCATGATATACAGTGTGAAATGATCTGATCAGGGTAGCCATTATTGTGCTGGATGCTTTTGATGCACCCTATTTCAGCATCAAGCTTGCATGGTGAGTAAATGGCTTGGGCCCTATTTACAAGGTTGCCGATAAGGCCAACCTTATAACATGTGGAACTGTAAGAATCCCAATGCATATATTGACCAGTGAAGGTAGGCTTGAGGGAGACTGTGGTAGAGAACCCCTGGCAGATTTCTCAACTAGTACATCAAGGAAGGGGAGTTCATTGTGCTAATGTGCTAAGAATTATGCTGACAACCAATTTAAGATTGTCAGTCAAGCTTGCAATGTGGTGCATTTGCGTGTACTGGAAGCTACTTATATTAATACACAGGGCCCTGTTCTGTGCAGACTGAAAGAATATGTACATACATTGTGCCTGTTTCAGCTAAACAAAATAAGTGACAGCCATTCGCTGATTCATTCCTCAGGGCAATGCCTTGACCAATCAGGGTCAAGCTGCCTGGTTAAAATTTCAAACAATGCTTGGCAGTTGACTGTCAGTCACCATCAGTGGTGCATTCCCCTGGCAACACCACTTGCCAACCAATCAGCACTCTCTTCACATACAGTATAAATTGTTGTTTCCCCCCTTATATTGGCATTCTTGCAAGTGTTCTGATGAGTGCAAGATGAAAAGCTTAGACATGTCTCTTTTTTAGCAATACTCAAGTTCTGTACTACCAAATGGCTGTTACTGAAATAGATTATCTGGTCGTTATAATAATGCTCTTTGTGGAATCTTGCTCTGCATAAATTGGCTGCCACATTTCCTACATTACAACAGTGATTACAAAAGTACCCAATTCATTGTGGAATGTTTTAAACATCCTGAGAATGTGAAAGCTGTTATATAAATGGAATTTCTTTCTTTCTTTAAATCATCTAACTTGCTAGACGGTTTCCTCATTTCCATTTCTGACTCTTACAATCACATAGCTGGGCTCTTCTGATTAATTTCTCAGACATTTTGTAGAATATCCTGGAATGGATAATAATCTTTTGGTCAGTCCCATCTGTTTTCTTTTCCAGAGTAAATCAGCCAACCATCAATTCTTATCCCGGTTCCAACTGCTGCCTTCATTCTCCTTATCCTTCTCAGGCGTTTTTAGGTGTCAGCCATGACTCAGTTGGTTTCACTCTCATCTTGGAGATTTGAGCATAAAATATAGGCTGACCCTCCAGTGCTGTGATGTAGGAGGTGCCATCTTTCAGCTGAGCCATTAAACCAAGTTGCTGTTGGCCATTTCAGGCTACATTGAATATACAGCACAGAAAAAGACCATTTGGCCCACCCAATCCATGCTGGTGCCCCCTATTCCCTTTGCTCTCATAAGCTTGTCTATCTTTCCCTTCAATGCATTTATACTATTCACTTGAACCACTACCTGTAATGGAAAAGATACGGTGGTACTATTTCAAGAAGAGAAGGAGAGTTTGCTGTTGTGTCCTGGTCAATATTGATCCCTCAAACAAATCCTAAAACCGATTTTCTGGTCATTTATCTAATTTATCTCATTGCTGTTTGTAGGAGCTTTCTGTGTGCAAATGAGCTGCTGCATTTTAGCCATAGAGACATCACAGCATAGAAGGAGGCCATTTGGTCCAATGAGTACATGCCAGCTCTCTGTAGAGCAATGTAATCAGCACCATTCCACCACCCCCACCATACTCCCCATTTTCTACAATAACAGCGACTGCACTCTTAAAAAGTACGTTGAAACATCCAGCTGTCATGAAAGATGCTCTATAAATTCAAGTCAGTCTTCTTTTTTATTTGTACCAGTGAAATGTCTGTTATCCAAGCTGGTAAGGCAGGTTTCATACCACCATTTGCCCACTCTATCAGATCCACCTTGATTCAGTCAGGCCAGCCACCCTCATAATAATATCTGCCTGAAGTCTTGATCAGCCTGTTGCCAGCTAAGTCTATTTTATCCCTGCTCTTAACTTCTGTAAATCCACCATTAGGTCTACTAAATGCAGTTTTATTGAAATAAAGCACCAATTGCTGTCTTATGGCTTTTCTATCAGAGTCTCCATTTGGTTCACTGCCAAAGCTCTCATAACTTCTTTGAATTCTCTTTTCCACCTCTTGTTCCAACAAGGTTTCCTGAAGAGAAATCTGGTCATTTTGGCTCACATTTCTCTCTGTCTCTAATCTTGATGACTTTCATTTAAAAAATGCACCTCAATGCTTCATTCTCTCTGACAGTTATTACTGACATTAACTTTAATCCCAACCAAGTCTGGAGCCCAATAAGACCTCTTGTTCTGATGGAATTATTCCCATTATGTCTCTGAAATTAACTTTGTACAGCTTTGTCTCTTCAGCCTTACCTTTCTAAATACCACCAAACATCCCCGTGTTGGTACTTTCTATACAGTAATTATAAATGCACTCATTGACTCTCAACTTATCTAACACCTTATCAGTTCTGATCTAATCATTAGGAATAGTTTGCAGCAATTACAATCTATTCTTTTAACTCCTTATCTCCTTAACTCTGCTCATTGGATAATTATCTGCCATTGTCTAGGGAAACTTCACAGCCTTTCACAAGGTCTGGCACCATTCACTTCTAAACAATTTACCATCATATGGCTTCTCAACATGGTGGTTTAATTTTCTCCCAAATTTCTCTGTCAAGGGAACTGAGGGAAGAGGGGATAGGGTGTGAAAGTGAAGTTGATGTAGAAGATTAGCTATGATCATATTGAATGGTGGAGCAGGCTTGAGGGACGGAACGCTTCCTCCCACTCCCATTTCTTAGGTTCTTTTGTGCAGTAGATGCCTGACTATTTTCTATTAACTCCTTTGCCCCTGCTCTTCCTGCTGTGTATTAATGACCTAGATTTTGGTGCGCAGGGCACAATTTCAAAATTTGCAGATGATACAAAACTTGGAAGTAATGTGAGCTCTGAGGAGATAGTGTAGAACTTCAAAAGGGTGTAGACGAATTGGTGGAATGAACAGACAAATGGCAGATGAAATGGCAGAAAAGTGATTCATTTTGGAGAGACAAGATAAAATAAAAGGTACAATTCTAAAGGGGTGCAGGAGCAAAGGGACCTGGGTGAATATGACCTGGGTAAATCATTGAAGGTGACAGGACAAGCTGAGAGAGCGGTTAATAAAGCATACAGTATCCTGGGCTTTATTAATAGGAGCATAAGAGTACAAGAGCAAGGAGGTTATGTTAAACCTGTATAAAATACTGATTCAGCCTCAACTGGTGTATTGCATCCAGTCCTGGGCACCACAGTTTAGGAAAGATGTGAAAGTATTAGAGAGGGTGCAAAAAAGATTCATGAGAATTGTTCCAGGGATGAGGAACTTCAGTTATGAAATTGGGAGTGTTCCCCTTGGAAAAGAAAGGTTGAGAAGAGATTTGCTAGAGGTATTCAAAATCATGAGGGGTCTGGACAGAGTAGATAGGGAGAAACTGTTCCCACTGGTGGAAGGATCTAAAACCATAGAACACAGATTTAATGTTATTGGCAAAAGAAGCAAAGGCGACATGAGGAAAAACTTTATTATGCAGCGATTAGTTAGGACCTGGAATTCACTGCATGAGAGTGTGGTGGAGGTAGGTTCAAACAAGGCACTCAAGAAGGAATTGGATCACCTGAAAAGAAATAATATGTAGGATTGCAGGGAGAAAGTGGGGGTGGCACCAGGTGAAATTCTCTTGCAGAGAGGCAGCACAGACACAATGGGCTGAATGGACTCCTGTGTTGTAATACTTCTATTGTTCAAACTCCAGGGTACCATGCATTCTGCCTTCTTGCTCAAATGATTTCAGTGATACCCTCTAATCATCATTCAATCCTCTTCACCGCTCAGCTGATGATTCAAATTCATCACATTAATCACTTCCTTCATTTCATACATGCTGATAGTTTCACTCATTCCAGTAGTCTCCTGCTGCTGAATTACTGGGGCCTATTTTGGTCATCAGCTCTAAACAAGTTCTATATGGTTAAGAACTGGGGCTGGAATTTTCCCACTGGGACAGGGAACAGAAGTGAAACCACCACAGGTGAAACAGTCACTCATTGGGATTTTCACGAGGTCACACGCTTAACTGGCAATAGATACAGATTCTCTGTCCAATTAAGGGTGGTGAGCAGGCTCTCAAAGCTGCAGAGCCAATCAAATCAAGACCTTCCAGCTTGAGAGGACCAGCAGCCTGCAATAGATGGAAGTAACAGAGAGGGTGCTTCAACATTGAGTCACCCTTTGTCCAAACTGTTAAAACTTTTAAATAAAAAATGGTGGGATGGGAAATCCCTGTATAGTGCAGCGTGTGACTGCTGTTGCACCCAGGCAGGTTCTAGGCCCCGGGCCTGCTTCTGTGTCCCTGCCTCCTGGCAACCAAACTAGCCCCCACCAGTGTGGGAAACTGGAGGCTGACTGGAAAATCTTAGTCCGCCTCCTTTAATCTGTTGTTTGTTGGTTGTGAGTGACTAAGAAACAATTTCAGAGATATAGATATGTTTGAACAGTATAACTGGTTTATTGTATGAACATAACTACTTAGAGAAATACAAGGTGACAGGTATTACTCAATCTTAGCCACAAGCTTTGTCTACTAAGCTCCTAGTCATATGACTCCTTCTTAGATCATCATGTGGATGGTACTGTTTCTCCAGTCCCACATATTAACCCTTTCAACCCTGAACACGCTGATACTATATTTGCCCCCAAGTCTTTGTCCAAATATATTTTACATACTATCCCTTTTCTGTCCTAGTCTTTGACTTCATATGTTTAAGAGGTCTCGAGGTTTCAAGACACACCCTGATCATGTCCTTGTGGGGCTTCGAAGATCGGTAGTCTCCCCTTGGACTTCTTTGCATTGACTTGGTTGTCAGTTTGATTCTCCACAACTGGTTCTCCCAGATGTATAATGGAAGGTTCTCCTTGAGGAATGAGGATAAGATTTCTCCTACTCCTTCTTATTGTGCCTTCTGGGGTATGGCATGTATCAAGTAAGACTGTTGTTGATCGTTATCCCTTTGGACAATGACACTTTCTCTGCCTAGGTCTCTTATCCAAACTCCTTTATTCAGCCCACGCAGGTTTCTGGTCAGAGTGAGACAGGAATTACCAACCGCCTCATCATACACCAGCAGATCATCCATTATAGTGAAGTGTTTCTGTTGTTCGAAGTATATTTTCATGACCCTTCCACTGGGATGCTGCTGTGGCCAACCTTGCATGCAGTACTGATGGATGTGGATGCAGTCCTCATTCTGCATTTGCTCTTGGCATACCTGATGTAGCTTTTTGGAGCTCCCTGGCAACTATATTGCCACAACCTGGGAATGGGACTCGACCTCGTCGACCAGATTAACATCCTGTGTTTCGGGATGGTCGTCTTTGGCCCTGAACAATGTGTCAGCAGTCACTTGTAGCTCGCCCTGGACATACACTGTCTCATAAAATTGCAAGCTGAATCTCTGGATTCTAGTGGGGCATTCTGGTGAGTTCCTTTTCATTCAACAATGAGACTAACAGTTTGTGGTCTGTCTCGATGACTACTTTTAGCCCAATGATATAGTCGGAGAATTTTTCACAAGCCCACTTTACTGTGAGAGCCTCCTTCTCTATAACTGCATGCCTCATTTCTGTGTCATTTAGTGCCAAAGACATGTAATTAAAGGTGGTTGGCAACACCCATCCAGTTGCCCTTGAAACAACTGCCCTTAGTCCTGTAGATGAGGCATCACTTGCGATTGTGGTCAGTAGGGATGGGTCATAGTGATCCATAATATCTGGTGACAGCAGTAGGTCTTTCATCTGTCGGAGTGCTTGCTCTTGGTCTGCATCCCATCACCATGCTTGGGCCATCTTCAATAAGTATCTCAAGGGCTCTGTGACTTGCGCTTGGTTTGACTGGAGTTTTGCCAGCTGACTTCCTATATCCAGGAATCGTTGAAGATCTGGAATGAACACAGGGTTGGAAATTGACTGATGGCCCTTGTTTTCTGTGGGATCTCCATCATGCCTTTGTTGTTCACAATGTGGCCTAAAAGTCAAATCGACGTTTTAGGGAATTCACACTTATTGCTAAGTGTCAGCCCTGCTTCCTGCAAGTGGTTCAAGATGACTTTAGTTTCAGGTCGTGTTCTTTGGCAGTTGCTCTGTGGACAAGCACATCATCCATGTGGCAGATTATACCTGTCAGACCTTGCAAGATGGTAGACATTATACGCTGAAAAATTTTGGGTGCCGAGGTTATTCCAAACAATTAAAACAAAATCTGCTAAGGTGGGTAATAAAAGTTGTCAATAATTTAGATTTTTCATCCAACGGTACCTACCAAAAGCCACTGTCAGCATCAAGTTTCCTGAACACTTTACTCCTGTAGAGCTTGCTCAAGCTGGCATCCACTGAGGACATCAGCTGGATTTCCCTTGCCACGGGCTTGTTGAGATGAGTCAGGTCGACACAGATGCGAAGGGGCCCATTTGGTTTAGGAACCAGAACCTCTCCAGAGCACCATTCTGTCGGCTTAGTGATGGGGGAAATGACTCCCTTCTTCGTCATCTCGTCAAGTTGCAGTTGGACCTGTTTCATGAGTGGATGCAGTATCTTCCTTGTGGTGGAAAGACAGGCAAGTTTAGTATCTTTGCTCAGAGTTATGCTGTATTCAGTCTTCAGTTACCCCAGCCAAGTGAATAGTTTTGGAAAATCCTTTTAGAAATCAGACCCAGATCCTTGGTGGTTGATCCCCTCGATCTTTTGGGTGAGGTTGAGGTGTTGAGGTCGACACAGGCCATTTAACTCAGAAGAGAGAATTCTTGGTAGTGAAGCACATATAAGCCCATATCAGTTTGTTCTTATATTGGAGCATTGCTTGCAATGTACCTTTGATCTGGAGCTTGATTCTTCCTGGGACCATATAACTGGCCTGTAGAAGGCTTCAGGCATTGTTTTACTAGCCATGAGGTACCTGCACTACCCGCAGAAGTTTACCATGCTGACAGCTATCAACTCATGTCACAACTCCACCAGTTAATCCTCCACTTCTGGCATGAAGAGGATATTCCTCAAGATCTCAAGAATGTGACCATCATTACTGCCCACAAGAAGGGGGACAAACCTGATTGTGAAAATTATGGGGGGATTTCCCTCCTGTCCATCGTGGGTAAGATCCTGGCCAACATCCTTCTGAACTGCCTTCATCCAGTTGCTGAGAAGATCCTCCCAGAAACTCAGTGTGGCTTCTGACCATCCTGGATGTGGACATGGTCTTTGTGGCTAGATAAATCCAGGAAAAATGTCGGGAGCAAAATCAAGAATTGCTCCTCGCCTTCATCAACCTGACCAAGGCATTTGATTCTTTAAATAGGAGCTCTCTGGGTCGTCCTCCAACACACGGGTTGCCCATTGAAGTTTGTCACCATCCTGAGACTCCAGGATGACAACATGGCTGCCACCGTCCTGAGCGGAGGATCTAAATCTGACACCTTTCACATCCGTACCAGGGTCAAACAAGGTTGTGCGATCACCGCCACCTTGTTCACCATTTACCTGACTTTCATTGTCCGCCTCATCCAAGATGACCTACCACCTGGTATCAGCATTCAGTATCATCTGGACGGGTAGCTCTTCAACCTCGGTTGCTTCTGGGCAAAAACAAAGCTCACAACCATGGACATCCAAGACCTTCAGTTTGCAGATGACTGCTGTGTGATGGCTCACTCTGTACAGGGCATGGAAAGGACGCTTGACCTCTTCAATACCTTGTATGAGAGGCTTGGCCTGTCTTTAAACATCACCAAGATGAAGGTCCTTCACCAACCTTCCCTGGGCCAGATGAGCAACCCCCGCACCATCCACATAGATGGGGTGGCTCTAGAGTATATGCAGTACTTCCCTTATCTCAGCATTCACCTCTCCCAAGGGACTACCATTGATGAGAAAGTCCAACACCAAGTCAACTGTGCCAGTGCTGCCTTTTTCAAGCTACGACAATGTGTCTTTGACAACAGGGACCTTTGAAAGTCAACAAAGGTTCTGGTTTACAAGGCCCTTGTGTTGACTACCCCTCCTCTACTGCAGTGAAACATGGCCTGTCTACCGATGCCACATTAAGATATTTAAGAGCTTCCATCAGCGGTGCTTGCATTGAATCCTGGGGATCAAATGGGAGGACCACCAGACTAATGCGAGTATCCTCCATGAAGCTGCATCTAACAGTATTGAAGCCCTGCTCCTGTGGAGCCAACTCCAATGGACAGGCCATGCATCCGGGTGCCCAAAAACCACCTTGCTCAGCAGGTTCTCTTCTCACAGCCAACTCTCAAAGGGCAGCCAAAGGAAAAAGTATAAGCATATGCTCAATGTCACCCTAAAGCATGGAGTCATTAACACCACTGACTGGAAGGAGAATGCTGCCGATCGCTCGCATAGCACCAGTAGTCCATCAAGGCACAAGCCATTTTGAAGCTCAGCGACTCGACAGTGAGGCGGAATGCTGGCAGCAGAGGAAGGAGAAGGAAGCCAACCCGGCTGCAATTTCCACTCCCTTGCACAACAATGTGCCCCCATTGTGGAAGAACACGTAGATCCAGAATTGGCCTCCTCAGTCATCTGAAGCCTCACCACGCCACCGCCAACGCCAACGACTAGCCATCATTCTTTATCGGAGAGGCCTGTTTCACTTGCTCCTGTATCCAATTTGAAATTAATGATGTTACCATTAATACATAGGTCTGCATTTCAGAAGTATATCTTTGATCTCGCCTAGGAAGCATTATTGTTCCTCTTGTTGGTGAGACTCCTGTATTTCATTGATGACCTGCTGTGCAAAGATTCTCTGGTGATCCTCTGTGCATCTAGAGGTTTTAGTTTTACACACCTTTTCAAAGTGTCCCAACCTTTTACTATGAAAACATTCTGCAGTGCCTGCAGGACACTATTCACTTTTTGGGCTTTTTGGCACCACAGCATTGGCATGGTTTATTGGCATCTTGATCTTTTGTTCCATGAGGTCTTTTTTTGCCCTGGAGTGTCCTTGTCATTCTTTTGTTTAACAAGCTGGACTGTCATTGCAGGGTTTTTCTGAACCACGATTTGTCTTCCCCTCTTAGTATGGCTCTGTTTTGCTGATGGACCTCTGATTGTCTGACTAACTGTATCACTTCCTCCAAAGTTAAGTCTTCTTTGGATTGCAGTAGGTCAGAAAGGGTGACATTGGTTACTCCGAATAAGATGCGATCTCGTATCAGCTCAGATTTAAGATCACCATATTCACAACCTTCAGCCAGTCAATATAGATCATTCATAAAGTTATCTACTGATTCACCAGGTTTCTGGACACTTTGTTAAACTTGGTTCTTGTTACTCCTTTGGTTAAAATAATTATCAAAATCTTTTAAGACCTCTTCAAAATTATCTGATGTTTCATTAATGCCTTGTTTTGCTATCACATCATCAGCAATTGCACCAATAGAGTACAATAATGTATTGACTTGTTCAGCCTCTGAATTACTGTTTAATCCAGGTGCAACTCTAAATCTTAATTTTGTATCTGATCTGCCCCTTCCATGTGCCCAAATTTGGGTGAATTTGGAATCCATAGCTGTTTTAAGCTCTTAGGAGGTTTGCCTGAATTTTTTAAACTCCTGTTACAGTAATGGAGTTTTCCTGTGATACCCGCTGCTGTCGCTGAACCTTTTTGGTAGCCGTTCCTAAATTTTGCAGAATTTCTAAAATAATCGCTAGAAATAATTATTGAGGTCAGTCGTTGCTTTCAACCCTTTGGGAAATTATTTTGAGCAGCTGATTATTATTTATTTATTTACTTTTCAATTGCTGCCACGTGGTCGCCATGTGTAATGGTGTTAACTGCGGACTCGGGCTGCAGGGTGTTAAAAATGTAATTTCTCCCAGTGCTGCCTGCTTACTGTGCCATTAATTTGAAACCTTTAAGCCTTTTTCAAGGTTTGCTCACCCTTCCTTGATTGTCCCCAGGTTCTTTGACTCTGCTGCTGGATTGGGCTATGGTGTTGCCCTTAGCAAGCTGAATAGTTGATTTCTTCTCTGCTACTCAGCCTCCACTTCATTTTTGGAGATCTTTTGGCGATTTTCAACTATCTTACCGAAGTCTTCAGTTTTGGTCCGCTTTTTTTCAGGTCAGACTTGCAAACTTTTTGAAAGTTGATTTTCAGAGACTCCACTGCTGCCACCATGTTGTATATTGGTTGTGACTGGCTAAGGAACAGTTGCGGAGACATAGATATGTCTGAACAATAACTGATTTGTTGTATGAACATAACTATTTTCAGATGTACAAGACTATGAATCAGTTTAAGCTTTGAGCTTTCTCCTACTAGTCTCTTAGTCATGTGACTCCTTCTTACATCATCATGTGGATGATACCGTTTGTCCAGTCCCACATATTAACCTTTTCAGTCTTGAACACCCTAATGTTATATAATTGGCCTTGTAAAGGCCTTTAAGGAACCTAATCGACTTCCTGCCACAAAAAATAATTGACACTCGAAATAGCGTTGGGAAACCAGTGGGTTGATTGGCACCAGTAATTTTGGGCCCCATCCATCTCCATTTCCTACACCCGCCGCCCCTGACAGAGTCTGAAAATTCAGCCCCTGGTGCATTTCCTATCTGAAAGGGAGTGTTCAATTGTACGGTGGTGTCCATATGCTTCATTTCTTCCAACACCACATGCGTATGGGGAAGGAAGTTTGATTGTAAGTCATACTTAAAGGAATAGGGACAATTAAAGGGAAACAAGGGGACAGATTTCAGAATTCCTTCAGAAAGTTTCAAGAAGCATTTCAACCCATTAGCCTTTGCCAAAGTATAAGGAATAAGAAGTGGTGTTTGGGAAGGAAACCAGGGGCAGAAAGGGATCTACTGTCAAGAGATGGAGCAGCCCAGCACCTGATGCCTGCTTGATAGTTGCTGAAGTAGAGTTGGTGCTATATGAAGAGCTTGCATGGAGGGTTATACTATGTACCACACTGTAGTACTACCCTCATAGGTCAGCAATGTAACAGGCCTGCAAGGAAGTACTGCCAGGTTAACTGTCACATGTGCAACCCCTTTTCAGCATGGTAGTCAAGGTGTCCTTGCAGCAGATAGTAAAGATCATCAAACCAGATCTTGAGAAGACTGTGCCCCCACCATTGCCCTTGCTTGGTTGAATATGTCAGGACCTGCTTAAATGCTTGGTGTCACTTTGCCTGGTATCTAGCTCTTGGCTTGATTCCTTTATTGCATGCTTTAACCTTGTAAAGCATGACATGCTGTGTTTGGTGTGGTTAGTCAGACACTTACATATTGCACTGACAGCATATTGGGTACCTCAGCGCAGCTTTCTTGGGAAAGCTCTCACCCAAGTGTTCAAAACCCTCCATGGCCTTGCCTCTCCCTAACTCTGTTACTTCCTCCAGCCCGACAAACCTCTTAAGATCCCTGCGCTCCTCCAATTCTGGTCTCTTGCGCATAACCAATTTTAATGACTCCACCATTGGTGGCTGTGCCTTTAGCTGTCAAGACTCTTAAGCTCTGGAATTCCCTCTTTAAACCTCTTCACCTCTCTCTCTTTTTTAAAGATCCTCCTTAAAACCTATCTCTTCACCTGTCCTGATAGTTCCTTACTTGCTTGGTGTCAATTTTTGTTTGGTAATGACCCTTATTGAAACATATAAAATTCTGAGGGAGCTTGAAGGGTAGATGCTGAGTTTCCCCTTGTGGGATAATTTAGAACTAGGAGGCACAGTTTAAATATACAGGACCTCCCGTTTAAGACGGAGATGAGAAGGATTTTTTTTTCTCAGATGGTGGTTAATTTCTGGAATTCTCTACACCAGAGAGTAGTGGAGGCTGAATCATTGGATATATTCAAGGCTGAGTTATACAGATTTTGATTTACAAGGGAGTCGAGGGTTATGGGGGCAGGCAGCAAAGTGGAGATAGGGCTACAATCAGCCAAGATCTCACGGACTGGTGGAACAGGTTCAAGGAGCCAAATGGCCTACATGTGCTCCTATTTCTTACATTCTGTGATGCACATTGGGTCATTAAAGGTGCTACATAAATGCAAGTTAAGTTGTTGATAATGACCTGACAATCTGATTTTAGTGATGTTGGCTGGGAGATTGGCCAAGACACTAGGGATAACTCCCCTGATCTTTTTCAAAATATTGCTGTGGGATCTTTTATACCTAGAAGAGCAAACGGCCCTCAGTTTAACCGAAAAATGCAACTCCACAAGTGCAGCACTCCCTCAGTGCACTGGGCATGTCAGCCTAGATTTTGTGCTCAAGTGTCTGGAGTGGGACTTGAACCCATGGCCTTACTGGCTGAGAAGTGAGTATACTACCCATTAAGCCATGGTAGACATACCATCAGAAATGGCCCATGTGACATACCCACACCCATCCTGTTGCCTTCCCACGGATTGCGATCTTAACCTCTTCTGAACAGATGAGACAACACCAACCAGAAGGCATTGGGATGTTTCTTTAATTGGATGCTAGTGACATCTGAGACCTGAGCATGGAAGCAGCTGTGGCTTCATCGTCATGGCAACCTAGCAGTGGATGAGCTGAAACCAGAAGAGCCCCATAAAGGTATGTGTATTTTTTTTGGTTTACTTGTTGGCCACAGGAACAAGAGTACTCTTCTGGAACCCAATAAGGAAAGTATGGAATGAAGAAGGAAGTGGTACTTAGGGAGGTCAAGGGCATGGGACTAGGGGAAAGTGAGGGGCATGGGACTGAGGGAGGGTAAGGGGAGTGGAACTGAGGGAGGGTTAAGGGATTGGAGATGAGGCAGTCTGAGCGGGGATCGGACTGAGGGAGGGTGATGGGAATTGGACTGGGGGACGGTGAGAGGTTTGATGTTCATTTCCATTTCCCCCTAAAAAAGAATATAGCTGAAATTCACATGCAATGGGCTGTTGTGCTGGGACTTGGACAAGACACCATAGGCTAAGGTGCAGACCACAGAGATGAAAAAAAACAGAGGAAGCAACCATTGAGGACAAGAGAAAAAAGTAAGAGCTACATTTATATATCCTTTCATGACCTCAGGACATTCAAAAGTGCTTACAGCCAATGAAGAACCCCTTGAAATGTAGTTACCATTCTAAAGTAGAAAGTGCAGAGCCATTTTGTGATATAAAATCAAAGTGCTGGAAAAACTCATCAGGCCTAGCAGCACCTGTGGAGAGAGAAACAGAGTTAATGTTTCAAGTCTGTATGACTCTTCATTGGAACTTTGTGTTCCGAAGAAGGGTCATATTGGACTTGAAACATTAAATCTGTTTCTCTCTCCACAGATGCTGCTAGATCTGCTGAGTTTTTCCAGCACTATGATTTTATTTCAGATCTCCAGCATCCAAGTATTTTGCTTTTATTTTAAGAGTCATTTTGTGAGCCTGCTAGGCAATGAGATAATAGGCAGATAATCTGTTTTTGTGATGTTGGCTGAGGGTTAAATTGCATCCAGAATTTTGGGTTGAATTCCCCATTTCTTCATCAAAGAAGCACTGGTGGGATATTTTACATTCACCGAAGAATGCAGAAAATGCCTTGATTTAATGTCCCATCTGAAGGGGGACACCTCCAACAGTTCAGTGCTCCCTAAGTGGAGTGAGTAATTGGAATCACAATCTTCTGAATCAGAGGTAAGAATGCTATCACTATGCCAAGGATTATACCTAAAGGTTGAGAACCCATGCCATTGTGACTTGTCTAGGGATGTACACTTTGGTGCATATAGACTGCAGCTATTGCCCTAAGCCTGACAACTGCATTTTAAGTTTCAGTCTTATTAATGCTGTCTACTGCCCAGGAGAGAGCTGTGGGCAAGCGCGCTTCTGCAAATTTGCAGAGCTCCTCTTTCAGCCTGCTGTCCTGCCTCCACCTAAAATCCTGTGGATAGGTCCCGTCCCCTTTCCTTCATTTCTTCCACTTTGCATTTAATTAACTGCACTCTCATAGCATTGTGAATACCTTAAAATAAAAGCAAAATACTGCGGATGCTGGAAACCTGAAATAAAGTTTTGAAGAAGAGTCATATTGGCCTTGAAATGTTAACTCTGTTCTTCTCTTCACAGCTGTTGCCAGACCTGCTGAGTTTTTCCAGCATTTTCTGTTTTTATCCATGAGTACCTTGTTTTCCGAATGGAGTTGGTGGCATAACGATGTTGTCACTGGACTAGTAATCCAGAGACCCAGGGTAATGCTCTGGGGACCTGGGTTTGAATCCCATCATGGCAGATGGGGGAATTCGAATTCAATAAAAAAAAATCTGGGATTAGAAGTCTGATTAAAGTCTCATAAAAACCCATTTGGTTCATTCATATCCCTTTAGGGAAGGAAATTTGCTGTCCTTACCTGGTCTGGCCTACATGTGATTCTTGTGGTTGACTCTTAAAATGCCCGCTGAACTTAGGGATGGGCAATAAATGCTGGCCTAGCCAGCGATGCCCACATCCCATTAACGAATATAAAAAAAAAGAATAATGGATACCTGACAGTGATTACAGGGCAGTAATTTGATTAAGGGGTTCCTTGAGAGAGTGTGAGAGAAGGCTTGAGTGGTTTATAGCTATCACCTCAATCCCAAGATCAGTTTACAATCTTGAAAAAAATTATCCTAAGTTTTTGTTATTGTTTACTTAATGTGGAGGTTTCATTTTACCCATGGCTTTAATTCTGTTTCTGTGCCAATGGCTATAGGCGTGGACTGCAATTTTTTGCCCCCTCCGTTTGTGATGACGATCAAAAAAAAGTTCACATCATTGCTGCAAGGTTAGCCAAGAAATAATCTTCAGCCAACTTCTCAGAAATTCGATGTATCTTAGTCACGGATAAAACAGCGACAGAACCAAATTGTGTCTATATAGACTGAGGTTTTATTGTCTTTTTTTCTTTACACATTTGTTTTAAAATCGTTTCTTCTTTGCAGCAAATTTGTCTTAAAGCTCTTGAACTGTGTTTGGAAAAGATGGCACTGCTGCCTCAATGATTACTCTGGTTGCTATGGTGGCATCTGTAGAGGAAGCAACAGTGACATGCATCATGACACAGATGTCCAAACGAATAAATGGAGGGAGGTAAAACATTGTGTATCAACAGTGGCAGAGATTAATTTGGGGATATTTTTATGAATCTCACTGAGTTAAAGAGTATTTTCTTGCGTAAACTGCATGCTGTTTTGGGATTGGATGTGGGATTTTCCAAGGTATGAATTTCGGCAGTGTCTTTGAAAAAAAATGATGCTGATCGAGGTGAGTGATTTGACATTTGGGAAGTAGAAAACTTCTTATTTTAAGCATCCAGAGCCCCCCAGAGTATCTTCATAAACAGTCCCAGGGTGTATTTAACATAGATCACTGGAAACAAGGCTTCTGGGAACTTTCAAACATTCATTAACTATATACAACTATGTACAGGGATAGGTAAGCATGAGGATCCTTCCAGAAGCTTTTCTTTCTGAGTTCCCGTGACACATGATCTGACATCGCTAATAAGGTATATTAGCTATTAGCATAATAGCTATTAACCCTTTATACTATACCACTATCAGTACATCCAGGTCAGGTATAGAAAAGCTGGCTGCAGACTCAATCTCCCTCTAAAATGCCTCAAAAATGTGCCTCGGCCACACTCTCAGAAATAAACTTTCTAAATCACGAATGTAGCAATTTCTTTTTTTATAATTTCCCACTGCAGTCATCCTTGGGCCTGTAACATTACCAATCAGCATTTAATTTACAGGCTATTTTAATGGTGTAGTTCTCTGTCTTCAGGTACCTTCTCCCTTTCTTTCAAATTTGCCATCATCTCCCTGCTTCTCAAAAACCAACTCATGATCCCTCTGTCCTCCCCCATCTCCAACCTCCCTTTCTTCTCCAAAGTCTTTGAACATGTTGTCACCTCCCAAATCCGTTGCCGTCTTTTCTGGAACTCCATGTTTGAATCCCTCCAATCAGGTGCCATTTTACCAATATGGTACTTATCGAAATCACAAATGACAGTCTAAGATAAAGGCAAACTACCCTTCGACCTTCCCAATCTGTCTGTAACCTTTGACACGGTTGACCACACCAGCTCCTCCAAAGCCTCTCCAGCTGGCTGGAACTACACTTGCCTGGTTTTACTCTTAACTATCTAGTCATAGCCAGAGAATCATCTTCAGTGGCTTCTCTTCCTGTTCCCATTTTGTTACCTCTGGTATCCTGACCTCCCCCTATTTCTTATCAACATGCTGCTCCTCAGCAACATCATCCAAAAATCACATCAGTTTCCACATACGCTGATGACACCAGCTCTACTTAATCACCGCCTCTCCCTAAACTATCAGACTACTTATCTGACATTTAGTACTAGATAAGCTGAAATTTCCTCTAATTTAATATTAGAAAGACTGAGCCATTCTCTTTGGTCTCTGCTACAAACTCCATACCATATCCGCACCATCACTAAGAAGACTGTTTACTTCCACCTCAATAACATCACTTGACTCCACCAACTCATCTGCTGTTGGAGTCCTCAGCCATTCATTTTTTTATTTCTAGACTTGACTATTCCAACACACTCCTGGCTGGTCTCCCACATTCTCCCTCCCTAAACTTGAAGTCATCCGAAATTCTGCTGCCCGTATCCTAACTTGCGCCAAGTCGAATTCACCCATTACCCCATGTGCCTGATGACCTACATTGTCACCTGGTCAAGCAAAGCCTCGATTTTAAAATTCTCATCCTTGATTTCAAATCTCTCCATGGCCTTGCCCCTCCCTATCACTATAATCTCCACATGCCACGCAAACCTCTAAGATATCAGCGTTCTGGCCTCTTGAGCATCCTTGATTTTAATCATTCTAATATTGGTGACTGTGCCTTCAGCTGCCAAGGCCCTAAGCTCTGGAAATTCCTTCAATAATCCTCTCTAGCTCTCTTTCATACGAATATACGGACATACAAATTAGGAGCAGGAGTAGGCCACTTGGCCTCTCGTACCTGCTCCGCCATTCAATAAGATCATGTCTGATCTGATCGTAAGCCCCTCTTTAGCCCTGATAACCTTTCACCCGCTTGCTTATCAAGAATCTATCCACCTCTGCCTTTCTTCCTTTAAGATGCTCCTTTAAATCTACTTTTTGACCAACATTTTGATCATCTGTCCTATATGTTCTTATGTGTCTTAGTGCCAAATATTGCTTTATAATGCTCAAGTGAAGTGCCTTGGGACATCGTTTTACATTAAAGGTGCTACATAAATATAAGTTGTTGTTGTTGTTGTAGGCTGGAGCCCCAAATTCCATCTGGATGAGCGTGACTCAAATTCATTTCACATTAAGGAAATTCAACAATGCCGCTGATAGTGAACCACAAAACAACTACAGGGTACATTCAGCAATTTTTAGCGCTTTATGAATAAAAAGAAAAATGCATGAGCAGGTTCATTTTGTCATGTCCCGCTTGCCTCACTGAAGGTCTTTCCCGCAATATGTCAATTTTCTTCTTCATTCATCCGAACAAGAATGGAATCGACCTAACTTATTAAAGCTAAGATTCTAGTTATTTTCCAGAAATTTGCTGTACAGAAAGTATAATTCTCTCACAAAATACCTTGGAGATTCCAACTAAATCCCACTGAATCAGAGAGATGACAAGCTCCAAGTCCAAGGTGACAATCTCATCTTTCCCTTGCTGCTACAGACTCCTTTGAGTTGGGTTCATCTCTGTTCACTGACGAATACCAGGAAATCACCAACTGTAACCCTGGCCTCATGAGGTACAATTACTGTGGGGGGGGAGTCTTCCCGAGGACTTGGATGCAGGAAAATCGCAGAGAAAGAGGTTGGCCGGGATCTTGTGCTCTCGCTGGTGACCAGCTTGGAGGCGGGAAGGGCGTGTGGCGGCAAGCCGGAATCCTGCCACCTTTGCGCTGCCACCTGAATTAAGTTCGACCTACCTGCCCTGCCACCAACTGAGGCCCTTAAGTGGCCAATGAATGACCACATAAAGGCCTCATCCTGCCACCACTACTAGTATTAACCCAGCTTCAGGCAGGCCTGACACCAAGTGGCGCGCATGGCAGATAAAACTGTGTGGGCAGCTGTGGTGTGTGGGGTCCCTCAATCAAAGGTACTCAGTACCTGATTGAGTGACGGGACATCAGGAAGTGGGGGGGGGGCCCTGTTGAGAGGCACCCCACCCTGCCTTTGCTGTCGACCCCCCCGCACCCCTCTCCCCATGGCCCCCAACCTGCAAGCCTCCCCCACCATAGTACTTATCAGTGGCTTCATGATCCTGAGACTCTGGTGCCCGTCCTTCTGGCAGCAGCAACAGCCTCCCCAGGGGTGCTGCTGAGCCCAAGAGCTGATTGGCTGGCAGCTCTCCATAGGTGAGACCTCCATCCAGGGTCTTGATTCAAGGGGAAGGCCCGCCGCTGGCCTCGTCACTGCCTGATTTGCAGTGTGATTCGGCTGACGTTCGTCAAAAGAGACAGGCAGGTCTCTTGCTGGCTCTCCAGCTGGCAGGTGAGATCCCTGATACCACAGCAAGATTCCACCTCATTTGCCAGTTCCCCTAAGTGTTCCCACCTCCTCATGAGCTTCTTGGAGGCAGCTTCAGTGCAGTGATGGCAAGTGCCTAACAATGACGGGTCATCCAATTGGCAGCAACTTTCCAGTGGAATTGAGATTTTACCCATGTAGCATAGGAACCTTGCTGTGCCTGCAGCTTACCAGGTAACAGGAGGTGCGTGCAGAATGGGAGGTCAAGGTACTGTGACAAATAAATTAAATCTATTGCCTTAAGATACACATTTGGAAAACCTGAGGTCCTCTGCAGACTGGCTCACGATTACCTTCTACTCTCCTAGAGACTAGAGTAAGGAGTTGTGCTGGTGGTGAGAAAGTGGCAGCTGTTAACTCGAGCCGTTACACTCTTCCATTTTGTCCAGTCCTCTTGTGACCCATGCATACTAACAGAATCTTGCTTGCTGACTCACCCTTCTGCCTCCACAGAATAGTTACAGCGCAGAAGGAAGCCATTCAGCCCATCGTGACTGCGCTGGCTCTCCGAACGAGCAATTTGCCTAGTGCCATTCTCCATGTTCTATGTAGCCTCACTGTTTGGATATTGTATCTCGCTTACTGTAACATATTCATATTGCCTGGCTAACGTCTTTCACCATAACACAATTATTTTGGTGATCTAACATATCTCATTGACTAGAACACAGCCCCAGTTCTTGGCTAACGTATCTAATTTACTGTAACACATTCCAATGCTTGGCTGTCATATCTCTCTTACTATAACATTAGCGTATTACTGGGCAAAACATGCTTCACTTACTGTAACACAGCACTAATGCCTGGCTAATGTATCTCAATTATTACTCTCAACTCTGAGTCAGAAAATTTTGGGTTCAAGTCCCACATGAACAAAGAGCAAGCAAAATGTCCATCCCTAACACAAGAGTCAAAATAATTAACGCAAATAATGACTTGAGCACAAAAATCTAGGCTGAAACTTCAGTGTAGTACTGAGGGAGTGTGGCACTGTCAGAGATACCACCTTTTGGATGAGATATCTATTCTCTCAGGTAAAAATAAAATATCCCTTGGGACTATTCAAAGAAGGGCAGGGGAGTTCCCCTCAACCCCTGGTATCCTTGCCAATATTTATCCCTCAACCAACATTGTAAAGCAGCGTAAAGCAAAAAACTGCGGATGCTGGAAATCCAAAACAAAAACAAAAATAAAAACACCTGGAAAAACTCAGCAGGTCTGACAGCATCTGCGGAGAGGAACACAGTTAACGTTTCAAGTCCATATGACTCTTCAACAGAACCAAGGAAAAATAGAAGAGAGATGAAATAAAAACTGGTTTAAGGGTGGGGGGTTGGGACAGGTAGAGCTGGATAGAGGGCCAGTGATAGGTGGAGATTGCCAAAAGATGTCATAGACAAAAGGACAAAGAAGTGTTGGCAGTGGTGATATTAGCTAAGAAATGTGCTATTAGGTGACATTAAGGGTAGAAAGCAGGACGAGCAAGGTACAGATAGCCCTAGTGGGGGTGGGGTGGGGGGAAGGGATCAAAATAGGCTAAAAGGTAGAGACAAAACAATGGATGGAATACATTTAAAAATAATAGAAATAGGTGGGAAAAGAAAATTATATATAAATTATTGGAAAAAAGGGGGATTGGAAAGGCGGGGGGGGCATGTGATTTGGAGCATCCTGATATAGTGAAAGGAGCTATATAAATGCAAGTTCTTTCTTTACTATAACACAGCCTCACCTTTTCTTGAGCATTACTAACAAAAGCAGGGCCTGAATTTCACCCTTAGGGTGTGTCCGAAGTTGGTGCAGCCGGAAGTGGATGTAAAATCCACTCCCAGCTGAGTTCTGAACGCAATCTTACGCTGGGTGGCCAATTAAGGCCTACCCAGTGTGAAACACCACCGCCAGATATGTTTTCCATGTGTGGGGGTGGGAACGCAGTGGGCACTGGGTCCAAAGGGGACCCGGTGTGAGGTGTTCAAAAACGGAAGAGGCAGCTCCCTGAAGGCTGCCAGGAGTTGTGGGGGAGGCTGAGGTAACTGTTTTGAAGCAATCCAAGAAGTGTCCTTGTGTGCAGTCATGGCCTCAGCACCTGGTGGTCATGGAAGGTGGGAGGCAAGTCAGGTGGGTAATCTGCACCCGCCACCCCCCACCACCCCCCCCCCCGCCCCCGCCACTGTTTCTCAGGTGAGTGCCTGGGAGTGCTGGTCAAGGAGGTTGGTGCCAGGCGGCATATCTTAATGTCCAGGGATGGAAAGAGAAGGCTGCCCCACCTGACCAAGAAGACCTGGAAAGAGGTCGCCACCCAGGTCAGTGGGCACGATGTGGTGGGAATGCAGGGGGGTTGGGGGGCAGAAAAGCACCTTCAGGGAGACAGAGCAATACTGAGGTATTCTAATTTTCTCTGTCAGGCAAAGAGCAGCCATAATGCTGCAGAGTACCACAGAACGGATGGAATGGTGCCAAATCTGTGCATCCTCATGAAGCACGAAAGCGAGGTACTGGAGCTGGAATGCCACTGGCCAGCTCACTCCTCCAATCGTGGTGAGGTAGGGGTCTTGGGTGAAGATAATAGTGCAGGTGACAGATGCATGTGTGGTGGGTACCAGAACCATAAGAGGCTCCTCTCATCAGAAACTGATCTGTTGTAGCCAGAGAGCCCACTGAAGCTCTGATGCAGATGGCACCTTGCAGATTTGAGAGGTGGATGAGGCACCTCGTCTCCCTGCTGGGTGCCTGTCCATCAATGGTGAGCAAGGAGGTTTGAATGCACCTCACGCTGGCAGATGAGCTGCCTGTCATCTCCGTGGGCTTCTCTCAGGGCGCTCTGGACGAGGGCACCAGCTCCTCCGCCCCTCTGTCAGAGGCCACATCTGATGATGCCATGACGACTGTGGATTACCCAGCCATGAGGCTGGGTGCACCCTCCCAGGTGGGCCTTGGTCAGGCTCCGGCGGCCAGTGGACGACTGCCAAGGCCATCAGGGCCACCAGGACAGCAGAGTCAGCAGGCTGCCTTCAACACCACTGTCAACGATGGGGGTTGGCGGGGGGGGCACCAAGACACAGCTCCCGCAGCCATAAGTTGAGGCACCTTGAGTGCAACAGGAGCATGTCACAGGTGACATTATTTACGTTAATTATTTTGACGCCTGTGTTGGGGGTGGACACTTTGTTCATGTGAAGTAACATAAACATTTATTTGACTAAAATGGCTGAGTTGGCTGGATGGTTTGCGTAGTTGCCGGATGCAGCACAGGCTTGTAAAAGTATGGCGTTGTATGGTGCTGATGTACTGGATTGGGTTCTCATTTATTGATTGTTAGCAAAGGAGACAGGGCCGTTGGCTTGACAAGGCATCAATGCTGAAGGTTTGCTGGATCAAAGCATTCCTGCTGTCCCTGCCTCCATGAAGGTTCCTGTCCTCTACCTCGAGGTCCTCACCCTGCGCCTCCCCAGGCTCTTCCTCTGAGCCTTCACTTGAGTCATCCTCCATGGCCTGTGGAGCTGTCTCGCTTTCCTCAGCCTCCAGCGGGTCCCCCTTTGACAGAGCCAGGGTATGCAGGAGTCACGAACAGTCTTGGTACCTGTGTTTGCTGCAAGATTTAAGCATCGTGTGAGCTCCCAGGGTAACGGGCACAAACTCAGAGAATCTGTGTCCTTTGGTCACAGAAGGTCTGAACATTGAATGAGTGGAACCACCTTCTGTTTACAAAAGCTCCCGGTTCACCTGCTGGTGCCTTGATGGCCAGGTGAGTGCAATCTATTACACCCTGGACACGGAGGAACCCAGCCAACGCAGCGAAGCCTTGTGCTGTCTCCACCTGGCTCACCTCGTCTGTCCGGTAGTGGATGAATGTGCGGACGTGTCTAAAGATAGTGTCAGTCACGGGTTTGACACAACTGTATGCAGCTGATTGAGAAATGCTGCACAGATACCCCACTGAGCCCTGAAATGAACCAGAGGCATAGATGTTGAGGCCAATGTGACCTTCAAAGCCACCGGCATCGGGTGTCCACCCACACAGTTGGGGGTGATTTCAGGACCTATGATGTGACATATTGCTGTCACTGTGTCCCTGGAGAGTTGGAGCCTCCTGTGGCAATGGACCTTGGACATCTGGAGGTGGTTGGAGCGCTGCCTGAATACTCTAGACTCTGGGTAGTGGCGTCTTCTGCATGCCCTCCCACCTTGGTCTCCCTGCTGGCCCTGCACCAACTGAGCCCCATGCTTTTCCTCTTACAGGTCTGTCCCTGGGACACTGCCCACAGTCACCTGGCCTCCTCTCCCTCCTGCCCCCTCTCTTCCCCTTCAGAGGAGGTTCCACCAGCAGGATACATTATCCCCATTCGATGGGATGCAGAGGACCAGTGCCTTGAAAATGAAGGAGCACAATGCTCAGGGGAGGTCCACGATTAGAAAACTCCGCCCCTAAGATACTCAGGGGAGCCTTTCAGGGAAGATGAGGACCTGAGATACTGAAAGGAAGGCTTGACAATCAAACGAGATACAAAGAAACTTTGGGAAAACTCTGTACTCACACAGCAACAAACTGGCAATGACAGAGGAAGTGCTGCTGCTCTGGGAGCCTTTTATCCTGTCTGTGGATGAAGAAATGATTTAAACATGATTTCCGCCCATGTGTTTTGCCTGTGTGATGAGCTAAAAATTGTATGGACAATGTAAAATCGTGGTCAATAGGCTTTTAATGACCTTAATTGGCAGTGCCCCTCCGACTCTCGAGCATGCCCAGCGACCTCAATATTGCACACGTATGCGCCTGGCATCATTGCGCACAATTTTACATGCATTTGGGTCGGGCGTGGGCCTGATCTCGGAACGTAAGATTCAGGCCCAGCATTTATTATCTGAACCTAGTGGCCCTTGAGAAGGAGATGATGAGCCACACTCTTGAATCCAATTGAATGGTTTGTCAGGCCACCTCAGATCCAGCCACATTGCTGTAGGCCTGGAGTCACAGCATACTCTGACACCAAAAAGCAATATGTGTTTTAAAAAAAAATTAAACTACTTTTACCACTTTGCTGTAATCACATCAAAATGCTAGGTTCAGGATTAAGATACATGTTGTCTCATTCTTTGAACATCCTGAAAGGATTATGTATATCTCTTCTGTAAATTCAGTACCGCACTCAGAACCACCAGCAACATTAATAAACAGTAATATTTATCTGGGCTGTAGTGTTGTTAAGAATTCATTACAGCATTATGTGATATGGTGCTGAAACAGGAGACTTTCCTTTGTGTAAGGATGATAAAGTTTAGCCACTTGTGAACTCTGGGCCTGATAAAAGTGGAGTCTGTCATGGAGCTTCATTTTTCACTGGGCCATCTGCATTCATTCAAGGGAAGCTGGGCCTTTTCTGACCACTCGTTAATCAGCGAGAGGCTGATAGAACTTTCCCTTGATGAGTAAGGAAAGACAAAAGAAACCGAGATGTTAATTTACTCCATCCGGGGTCAAATGCCAATCCTGGCATAAACAAAACAACTGAGAAGGCAGTATACAGAAGCATTGAGATCACATGTGTGTTTAAAGAACCACTGCCCCATTTGTTATTATCTATGTTGTTATCATTTATTTGTCGTTCTTTTAACTGATGAGTAAATCATTCTGAACATTGCTATTTTTCTCTTCATTTCGTTCTGACACTGTTTTTCTATGCTTATCATTTGTTTGGGCTGAATCCTTTTCATGAAGGCACATTGCTCTCCATGTTCCTTTTAATAGTTTTTGTTATTCATGGTAATGGATCCATCTACTTCACAGTTGTTTTTTCTTGCACTGCATGTGTGAGTAAATTGCTTTCTCTGCCTCAAAGTTTTGCTTTCTCTGTAATCACTCGATAGCAACTTGTGTTTCTTTGTACGTTTATCCATTTGTATCTCATATACATTTAATTCATTCTCAACAAAGCCTTTAATGTAGTAAAATGTCCCAAGACACCTCATAGGAGCGATTACCAAACAAAACTTGACACTGGGCCACTTGAAAAGAGATATTAGGACAGATGACCAAAAGTTTGGTCAAAGAAGAGGTAGGTTTTAAGAAGCTTCCTAAAGGATAAGAGAGAGGTAGAGAGGTGGAGAGGTTTAGGGAGGGGATTCCAGAGCTTAGGGTCTGGGCAGCTGAAGGCATGGACATCAGAGGTGGAGAGGTGAAAATCAGGAATGTGAAACAATTTAGTATTGGAGAAGCTGAGAGATCTTTGTTGGGGGGGGTGGGGGGGGGGGGGGGGGGGGTGGTGGTGGGTGGGGGGGGGGGGGGTGGGGGTGGTGGGGTGGGGGTGGGGAGGGTGCGCAGATTGTCGGGGGGATGTGGTTGCAGGGCTGAAGGAGATTACAGAGCTAGGAAAGAGTGAGATCACAGAGGGATTTGAATATAAGGAGGAGAATTTTAAAATTGAGGCATGGCTTAACCGGGGACCAATGTTACTCAGTGCATACGTGAGCTAATTGCTTTCACTGCCTCAAAGTTTTCCTTTAAATCCAAACAGGTACCTCTATTTCAAAAGCAAAAAATGCTGGAAAAACTCAGCAGGCCTGGCAGCATCTGCAGAGAGAGAACCAGAATTAACATTTCAAATCCTTATGACTCTTCTTCAGAGCATCTGGTACATCTATTTGATTGTATGGTGAACAGCCCAAGCAATTTAGATATTTAATGATCTTGCAAGCCTTTTGTAGGTATTAAAGTTTTGGTGAAAGCTCTTCATCAAAGTTGTGATAATTGGACAAAGGGGTCAAGTACAATAATGTCAATATCTCCACTATTACATCACTGAACAATATCCCCATCGATCAAGATTTTCCTAATCCTTACTGACCAGACTGTCTGGTAAATGAAAAATATATGACTCAACATTAATTTTGTTTTACTAAACTGCTAGACAGTTTGTGAGGAGTCAGCTCACTGATAAGATAACAGTGGATGACCTGAGCATCATCGAACAATTTGCAATTACGGAATATCCGAAGGTGCACTCAATAAACACCAAGCACCATTAAGGGATTAGAATCGCACTGATAGAACTCCCGATTAAGTAAACGGAAAGTGGTGGCTCACACTAAATCAGTGTCTTAGTGGGCTATTATTCTTGCAATTATGTCAGGCTTTACCAAGCTCCATACTGATCCAGCATAATTTTTGCAAACATGAGCTCAGTGTTAAAAGGTTAGTCCTCAATTGACAGCTTTCCATTAACCACCTTTCTACAGAGGTCATTAGACAGTTGATTATTTCTGTGTTAAAAAAGCTATTCACTCACACAGTAATTGTGAACGCCATGTAATCTTTGAGAGGTAGAAGATCTGATATTCAAATCAAATTATTAACTGAATGAGAACAGACCATTTATTTAAGACCTTTTTCAAATCTTAAGGCAGGCATGGTCATTTAACTGGATCGTTTTGAATGCTGATTGGTGTGAGCCTCCTGCCAAATATGACTCCAGGTGCCCTGAAGGAGCAGCTTTGAGCCAGTTACAAGACTGGCAGGGGCCTCAAGTGGGTTCTGCGAGGGAAGGGTGGCAATGTTGGGGGGGCTGGCTGGGTGTAGGAAATACCGGACCTCCAGCATAGGCCCACAGCCAACCAGGAGGAGCACACCACAAAATACAAAATGCACCTTCTCCCAGGGGCCTCTAGCAATCCCATTAACCAGCGGTGCCTTTAACGAGTGGTCCTTTTAGCTAGCGATCCCAATTAACTTGCAGCCCCTTTAAACAGCAGTCCTTTTATTCGGTGGTCCCTTTAACCAGTGGTCCCTTTATCCAATTGCCCCTTTAACTAGCGGTCCCATTTACCAATAATCCCTTTAAGAATCGCTGCTCTAGACCAAACAGATCCATTCAGAGTTTATGTGTTGTAAACTCTGCCGAGTTGCTGCTGCATAAGGTTGGCTTATATTCCCTTGAAATAGAAGAAGAAGAGGTGATCTATTTGAGATGGTTTGGATGATCAGAGGATTTGATAGGGTAGATAGAGGTAAATTATTTCCACTGGTGGGGGACTCCAGAACAAGGTGTCAAACCTTAAAATTGGAGCCAGGCCATTGAAGGGTGATGTCAGGAATCACTTCTTCACACAGAGGGTAGTAGAAATCTAGAACGTTTGCCCCCAAAAGGCTGGTGAGGTGGGGGCACAATTGAAAATGTCAAAAATGAGATTGAAAGAGTTTTGTTAGGCAAGAGTATTAATGGTTATGGAACAAAACGGGATAGATGGAATTAGGATACAGATTAGCCATGATCTAATTGAATGGCAGAGCAGGTTAGAGGGTCCAAATTGTCTCCTCCTGTTCCTATGATTCTATGTTTCTATGAAGTGCAGTTTGCTGAATGCACATTTAACAATGGGGAAAAAAATCATTAAATAGAAATCACATATTTAATGCAGGGTTTGGTGTATTTTATGTTTTTAAATATGGGAGTTGATTTAGTTGAAGTTTTACATATTTTATTGGGTTAAAGTTAACTTTCTATGTATTAAGACATCTCATAAATACTCCTCTTAGTCAGTGGGCTGATCAGTGATGTGAGGTGCTTAAACAGGATATTAACTCGTCTGACTTGAGGGGGGGGAAAAGCCTTTCTAACATCATCACACAGTAGAGAATTACAAAACACTTCTTGCCGCACATCAGGCTCACCATGTTGTACCATGCAATGATTTCACCCGCTGACACACTGAAAGTGCAGTAAGCGGAGACAAGAGGCAGCTGGCCAGGCTGGTTTGCATTGGCGAGGGGATTGGTTTGGGAGTGGACAGTTCCTGTGTGAGCTGCTGACTATGTTTCAAACAGCGAGAAGAGCTACTACTGTAAAGAGAAGAGAATATTAATAGCGCACATCAATCACAAGCTGCTGGGTTGCTGAGGTGAGAGCAGAGGGCGAGGAATAGTTCAAGAATTTCTGCCATGAATTTTGTGCGCTTGTTACATTTTCTCAATGAAAGCTGCTGACAGGGAGCCAGTTCTCTCCTTCGCTTGCACTCTCCCTTCTCTGCATTTTTAAAGGAATCATATCTCTCAGATTTGTTTTTTATGACTCCTATTACGAAATATCATTTCAGGCCTAGGATTTTTGGACTAGAGTCAGGTTAACAACTGACTTCTGGTTTCTTTCAAGAATCCAGGGTCTCCATTACCTCTTCTGGACTGTGTTTTTTAATGCTGTATTTCATTATTTTGTTATTTTTTGTTGCCAGCTGTACTTTTCCCCCTCATCTTGCTGACATTTTCCAATTTATTTCCAAAATACAGTAGTGAGTAACTGGCATCTGTTCACAGATTGAGTTATGATGAATTCAGTGAGACAGTAACACAAATGAAGAGCAGGGAAATTTAAAACTCAAGTAAAAGTTGCACAGGGTTACATGTTTTATGGACACTAAAAATATTTGTTTTCAGTTTCAAACAGTAATATGTCAAGATTTACCAAGTCACAGCCACTAAAACTGCGAGAGCACAAACACCAGCATGGACTAGTTGGGCTGAATGGCTTGTTCCTGTCCTGTTCATTCATGTAAAAAAAAAAACAGTTCATTGAGAGGATGGGAGCACTAAATTATCAGGACCATTATTGCGGCTGAGCTTTCACCATGTTACTTAAACTAATAGTCACTGCACACTAAAAACATCTGCAAGATATTTTTCATCACTTATCCAGGAAATTGAAGGTCTCTCAGGACGATCCCTCTCTCCTCAGCAGGAGAGCCGCGGGCTTATGTTCCTTCCAAAGTGCTCAGGATTAAGTCGTGGGTTCCATTGAAGTCAACTGGGAGGCCACTAGATGGAGCACATTGCAGCGGCGGAACACCAGCCTGATTTTAACTCTGTCAAGGTGGGTGGTGGGCTTTTGAAGGGGTTAAAATCTTGCCCGTGTCTCAAGGAGCGTTGGATCGATCGCACCTTTGCTAAAACAAGGCTGTTCAGAGAGGGGCTGCAGCCCTGCCCTCCAAGCATGGAGGTGGACAGGCAAATTTGAAAAAGGAAATAAAACGAGGCGTAAAACGTGTTCAAAACCGAAGCCACTCTCACTTTCATCTTCCTGCGTGGAAAATATACGGGCAATTTTAAACAAGTCCACGCCCAATAAGAAACCCACAGTTTACTCCCCGCCCAACATCATTCTCTATTGACTTCAGTGGCGTGTAAAATTGGGTCATTTGTTCATTCTACCATGCCATTCTACTGGTTGGTTTACAATTGCCTCTTTGTGCTGCAGAAGCCCATTAAGCCCTTTGCGCTTGCGCCTGGCCTATCTCATTACGGAAGCTAATTAATCCGATGTTCCTGCTTTTGCTCTGTATAGCCTAAAGATCCAAAACCTCCACCTTCTCAAAGGTAACTACAGATGGGCGATAAATGCCATCCTTGCCAAAGGCCGCCACAGCCGAGGAATAAATATTTGAAAAAAATCCTTTCATGTTTTCTTTTTCAGAATACTGATTGAAATCCCTTTTAAATAACATTGTGGCCTCTGCCTCAACAGGCACTTGTGCTAAAAGATTCAATGTTCAAATAATAATCCACGTGAATAAAAGTAATCTCCAACTTCTCCCCGCTCCCAATCATTCATTTCATTTTCATGGTGAGTTTCTAAACATTTTGCAGTTTCAACAAGACTTCTATTGGGCCTCTCCTTAACCTTTTCTCTTTCAGTTTGAGAAAGCCTCAACCAAACATTCATACTTTTTTTTATAACAATAAGTTCTCATTCCTGGTGTTATTCCAGTGAACCTTCACTGTACCCTTTCCATGGCCTTAACATATTTCCTATAATGGGGTGTCAGAACATAATCCTGCCAGCTGACAGATTTCTCTATCTGTAAACTCACTGTTAAAGATTTATGTACCTGTTTCGGGTCTCTTGTGAAGGAACAAGAGTCAAATAATATGGAATTAATACAGGATTATTAGGTTAAAAGTTACTTTGGGTAAACTCACAGTGAAACATTTTTTTAACAGGAGTCAAAACTAGCTATCAAACACATGGGCCTGAGCTTCCTCAGAGTGACATACAGAGTCAGATTGCCACTCCACTCCTGCTTTTATAGCTTAAAAAATTGCCTATCATTTCTCGCCCGCCCTTGCGACTCAGGCCAGGCGAGAGCTATGCAGGGCAGTGCACTCCCGGGGCCTTCTGTTGAGGGCTTCAGAGTCGGACATGAGGAGGACACGTTCCCTTTTTTTATGGCACAGGCTGCCGTTAATCAGGTAGGCCACTTTCAAGCCAGGGAGAAGGTGGGTTGGTTAGGTAAATGATTAGAATTTGGGGAGGGGCGGGGGATTTGGGCACTCAGTGCGGGAGGGGGAGGGGTGGAGGATGTTGGGCATTTGGTGGGAGGTTGTGGGGGGGGCAGTCTGTCACTTAATGGAGTAGAGGGGGAATGCCACCAGTCAGGGAAGGGGAGGTGGGGGTGGAGGTCAGCAGTTGTGGAGGAAGAGGGTCAGGCAGTCAGTGGTGCAGGAGGTCAGGTCAGGTTGGACCTGAGGGGATAGTCAGGGGCTGGGAGGGAGTCCCTGGGGGGGCGCCCATATGTGGGGTAGAAAAGGAGTGGGGGAGTCCCATGGTAGGTGGGTGGTCAGAAGTGTGGCGGAGTCCCATTGTGGGGGAATAGTCAGGGAGTCCCATTGATGGTTGGCATGGGTCTGTATAATAGTTACCCAGAAGCTAGAAATGATTTTAATTCTTCTAAATTTTTCTGGGTAAGTATTGATGTAAGATAGTTGGAACCATCTGAAGTTTACAATTTAATTTATATTTTCAGATGGCTCCCAGTGCAGGGCAATTGCCTGTTGGACATTTGCATTTCCCAGGCAATTGCCATGCAAACCTTACCTGGGAACTTTTGGAGGGTGTTCCCCAGCACATCTTTGGGTTACCCCCCAGATACATTGCCCTGGAGCTCAGAAGTTGCGGCCAATATGGTTAACTCGCTTCACAACGATGTGAATTCACTGATAAGAGAATATATACACCGAAAAGATGATATTTTATGGTTCTCTCTATTACATTAATACGTAGACATACAATACAAGTTCTAATAATTAAAACTGCAATCAGATAGAAGAATATTAGGCCTCAATTCCTTTTATCTTGCTGGATGCGATACCTTGATGAAGCAAAATTAACCAACATAACTGTTGCTAAGGTCCAGTTTATAAGAATAAATTCAAAACAACATTTTGTAGAAATTGAAATGGACACTATTATGGTGGTGGTCCTTTCACCAAATATGGGGAATCAATAATGGACAGTCTATTAGGAATCGAAGAAACACCTTTCTTGCAACTATTAATTATACAACTTCAAAAAGATTTACTATAAATCTATGAACATAATTTGAATAAAATTAGATTTGTTTTAGATTTGTTTCAAAGCTAATGGTAGCATAGTAGACTCATAATCCAGAGGCCCAGGCTAGTGCTCTGGGGACAAGAGTTCAAATCCCACCATGGGAGCTGTTGGAATTTAAATTCAATTAATAAGTCTGGAATTGAAAGCTAGCCTCAGTAATTGACCATGAAGCTATCATTGATCATCACAAAACCTATCTGATTCACTGATGTCCTTTAGGGAAGGAAATCTGCCACCCTTACCTGGTCTAGCCTACATGTGACTTCCAGACCCGTAGCAATGCAGTTGACCCTGAAATGCCTTGAAAGCTGTTCAGTTCAAGGGTGATTAGGGACGGACAACAAATGCCCATATCCCAAGAAAGAATAAATTTGTAAAAAATGCACTAGGGGATTAAGGTAACTTTACTATAATATTTGATGGACATCCTTTTCTTCTTTTAGGAGTATTACATCTGTTCACATGTAAAGTTTAAATTTTTGATTCTCTATTAGAAATAAGAACTAGCTATCCTTTCTATTTTGGGATTTATATAGTTTTGCGGTTCATGCTTTTCATATAAACACTGCTTGCTTTATTTATTATTTATGTGTTTTAAAATTTAAATTGTCTCACTTAGTCCTCTGTACCAAGAACTCAAGGAACCCAACTCCTATTTCCTTTTGGTGGGGGAATATCTATTGAGGAGTTTCACCCAGACCTTTATAATATCTGGAAACTTGCAACCCAACTAAAAACTAGTTGTAAATAAGGCTATCAGGAAGTAGGAGGACTGATTCCTTTCCTTTGCATGTCAGCTGTTTAGGCTCTGTAGACCCAGTTACATGTCTTTGAGTCTGACTCCCTCTAGCTGAAGTTGAGGGGAGTTAATCAGGAGGTATGCCTGATCTCGAACAGTCCCAAAAACTGGGACTAGAATTGTAATATATCACACTCTCTGTCCCTCCACTCTGTTAAGAGGTTCACCACTTATGAACGTATAAATATGACCAGGTGGTCTATCAAATCTGTCCCATGCCATAGTGGTGTGACTGAGCCTCATTCTCCTCAATGCCTCCTCACTCACCAGCAGCCATGCAATCTCCCGGGAGAGGAATATTGGAATCGGAAAAAAATCAACGTTGATCTAGTTCACTCCATACCATCCAGGTAGTCACATGATCCAATGATACAAGAGTTGTTGGCTGATCATGGCAATCAACCTCTATCAATGAGTTTATAATAGACTCAGGCATGAGGTGAGGAAACCTCCAGTAGAGGAGAGCTTTGGGAATCATAAGTCCAAATTCACTTGTTCCTCCCAAACAATGTTACACTTATCACAAGTCAAGTCTCAAGTTGGCCATACACTGTATCCCAAATTAGTATTTTATGAAAGAAAACTAATATACATTTGAATGATTCAGTACTAACTGCTTCCATTGCCTCCCTCAGAGGCCTGTTCCAAAGATTGACCATTCACTCATGAAAATATTGTTTCCGCAGATCAGTTTTGAACTTACTCCCCTTCAAATGAAGGCCATGTCCTGATCAGTTCTTCTGCTATCACCTCCCTATCCTCCCTCAGTGTTCTGAACTGCATGCCATCTGGGACTGGTGACTTGTATTTTTCTTCCAGTAGTGGCTCTTCCTTGATTACTTCTCCACTCTTACTTTCACCTTCTTAGCACATATTAAGAATCTCTATCATTCCCTCACTCTCAGGACAAGGTGGCATTCTTTGTCTCTAGGTGATCCCATCCAATTTTTGACCATCCTTTTACTTCTTATATATTTTAAAGCCTTTGCTATTACCTGTTATTTTGACTCAGCCTTCTTTCAAGTTTCCTTTCAGTCTTCCTAAGCTCTTTTTTTTGGTTGTTTTTTCCTTATCTCTTATATTTCTCATAGTTTTCTATCATTATCTATTATTTTTCACATGCCTCCTCTTATTGCTCTAATCTCTCTGCTTATCCCTTTTACTCCCAGTCAGGGTGTATTTAACTTGCACCTTAACACTTTATACCTAAATATTTTCCCTGTCCAAGCCAACGATTGCTCTGCAATTTTTATACAACTAATTTATTCACTCTAGGTCCCAGTTCATCCCATTGAAATTAGCCAGTTTTCAGTTCCAGTTTTATCTTCGACTCTACTTTTCCTTTGAACTATTTTCACCGTGAGTCAAATTAGGTTGCACGCATCATTCCCCCAAGTGTTCCCCTATGCTTCCGGTCACTTTTCTGTACTGCTTCATTACACAGAGCCAGGTCCAGCACTGCATCCTCCCTTGAAGGACATGTAACATATTCATAAAGGAAATAGCATTGGAGATATTCTAAGAACTCCTTATTTTGACAAATCTGACTCATTCTGGCTTACCTTTAGGTAATATCCATAATTGCAACACTGTGATTAATGCAAGGGTTCTCTGATTGCCTATAGAGCTTATCCTTAGTTTCTTTTTGCATTATTCAATAGTCTATAATGCATTTTCAATAATGGAATAGATTTCTTAAATCTACCCAAGCATCCCCACATTGATATGCCTTTTCCTTTCCACGGTGAATTTGTGCCTTTAATAAAGTCACTCCTGCCTTTTTTCCTTTTCTGTCCCTCCTGTAAATGTTATCATCAGGAACACTTAATTCCCAGTCTCGCCCTAACTAAAGCCAAATTTCTGTCAAGGTTACACCATCATGTCCTTCCATTCTACTTAATCCATCTAAGTTCCAACCATCTTTCTAATCATTTCCATATTTGCAAGTAAACACTGAAAACCTGCCACATCAGACTTCTCACTACCCAGCCCCATTCCACTTTTTTTTTAACTGTCTCACTCCCGTAACCTGGCCTATCTTTCCTAAGGTACATCTATGCACATCGGCATGATCTTACTCTTTTAGATTACCTTCTCCCTTTATTATACTTATTCTAAACATCAACCTCATGCTTTATCAGATTAAATCCTCTCTACTGCTACATTCATCCTTCTTGTAGAAAATATTTATATGGGCATGTGAGGGAGAGAGCAATACATTGAATTCTCTAGGGCCCCAAAATAATTAGCTTCATTACATCTTTGTAAGTAAGAAAACAGTTTATAAAATGTAACCATCCAAAGATAGGAAGGTCTAACATTTCTGTAGCATCTTTCACAACCTCAGGGTCAAAGCACTTTAAAGCCAATGAAGTACTTTTGAAGTGCAGTTGTAGTGTGGGAAACACAACAACCAATTTGCACACAGCAAGCTCCCACAAACAGTAAAGAGACATGAAGGTAATCTGTTTTTTAGTGACAGTTGTTAAGGGGTAAATATTGGCTTGGACTCACCTTTGTTTAAAATAGCACCTCTGAATTCTCAGAAGTGCACTGGGAGTATCAGACAGGTTTTTGTGCTCAAGTTTCTTTGGTCAGACTTGAACCCACAACATATGGACTAGAAGGTGAGAGTGCAACCCACAGGGCCACTGCTAATGCACTTACAGTTTGCAAAATTATACAAAGAATTTCTTTTGGTATAAAAACATCATTCAAAATCCAACAGAAGCCTTCACAAAATTCGCCAGATATTTGATGGTGATATTTTAAGAGAACAAAATCTGACTAAAGTAAAACTCTTCAACAGTCAAAATCCAAACACTAAAATAGCCATGTGTTTTTTAATGTAAAGGGAGAGCCTGACAACATGTTGCATTAGCTGATATGCCACCATTTGAGTCTTAGACACAAGTGCAACTGAATCTGACCAGATTATGTCAACTGGAACATCCAAAAAAAAACAACCAATGAAAGCAGAATGGAGCTAGAATTCTAGGGAATTCCTGCTCCTGGATAGGAGCTGTTGAAACAGAATTCCTAGCTGCCTACAGTTATGGATGATAACACTTTCCCAAATCCAGGCACAAAGGTCATAATTAACATGTTTGGGTTGGTATGCCAGTGGTACCCATCTTGACAAGCAGTAGCAGGAAGGAGTACTGAGACCACAGGCCATTCCAGGGTTAGAGAAATAGTGGCTCTGAGGAATCTTCAGCTCCTGTGGGAGTTGTATCTCTGGTACAGAATGACAATCTCTGGGGATTCAATGGAACTCACTCACTCAGCTGGCATGAGGCCATTAAAGGGTGCCAGGGTTGGCTTGTTGGAATAACTTAGGAGCTGCTTCATGCACACCCCACTTGAGACTGTGGACGCAGGTGGGAGGATGTGCACATAGACCTCCCTCTGACAAAATGGGGAAAATAAAGGGCAAATCCAGGCACAACTCAATTCTTCCCCATTTTTACAGTGTGCTTTGACCCAGATGAGATGTTTGGTCTCCATGTGGGAGAAAATGTGTCATGGGGTCAGGGGGGTGGGGGGTGGGGGGGTGGTGGGGGGGAGGTAGAGGGGGCAGGGGAACTAGTGGGTATGGAAAACGAAAAAACATTCAATGTACTTCTTTTGGCTGCTTAGGGAATGGTCTTAGAGCACTGGCCTGAGAACAAGCTACCCTATGTAAATTGACAGCCACAAAGTGCATGCAGGATTATCGAATCTCCTGCGGCAGGTCTCGCCATGACAGAAAATCCTGGCTAAAGAATGGTTGTGGCAAAGAAGAAGGCCATTCAGCTCCTGGAGGGTATGCAGGTTCTCTGCAAGACGAACTTGACTATTTCTACTCCCTGGACCGTTCCCTGCAGCCCCGCAATTTTTGTTTTCCCTTCAGATGCTTCTCTAATTCCCTTTTGAAAGCCACAATTGAACCTGCCTCCACCACATTCCAGATTCTAACCACTCGTTGTGTAAAAAAAGATTGTCCTCATGTTACCCTTGGGTTCTTTCGCCAATCACATTAGATTAGTGTCCTCTGGTTTTCGAACCCATCTGCCAAGAGGAACAATTTCTCCCTATCTAACCTGTCTCGAGCCTCAGGATTTTCAACACATCTTTTCAAATCTCCTCTCAGCCTCCTCTTCTCTCTTCTCCAAGGAGAACAGCCCCAGCTTCTGTAATCTATCTTCATAACTGAAGTCCCTCATCTCTGGAACCATTCCCATAAATCTGGATGTGGTGCAGTAGTGTCTCCATTGGTAGGAGAATGCAACTACAGCATGGCAAGATCACTTACACAGCTTCTATTACAAATGTGAACATAGAAATTTTTAATGGAAAAGTATTGACAGGAAATGTCAGCAGATTAAGATTTTGGAAAGGTTTAAATATGGTTCAGGTCCCTCACACTGTTGGACTCTGCATCAACTAAATTTTGGAGTAATCCTTTTCAGTGCTAAACAGAATCTCTTGAATAAATGGACTGATCGGATGAAAAGCAGTGACAGTCTCCATTATTTTATTTTAATAAGAATGAATCTGTGCAGTAATTCAATTTTAAGTAAATGTCAGAGCCTTTAATTAAGTAATGAATTAATCATTTTAAAAAGGTGATGTCAGGAAGCATTTCTTCAATCAAAGGGCAGTGGAAATTTGGAACTCACTCTCAGTCCCAAAAAGGCTGAGACTGGGAGCGTCAACTGAAAATTTCAAAACTGAGATTGATAGATTTTTGTCAGGATATTAAGGAGAGAATTTTCTCCCGTTCGGGCAGGCTGGTCAGGAGCGGGCCCAGGCAGGCGCAGAGCCGATCACCGCCTGCGATCTGCTCCGTGCCGCCAATTTACGTGGGTGGGCCAGTTAAGGTCTGCCCAGCGTGAAACGTGGCTCCCGAGGATAGCGGGAGCGGGCGGGCAGCGGAGGGACTGTAATGACTGTCGGGTCCAGTGGCGACCCGACGGCCTGTTTAATGAGCACGCAGGCAAACTTCCAAAGGCTGGCAACCATGACCAGTGGAAGGGCTCCCGAGAGCGCTGCTGGTGAGCAGGCCAGACAGGAGGATAGGGCAAGGGGGGCACGGTGCCCCTCGCCTCTCAGACGAGTGCCTTGCTGCTCTCCTCGAGGAGATGGCAGCACGGTGTGAGATCCTTGTGCCGAGGGAAGGGAGGAGGATGCAACAAACCCCCCCCGCCCCACATAACCAAATGTGCCTGAGAAGAGGTGGCAGAAAGGGTCAGCTCCCACGGTGTGGTGCAATACACCTGGGTTCAGTGCCACAAGCGCTTCAATGACCTCTTGCGATCGGGAAGGATAAGGTACTTTATTGGCATGGGTCACTTAACACAGCAGTGAGGCTCCCCCAACTGGTGCTTCCCCCCCACCCCCACCCCCACCAACTGTGAGTGTAGTTACTACATTGAATCATTGACGGTATGTGGCCTTCGCTGGGTGGGCCAGCAGATATTGCTCATGCCTAGTTCATCCTGAGAGGGTTGTGCTGAGCTGAATTCTGTATCTGCTGCATGTAGTACTCTTACACCCACAGTACTGTTTTGGGGGTGACCTCAAGGATCTGCACCTAGGCGCAGTGCTGGAACTCCAAAACACGTCAAAGTCAGGCTGCTGACTGATTGGGAGGGGAGCTGTCAGATGGCAGGAGCACCCATCCCTCTGCTGCCCTTGGCATTCCATGTGGTTGTGCTTCCTTGCTTTGGAAGGTCATACATCGTGGGTAACAAGTGTGATGGAGGCAGCATCTGGGCAAGGGCCTTGGCTCTGGCTGCTTGGTGTGAGTCTATGGCTGCTCCAGGGTCACGATTCACATGAGCCCTACAATGTTTCTCACAGGTGGGGGTGGCAGGGATGTACTGGCAATCCAGGTACAGGGTGGACTAATCAATGCTCCTCTCTCCTTTTCAGGAGAAGACTACACACAATAACCCAGAGCGGATGCGGACTAGTGAAGGCCAGGTACAGTTGGCCATTATAACCAGATATGAGCAGGAGGTAATGGAGCTGGAGAGGCACCATGTGCCCAGGTCCACCGGCAGCGGTGAGGCTGGGGTGCCAGGGGGAGTTAAGAGTGCTGTGCACTGAGGTCACCTTGTCTGTCCTTGCAACCATTCCACTGTTGACGGTTTAGTGATTTAAGCTTCCAACATGGGTTTCCCATTGACTATGGAAGGAGGAGCGCATACTGATCCGGGGCCAGGCATGCACATTGACATTGTCTCGACTTCAACTAATCAAATGTCCTTGTTCTTCCTTTCAGCCTCATCGGAGCAAGGCCGGCAAGAGGAGGCAGAAGAGCCGCCACTAACACCTGAGGGCCTGGATGAATTATAAGCACCAGCATCACATCCTCTCAGCCAGGCAGACACCAGCGCAGATACTAGCACCTCTGAGGGATTAGATCATCGACTAGTGTCCCGGGGCACAGCGGTGAGGGCACTTCACACTCCCTTGAGGTGCAGGCAAAGACAGAAAGTGCTCATGGCGCCAACAGTCAGAGGACTGCAGGGGACCAGGAACGTGCTCAGTTGGTGGCTGATGATGAGCCTCCAGAGTGTCCCTGAGGCAGCAGACATTGGAAGTCCAGCAGGGTCTGCGGGACGATCTGGCAGAGATACATGAGGTTATGCTTGGCATGGTCTCCATGATAGAGGAGTCCATGTGGAACATCAGCAGCGCATGGACCCTCATGGCAGAGCATCATGTTTCCTCCATGAAGAGAGTGGCAACTCTCATGGAGAGGCTCGTCCAGAAGAACAATCAGGGCTTCCTCGGGATGTGTTTAGACCTGCAAGCCCTCACAACGGTATTGACCTCAGCTGGTCAGTGTCAGTGTGGGAGATCAATTGGGCACCCAGTATCCCAGCTCGGTGCCCATCCATCCATGGTGAGCAGGGAGGTCTGAAACGACCTCATGTTGGTGCTCAAGCTGTCTGTCGTCTCCGTGAGCTCCTCTCAGGGTGCTCCGAATGAGGGCAGCAGCTCCTCTGCCCCTCTGCCAGTGACCGTGGGATCCGCTGAGGCTGCGGCAACTGGGGAGTTGCCAGCCGTGCCATTGGCCGCTCCCTCCCATCAAAGGATCAACAGGCCAGAGGACACCCGCCAAGGTCATCAAGGCCAACAGGACAGCAGAGTGAGCAGGCTGTCTCGAATGCCAGTGCCAGTGAGGGGGGAGTACCTAGATGTAGCACCTGAAAATGTAAGCTTAAGGCACTTTAGGCACACCATGGGTTTCTCACTGGTGGTTTTATGATGCCCCACTATTAGTTGATTATAATTTGGTGTGCAGCTCAACATCTTTGAATTAAGTTTCTTTTCTGTTTTATTTTTTAGATTCATTAAATGCTTTATGTGTGAACATGGCTCTGGGTGATTCTTTACTTCTGCAAGTGGACAGGAACCCATGATGTTATGAGTGACTTGTTTGTCATTGAGCTTTATTGACAAGGCACTTAGTTAATGTCCCTAACCAGGCAGATGTTGCTCTCAGGTATCGAGTATGGACCCTGCAGCCCTGGTGTGTGTTGGAAGTCCAGCTCTGGTGGGCTAGCTGAAGGTTCATTGGATTAAAGCCTCCCGGGTGTCCCTACCTCCCGGGTCACCGTCTATCCCCTCAACATTCTCCTGAGTATGCTCATCCTAGGACTCATTACTGGACTCATCATGTGCAGCTGGAGTACCTGGTCTACATCTTCTTCCTCCACTGCGTCCCCCCTTTCCAGCACCAGATTGTGGAGAGTGCAGAATGCAACCACTATCAGCGACACATGATCTGGGGGGTATTGCAGTGCGCCCCCTGAACGGTCCAGGCATCAACAGCATATCTTGAGAAGGCTGATGGCTCTCTCTAACATGGCCCTTGTGGATGCATGGCTCCTATTGCACCGTTGCTCGGCCTCTGTTCTTAGATGGCGGAGAGGTGTCTTGAGCCATCTTTTGAGGGGATAGCCCTTGTCACCCAGCAGCCATCCATCCAGTCGGGCTGGAACACTGAAGAGCCTCAGCACCTGGGAGTGTCTGAGGATGGATGCGTCATGGGAGCTGCCTGGGTATCTTGCGCAGACTTGCAGAATCTGCATCCTATGGACAAACGCTATGTACACATTCATGGAGTGGAATCCCTTCCTGTTAACAAAGACACCGGGCTCACCTGCTGGCCCTTTGATGGCCACATGTGTGCAGTCTATTGCACCCTGGATTTGGGGGAAGCCAGCAATTGCTGCGAAGCCTTTGGCTCGCTCTGGCTGACCTCGTCCCAGCAGTAGTGAATGAAAGTCAATGCATGCCTGAACAGTGCATCTGTGACCTGCTTGACACAAGTATGGACAGCTGACTGGGACACTCCGCAAAGATCACCCACTGACCCCTGGAAAGTGCCAGAGGCATAAAAGTTGTGGACCTTCAATGCCACAGGCAACAGGTGCCCACCTACACAGTTGGTGCTGATCTCAGGGCCTAACATCTGACTGTCTCCCTTGAGAGATGGAACTTCCTTTGGCACTGCACCTCAGACATATTGAGGTAGCTGCTTTGCTGCCTGTATACCCTGGCAGCAGGACAGTGGCATCTTCTGTGACCCCTTCAGCCTTGCACTTCCTGTTGGCCCTGCGCCCTTTGTGCCTGCGCCTGTCCTCCCAAAACTCCCATGGAGGCTGAATGTGGATTCCTGACCTCCTCCCCCTTCTAACCCTCCCTTCCTACTCAGAGCAGGTGCCTCCAGTGGAGAGCACAACTCCCATTCCCAGGGTAAAGGAAGGGTTCCTGAAACCAGCAAGGCCCCAAGAATGATGTTTACTCCAGAGTCCTGACCTGTAAGTTTAAACATTACATGTCTACCAAAGACCACTCGCGAGCCCACTCACCCCTCTTATCCCGCCCGTTGATGAGGTTTTTAAAAATGTGCCCTACCCGCTTGCCCATTGCACCCAAGTGATGATCTGAGGATTGCATGGGCTCCAAAAAATCAGCGTCTATTAATGGCTCAAGGGCCTTAACTAGCCCGTTAATTAATGGCAGGTGTGCATCGTAGATCATAGTGCGCCCGCCCACCAAAAATATCGCGATGGTGGTGATGTCAGGATGCATACCCGACGTCACCGAGTTTCATTTTACACATCGGTATGCAGGGCCCACGCCCGCACGCCAATGTGAAAATTCTGCCCTAAGGGTTTCAGAGCTAAGGCAGGTGGGTGAAGCTAAGATATAGATCAGCTAAGATTAAGTTGAATGGCAGAACAGCCTTAAGGGACTCATGATCTAATCCTGTTCCGATGTTCCTTTCCTGACTAACTGAAAGTAACAGTTTTCCATCCTATGTAGAGATAATCTCAAAGATGCAGAGAATTATATTTGCATGCTGAATATATAAACACAGGTTTGCATATGACTGTGTATTTTACTTAGCAATCTGCACACTGACTTCCTGCTTTTGGTGATTACTTAGAATTTATAGTCAGAACCAGGCCATTTGGTCCAACTGGTCCTTGTCTGTATTTATGCCCCAACATAACATGACCCTCCTCTCACCCTGCATCATCTAATCCTATCTGCATGCCCTTCTATTCATTTCTATCCCATGTACATATCCAGCTCCCCCTTAAAGACGTCTGTGCTATTCACCACAGCTGCATGCTGTGCTAGCTAGTTCCACAGTCAAAAGACTTGAGGTAAAGAGGTTTCTTCTGAATTTTTTTCTTGGATATTTTTTGTGCAGCAGAATTATTTTTTTTGTCGTTTTAAAAAGGAATCTGGTAGTGGAGATGATGTATAAATCATTCAGTTCTGGCCCAGGAAAGTAGAAATGATCACTTCTTAAAAAATGCGCCAAGATGTGGACTTTTGTTTTATATAACATCTGTTGAGGGAGTCTTGTGCTATTTAGAAGTGCAGTTTCTCAACTCCCGCTCACACTATCCACTGCTCAGCTGCTTTAATTGTATGAGGGAGTCCCAAAGCAACATCTGTAAAACAGCAGAGGACCCTGAACAAATGTATGGCAGCACATCTGATAAAAATACTCAGCTGATTTGAGTCAGATCAGACTGTAAGTGCTTCCTGTTCAATTCTTTGCTTTTCCACTGATGACTGGATTCTGTCCTCCTCCTCCACTGTTAAGGATAGAGATTAAAATCCTTGCTCAGAATTCATTGTCACAGCTCAGATCGTCTAGGTAACAAGTACCTGAGTGGAAATGTAACCTCTGTCGACAGGGTAGACGCAGGAAGGATGTTTCCCAAGCTGGGGGTGGTCTAGAACCAAGGGACACCATCTCAGAATAAGAGGTAGGCCATTTAGGACTGAGACAAGGAGGAATTTCTTCACGCAGAGAATGGTGAAGCTTCGGAATTTTCTACCCCAGAGGACAGAGGAGGCTCAGCCATTGAGTATGTTCAAGGCAGAGATTGATAGATTTCTAGATATTAAAAATACCAAGGGATATGGGGATAATGTGGGACAATGGCATTTAGGTAGAAAGTTAGCCATGATCTAGTTGAATGGAGGACCAGGCTCGAAGAGCCGAATGGCCTACTGCTGCTCCTATTTCCTATATTCCTATGAGCCCTAAAATTGTGAATTGAAGCCCTATTTCAGTGATTTGGACCCATAGGGTAGAATCTTACCCATGGTGGGTGGGCTAGGCAGGATCGGGGGGGGTGGGTGTGGAAGCAATCGCTGCCCGCGATCGGCTGCACATGCCATTTTACACTCAGTGTAACGCGCAGCCAGAAGCACTCAGTGCTACCTGTGTGGGCGGGGGAAGAGAGAGAACCGAGGCATGTGCATGAAAGAGCACAGCAATCTCCCTGAGGCACGGAACTGCCTCAGGAAGATTAAGTGGATGATAAAAGTTTTTATAAATTAAAGTAAAAAATTATTTGAACATATCCCCTCATATGACAGTGTCACATGAGCTGGGACATGTTTGTGAAGCTGACAAAATTTATTTATTAATTTTATAAAACCTTCAGGAAACCTTTTCCCGCCCATGGATGAGTTTTCCTGGAAAATGCGAAGGCCGCTTGGGCTCTTGGCTTGCCTGCCAACCACAAGGTTGGACGTGCAGCGCTGTTAAAGGGTAAATTGCTTTCTTAATGGCCTTAATAGGCTTTTGACAGTTCGGCGGGCACGCAGCCACCTCCAGTGCGCACCCACCAAACTCAATATCGAAATGACGCGCAATGATGTCGGGATGCATGCCCGACGTCATCTTGGGTCATTTTATGTATTGACTTATCGGGCCCGCCCCCGCACACCGACGGCAATATTCTGCCCATAACCTAGGTTGACACTCCAGTGCAGTCCTGAGGGAGTGCTGCACTGTTGGAGGTGCAGTCTTTTGGATAAGCCATTAAACTCAGACACCGTCTACCCTCTCAGGTGAATGTAAAAGATCTTTTGGCACTATTTTGAAGACCAAGACTTCTCACTCGTATCCTTGATAATATTTATCCCTCAGCCAACACCTAACAGATGATCTGGCCGTTAATGTATTGCTGTTGTTGGAAGTTTGCTGCATACAAAATGGCCGCCACATTTCCATGCATTACAATAGTGACTAAGCTTCAAAAGGTACTCCGTTGGCTGTTAAAAACATTGGGATGTCCTGAGGGCCATGAAAGGCACTATATAAATACAAATCTACTTTGCATGTACTATCCTGTGCATCTTCCCCATTACCCATGGGAAATATAGTTTGTTACTTTTAACCATGGTTTTAGTCTATGGCTCAAGCTATTGACTTTTAAAGCTTGTGGCAGAAAAGTGCCATGTCAAAGTATTTGTCTAACAACACTCGCCCTTCCTCAAGCAGACAGATTGCCAATTTGTAAATGATGATCAAAAATTGGAAGAGGCATTTACTTTGCATGGTTTATTACTAAAGAGAAGAGTATCAGAGGGGTGGGGAATCTTGAAATGGCTGAGAGTGAGATGACTGATATCATGATGGATAAAAGAAAATTTTTTAGATAAGTTAGGCTGAACGAAGCCAATGTGCCAATGGCCCAATGAGGTATATCCTAGGATCTTGAGGGAGGAAATTACTGCATCCTATAAATTATACTTCTGGGCTATATAGAGCATGGATCTGTGCTAGAAGACTGGAGAGTGGCCAAGTTAGCACCCATTTTCAAAATGGGAGACAGTGTTAATCCATGGACTTACAGGCCAGTTGGCTCAGCCTCTGTGGTAGGTAAAATCTTGGTATCTGGTAAAGAGAAAACAAAAGTATTGTTAGCACAGGCTTGAAAACCCATGTTTGCCAAACTTTCAAGGGGGTGGGGAGGGTGGTGGCAACCTACCTCTTTGGACAAGCCTTTGCTCATCTGAACTAATATCTCCTTATGTGGCGCAATGTCAAATTTTATTTAATAAATCTCCTGCGAAGCACCTCAGGATGTTTAACATTAAAGTTGCTATATAAATGCAAGTTGTTGTTCTTGACACAGTATGATGGGAGATTACGAGAGAAGGGTTATCAAATTAATGAGAAGATAGTAATATCCAGGTTCATAAAGCCATAAATTGAGTTAATGGAATTCTAGGTTTTATCACATGGTACAGAATATAGCAGTCACGAATATCTGTAAAACCTAACTAGCACCTCAGAGTACTCTGCGTTGCAATCTACGCTATAGCAAGGATAGTGAGTCTTTAAAGCGGGTATGATGTAGACTCACTGGGTTATTCTCTGGTATTAGGAAATACAAAGAAAGTCTTGAAAATTGAGAACTTTTCATTTCATCAATGCAGGTTATGGGTGATCTGATAGAAATGTCTAAAATTAAGGAAAAATTGGGCGGGGTAGATAAAAACGGACTGCTTCCAGTAGTTGAGGGGCCAAGAACAAGGGGGTGTAGGTGCAAGAGTAAAAGGAAGAGTTTGGAGATAGAGGGAAAGAGGGATTTTTTCTTACACAAAGAGTTTTGAGATTTTGGAAGTCACTTCCAGGGTTACAGGTTGAGGCCGGAACTGTGGGGTGAACTTTACAGTGGGCCAGGGGAGGGGTGGGCAGTATTCTTCGACCTCAATGCCCCGCTCAGTCAGAAAGTCGGTTGGCAACTCACTGTCTTTAAAACAGGCTGCCCCGCAGTGATAATACGCTGGGGGCAGCCTTAACAAGGTGAGAATGGGACATATGGCCCCTCAGGCGCAGGAAGTCCCGCCCTCAAAAGCTGCCGGCCAATTTGATTGACTGGAAGCTGAGCTATTCCAACAGCACCAGAACACAGTTGTGGTCACTGCTGGGACTTCAAGGAGTCCAGAGAAGAAAGAAGATGGCTACTGGGCTTCAAGGTAATTCTGGAGACTTTGGTCAGAAAGGGACCAGAGGCCTAATGATGAGGTGTAGGGAGGTGGTGAGGTGTCAGGTTTTAGAGGCTGTGGGGAGGCACAAAAGCAGAGTGCAATCTTGGGCATGGGGCACTGCCCCTAATGGGCACAGGGGACCCTGCAAAGAAGGTTCCTCCCTTTCTTCCCACCTTTTAGCCAGAGCTATTAAAGTTGCAGACCGGTCACTTTTCTTCTGCTTTCCCCCCACCTCCCAACATATTACGGCAGCAGAGGTGGAGGTGGTATGAGGTCCTTAAGTGGCTTTTAATTGGCAACTTAAGGGTTTCAATAGATCTAAGGGCAGTGTTGTATGATGTTGTACGTGCCTGCATGCCATTGTAATGTAATTACAATGCTCAGCAGATCAAGGGTTAATGTGGGCCTGGAGAGTAGCACCATCTGCAATATGATGTATAGAGTCACATGGTAATAGGCTGAGAGAACAGTCAAATGAGAATAGTCGAATGAGAACACTCTTGAAGCAGCCTACTGCCATTGAACCATAGAACACTACAGCACAGAAAACAGGCCATTCGGCCCTTCTAGTCTGTGCCAAAATATTATTCAGCTAGTTCCATTGACCTGCACCTAGTCCATAACCCTCCAGACCTCTCCCATCCATGTATCTATCCAATTTATTCTTAAAACTTAAGGGTGAGCCCGCATTTACCACGTCAGATGGCAGCTCGTTCCACACTCTCACCACTCTCTGAGTGAAGAAGTTCCCCCTAATGTTCCCCCCTAAAGCTTTCCCCTTTCACCCTAAAGCCATGTCCTCTCATGTTTATCTTTCCTAATCTAAGTGGAAAGAGCCTACTCGCATTTACTCTGTCTATACCCCTCATAATTTTGCAAACTTCTATCAAATCTCCCCTCATTCTTCTACGTTCCAAGGAATAAAGTTCTAACCTATTTAATCTTTCCCTGTAACTCAACTCCTTAAGACCCGGCAACATCCTAGTAAATCTTCTCTGCACACTCTCAATCTTACTGATATCCTTCCTGTAGTTAGGCAACCAGAACTGCACACAATACTCCAAAGTTGGCCTCACCAATGTCCTATACAACCTCAGCATAACATCCCAACTCTTATACTCAATACTTTGATTTATGAAAGCCAGTATGCCAAAAGTTTTCTTTGCAACCTTGTCTACCTATGATGCCACTTTCAGGGAATTATGTATCTGAACTCCAAGATCCCTTTGTTCCTCTGCACTCCTCAGTGCCCTACCATTTACTGTATATGTCCTACCTTAGTTTGACCTTCCAAAATGTAACACCTCACACTTTTCCGCATTAAATTCCATCTGCCATTTTCTGGCCCATTTTTCCAATTGGTCCAGATGTGTCTGCAAGCTTTGAAAGCCTTCCTTGCTGTCCACAATGCCTCCAACCTTAGTGTCATCAGCAAACTTGCTGATTCAATTCACCACATTATCATCCAGATCATTGATATAGACAACAAACAACAATGGTCCCAGCACAGATCCCTGAGGCACACCACTAGTCACAGACCTCCAATCTGAGAAGCAATCCATGGCAGCAGCACCATACATGACAATAACTGGGATATATTTATATTTCAAGACTACCAATAAATGGTTCATGGTTAAACCTTCACATCTCAAGACCTCTCCATGAAACAGCCTTCACAACATGGGATCAGCAATGATACACAACAGGCAGGTGGGCTGCCTTATCCATACCCCTGAAGGGGAGGAAGAAAAAGGGTTGATGGGGAAGTGGGGGAGGGGAGGTAGGAGGAGGGGGATGTGCAGAGAAGAGGGGGGGTAGAGGGGAGGAGGATGGGGAGGAGAAGGGTTGGAGGACCGGGGAGGAGGTAGACTGGGAGGAGAGAGGGAGGGAGAGGAGAGGTGGCAGGTGTGATGATGGAAAGGCAGGGCATGGAGGGGACTGGAGAGAGAAGCAAGGAAGAGGAAAGAGAGGAGGGAATGAGATGGAGCAGAGGAGAGGGGGAGGAGGGAAGGGAGAAGGATGAAAGGGTAAGGGAAGGGGGAGGACAGGAGGGAAGGAACAGGCAGGAAGGAGGTGAGGGGGAAAGTAGGTGAAAGAGAAGGAGAAGGAGAAGATGAGGAGAGGAGAAGGAAGGAGGGAGGATGGGAAGATGAGGCAACAGGAGGAGGGAGGATTAAAGGAAGGAGAGGGCTGGAGACGAAGGGCAAGATAATGGGAGGAAAGAGGGAGGAGTGAGGAGAGGAGGAGGGAGGGGTGAGCAGAGGGAGGTGTGGAAGGGGAGGATGGGGAAGGGTTAGGAAAGAGGGGGGACGCACAGAAGGGGAGTGGAGGAGAGTGGACGGTTTGGTGGGAGAAGGGGAGAGGCGGAGAAGGGGGCCAAGGAAGAAGGGGTGGAGGGGGTGAGTGGCAGGGAGATGAGGGGATTGGTCTGAGAGGGAAAGGGGAGGGTGGGGGAAGGAGGAGGGGATGGGGCATGGGGGAGGTGTTAGGGGACCGGGGTAGGGAAAGGGGGAGGGGATGGGAGATTAGTGGAGGAAGGAGAAGAAACCAAAGGGAGGGAAGGGAGAGAGGGATGGAGAGGGGATGCAGGGAGATGGGTCGGAGGAGGTGGGCAGCCGTGAGCACACTTCAAGATGGAGCACCCTCTGAAGCCTTTTGAATTTTAAAAAATAAAGTGTGGCCGCATCTGCCAGGCCATCATTATGGAAAGGGGCTCCCTACACAGGATGGTCTGCAGCAACAGCCATGGCCCTCGGATTCCCACAGCTACTGGATGGGGCAATATAAAGATGGCATTGATGGCCCCCTGGCCTGCTGGTAAGAGCCTATCTCCAGGAGCCTGGTGGGTTTCGGCCTTAGTGGCTGGAGTGGGGTGTGGGCGGGGGGTGCAGTCTGCCATCAGGAAGACCCCAGCAGCGCCAACTGTTTGTCCCCATGTTGGCACTTAATTAGTCCTAATTGGCTACTAACTGATGTTGGGTGGGTAGCAGGTGCTATTTTGAGACAACCTCCATCAAGATCACTTGGAGCTGGGATTGTATCGGGGTAGACAAACCCACACACAGTTTTCAAAAATTACCCACCCTCCCAACTAAAAAGCCACTTCCATGCATCTGATAAGGTTGCCCCTCTGACCACTAGTTCTAGACCCTCCAGCCAGGGGTAACAGCCTCTCAGCATGTACCCTGTCAAGTCCTCTCAGAATCTTATATGTTTCAGTTTTGCACGTACACTCTGTCCAGAGAGTGTAACTGCTGGATCCTGCAAGGAACCTCAGCAGTCAGTTTGTTGTAAATTGTGTAAATGCAAGATACATAATGTTAAGAAAAGAAACTATAAAAATATCTTATTTTGGTTAATTTTGTACATGATGATAAGCAGCATGCATACTTATATTGGGGTTATAGAGATTTGAAAAAAACAATATGCCTTTACAGACATAATGTACAGGGATGTAATTTTTGGAAAATACATAGAGATTAGGAACCAGGGTATCATATTAAAATGTTTATGCTTGAGTTTTTCAGTTATGTTTTATCTCAAAATTTGCAGCCAATTCTTAATTTTGATTTTCGCTTGCCCTCTTTGCCCATTGCTATGCAATAATTAATCTCATTACATGGAATGACATAGCATTTCCAGCACAGAAACAGGCCATTCAGCCCAACTGCTCAGTTCTGCTGCTCATGACTCCCTGCACCAGCCTCTTCCCATCTTCCTTCATCTAGCCATATCAACATATCCTTCTATTCGTTTTCTGCTTTGTGTTTTTAATCTGACTTCCCCTTAATTGCATCTTGGTGATTATTCTCTTAATGTTTAATTTAAAGAACTTGCAAAACGTTTTCACTTTTCGCCACGTAATGCTGAGTTTGTTAAACGTATAAAAATTCTCACGGTTTTTAAATCCTTGAGGCGATAAGGATGGAGCCTTGAATATTTTCCCATGCACACTGTGCTTGGCTCTAATCCACTGGTTCCTTCCCAGTCCTATAACAGTAATGTTTTCCCTTCTCCATTTAGCAGATCACCACCCTACCTCTGTTGAACTGATCTTCCTTGCAAAGCCTCCTGTGACGTGTCCACCGCTCAGGTAAAGGAAAAGACAAGAAGGTTTTATGAGCCATTTTAAACAAATCATGTTGTTGGAATTTGTTTATGAAAGGATGAGATTGTTTAGAGTTTCTTTCAGCCATAATTTGATGTACCAATTCAAGGTCCGTCAACAGAACAGAGGTGAGCTTGAAATAGTATGGAGGCAGGAGACATGTAGACTGTTTGGGGATTACCTAGTGATTAGATGTTAAGTCATATTTAATTTTATTTTCTGATGCATTAATTAATTTTGGAACATTTTGTTTAAATAATATTTTCCTCTCACAGAAACCGTGCACTTTTTACTTTAATTTGCCTTTGTTTGGTGGCTGTTGAATATTTAATAAGACTTATGGGCCTACGTGTTCAACCTGGAAAGGGATCTTGGGAGCTATAGGCCATTGGATTGTGTACATCTTTCATGAGATTTCTGTAATCCATTTTTAGTACCCGGTACCCTAATGGGAATGTTTTCTCTGCAATGATAGATAGTTTTGTTTTCCTTTGGACAACTGATGGTGGGAAGTTAAAATGGTGTGTTCCCCAGGAATGTGCCAATTTTTTGCAGGGGTTCCCTGGGAGTGTGTGAATATTTTTCGGTGATGGTGGGTAGGTGGTTGGGGGGTTGCCCTGTGCAGATAAGTTTGCAAAGCTCTGGCTTAGAGCCCCAATAGGGTTGCCAACCCTCCAGGATTGCCCTGGAGTTTCTGAAACTTTAAAGGTTCATCTCTGAACACTGCTGCCAAGAATGCACCAGGACAGAGGTCATAGGGGTTATTGAAAGAAAACAGTTTTTTTAAACCATTTTTTTACCTTATTATTTACTAGTTATAAAAGTATTGGTGATGAGGTAGAAAGGCTGTCTGACCAGGTGGGACAACTGGAAACGGGAGGTCATGTAATGGTACCTCCAGTAACATGCCTGAGATGGCAACCTGGAGCTCCGGTGCAAAATCCTTCTTTTCAGCAATATGCATGGAAATAGTGGAGGAACGGAGGGGGTGGGGCCAGCTGGGGCTGGAGCTTGATGAAGATGTGGCCAGGGTAGTGCAGGATGGTGAGGGAGTTGGGTTGAGCTATTGAGATGTGGGGAGTTGGAGGGGGTGTCTAAGGGTGTGACTGAGGGTGGGAGAATGAAGGGGGTTTTGGGTTGAGTGGGGAGTACCTTTCAATTCTTTGCTTAGTTGTACCTGGCAGTAACTAGCTTTGGAGCATGGTCTGGTTTACTATCAGAATAAGTAATGCAAGTGGCTCAGCTCCTACAAGGTGAGAAGCAGACACAGCAGAACTACAAATCACGCCAATGCTTTTTTTTAAACCAGTGATACAGTGGAAATGTCAAGTCCCTGTTGTTTTACACAATCCTACGCTGACAATAGTAAAGCTGCCAATAGAAAACCATCTATCTCTCATCCAGGAGAGTTTCAAGGTCTGATGCAGAGTCAAGTTGCTCACTGAGCTAGCCTTGATGCATTAGGGACGTGCTGTGATAGTATCTGTGTAACTTCATACAGCTCCCTGAGAACACCGCGTTCCTCCAATTTTGGTCTTGTGCGCATCCCCAATTTCCTTCAACCTATCATTGGTTACCTTAGCCCTAAGCTTTGGAACTCCCTCCTTAAACCTCTCTACCTCTTTCTCCTCCTTTAAAACCTTCTGTAAAGCCTAACCCTTTAACCAACCATTTGGTCATCTGTCCTAACATCTCCTTATGTGGCTTGATGCCAAATTTTTTGGATAATGTTTCCTTGAAAAGTCTTGAGACATTTTACTACATTAGAGATGCTATATAAATTCAAATCGTTGTTGTCATAGTCTGATCACAACAAGTGGAGCATTCTATTCAATTTTCATTTAATTCAAAAATTGACAGTTTTAGCAAAGTAAATGAGTTCCAGTTTAACACATGCCAGGCCTTGTGCATAATATAGCAAATAGAAGAAATCCAATTTATTTGGATATTTTAGTGTTTAATGGTTTGCCCATACAGTGAAAGCAGGTTAAAAATAATCCATTGCTTGTGACTGTTCTGGGACTTTCTGGAGATATGTACTTCATTGGCAGTGGGCTATCATGAGATTATGCAAGGCCAATATATAAATGCAAATCCTTCTATCTGATCAGGCAAAATAAATGCCAGCTCATTTTAGTGCAATAAACATTTTATCAATAAGACCAACCATGGCCTCATTATCCCACTTGACTGAATGTGAATTAGTGAAAGGGCAGTTAGAGTTATAAGAAAATCTTGGGGCCTTTGTGCCTTATTGCATTTTCAGGAATATTTGGGGACCATGTTTTTGATCCTTGGGTTAAGTTTAGCATTGCAGTTATTTTGCGCTGTACTATTTTATTGACGTGTTCAGAAGGGCCAAAGTGACCCACTCAAAACTCTGCTGAAAGACCAACCCAGGCCAAATGCTATTAATCTAAGTGAGGAGTGTTTGATGGTGGAGAAAGAGATACAGGATTTCCCTGTCAATAAACCACTCTGACAGTCAAAACAAACATATAGAAGGACTATCTAAGGAGCAGGCAGATTGCTAAAGCAGACTAGGCTTTTTCAGCTTTCCTTTAATCCTTGATCTCTCCACTTTCTTATTATTTGGCTGCACATTAGATTTGGAGGAGAGTTGTTTAGAGTAAAGTAGTAAATTTTAGTTTCCGCTAAATACCCCAATGACAAAATTAAACCTCATTTATCAATTGATGCATGGTTGTGAATCAAAATGCCATTTATTTTCTTTCAGTGACTATTGTAAGATTAAGACAAGGGGACAGCTGGTTCAAACTAGGAAGAGGTAATTTGGAGATTTATATTAGGAAATATTTCTTCACAGGGCGATTCGTACACAAAATAGTACATTAATTGGAGGGAAATAATAAACTCTGAAATAATTTGAAAAACAATGGGATGGTTCACTAGGGTGATTTTAGGGTCTTTTGATCCTGTTCTCAGCTGCCTAGGCCCTAAGATCTGAAATTCCTTCCCTAAATCTTTCTGCCCCTTTACCTCTCTCTTCTCTTCTTGCTCAGGTGAGATAAGGCACTCTTCTTTAATACTTCACGTTTGAGGCCTAACTTGCACCAAGTCTCATTCACCCATCACCCCTCTGCTCACTGACCAACGTTGACTCCTGGTTAAGCAATGGCTCAGTTTTAAAATTCTTATTCTTGTTTTTAAATCCCTCTGTGGGAGAAGGTTCACTTGACTCATTCCAGCGAGGAGGGGCTGATTTTATGAAGAAAGATTGAACAGGCTGGGCCTTTACCCACTGGAGTTAAGAAGAATGAGAGGTGATCTAATTGAAACATATGAGATCCTGAAGGGATTTGAAAGGGTAGATACCAGGGGAATGTTTCTACTTGTGAAAGAGACTAGAGCCAGTGGACACAGTTTAAGAATACGATTTACCTACCGGTTAAGTCAGAGATGAGGAGAATTTTTTTTCTCTCAGAGGGTCGTTAGTATGTGGAATTCTCGTCCACAGAAAGCAATGAAGACTGGGTCATTGAATTTTTTGCAGGCAGAGTTAAACAGGTTGTTGATAGAAAAGGGAGTCAAAGATTATGGGGGGCAGACAGCAAAGTGGAGTTGAGACACAACCAGATCAGCTATGATCTTATTGAGTGGCAGAGCAGGTTCTATGGATCGAATGGCCTACTCCTGCTCCTAAGTCCTATGTTCCTATGTTTTCTCCCTCCCTGTTTCCCGGTCCCCCTCCAGGCTTAGAACCATCTGCAATGCTGGCCTTTTGCGCATCCTGATTTTAATCACTTCATCAGTGGGGCCCAGCCTTCAGCTGCTGAGGCCCTAAGCTCAGGAGTTCCCTCCTAGGCACCACTGCTTCTCTAACTCTCTCTCCTTCTTTAAGACAATCCTTAAAACCTACCTCTTTGACCAATTGCTTTTGGACAACTGGACGATCTCCTTAGGTGGCTTGATATTAAGTTTTGTTTGAGAAAGCTCCCGTGGAAAAAATGACTTTACGTTTATACAGTGCTGCTTAATTCTTCAGGATGTTCCAAAACACGTTGCTGCCAGTGAATTGCTTCTAAAATGTAGGGCTGAATTTTCTCAGCCCATAGGAAGCACACTGACAAGCTGGTGGGAAAATACACAAGGAAGGGAGCCCGACGTTTTACCACTGCCATACCATTTTGCCTGCCTCTGATGTCCCATGGGGTGACCCAGGGAGAGCCCCCTCTCCCACGATGCTACTCCTAACCAAACTCACCTCTCTTTGAGGGAGCCAAACCATTGAGGTTCCTTCCCTGGTGTTGCAGTCCCAGCAATGGCTACCACTAGTGCTGGCACTGCTGAGCTGCCAGCTCTCTGACTGGGCTAGTACCACTTGGGGTTGGGCCTCCATTCTTAATTTGACAATAATCCTGGTGGCGACCTCTTAATTGACCACTGCTGGCAATATGCTGACCAGGATCCTGCTAGAGACTAAAATGGGGTCAGCTCCCACTTTTTAGCCCCTCCAGCAGGACTTCACCTTCAATGAGAAAATTCAACCCATAGTCACTGTTGTTAAGTAGGTTATGTGGCAGCCAATTTATGCATAGCAAGAGCCGCAAATAGAAAGATAGATAAATAACCAGTTAACCTATTCTTTGGTGATATTTGGTGAGCAATGGATGCTAACAGGGAGAGATCCCTACCCTTCTTCGAATAATGCCCTCTGAACTTTAAGTTCTACCTGACTAGGCAGGCAGGGTCTTTAACATTTCATCCAAAAGAGTGTACAGAACTGAGGGAGTTCTGCATTGTTGGAGGTGCCTTCTTTTGGATGAAACATTAAATCAAGGCCAGATCTGTTCAGGTAAAAGATCCTATGGGACTTCTTGAAGAAAAGGATAGATTCTCTCTCTCTTTGTCTTGGCTAATATTTATCTCTCAAACAATACCACCAAATCAAATGAACTGCTTATTTATTTATTTCATGACTGTTTGTGGGACCATTCTGTAAAGAAAAGAAAGGCTTGCATTTATATAGTGACTTTCACAACTTCAATGACTGAAAATAATTTGCAACCCTTGAAGTACGTTTGGCTTGTTGTCACTGTTACAATATAGGAAACGCGACAGTCAATTTGTGTAAAGCAAGCTCCCACAAACAGCAATGTGATAATGATCAGGCGATTTCATGCTGCTGGCTAAAGAATAAGTATTGGCCAGGACATGGGGAGAAGCTGCCTGCTCTTCCTCCAAGAGGGAATACAGGAAGGAGATGGCATTGTGGTATTATTGCTGTGCTAGTAATCTAGTGACCTTGAGTAATTCTCTGAGGACCTGGGTTCAAATCCCATCCCAGTAGATGGTGGAATTTGAAATTCAATAAAAATCTGGAACTAAAAGTCTAATGATTGTGTCTAAAAGTTTAATGATTGTTGTAAAAACCCACCCTGTTCACTAAATACCCCTGCTTACCTAGCCTACATGTGACTCCAGCCCCACAGCAATGTGATTGACTCTTGGGCAAGCCTAGCCAGTGATGCCTACATCCCCATGAATGAATAAAAAATACCTTGGTTCAAAGCTCCATCTGAAAGATGGCACTTTTGATGGTGACTTTCCCCCTCAGTGATAAATTAGGTAAACGTGTCACACAATTACAAAACAACAGCTGCTTGAGAATAGTTATTCATTGGATCTGGAGTGCTTTGGCACATCCTGATGATGTAACAAAGCAATCTGTAAACACTAGCTCCTTTCTTCTTAACTCAGTTGGTGTTATGAACTCTGGTTGTCATTCCCGATATGCATGTTAGGCCGGAGATCACCAGTGATCAGGTCACTCCTGTCATGCATCTAATCCATTATAACAATGCACTCTAGTGTTCCTGAGGATGTCCCAACACTGCCTTTTAAAAAAAAAATCTTTGGTCATTGGCATCGCTGGAAAAGCTGGCATTTATTGTCTGTTACCATTGATAGAATTAGAGCTTCCACTTCAGAGGGCAAGCCAGTGTCAGCTGTGGCTCAGTTGGTGGCACTCTTGCTCTTGATTCACAAGATCCTGTGTTCAAATCCCACTCCATGAAGTTAAAAACAAAAAAAAAACTGCGGATGCTGGAAATCCAAAACAAAAACAGAATTACCTGGAAAAACTCAGCAGGTCTGGCAGCATCGGCGGAGAAGAAAAGAGTTGACGTTTTGAGTCATCATGACCCAGTTCTGTCGAAGGGTCATGAGGACTCGAAACATCAACTCTTTTCTTCTCCGCCGATGCTGCCAGACCTGCTGAGTTTTTCCAGGTAATTCTGTTTTTCCATGAAGTTAAGTCTGACACTAGTGCACAGAACTCGGAATGCTGTCAGGGGTGCTGTCTTTCAGATGAAAGTGAAAATTACTGCTTTCCAAAGTGAATGCAAAATGTCACATGGCCCTATCTTGAAGAAGAGCAGGAGAATTTCCCATGGTGCCCTGGTCAATATTTATCCCTCAATTAACATCATAAAAGCAGATTACCTGGTTATTATCACATTGATGGAGTCTCACTGTGTTGCCTCATTTCCTACAAAACAACAGTGACTACACTCCAAAAATACTTCAGCTGTAAAACACTTTGTGATGTCCAGTGACCATGAAAAGTGCATTTAAATAAATCACTGAGCATTCCTAAAAAAGTAAGCAGTGCTCATCACGTTGCACAATCTTTTAGATAACAGGAACAACAACCTACATTATAATCGCACCTTTAACGTAGCGAACCATCTCAAGATGGTTCACAGGAGTGTTATAAAACAAAATTTGTTACCAAGCTCTTTACAATAGTGAGTACACTTTGAAAGATACTTCATTGGCTGCAAGCACGTTGAGCCATCCTGAGGTGGTGAAAGACACTGTAGTAATGTTTCTCGTGACTTTGTTTTAAGCTTTACTTTCAGCAGATACCTAATCTCGTCAGCATGCAGGAATAGATTACAATCCGCAAAATCTTGAGAGCAGCAGCAACAGTCTCATAAGAACATAAGAAGTAGGAGCTGGAGTAGGCCATAAGCCCTTTCGAATTTGCTCTGCCTTTCAACAAGTTCCCAGCTGATCTTTGAACCTCAACTCCGTTTATCCACTCTATTCTGAAATCTCCTGATTCCCTTAGTGCTCAAAAATCTGTCGATCTCTAACTTGAATGTACCCATTGACTGAACATCCACAGCCCTCTGGGGTAGAGAATTTCAAAGATTCTCACCCCTTAGAATGAAGAAATTTCTCCTCGTCTTAGTTCTAAACTGAGATCCCCTCCCATTCTTCTGAACTCCAGAGAGGCCCAGTCTACCCCATCTTGTCTTAAGCTACAACTTTAAGTCAGTAAACATGCCAGTTTGAGTTTATTTCTTTGATTTTGATGAGTAAAATAAAGAAGTGTTTTGTGTTAATCAGAATTTATTCAGCTTGGTGGATGGATAGATAGATCCTTTTGACCAAGTCTTGGAGGAACTGCTTTCTAAAATGTTTCTGTAACCAAGTATAGCCAAACCTTCATTGCTTTTTTGTTTCTGAATCTCTCAGATTCCACCCCTGTCAATCATTATGTGAATTTTGCATCAGCCACAATCCAGCTGATGTACTCTCTTTGCAAAATTTTATAAGGACTTGAATCATTACTGGTCACCATACTTTAGGAAGAATGTGAGGGTCCTTTTTTATTATTCTCTTACAGAACATGGGTATCGCTGGCTGGGCTAGCATTTATTGCTCGTCCTTAATTGTCCTTGACAAGGCAGTGGTGAGCTGCCTTCTTGAACCGCTGCAGTCCATGTGATGTAGGTACACCTACAGTGCTCTTAGAAAGGGAGTTCCAGGAGTTTGACCCAGTGACAGTGAAAGAAAAGTGATGTAGTTCCAAGTCAGGATGGTGTGTGGTTTGGAGTGGAACTTCCAGGTGGTGGTGTCTCCATCTATTTGCTGCCCTTGCCCTTCTAGATGGTAGAGATTGTGTGTTTGAAAGGTGCTGTCGAAGGAGCCTTTGTGAGTTGCTGCAGTGCATCTTGTAGATAGTATATTCCTTGAGAGGATGTGGAAGAGATTTACCAGAATTGTTCCAGGAGAGGGACGTTTGGCTACAAGGTTAGATTGGAGAAGCTAGCATTGCTCTCCTTGGAGGAAAGGAGAAGGGGGATTAAGGGACATTTGATAGACGTGCATAAGGGTTATGACAGGTTGAAATGAGGTTGACAAAAAAACCTGTTCCCACTAGCTGATGGTACAAGGACTGGGGGACACAGGTTTAAGGAATTGGGCAAGAGATGTAGGGGGGATGTGAGGAATGACGTTTTTACTCAGCGAGTGTTAATGATTGGGAATTTGCTTCCTGTGGGGTTGGTGGAAACAGAGATGGTTAATGAGTTCAAAAGAAAATTGGATGTGCACTCGAGGGAAATAACCTTGCAGGGCTACAGGGATAGAGCCAGGGATTGGAACTGGATGGACTGGATGGCCACCTTCTGTGCAGTAATAACTCTATGACAAAAAGACATGGTGAGTTCTTCTGAGCTGGAATCTGGGTGCAATTGCCCATTGTCTGACCTCATGAGCTTAAAAGCAGCTAGAATCTACTTAATTTATATTTTTATAGTTTGTTTTGTTTTGTCTGTAACAAAGTGTGCCGGAAAAAGTGTGACAGATACATGCTAGTCTATTTCCCACTGGAAATACTTCATACTGACCTTTAAAGGAATGCACTGCCTGGAAGTGTGGTGGAGGCAGGTTCAGTCGAGGCATTCAAGAGGGCATTAGGTGATTAAATAGAAACAATGTGCAGGATTATGGGGAGAAGGCAGGAGAATGGCACTAAGTCATAAAGCTCACTTGGAGAGCCAATGTCGACTCGATGGGCTGAATGGCCTCCTTCTGTAACAATTCTGTGATAAAGGGACAGGCTGGCAACTTAACAGCAATTCAGTATTCCAGACCTTAGATTGCATTTGAGCATCACCACAGGAGGACTGCTAGCTATATTAAAATCCATAAACTCACACGAGTATGATTTTAATTTTATGGCCACTTCAAATCAATCACTTTGGGGTTGCTTACATTTTCTAACAGCAACTTACTTCCTGATTGATCAGTGATTGCTTGTTAGCTGGATTTTTTATTTAATATGAAATTTGGCGAAACTGATAGTGAAAGCAATACTGCAGTTTGAGGGAGCAGATTAACAAAGGAACGCTGACTGAACGAGCTGTCATTGCAGTCAAGTCCGCCCTCTAATGTCAAGTTTATGAATTGCAGTAGGCCACTTAGCCCTGAATTTCACCTTTGGTGCATGCGCGCAATCGGCAGGCCCAGGAGTGGTCAGGAAACGAGCCCCTGACCACGATCAGCACCCTCCGACTGCGATTTCATGCTGGCCGGCCAATTTGTGGGGCTGGGATCAGGAAGAGGGCGGGTGATGACATTTCCTGGACACAGGTTAGTGCTGCAGACCTGAAAATCATCAAATAGAGGTTTAAAAAGCTGCAAAAAGAAAATCCATGCATCACAATCAGGCAAGTGAGAATATAGCTGATAAAAATGCTGTCCACAGATATCTATTTGTTTTTTATTTCATAACGGAAATTTCATCCCGCCCTTGGATGAGGTTTGATGAGAAATGGAACGGCCGCCTGGCCAATTCGCCAATCCGCCAATCGTAAAGTTGGAGACAATTGCGCCATTAATGGGCTTAATTGCCCTCTTAATTGTCTGCGGACATGCTTCTGACTTCCGCACGAGCCTGCCGAGTGAAATATCGCACAAGTGAGCGATGACATTGGGACGCTCGCCCGGCGTCTTCCTGCACAATGTCACACCCAATCGGGTTGGGTGTGCGCCCACCCCGGGACCTAAAATTCAGCCCTTAGACCCAATTCCTTCCGTCCCATGCGGGACAATGGGCAGCAAGACTCTGCCACCGGCCCTGGTCCATTGCAATTTCTTTCGCTTCAGCCCAGGTGCTGTCCTGAACGTCCTCTTTAAATGTCCTTCATCGGGTTTTCTTTGGCTGGACCCATCTTATTTTTCTGACTGGTGTTGTCCATTCTACTGCCACTCTGGCAAATAAACGTGCCTAGCCAGTCCCAGTCTTCTCTCCATCACCATGTCCCGCAGGTGCTTCTGACCAGCTCTCTGTCGCACTTCTTTGCTGGTGGTATTGTCTCTCCATGTGATGCCCAGGATCTTATGTAGGCAATGCTGGTGAAAGCTGACCAACTTTTCTCTATTCATTCATGGGATGTGGGCCTTGCTGGCTGGGCCAGCATTTTTTGCCCACCCCTAATTGACCTTGAGAAGTTGGTGGTAAGCTGCCTTCTTGAACTGCTGAAGTCCATGTGGCGTAGGTACATCCATAGTGCTGTTAAGGATTTCAGGATTTTGTCCCAGCGACAGTGAAGGAACGGCGATATATTTCCAAGTCAGGGTGGTGTGTGTCTTGGAGAGGAACTTCCAGGTGGTGGTGTTCCCATCTATCTGCTGCCCTTGTCCTCCTAGAATATAATGGTCATGGGTTTGGAAGGTGCTGTCAAAGGAGGCTGGGTGAATTCCTGCAGTGCATCTTGTAGATGGTATACACTGCTGCTACTGTGTGGTGGAAGGAGTGAATGTTTGTGGATGGGGTGTCAGTCAAGTGGGCTGCTTTGTCCTGGATGGTCTTGAGCTTCTTGAGTATTGTTGGAGCTGCACTTATCCAGGCAAGTAGAAAGTATTCCATCACACTCTTGACTTATGCCTTGTAGATGGTGGGCAGGCTTTGGGGAGTCAGGAGATGAGTTACTTATCACAGGATTTCTAGCCTCTGACATGCTCTTGTAGCCAAAGTAATTCTTTGGCTAGTCCAGTTCAGTTTCTGGTCAATGGTAACCCCCAGGATGTTGATAGCAGGGGATTCAGAGATGGTAATGCCATTGAATGCCGAGGGGCAATTGTTGGGTTCTCTCTTGTTGGAGATGGTCATGGCCTGGCACTTGTGTGGTGTGAATGTTACTTGCCACTTGTCAGCCCAGACCTTGATATTGTCCAGGTCTTGCTGCATTTAGACATGGCCTGCTTTAACATCTAGGGAGCTGCGAATGGTGCTGAACATTGTGCAATCATCAGCGAACATCCCCAATTCTGACCTTATGATGGAAGGAAAGTCATTGATGAAGCAGCTAAAGATGGTTGGCTGTACCCACTACCCTAAGGAAATCCTGTAGCGATTTCCTGAAGCTGAGATGATTGACCTCCAACAACCACAACCATTTTCCTTTGCGTTAGGTATGAATCCAACTAGTGAAGAGTTTTCCCCCTGGTTCCCATTTACTTCAGTTTTGCTAGGGCTCCTTGATGCCTCACTCAGTCACATGCTGCCTTGATGTCAAAGGTAGTCACTCTCACTTCACCTCTGGAGTTCAGCTCTTTTGTCCAGGTTTGAACCAAGGCTGTAATGAGGTCAAAAACTGAGTGACCCAGGCAGAACCCAAACTGAGTGTCGGTGAGCAGGTTATTGCTAGGCAAGTGCCATTTGACAGCACTGTTGATGACCCCTTCCATCACTTTACTGATGATTGAGAGTAGACTGATGGGATGGTAATTGGCTGAGTTGGATTTGTCCTTTTTTGTGTACAGGACATACCTGGGCAATTTTCCAAATTGCCGGATCGATGCCAGTGCTGCAGTTGTACTGGAACAACTTGACTAGGTGCTTGGCAAGTTCTGGGGCACAAGTCTTCAGTACTATGGTCGGAATATTGTCAGGGCCCATAGTCTTTTCAGTATGTAGGGCCCTCTTGATATCATGTGGAGTGAATCGAATTAGCTGAAAACTGGCACCTGTGAGGCTGGTGATGGATCATCCACTTAGCACTTCTGGCTGAAGATTGTTGCAAATGCTTCAACCTTGTCTTTTGCACTGATGTGCTGGGCTCCCCCATCATTGAGGATGGAGATATTTGTGATGTCGCCTCCTCCAGTGTCCACCACCATTCATGACCGGAGGTGGCAGGACCGCAGAGTTTAGTTCTGATCCGTTGGTAGTGGAATCGCTTAGCTCTGTCTATTGCTTGCTGCTTACGCTGTTTGGCACGCAAGTAGTCTTGTATTATAGCTTCCATGTCTCACTGGCAGAGATTGCAACTGGTACTACAAAGGGCATGTAGAATTGCAGCTTCATGGCTGTGTTGATGGTATTGGAAGCCCAGACTGCATGGAGCTGCTGGGAGGCTGATGCTGCTTTGCTGGTTCTTGTGTGGACGTTGATCTCTATATCGCCCTCCCTGGAGATCTTGCTTCCTTGGTGGGGCAAGTGGTCAATGTCCTCGATGGTGATGGGGGGGACTTGTTGCCATCCAGCCGTCACTGTCGTGGTCTTTCTGCAGCTGATGCGTGGCCCAAACTTGGCACCGCTACTCTCAAGACTGGTGGTCAAGTCTTGCAGTGCATGCACACAATCCTCCGTCCAGCAAGGCGATGTTGTCTGTGAAATACAGATCCATCAGCCGATGGTGCAGCCATTTGACAGCAAAGTCTGTACCCACCATCGCCTTCCTCATGATGAAATTGCTTTCCAAAAGGAAAAGGAATGGGGAGAGAATGCAGTGTGGCCAAATTGTGTAGCCAAGTATTTCAATGTTCGTTAAAAAAATCACAGAAGGCTTTTGAAGTTTAACCTTGCCTGATGGCGCCATTTATCTCGTTAGTGAAGTGTGTAGTTTACAGAAAATGAGGAGCTACAGTTTTGCCGGTGTCATCAACACAGGAACAAATTTGCATGTGGCACTTAATCTTAAGGTGGCTCAACTAATGCACATAAAGCTTGATGTCAACAGAACCAAAGGAAAGTTATGTAATTGAATCATAATGGGGTTTCTTTCCACTTTTAGTTATTTTGTTCTCCCCTTGAGGAGGAGAAAAATTATTTCTACTCCCAAATATAGGACACGCAGGATGAGGCATCCAGCTATGACTTCAAAATACTGATCAGTGACCTCACTGCTAAGCTCGATGGCAATCGGCAAGGACTGACAAGTATGATCGGGCCTCATGGATCAGCAAGCAGGCTCAATGGAAATGGCAAGTGTCTGCTGGCCTTCTGCATCAGCATTGGGCTCAGCATTGGGAATACCCTTTTCAAACACAAGAACATCCACCAAAAGACATGGAGGTCACCAAATGGAAATACCCTGAATGAAATTGACTATATATGCATCAGCAACAGATGGAGGACATCCCTAAAAGATGTCTGGAGTGTTGAGGTGCTGGTAGGATCTGATCACCACCTTGTGTTAGGAGGGTTCTAAAAAACCACTGAAGTCAGGCAACATTGAGGATAAATGAGAAATTTTCAAAAGAGGGATGAAAAAGAGTGCAGAAGTCACCATTGGATGGTGGAAAGGAACCAACAAAGTCCAAGGTCACCGACCCAATGTGGGAATTGATTGATGAAAAAAGCTGGTGAAGAGCAAGAGGTTCCAGGAAAAGAGCATTGAACAAAGATGGGAAGGCGAAGAGAGGTACAGAAGACTGGATAAAGTCATAAAGAATACCTGCAGGAGAGACAAATGAGAATAGATAGAGTTGAAAGGAAGGGAGGCACAAGAAGCAACAAATTGGAATGAGTCCAAGATGCTGTACTCGATCATATGGGGACTGACTGGTACAAGAAACAACACCATTGTACCAATCATGGACAAGGATAGTAAGACGCTATTGATGGATGAGGAGCAGGATGCAAGGTGGGTGGAACCCTTTCAGGAGATCCTCAACCAGCCCAGCCCCAACTCCACATTCGAGTTTGATGACAGCACTGCACCTCAACAGCTGAATGTCATTCAACCTTGGAGAAATTGCCAGATCAGAGGTCCAAAGAGCCATCAAGAGCCTGAATAACAATGAGGCTCCTGGGATCGACGAGATCCAAGCAAAGCTATTGAAACTTGGCAAGAACACCGTCACAACAGAGCTCACAGACCTGTTCACCAAGATCTGGATTGCTGAGGGCATCCCAGATGACTGGAGATGAGGAGTAATTGTCAAGCTGCTAAAGAAAGGGAACCTCAGTGACTGCAACAACTGGAGGACATAACACTGCTGTCAATACCTGGCAAGGTCTTCGGTACGGTTTTAAAGCAGATGCTACCTTTCATGAAGAACAGGCAGGTTTCTGGGGCGGCCGATCATGCTGTGTGCAGATCTTTACAATCAGGAACATCAGCCTGGAGTATCAGAAGCCATTTGTTATCAATTTCAAGAAATCTTTCAATAGCTACATAATCACACAAAATGTGCAAACTTGTGTGATTTTCTACAGGATTCCCTACTGTGCTAAATCATTTCCTTAAATGTAGTGCTCACTGATATCTGTTTTCAGAGCATATTCAATTTGATTGGCCCAGGATATTAAAGAAAGAATGAACTTGCATTTATATAGCGATTGTCATGACCTCCTGAAGTGTTTCACAGCCAATGAAGTACTTCTGAAGCGCAGTCACTATTGTATCCTTACCCACATAAAGTCACATTCATCTATCACCCTTGTGCTCACTGACCTTTATTGTGCCCTGGTCTGGCAACACCTTAGTTTTAAAATTTTCATCCTTGTTTTCAAATCCCCTTCATGGCCTTGCCATGTAATCTCCTCAAGCCCTAAAACCCTCCGAGATCTCATTGCTCCTTCAACATTTTGTGCATTTCCCACTTCCTTTGCCTATTCACAGCTCATTTGGGGGAGAGTCCAACCCCAGTTGGGGTACAGCAAATGTTTTCCTTTCAAAACGGGAGAGCAGGGCTAGCATTTCAGGGAGGGGCAGCCCATCCAACCTGAATTGGGACAAAAAATAAACTAGGAAAATTAAAGCAAAGTTGTAAAAAGCATGGAAAATTGAAAGGGCCAGAACTTACTGGCGCTCTTTGTTATTTATACATAAATAGTACATCAACTTTAGTAAAGGGTGGAAATGAGGTTAAAAACAAAAATCTGCAAGCTGCTGTCCAAGATGTGCTACTGCTCCATTAGCTTTGCAAAAGTAGTGTTTTGCCATTTAACCCACCATTGAAATGCATCATATGGTGTTAAATCCTGTGCCTGAGTAGTCAATACAGACTAAACTCATAACAGAAAGTTGGCAGTGGCCCATTTCAGTCTGAGTAACTTTTTAATGGAGTGACAAGTGTTAATTACTGCCAAACAACCTATCTGTCACAGAAAATGAACTTTTACAACTGTGGTGTCTCAATTGTTCAACTTTTAATTGTTGTTGAAGATTTCAAAAACGTTTATTTTAAATTTATTTCTGTTTTTCTTATTGCAATTTTTTTCCATCTCTTTATTTTGCTTTCTGTACCGTGTAGACATTTAGTTTAATATTCTGACACTTCCTGGTTGAGACGCTGAACTTTTCATTAACATTGCTTCAATCCGATTGGTTAAGGAAATTGCTTATCTTGTTCACACAGATCCTAGATGTCATGTAGATGGCACCCCACTGTTTTTAATCTCCTACTTGCAGCAACTTGCCTTGCAGGATCTTGTGGAAATTAAACGGACAAGAGCAAGTCTTACAAATGGCAAATGCAACTTTGTTAAATGGTCACAGCAAATGGTGCAGAAAAGAAAATTCCAAGTGACAAAGGGTGGAATTTTACAGCCTCTCCTGCTGGTGGGATTTTCCAGCCTTGCTGAAGTCAGTGGACTTTTGAACAGCTTGCTGCATTTTCTGGCCCCACTCCTGCCCGATGAGTGGCAAATCCCAAAGGTAATCAGGCAAACCTCAAGAATGTTTTCTCAAACATACTTTTCAGTACTGGTCAACTGCCTTCCAAAGATAGATTCTCCAACAGCACAGGAACCGAATCCTGCTAGGTTTTCCCTGACCCACTTAGCTACATGTTCTGTTCCTATCTTATATACTTAAACTGCTCTCTGCTCCTGGTCCAAACTATGTCTCCCTTCCTCCTTGTAATATTCCAACTCTGGTGACTTCTAGAGATTCTCCAAACTGTGGGTTTTAAACACAGTTACAATCTATTGTCTGTTCTCGATGTTCATTCGTACTAAGTAACTGCATTGAGGTAAAGGGCGGTAGAACAGAAGAATGGAATGTTATCTAGCTTGGACATTTGGTGTTGATATTATGCACTCCTAAGCTGGGTACAGCAGGGGCAGGTGTAAAATAGAGCTCTCCTTCTTTTTGCCATAAGAATATATTTACAACCTGACCTCAACAACAACTGCACCATGGGGAATTTTCCATTTCCTTCATCAGCCATCACTATGCCTTTGGAATGATGTTGCCAACTTGAGTCACTTTGTTCCAAGTTTGATCTTGAAGGCCTTTCTGTGTTTTATTTGATTTGGCTTGAGCACTTAATCTAGGATTCAACTCAACAGATGGGAGCTTTGTTTCATCAGTCTGAGATGCGCGCAGACCAGGTAACCAAGTAATGAGGTTGTGTATCTATCTATCCTATTTTATGAATCAGAAGGATGTCTGGGAGATGATCCATTGGTCTTTTCCATCACTGAGATGGTCTGCACCAATATCATGGTAGTTAATTTCAATATGCTTTATGTTCTGGGCTTGTAAGTAAACAGAAGATGGTCCACTCTACAAGTCATCAATAGTTCACTCTACATGTTATCAATGGTCCACCCTATATGTTATTGATGGTGATGGCATTCCTTTGAGCTTCATTCCTTCCTTTTTTCAATAGCTTTCTAAATTCTTAACAGCAGCAAGCCAAGTTAATGCATTTGCTGATAAGGTCAGTACGCTAGGTATTGGGTCTGATTGAAGTTCAGTGGCTATAGTTAGTCTTTTCTGGAGTTGCTCCTCCCTGTACCTTATAGGCATTGAATTGGAGCATTATTTCTATATTACAATGACAACAACAGCACGATGGGCCATACAGCCTTCTGTTGTGCTGTCAGATTCTTTGAACACAAAGGTTCTTGCTTGCTAGTCTCACGTATTAAAATGTAGGGATTTTGTAGTCCCATTTTCTGGAAACTTCTATGTGATATTGTAAACACTTGCCGAGTAGTAATGCTTTCATGATATTAACTTGAATCTGTGGAACAAAAGGTATATTAAAAATGAAACATTTTAATTCAAAAGTCAAAAATCCCATGAGGTGTTTTGGAATAGAAAACATCCTTCAAAAACAAAAAACCTTACCAAAGAGGTGATATCTCCAAACCATTATTGGTGTCAGCCGTGGCTCAGTGAGTAATACTCTTGCCTCTGATGCAGGTGTGCATTCAAATACTGAGGGAGTACTACATCGTGAGAGGCTCTGTCTTTTGAATGCAATGCTAAATTGAGATCCCGTCTGCCCTCGCAGGTTGATGTCAAAGATCCCATAGCATTATTTCGAAGAAGAGCAGGAGAGTTATAGCCCAGTGTCCTGGCCGATATTCATCCGTTAATCAACATCACTTAAAAAAGAAACAGATTTTTTTTGGTCATTATCACATTTCTGTTTGTAGGAGCCTGCTGTGCACAAACTGACTGCTGTGTTTCCTATGTTGCAACAGTGACTAAACTTCAAAATTACCTCATTGGCTGCAAATGCTCCGGGACATCCTGAGATTATAAAAGGTGCTATATCAGTGCAAGTTTTTTTCCTTTTTGCATCCACCTTGATTTAATGTCTCACCCAAAATATGACACTTCAGACAGCACTGCTCTCACTCAGTGCTGCACTTGAGTGTCAGTCTGGATTTTGTGCTCACAGCTTTGGGTTTGAAACCCACAACCTTTGGACTCAGAACCAAGAGTGCTACTCACTGAGTCACTCTTGACTCACCTTTGGACCAAATACACGGAGGATTCTTACTGGATAATTGTGAATTAATTTTGATTTTATAAGTGAGTTATGAAATGAGCTTATATCGATTTTAATTGTGCTTTTTAAATACTCTTGACTTTAGTGTGTAGTGTGCTTTAACACTCACTATTGCCAGACTTTCAGAGGTCTTTGATTGGGAGACTAAACACTTCCCGACTGACAATTTATATTAAGTACTATGGGCTGTTATAACTCTGGAGACAGTTGGCTGTTCTGAAAAGGTTTAAACTCCATGATGGCAGGGCAAAAAAAAGCTGGATTCAAAATATTTAAGAGTACATCGCTGTTGCTGATGCCTAACATCCACATTCTACTTTGAAATGTGCTGCATATATTGAAATTGGATTTGATTTAATTATTAAGTATGATTCAGTCACATGTTCACAAGTTTTGTGGTTAGCCTTCTCATAGAATCTTACAGTGCAGAGGGAGGCCATTTGGCCCATCATGTCTTTACTGGACCAGTAATTCCCGCTCCCCCTTGCTCTTTCTCCCATAGCCCTGCAAATTCGTCCTTTTCAAACATATAAATAATTGAATTTCCTTTGAAAACTACTATTGAATTTGCTTCCACCACCCTTTCAGGCGCAACAACTCATGCAGGAAAAAAGGAAATTCTCCTCATCTCCCCTTTGGCTCTTTAACCAATTATCTTAAATCTGTATCCTAACTGCACTGGCCCATATTCTTTGGCCTGTTTAAAGGGAGTTTTTAGTGTGGCAGCAGGTTGCAGGCTGGAAGAAATTGTATGTAATGTTAATCCATTAACCATAAAGTAAACACATTTTCTCCCATGGGGTTAAAGGTCACCTGAGCTGGTGCAAGTACTGTGTAGCTCACAAGAGAAATCTGCTCACCTAAATTTAATTACACATTTAAGGAGAGCATATGGGTGCAGTGCTCTGTGACCTGAACCCAGGGGCTCTGCCCTGGGAAACTGTGGCTTTGCAGACCAGTTTTTAAATTGATGTGTTCATCAAGGACGATGGAAATATGTTAAGGCAAAAGTAAATGCAGCGATCCAGTTTAGTGGAAAACTTCTAAAAATTGCCTGCCCTTGTGCTTGAATAAAGTCATTACTGTAATTATTGGATATGCATTTGCCGTAGGGTACATTTATTGATTTGGTAACTCATGGTGCTGAGGACAGATCATGTTTCCTTCTCTGAAGTTTTCTGTCACTTCAACAGTAACTGCAGCCTTTAAACGCAGCAGGAAGCTGCTGCCCTCTCTAGCCTCCAGATTACCAGTGGCTGCCCCTGAGGAATGTGAGCCTGCAGCTGGGGAGGCCTTTTCCTCACAGGTCTCAGATTGATGATGCAAGCCGACAGACCTTAGCATTTCAATATTCCATCACTGTACCCTGCAACACCTCAGCTCCGGCTGCTGTGAGCATCAGGCAGTGAAAGTTAATGGATGTTTGGAGGGAAAAGGCAACGGCCAGATCAGATTGTGTGATAACATTAATTATACTCTGCATAACAGCAAGCCAATTTGTTTGTTTAGGCCAGGGCCTATTTATTTCAATGTTTTGTTCCCTATGTTGTTAATAGCTGTGGTAAACATTAATATAAAGGCTGATCTCCAACAAAATGACAGCTCAGAAGTGCAGATGATGTAGTGATCAGTATTTTGCTAACAAGACCCCATCAGTCTGGAATACAACTTTACTTTTGGAGTCATTATTGACTGGTGGTCGTGACAGCTTTTACAGATGAGGCTGTGGTTAAAAAGCAGGAGATAAGTAAAATAAAAAGACTAAAGGTCAAATGAAAGGGGTTAGTTTGTCATTGTGCAGTGACATCGGCTGGCCTGCAACAGAACTGCAGTAATAGTCAAACCTCCAATAAACGTAACTTCTGTCTTCTGTTGAGCAACACTTATCAAAAGCTGCTGAGTGTAAAGTAATGCTTTCATGAGTGGAGTAACTCTTGCCAGGCACTTTGACTACCATGGTATGCAACGTTGGCCTTCTGTAGCTTGCTCTGTCCCTTAGTGATTATTTTGGTACCAATTTTCTCCCCTCCCCTCCCCTTAGCTCAGCTGTTCACCGGATAAACTTGTTGAGCTATCAGTGCAATCAGGCACCTCCTCTCAATAGTTTACATCAGTAGAACTGAGACTCCTTGCAGTTCCACTCTTTTATCCCCCATACCCTCCCCCAGTTGCAGTACAAAGGGAGTGAGGCCAATTAGAATCAGAGACCTCTACAACATCTGGCCCTTCATTTCTGTGCTGGCTCCCTGAAAGAACTGTCCGCTTAGTCTCACTAGCTACATCCTTAGAAATATTCTGTTTTTCAAATGTTTACCCATTATTTCTGGTTGACCATTCCATTTCTTAAACAATTCTATGTTTAAAAAGAAATTCTTCTAACTCAGTTTCAGAATTGTATTAATTAATCCATGCACTAGTCTCCTGACATCACTAATTCAGCATTGGGGATTTGGTTGAACACTAGTGATCTTATGGTTCACCATCTGACACAAGGTGCATTTACCCATCGACCAAGACCTGACAAAGCAAGTTTAACTGTTAACAAGGAGGGCAGATCGTGTTATTGAGGATGCCATGAAATTCAAATAAAGATGCTGAGGGGAGAAATGAATGGAATGCCAAGTTTTCACTGTAAGAAGATGGTGATGACTCAGGTGATGCAGTAATCATGGAGTTACAATGGCTTTCCTAATAGGTCCTTGACGGTGAAAGAAATTCCCCAAAAGTTGAAGGAAAGGTACTAGCCTTTGCCTAATTTTTCTTGGGAATGATTAGATATGGGTACCTAGTAATAATAGGAAAGAGATTAGGCCATTCAGCCCCTCATGCCTCCTCTGCAATTCAATTGGACCATGGCTGATCTGTACCCCCACTCTATTTTCAACCTCAGAATAAGGGATTGACCATTTAGGAGAGATGAGGAGAAATTTCTTCACTCAAAGGGTTGTGTATCTTTGCAATTTTGTACCCCAGAGGATAGTGAATGCTCAGTTGTTGAATATATTCAAGACAGAGATTGATAATTTTTTGGACTTATGCGACATGGTGATAGTGCAGGTTGGTGGAGTTGCGATAGATGATCATCAGTAATTACAGTGACTGGTGGAGCAAGCTCAAAGGGCCAAATTGCACCTATTTCTTATGTTCTTATGTTCCAGTCTTTGCTCCAGTTCTTGTCATAGACAATTAGCCTCTTTTTGTATTCTACCCAGGAGTGTGGGACAGATTACTAGAAGAGCCACCACAGATATTGAGAATGATATTCAAATACTGCATGGTGTGGGCTTCATAGCAATTTACTGAAGGATGAAAAAGTGTTTGGTGCAAAAGAAGAAACCCATTTTTTTGCAAACTTTGTCAATGCAGAAGATTTGGAAGCTCCCTTGAGGTCAAAGGAAGTAGTTAGGCCAGTATTGTCAGAAGACCATGAAGGACTAAAATGATTGAAGCCATCAAAGATATGCAATGCTACCTATTGTTCTGCCTGGTTGGATTTGCAAGAGACTTGAAGAGGAAATCTATGCTTTGGTGCCCCCCAGTGGCACATTTTTGGTGAACATTCATCATCAACCAAGACCTGATGCAAATAATCTGGTAGCATAGTGGTTATGTTATTAGCTTAGTAATTCACAGGCCTAAGGTAGTGCTCTGGAGTTATGAGTTCAAAGGTCTGCTGGGGGGAATTTTTAAGTTTAATTAATAAATCTGGAATAAAATGCTGGTCTCGTGAATAATCTTGAAATTACTGAATTGCTATAAGAACCCATCTGGTTCACTGATGTCATTCAGGGAAGGATATCTGCCATCCTTACCTATACTCAGGCCTCTGAAATGGTCCAGCAAGTAAGTTGTGGGTGGTTCACGACCACCTGCTGAAGGGCAATCAGGGATGGGTGATAAACGCTGACCTTGCCAGTGACCCTCACATCCCAAGAACAAGTATTTAAAAAAAAACCTTCATTGCTGTTTGTGGGAGCTTGCTGTGTGCAGATTTGACTGCTGCATTTCCTACTTTACAACAGTGACTATACTTCAAAAAGTGCTTCATTAGTTCTGAAACATTTGGAATGCCTGGATTTGTATAAGTCACTGCAAAAATGCAAGTCTAAAAAGATTTTTTTGGCACTTAGATGGTTCATATTGGAAACCCTGATCTGTATTGAGTAGCAGGCAGCATGCTGGGATGCTGCAGTTGGCTTAACTGCACCAGAGTTGAAAGGGTAAAATAGGTCAGGGTTCCTGCTGTCTGCAGGTTAGATGAGGATAGGATAACCAGACAGTTGCCAGTTTCTGAAGTATTAGTAATGGGTACTCGGATGAGGTAAGAGAGGGTATCCTGTGCCTGCGGAACCATCCTTCACAGTAGAGCCAATGGGGCAGATTTTGCAGTTACAACATTCCCCACAGCATATGGAAGAAAACTGGGCAGGGAGGCTTGCACAACTTTAAGGAAGCTTGCCTGATTTTTTTTAAGTCCATGGACAGACAATCAGGTGGATACCTTCTGGGGTCCACGAGGTCTTTCCAGACTGATCTTTCTCTACAGGCATCACACAGGCAATGCAAAGTAGTCTTCATGAGAGAAGAAAGGGAAGGGAAAGAATGAAATACTTGCATTTATATAGCACTTTTTATGAACACTGAACGTCTCAAAACACTTTCCAGCCAATGAAGTACTTTTTGAAGTGTTGGTCACTGTTGTAATGTAAGAAACGCAGCAGCCAATGTATGTTCAGCAAACCCCCATAACAGCAATGTGATAATGACCAGATAACCTGTTTTTTGCAATGTTGACTGAGGGACAAACATTGGTCATGAGACCAGGGATAACTCCCTACTCTTCTTAGAAATCTTATATATCCACCCAAGCAGACAGATGTGGCCTCGGTTTAACATCTTATCGAAGGATGGCACCTCCAAAGGTGCAGTGCAGTGCAGTACTGCACTGGAATGTCAGCCTTGATTTTTGTATTAAGTTGACAAGGAAGAAAAATAAACTTGTTTAATAAAGAAGAGCACTTTTATCTGAGTTCAGAGTTTGGGTTGTGGGTGGTGGGGGCAGGGGCATCAGATTCTCACCAGTTAATGCAGAAGGTCACAGTATAACAGGTTTTAGGTTATATTGGAACCACAGTCCCTGTTCTCAACCTTTTCAGAACAAAAGCACATGATGATGGTTGAGTCCAATGTCAGGTCCATTATGGGCTCATCACTGAGAGATTTTTTTCCCACATCCTGCAACGATTTTTACCCTGCTTGTTCAGTATTGCTTTTAGTTATCTTTACTCACAGTCTCCTCTCTGGAACTCGTGTTAACCTCCAATTCTGACAATCTGCCTCGACCCTTTTTTAAATTTATTCATTCATGGGATGTGGACGTTTCTGACTAGGCCAGCATTTATTGCCCAACCATAATCAACCTTGAGAAGGTGGTGAGCCACTTTCTTGAATGGCTGCAACCTGTGTGGTGAAGGTACTCCCACAGTGTTGATAGGAAGGGAGTTCCAGGATTTTGACCAAGTGGGACGAAGGAACAGCGATACATGTTTTTAATTAGGGTGAATAGGGTGCGAGTCAAGTAGGCTGTTTTGTCCTGTATGATGTCAAGCTTCTTGAGTGTTGTTGAAGCCGCATTCAACCAGGCATGTGGGGAGTATTCCATCACACTCCTGACTTGTGTCTTGTAGACGGTGGACAGGCTTGGGGATTCAGGGGGTTACTCATGTAGAATTCCTAGCCTCTGACCTGTTGTTGTAGCCACAGTATTTATATAGCAGGTCCAGTTAAGTTTCTGGTCTACACTGAACCCCAGGATGTTGATGGTGGGAGATTTGACGATGTTAATGCTACTGAATGTCAAGGGCAGATGATTAGACTCTTCCATCCTTGCCAGCCATGGACCATATCTTCAGTCTGCCTACTGGACAGGACAGCTAATTCTGTTTTTTTGCTAATATTGAAGGAACTGTTGATGGAGAAATGCCAATTATGCCAAGCACTTGCCCACCATTAGTTAACTTACAGTAGGTTCTTAGCAGAAGTGATAGGGAACAAAGCAGGAAAACTTTACCACAATTAGATTCCAGAAGACAGGCGAAGACAGGTCTATCATTCTGTGGTCTGGATACTATCAAGTGGATTTTTATGCCTCAATTCATCCCATTACATCTGTCTCATAAAGTATTGCAGAAGCGAAGGTTTACAGAGCTCCATGAGTTAAACTATCAAAATTTTGATAGATTTCCCTTTCCATCCCCAACAGCGCTGTGGATGTACCTGCACCACATGGACTGCAGTGGTTCAAGAAGGGGTTCACCACCACCTTCTCAAGGGGAATTAGGGTTGGGAAATAAATACTGGCCCAGCCAGCAATGCTCACATCCTGTGAAAGAATTAAAAAAAAGACTCAACTAGCTTTGGATGAGCTTGAAGTACATATAAAGAAAGAAAGAGCTCGCATTTATGTAGCACCTTTCGTAACCTCAGGATATGCCAAATTGCTTCACAGCCAATGAGGTACTTTCTGAAGTGTAATCACTATTGTAGTGTGGGGAAATATGACAACCATTTTACACACCGCAAGGCCTCACAAACAGCAATGAGTTAAATGATCAGATAACCCATTTCTCGTAGATGTTGGTTGAGGTATAAATACTGGCCAGAGCTGCCCTGCTCTTTTACGAATAATGCCTAGAATCTTTTACAAACAGTTGAGAGACATTTCACCCTGGATTTTTTTTTGCCAATTATCTTAATTCTTTGTCCTCTAGTTACCAACCCTCTTACCAGTGAACACAGTTTCTCACCATCAAACCTTATCAAAGCCCCTCATAATTTTGAATACCTCTATCAAATCTTCCCTTATCCTGCCTAAGAAGGACAATCCCAGCTTCTCTGGTCTCTCCATATAACTGAAGTATTGTCTGTACAGTACCAGCATAAATGCTACATGGCTCGGAGGTACATTAGGATGAGGAAGCAGCAGAGTTCAGGGTTTTTAGGGCAGTGTTTCTCAAACTGGGGTCCATAGAGACTTCCCTGGGGATCTGCAAAATAGCCAAGTGATATGAAAATGAGTGGTGGCCACAAACGGGCTGAGTATGAGTTGAGAGGCAAGAGCAGAGTGGGTTGAATGCCTCACCTTGGAGGGAGAAAGATTGCCAGGTAGATCCATAATTACCAAGGCTGGTGGCGAGTGGCAGGTGAGTCCAGGCTTGTTCAAGAGAGGGATGTGTTTTAAATACTACTTAAACTCAAAGAAAGGGCACCAAACTCCAATTTGCCCAGGTATAAAGAAAGAAAGACTTGTATTTATATTGCACTTTTCATGACCACCAGATGTCTCACAACATTTTCAGCCAATTAAGTATTTTTTTGTAATGTAGGAAATGCAGCAGCCAACATGTGCACAGCAAACTCCCACAAACAGCAACACAATAATGACCAGATAATCTGTTTCTGTAATGTTTTAACTGAGGGACAAATACTTTCCTGCTTCTTCAAAATATTGCCATATCTTTTACATCCACCCAAGCAGGTAGATGGGGCCTTGGTTAAACATGTCACCGGAAAGACAGTGTTGCACCCTCTTTGTACTGCACTGGAGCGCCTTGGTTTTTGTGCCCAAGCCCTGGAGCGGGATTTGAACTCTGAACATAGCGACTCAGAGGTGAGGTATTATGGGTACTATAATTTTGATGGTTGGGGTGGTTGTGGATGCTAAGCCACTTGAAAAGGGGTCAAAAAAGTTTGAGAGCCACTGTTTTAGAGGATTTTACTTGTGAATTGTGTGATTTTAAATTATATCGTACGCTACCATGTTATACCAGTCATCATGGTGGGCAAATCACATTCATAAGAGTACGGCCTTGTTAAGCGGTGGGGTCTGTACTGGGTGGGTTCCTGTTGGCCGACGTTCTGTTATCACGATGTGGAGTGAAATGACCCTCAGATCCTACTCACAACAAATACTTCATAGAAATACAGTCATGTTGGCTGAAAGATAGGCAGCCTTAAGTTCTCGATTCAATTGTCTCTCCAAACTGTAGCTACTGTGGGTTGAAGCAGGTGATTTGACTAATGGCATAGGATTTCCAATCTTCAGAGCTATGTTTTCCGTTTTGATCTAACACACTAGTTAGGTTAACTTTCCTCTGTGCTGGTTATCTTTTACCAATTAGTGAACACGGGAAGATGGAGAATATAGTTAACAGCAAGAGCTAAATCTTTCATTGTGTTTGGCCAAAGAATAAGGTACGATTTGCATTTGTGTATCAGCATTTATTTTTTATTTTTGCTTATGATTTAAGCTATAGATGTGAGTGCAATTTATGTTTAATTTATAAGGTCTCCAATTGTCATTGAGGTTAGTGGCTTTCGGTCCCTAATATATTAAAGATCTCACACTCTGGGCATCACACAATGTTAGGGTGCTGTATAATTATGGTTTTATTTAGTGTGTAATGTACCTTTAAAAATAATACTTGTTAAAGAAGATCACTTGATCTGCAGTAACCAATAGGAGAGTAGCACAGGCTACCTCAGCAGTCAGTGTCAAGATAGGGTTGGAGTTGAAAGCACACATGTAGTAGCTGCTAAGTACATTGTAAATAAACTTAGGGCAGAATTTTGCCTCTGGCGGGGGCGCTCGGTGGGTGTGGGCAAGGGCAGTCGGGAAGCCAACAGCCGCTGGTGAACGGCTCCGCACTGTGACGTCACGAGGGTGGGCCAATTAAAGCCCGCCCAGCGTGGAACGCGAGCGGCAGTGTTCGGCGCTGCCTATGTGGGCGGGGGATGGAGGGAGAGCACTGTTTAAAAAAAAAGAAAATAAAATTGTCATAAAAACATGCCCCCTCATGTGACTCCGTCTCATGAGCTGGGACATGTTTCTAATTCAAAAATAACATTTTTATTCGATTTTTTTTTTAGGAAACCTCATCCTGCCCGTGGATGAGGTTTCCTAAAAAACATAAAGGCCGCTTGGCCTTTTCACCTGACCACCAACCATTAGATTGGACAGGCAGCATAAATTTGAATTTAATTAGCTTCTGAATGGCCTTAATAGCCTTTCAATTGTTGATGGGCACACAGCCAACTCCAGCATGCACCCGTCGAACGAAATATCATGAGACTGGGCAATGACATTGGGACCCTTGTCCGATGTCATCATGAGCCATTTTATGCTTGGGTGTGTTGGGCACATCCACATGCTGAGCATAATATTCAGCCCTTAATGTTTCCACCCAAGAAGTGTCTGAAGATCAACTCTATCATCAATAGTAGCAACTCGGACACCCTCACAACAAACTGGCGATGAGGATAAAATTGGATTGAACAGAAAAAATCAAGTTAAAAAGAAATCGGCACTGTACCTCCCCAGTGACTGTAAGTGGCAAGCTCCGTTAGAAGTGAAGAAGTTACCCTCTTAAAATGCCACAATTTGGGAGAAATTATCCTTTTGAACCAGTCAACTATGTATTGGTCTCAATACATAGAATGCCTCATTTTCTTTTTTCAAGAGACCGAGATTATGGGGGAAGAGAAGAGGTGAGCGATCCTCTTGGGTACTTGTGGGAGCAAAACATACAGTCTGATTCGAAGTTTGAGGGCACCCAGTGCCCCAGATTCAAAGAATTTCAATCAATTAGTAGACCTCGTGAAAGGTCATTTTCAACCAAAGCCCTCAGTCACGATGCAGAGGCTCAGGTTTAATTTGCAAAACAGAACTCCAGGTGAGACAATTGCATGCTATGTGGCAAATTATAATGGAACATTGTGAGTTCACTACAACTCTGAATAATATGCTCAGAGATTGTTTAGTGTGTGGTGTCAAAGAGGACTCTATTCAGAAAATATTATTGTCCAATGTGAATCTAGATTTCAAGAAGGTGCTAGAGATAGCGCTGGCCAAGGAAGGCGCAGTAAGAGATTCAAAACCAATACATGGCACGCAAAATGGCGCCGTCCTCCACAGCGGGCAGTAACCCCCAGCTTAAAAGGGCACAAAATGCAAGACTCTGCCGAGAAGTGGGAAACAGCCCCCACTAGCTGAAGAATAAAGAAAAATAACTTAGCAGCGAAATTGAAGAATAATTTTAATAGAGGTGGAATTAAGCAGTCTTTTAGTGATTGGCAGTTTTAAAAAAGCAAATGCTGCTATTGTCACAAAAATGGACATATGATGAGACAATGCAAGGAAATATTCAAGCAAACTTGTAACCAAAAGAAGCCCAATGAAATCTACAATGTAGAAGAGCCTGAAACAACGAATTCAGACATTTACTCATTGTTTAAGCTGAAAATTGGAAAGACAGAACCAATATTTGTCACAGTGAAAGTAAATGGCAAACCTATTAGAATGGAAGTGGACACGAGAGCTTCCACTACAGTAATTGGGGAACATACCTTCGGATATTTGAATAATGATGAACATCAATTAAGTTTAGAAGAAACAGCTGCCAAACTTAAAACATATACGGGTGAAGACAAGTAAAAGGTGTAAGCAGAGTAATTGTCCATTATGGAAGCCAATTGGTAAAACCACCCTTGATGGTGGTAATAGGTGAAGGGCCAAGCCTCCTGGGACAAAATTGGTTAAAGGAGATTAGTTAGAATGGGCTGAGTATTTTCAGTTGAGGGCTACCAGAGCTACTTTAAAAATATGCCACCATCTTCAAGGAAGAACTTGGGAAAATCCAGGGCCTGCAGGCAAAGATTCATGTGAATCTGGAAGCAAGCCCTCACTTCATGAAGGCAAGACTGGTGCCATACGCACTACGAGAAAGAGTCAACACTGAACTGAACAGACTAGAGAAACCGGGTGTTATACAATCTGTTCAGTTCTCAGAATGGGCAGCACCCATAGTCCCCGTCCTTAAGCCCGACCAAAGACTCCAAATTTGTGGAGACTATGAATTGATGGTTAACAAAGTGGCTAAGCTAGACAGGCACCCCATTCCAAAAATCTAAGACCTGTATACTAAGCTGATAGGAGAGACAATGTACACGAAACTTGACATGAGTCATGCTTATCAATAACTAGAGTTGGATAATGCCCCCCCAGAATTTGTCACAATTAATATCCATAAAGGGTTGTACCAATAGACAGAATTGTCTTTCAGTGTCTCCTCCGCTTGTGCCATCTTTCAGAGAATAATGGAAAGTTTACTGCAGGGACTGCCCCAGGTTGTAGTCTATTTAGACGATGTATTGGTGACAGGATTCACCGAAAACGAGCATTTGGCAAACTTCGAAGAAGTCTTAAAATATTTTTAGCATGCTGGAGTGAGTCTTTAAAAACAAAAAGTGCACGTTCCAAGCAAGGGAGGTAATCTATTTGGGTCTCACAAGGCCTCCACCTGGTTGAAGAGAGCCATAAGAGAGGCACCTGTGCCAAAGAAGGCCTCAGAGCTCAAATCATTCCTAGGAATGATCAACTATTATGGACGGTTCCTAACCAATTTGTCTACAGTTCTTGCCCCCCATCCCGGCATTCTCTACTCAAAAAAAAACAATGTTGGTCTTGGGAGGCGTTCCAGAAAGAAGCTTTCATAAAGGTGAAGCAATTGTTGTTCTCATCCAATCCATTCGTGCATTACGACCAGATGAAAGAATTGGTGCTGACATGTGATGCATCTCCCTACGGAGTGGGAGCAGTGCTCTTTTATCAGTTGGACGATGGCCAATAGGTTATGTATCAAGAACGCTCACCACAACGGAAAAGGGATACTCACAAACAGAAAAAGAAGGCCTGTCCATCATCTTTGGTGTCAAGAAATTTCACCAGTCCATACACACACACCATTTTACAATCATTTCAGACCACAAGCTATTGCTAGAATTGTTTAGTAAGGACAAGTCAATACCACCCATAGCCTCAGCAAGAATACAACAATGGGCTTTAATACTGGCAGTACATGAATATGTACATTGGCCTGGCAATCAAATCGCAAACATCAGTGCCCTTAATCATTTGCCTTTACAAGAAAATGAGTGTGTCTCAGCTCCAGAGAAAATTGTTTTACTGTTAAACTTCTTAGATTCTTCGCCATCATGCGTTTGACAGATCAGAGATTGGACAAGTCAGGACCCAGTCATATCTCAAGTACAAGAACAAGTGCTGCTTGATTGATCACAGGAGTCCGTATCTGATGAAATGAAACCGTACTGCAACAGAGGACATTAAATAACCAGCCAGGATGGCATCTTTTGTGGGGAGCACAAGTGATAGTACATCCAAAGGGAAGGGAGCCACTTTTAATTGAACTACGCAGTGTCCATCCAGGAATTTCCCGAATGAAGATCATAGCATACAGCTATTTATGGTGCCTGGGATGGATGGCAAAATAGAGAGTTTAGTAAAGCAGTGTGTGCAATGTCAGTAACTGCAAAAGTTGCCAGTGACAGCTCCATTACACCAATGTAAGTGGCCAGGTAGACCCTGGGTGCAGTTACATGTTGACTACATTGGACCTTTCCTGGGAACAATGTTTCTGCTCATTGTTGATGTCCATTCAAAATGGTTGGATGTATATGAGGTGAAGTTACCAACGTCAGCTGCTACGATTGAGAAACTACATCAAAGTATTGCCATTAACGGACGACCAGAAATAGTCGTTTCCGATAATGGCATAGCATTTGCGAGTGCTGAGTTTCAATGGTTTATCAGCCTCAATGGTATCACTCATGTGAAAATTGCACCGTATCACCCTTCCTCAAACAGACTGGCCAAAAGGACAGTTCAAACATTCAAGGCAGGCATGAAAAAGCTAACTGGTGATTCCTTAGCAACCAAGCTAGCACGCTTTCTTTTCCATTATAGGACTACCCTTCACACAACAACAGGTGTCACACCTGCAGAGTTATTTTTGAAATGCCGTCTCAGGATGAGATTGAGCTTAATAATGCCGCATTTTCAGGTGGAAAGGAGTCGGGGAAGCCAGAAAACTAGACACGATTGGCATAGTCGTGAGAGGAAATTTATTGTGGGAGAGCTAGTATACATGAAAAACTTCAGGAAGGACCAAAGTAGTTACTGGGTGAAATAAGTGCGATGATTGGACCTCTGTCTTACCATGTGGAGGTGGAAGGCCGGGTCATCTGTAAACATGTGAACAATTTAAGGAAGATTTTGTTCCACCAGTGAACATGACCGGATCTTCATTTCCTGTTGAGGATACACAGCCCAGGACTGATATGTCTGATGTTCCTGTAAGATTTGAGGATACAGAACTGCAAGTGCCCACTGAAGCACCTGATGTTCAGGCAACTCTGGACAAAGAGGTTCCTGACAAAGAATCTGAAATTGTGGAACTGCAACATTCCGCATGTACCAGGAGACGACCTGAAAAACTGAACCTGTAAATTCCTTATCCAGTCTAATTATTATGCTTCCTTGAAAAATATGTTTTTGTAAATATAGTATGTATAGTTGAGTTAAAGGGAGACGAATGTAATAATTATGGTTTTATTTAGTGTGTAATGCTCCTTTAAGAATAATAGCTGTTAAGGAAGATCACATGATCTGTAGTAACCAATAGGATAGTAGCACAGACTGCCTCAGCAGTCACTTTAGAGATAGAGTTGGAGTTGAAAGCACATGTGTAGTAGCTGCTGAGTACATTGTAAATAAACTTAATGTTTTCACCCAAAAAGTGTCTGCAAATCAACTCTATCTTCAATAGCAGCTCACCCACCCTTACAACAGATGCAAAACAATCTTGAAATGCCGGCTGTTTTTGAACTCCAGCCTGAAACTGATGAGCACATTCCAATCTCTGAAGTCCCCCAAACAAATAGCAATTAAATCCTGAATGACCTGAGCTAACAGCCTGACCTTGTGGCCCCAGAGTGACATGGCTGCATCTTAGCAGGATAACATATTGCACATTGCATGGTGTAACATTTCTGTCATTACAAAACAGTGCATCATTAGACTGACCATGCTCTACTATGGGTAACCTGCTGGTAATAAAGGCAGTATGCTAGCACCTTCTATCCCATTATCCTCTGTTGATCCTGGCTAATGCCTGCATACAACTTCAATGGACTGCAGATGGAAGAAATTACTGTAAAAAAATACAATATGTTGCATTCTCCTTTAAAACAGATATCCAGCAAATAAACTCAATACCAACTTGGTATTTATATCGCACATTTAACATAGTCAAACCAGGTGCTTTGCAGGAGCATTATCAAACAAATTTGACACCAAGCCATATAATATGTTATTAGAACAAGTGATTATAAGCTTGATCAAAGAGGTAGGTTTTAAGGAGCATCTTAAAACAGGAGAAGGAGATGCAGTCAGAGAGATTTAGGGAGGGAATTTCAGAGATTCGAGACTTGGCATCTGGAGGCAAGGCCAGCAGCAATGGTGGGGGCAAAGGAAATCAGGGATGTGCAAAAGGCCATTGAAGGAATACAGAGTTCTTGGTGGAATGTCAGGCTGCAGCAGATCACAGAGTTAGGGAGACAAAAGGTTATGGAGAGATTTGAACACAAGGATGCAAACTTTAAATTTGAGGTATTGTTGGACTGTAAGCTAATGTAGGATGGTGAGCACAGTGGTGATAGGTGATTGGAATGTCTACCATCTTGAAAAGAGAAAGAGCTGAGGTAGTGATCAATCAATCAATACAAACCAATAGTTTTATTAAGTTTACTTGATTGGCATCTTGAGATTATCAAGACAATATTTAGGTTTAGGCTGCAGGAGTTCCTCAGGGCAGTGCCCTAGGCTTATTTTCTTAACTTTGTTCCACCATAAAGTCAGAAGTGGGGATGTTTGCTGACGACTGCACAATGTTCAGTTTCATTCCTGCATACATGAAGCTCTGAACAACATTCAGGCTTAGACTGATAAGTGGCAAGTGCTACAAAAGTGCTAGACAATGATCATCGCCAACAAGAGAGAGTCTAACCACCCTTCTTTTAGCACTCAATGCATTGAGTTCCCCCACTATCAGCATCCTGGGGTTACCATTGATTAGAAGCTTAACTGGACCAACCATGTGAATACCAACTCCAAAGAGCAGGTTAGAGGCTAGGAATTCACCTCCTGACTCCCCAAAGCCTCTCCACCATTTACAGGGCACAAGTCAGCAGTGTGATAGACTACTCTCCTCATGCATGGATGAGTGCAGCTACAAAAACGCTCGAGAAGATCTACGCCATCCAGGACAAAACAGTCAGTTCAATTAACAGCCCATCCACCACTTTAAATATCCACTCCCTCCACCACAGTGACAGCAGTGTGCAGCATCTGCACGACGCACTCCAAATTACCAAAGCTTCTTTGGTGGCACATCCAAAGACTGCATCCTCCACCACCTAGGAGCAGCAAGTCTTTGGGAATGCTGTCACATTAGAGTGCCCCTCCCCACCCACCCTCCCACCAACTCCAAGCTACACACCATCCTGCCTTAGAGCTATATTGCCTTTTCTTCACTGTTGCTAAAATTCTGGAACTCCATCCCTAACAGCACTCTGGGTGTACCTATACTCCATGGACTGTAGTATTCAATAAGAAGGCTCACCACTGCCATCACCACCACCACATATCGGGAGAAACAAGGGACGGGCAATAAATAGTTGTCTTACCAGCAACACCCATAGTCCAACGACACACAAAAAAAATGCTCTAAATAATTTGTTCTAAGTTATAAATTACATTCCTGTTTGCTGCATTTTGCATACATGTTTTTTTGGGATTCTTCATTCCTTTTGTCCAGTGCCAATCAGTGGCTTGTCTGTATCAGCCATGGCTCAGTGGGTAGCACTTTCCCCCTGAGTCAAAAGATTGTTGAGTGAGAACATAAGAATTAGGAGCAGGAGTAGACCATACTGCCTGCTCCACCTTAATACGGTTATGGCTGATCTTCCTGCCAGCTCCCCATATCCCTTGATTTCCTGAGAGACCAAAAAGGTTCAAGTGTCAATCCAGGGACTTGAGCATAAAAATCAAAGCGAATTCCAGCGCATTGCTGAGGAAATACTGCACAGGCAGATGCGTCATCTTTCAGATATGGTGTTAAACTTGAGGCTCTGTCTGCCCTCTTGGGTGCACGTAAAAGATGCAATGGTGTTATGTTGAAGAAGAGTAGGGGAATTCTCTCTTGTGACTCAGTTAATAATCCCTCAGTCAGCGCCACTGAAAATACAGAGTATCTGGTCAATTTCACATTGCAGTTCAGGAGAGCTTGCTGTGTGCAAATTGGCTGCCGCATTTCCTACATACAACAGTGGTGAATTTCAAAAATGCTTAATTGTATGTAAAGCACTTTGGGACATAGTGAAGTTGTGAAAGATACTATTAAGCGAGAGTCTTTCTTTTTCGTCCTATTAATCAGATGTTTCTCTTTCCTTTTGTATTTCAGACTATCTCCTGCTGGTGGTGCTGTGTGACTGACTTTATCAGATCATTGCAATAAAATTCCTTTTGCTGGTAAGAGATACAGATAATGGCTAATGTTCCTTCAGCAGGTCCCAGCGACATTGGTATTCTCTTGTGTGGTTTAGTTTCCCACTTGTCACATTCTGTTTATGTATCCACTCCCTGGCTTGTCCTTACCACTACAATATGTAGTGGAATATGCTTTATGAGCAATCAGTTCTGCACAGGTTGCTAGGTACTGCCACAAGCTCGGTTACGACTAATTTTACAATGATGTTTGTCTGCCTGTCATCGACACTATGATCTTTAACTAACCACATCTCTCCAAGTTGAGCTGTGTTTTTCTTTGTCCTCATTGGTTGAGTGTTTGATTATCTGTACTTTGCTGGTCTCGGTTTAATGTCTCATCCAAAAGACTGCACCTCCAAAAATTCAGCACTCCCTTGGTACCACACTGGAGCGTCAGCCTGTAATTTTGTGCTCAGGTCTCTGGAGTTCAACTCCCAGAAGCTTTCATATGGATCCAGACCCTAGATTTCCCTGCTTCCTCTCCCTGTTAAGGAACATCAAACGACACACTTCACCAAACCACTTTCAACCAAGATGCTTTATACTCCCTGGTTATGATGTCCTGGGTTACGGACCACCCTTACCTTTATTCACCTTATCCTTGCTTCTCATAAGCACCTATCCCACCCTTTTTGAGCCTCTAATGAAGTGACTTCACCCCTGGACCACCATCCGTGCCACCCCCCATTCTGTACCACAGTGTCGATCTCCAGTCTAACTCAAATATGCATCACCACCTACTTCACTCTAACCCTTATATAAAAAGAAAATAAAATAGTACAGTAGGCATATTAATTACTTTAATTAAAAAAACTAATTGAATTGCATTTTAATCTGTTAAGGAGTAAATACATAATTTGAAAATATAAACAGAGTCTATTAAGCACAAAGATAAATGCAATTTGCCACAAGTAAACACAATTTGAAGCAATAGATGAAAGATGAGAGGAGCTAACTACATCCAGCGATTTTGAGGGCCACAAGATAGTTATTAGAGAAGAATTTTTGGAAAAGCAAGCTGATGTGGAAAGTGAGTAAAATATAAATAATGCAAGGATAAAGTATTTTATTTTTAATTCTTTTTGTGATATGCTGAAGATTTTTGTCTGTGAGCAACAAATGCATGAGTAACACTTCAGGACATCATGTACAAAATTAATATAGATTAAATGTTGAGTTAACCAGTAAATCATGATCAATACAAATTGTAAATAGCAGTTACAATGAAGATAGGTCTCATGGATTTACCAGGCAGTCCACTCAGCATATATAGCAAAAATTTCAGCCACAATTTTCTTCAAAGCTCTCAACTTCTTCAGATAGAATTCCAGCCCCTTTTCTGCAATGATTTAGCCACTGATTTTCATCCAACTGCAGTTCCCAATCAACCTGGGTGCCACGGGTGTAGTCTTCAACAAAATGGCGCACTTCTTCCGAATCTCGTCAGCTCTGCTCATGACAGAATGGATGGTGTGGAACTACCAGTATTACCTTTATCTGAACTCTCAGTGGCAGCCCTGTGCACTGTATGGCTGAATCTGGTCAGTCAATTGCTTTAAGTAACAGAAATAGCTGCAGCAACCTTGTATTTGCCTATTGCCAGCTCCTGGATCCAGCCTTCATTTTCTGCAGCCTGTCTGCATTGCACCACTGGGTTATGTGAGCTTGGATGACTCTTTGTCTTTCATCTGGTTTCAACCAGTTTTAGTTTTCCCAGAAATCTGACATTTTCAGTTTCAGTTTCCCTACAAAGCTGAGGTTTCAGTTTTTCTTTCTGTTAGGGCCTGACTCAAAAGGTATATGTTTTGAAACCAGGGCCAGCACACCCAACAGAATACCCAACAAACCATCCACCCAAATAACAGCACCCACATGCTTCCCAATTTATCCAGGTTCTCCTGAATTTGAGAAATCAGTTTCTGGTAGTCTCTCCCACTTTAAAAATCTGGAACTCTCTCTTCTAAAATTCGGTAGATACTGGGGACAGCTGGAACTTTCCAGATGGAGATGCATTGATTTGTCTTGGGTAAGGGTATGAAGTGATATGCAGCAAAAGGGGATAAGTGGAGTTGAGGCGCAGGTCAGCCATGGTTTAATTCAATGGCACAGCCATTTCTGGTGTGTTCTTCAATGTTGTAGATTAATCCCATATCCTTCATTTTACCAGAAGCTTGACTGAAATCTAAATAAACAATCGCCATTGAGTTTCCCCTCACTACAAGTATTTTTCTTATATAATTTTCATCATTGAGCTCCAAAAGATTCGTTAGGCATGATCTTCCTACCATAACACCATGCCTGCCTCTTATAGTTCTGCATTATACTAGGATATTCGTCATCCTTACCTACAGGACACCCTGCAGTTCTTTCCCTACAATGGAGGTTAGGCTGACCAGCTTGTAGATCATTAGATTGTCATTTTGCCTTTTTAAATATAGTTTAGAATAGTAGATTCTGGAGGTGACAAAGCCTTGGATGAAGGTTTGAGCAGCTGGTTGATGAGACAGATTGGGGAGGTGAGCAATGTCATGGAAGTGGCCTTAATGATGGGGAAGAATCTGGGAATAGAAATTAATATTGGGGTCAACTTGGACATGAAGGCTGTGAATAGTCTGGCTGAGATTGATACAGTGGTGAGGAGGCTGGTGGAACGAGTGGTAAGGAAATGGAGTTTAAGATGGGGGTTGAAGATGAAGGCAAGGAAGCATTGGCTTTCCAATGCTCAGCTGGAGAAAATTGTGGCTCATATAAGACTGGATGACAAACAAGCAGTTTGACAACAGAGACGGTACATAGCTAGAACTAGGTATCATCTGTGTACAGGTAGAAGCTGAACGCATGTTTTTGGATGTTGTTACCAAGGGAACACATGTAGATAAGGAGGTTGCGATCGGATTGGATGAGAATAGGCTGTTAGGTTGCAGGGACAGATCTTTTTTTCCGAGGAGGCAGTTGATGATGTTATTGAACGGGATGGGGGCAGAACCCAACCAAAGTAAATATTTAATATTAGCTAGCATGGTGACTGGGAAGGAAATTTAAGTATGTCAATACAGTCAAAAAAGCATCACGTGGGTCTTGTAAATGACCTTAACTCAAAGAGGGCATTAGTGGAAATGGCAGAGAAACTAGAGTGGGATGCAAACTTGAGACTAGGATGGAGTCTGGGGGAAAGGAGAAAGGGAAGGGCAAGAAGCATGAATGGTCCATGAATGAATGGTCTCAACTATAGACTCAAAGGTGAATAGCCAGGCATGCCATATTGGACATGGTTCATAAATTCCAGGCAATGACCATCTACAACATGACAGACCATAGCCACTTCCCTTGACGTTCAATGGCATTGTCATCTCTGAATTTCCCACTATCAACATTGTAGGGGATCACCATTGACCAGAAACTTAACTGAATCAGCCACAAAAATGCCCTGACGACACAAGTAGGCTAGTGGCTGGGCTTTCTGCAGCACATAACTCACCTCTTGACTCCCCAAAGCCATTTACAAGCCACAAGTCAGTAACTTAATAGAATACTCTCCATTAGCTTGGATGAGTGCAGCTCCAATAACTTTTAAGAAACTCTACACAGTCCAATAGAATGCTTTCGGCTTGATCAGAACTTCATCCACTACCTTGACATCCAGTTGCATCATGGCTGCAATGTGTACAATCTACTGGAGGCAAGAGAACAGCTCGCCAAGGCTTTTTAGGTAGCAACTCCCAAACTTGTGACCTCCACCACTTGTAAGGACTGCGGAAGTGCATGGGAACAACATTAACTCCAAGTCACATATCATTGACTTGCACATAGGTTGACAGTTGGTCATTGTCATTGGGTCAAAATTGTGGACTTACCTACTTGACGGTGTTGTGGAAGGAACTTTCACCACATTGACCGCAGCAGTCCAAGGAGAAAGCTTGCAATCTAGAGGGCAACTAGGGGTGAGTAATAATGGCAGCATTGGCAGCGATGCTGACATATGAGAATGTTTTTTTTTAAATTGTCATGGATGATGGGCCATTATGATAAGATGATGAGAAATGCTGATGGAAAACATTGTTTAACTGAAGACACTGTTTTCTTGCAAACATTTTGTCAAAGACTGCATTTCCAGTTAATAGAGGAATATTTCAAATACTGAAAGACTGAAGTATACTTTGGATCTGAGGTCATCCTGTTAATTTGCTATATGTCTCGCAACGGAACATTCCAACTCAAGTTTTCACTGTTCCCTTTTGTGTGTCTCGTTATCACCTAAACTCTGATAATTACCAAAATTTGACTTTTGGTTCTGCATTATGTGACAAAAATGGAACATGGGAACAGGAGGGGGCCATTCGGCCCCTCAAGCCCATTCAGCCATTCAATTAAATCATAGTTGATCTGTATCTATATTCACTCCATTTACCTGCCTTGGATCTATAACCTTTAACACCTTGTCTAACAAAATTCTAATCTCTACTTTGAAATTTTCAATTGACTTCCTGCCTCAACAGCTTTTCAGGGTAGAGAGTTCAAGATTTTCACTACCCTTTTTGTGAAGAGGTGTTTCCTGACACCATTCTTTAATTTTAAGTTTATGCCCCTTGTTCTTGACTCATCCACCAGAGGAAGTAGTCTCTCTCATTAATCATTTTAAGCCTCTCAGCTAGATCACTCTTAATCTTCTGTACTCAAGGGAATATCCGGCTAGCATTGGAAATGTTTACTGGAAATTAAAATGGTGTTCGCTCTTTTTAGAACAGGAAGGGATAATTTTGACTGAAACTAATGCCTGGACAATCGCGCACTATTTATAATGGATACCCACAAGTTATATGTGAATGGGCGCGTCAAGTTACAGCTGCTTATAAAACAAGCGGGGTCATTTATTGTTAGCATTCAACTGTTTCAGAAATGTGGCCCCTGAACATATTTCAGTGATCATTGTATTTACAGTCAAAATTCTCATTGAACCTAACCTACCTATAAATTATCAAGAGAAACTTCAGCAAAAGTAAAACAGTTGCTTTAAATGCTAATGATTTCCTTAATATTGCATTATCTTTCATAAATATAATGGTTTATGGTGCTGAATTAGCAACCCAAAGGTGCCTTCAGCTGTCTGAGGGCGCTAAGCTCCCTCTCTAAACCTCTTGACCTCTATAACCCACGCTCTCCTCCTTTAAGACACTCCTTAAAATCCAGCTATTTGATCAAACTTTTGGTCACCTATCCTAATATTTCCTTATATGGCATGGTGCTAAATTTTGTTTGATAATCACTCCCGCGATGTGCCTTGGGTTGCTGCACTATGATAAAGTTGCTATATAAATTCAAATTGATTTTGTTAAGTTCAATCCCGGCCAAATTGTGAAACCAAGTACAACTCTGGTAATTTGTAGGCTGGCACCATAGGAGGAAAAGAGAAACATGATCATGAAAGTTGCCAGATTGTCATTAAAACCCAATTGGCTCAGTAAAGTCCTATAGGGGAAGGGAATCTGCCACCCTACCTTGGTCTGGTCTACCTGCTACTCTAGCTCTTCACAAGGCAATTGACTCTTAATACTCTCTAGAAAGTCACTCAGTTGTGAAAAAACAATCATTAGAAAGCAATCCTCCTCCACCTTCAGGCAGTGAACAGCAGATAATAACTGGGCAGCCTTTCCTGAATCCCAAGAACAAAGCGCTGCCTGAAGAGGATTACCCTAGCAGAGAGGTCAATTACCAGGGGGCACAGAATTAAAGTGATTGGTAGAAGGATTAGAGGGGACATGAGGAAAAACTTCTTCACCCAGAGGGTGGTGGATGTTTGGAATTCACTGCCTATTTTGGTGGTGGAGGCAGAAACTCACTTAAAAGGTACCTGGATCTTCACCTAAAGTGCTGTAACCTGCAAGGCTATGGACCAGGTGCTGGAGTGTGAGATTAAAATGGGCAGCTAGTTTTTTTTTATTTTTTGGCTAACGCAGACACGATAGACTGAATGGCCTCTTTCTGTGCTGTAATTTTTCTATGGTTCTGATATTCCTCAGCTGCCAAAAGGCTGATTGCTGTGCAGTTGTGACTTTTTGCTGTTTGCATGACCTTTGCAGTGATGCTCACTTGCCTTGCCTTTGCAATCATATTTAGCTCCATCACTGAAGATGGGCAAAGGTAATGTTTACACCCCTGTTTGTTAGTCTGTTTTACTGTAAATAATATACCTCAAAAACTAATGGACAGACCTCCGCAAAACTTGATACACAGGTAGGGTACCCAGGGAGAAACTAATTAGTTTTTGGCAAAGATGTGGATTGGGATCCAGATCCTGGAATTTTTTAAAGGAGCCATTAACACTGGGAGATGGGGTGAATTTACTTTTTCTTTAGAATGTCATGGGTTGTTTGATTTTGAGTGTTGTTGATTGTTTTAGAATGTTGTGGAATGTCTTAGCTATCAAAATGCGACCAGAGTTTTTTGAGCAGGTTGTTGGATATGGATTGGCCTGAAGTCAGAAGTAAGATGTAAGCGCTAAATAAAAAGATTTCTTTTTTTTTTCAGTTTTGTGGTTATGAAGCATCAAACAGGCAGGGAAAAGCCTCAAGGAAGAGTTGCATAATTATAATAATTTTGAGTTAACACAGCATGGCAGAGGCATGTGGTCTACTGAATGCCCTCTTCACTTGTTTTTTCTGTTTTCAGTTTGTTTCAATCCACTGACCCGAAGACTCCTTGGTGAAACCAGTCTTGGATGTGGTCACAAAACTGGTGGTATTGCATCCACAACCAGTTGTGAACCTGCCCATATTCAATTCCATGTCAATGGGACATGTAACAGGTAGCAGATGTGATACCATCCATTTTGCATTCCTACTCAAATTAAATTTCAGACCCATTATTCCTGGTTATGGTCATGCTTATACAAAGGGTACTCAGACACTGCCAAATATAGAGCTTCCACCCTCAATCCGCCATGCGAAACAGTGCTATACCCCACCAGCAGGTAGCCTGCTGGGGGATAGAATGATTTGAGGTTGAGCAACCACAAGGAAAATTCCCCCTGTTTTGACTCTATAAAATCCAGCACCTCTCTACAAATGTAGTCACAATGCCCATCCAGTGCCAATGTTTTGAAGGTAATCATGCAAAATAATTAACCTGGGAGTTGGTTGGAGCAATCAGGGGAGTTAAATAACTGTTATTTGGACTGTTACCAGTCTCAGCAATAGACATCATATGTAAGCGATTATAATAATGGAACAGATATGCAATCCTGGCACAATTCATATTAGATTTATTGGTTGCAGATGGGGAGGATTAGTGTTGAGAATGAGAAGGAGAAAGGATTTATGTACAATTTCTGAACTTGCTGCCTTTTGATTTAAGTCCCAATTGAACATTTGTAATTTGTGTAATTTACCTGGGTAAGGTTTTATTCTCATGTGTGGATGCGTGGCGGGGTGCGGGGGGAGCAGGGATTGCGGTGGTGGTCGGTCGGGGGGGGGGGTGGTGTGGATGTGGAATGGTGTTGCTGGTTTCTGTATGGCTAATTGAATTAGCAATTTGGTTGACATGAAAACAAATGAGTCACACAAGGGTAATTGGCTTAATGGTAACTTAAACCTAATTTAGGATGTTCCAGCATTAATGACACCTCATCTCTGCTCACTTACTGCCCTGTTCCCTGAGACCACTTATGAAGGATGATAGGACAAGGGTGACAGCAGAAGCAGGGTCAGGTTCTAATTAAATCCTTATGAGTTGCAAAGCTGCAATCCTCAACCTATTGCTGTGTTCCGAACTCTGTATATCCTCCACACCTTCAGTAAAAACTGTCTCAGCAGCTAGATTGGAATAAAGCAAATTATGTGATGTAATCAGGATTGACCATGTGGCTTCTTCTGCTAGATGAGGTAATTGATATACAATGCGGATTACTGTGAGGAGCACCTTATAAAATGCAAAAGCAGGTCATTACTTTTCAGTGAACATTGTAACTGTCGTACTATTCACGGGAGAGTACACTAACACTCGAGCTTTGGATCCAATCCAGTAAAGCATGACCCCCAGGCTAATAAATATGTCTTGTCAGTGAGACAGAGCTCTCCCTTCTGTCCAGAGTTTTTCAAAAGCTGCAGAGGCTCAGCTATGCTGGAATTGAGATTGGACTGGATACCATGCAATTCATTCTACTTCCCTATCTCCTATGATAAAAAAGTCCCAGACATGTCTTTTTGGTGAGGGCCAGCCAGTGGCAGTAAAGCCAAAGTTTAAATCCCACCAGCTATGTCGTTCACACTACCCCGAGTCTCCCTGTGATTGACAGATGTGCTATTTCTGCAAAACATTCTGGAGGTTCCCGTTTTAGGTCAAACAAAAAATCTTGAAAAAGTTGGAATTTTTCAAATATATATTCAATTTGTTTTTACTTTGAGGTGATAATTATAAAGCTATAATTGAGGGGAGCAGGAGACTATTATAATTAACTGTACTGGAACAAAAGGTAGACTGACAAAATACTAGGTTTCCAAAAAAAATTCAGGATTTTTAAAACATTTCTGTGTCGATTGACAGGTGATTATGACCTGTGGAAAAGATATTTAGGATGCATGTGTCACTATTGCTCCAGAGAACTGGGCCACAATGCATTTTGTACAGGCAATAACGGATCAGAGATTAATTATAAACCAATAATCTAAGCTAGGGATTCAGACAATGCTGCCAAACACACTAATGGCCACCATCAACAATCTGACATGAGGTTGTAATCTTCAAATTGCTAACTAGTGGCTTTTTTGAAAAATAATTAATAAAAGAACAGGGAGATTTGTAGTTATATAGCACCTTTCACAACCTCAGGAAGACCCAAAGCCTTTTTCAGCCAATGAAGTACTTTTGAAGTGTAGTAACTCTTGTAATGTAAGAGATGTGGCAGCCAATTTGTGTGCAGTGCCATAAGACTGTTCAATAACTATAACTTGGATTACATTGATAGAAGGATCTTAAAGTCCCCCCCCCCCACCCCCGGAAGAGCCTGTAACTATAATGGTGGCTCAGGGCAATCTTGATCCCTAATTTGGGAATAATTGAAGCCTGTGGAGAGTATTTACTGTTGTAAATTGGCAGCTGAAATGATTCTAAGCAGAAGTTGGGATTGAGAGAGGGAGGGTTGGGAGAATATGTTTTGGTTTCTGTAGCAGAGTGTTCCATTATTAGGTAATTATCTAATTTGGCTGGCGATTAACTTAAGTGAACGATTGGATTTTGGTGATCATAAGGCATTTCATTCACCACTGGGAAGCCCAGCATCTTACAATCTTAGGAAATAAATGTTGCAAAAATATCATGAAATGTCTTTTCTCCGGAGTGTTTTACAACAACATCTTAATGATTTGAACTGAATTTCTGACAGGTGTTGTATATTTGTGATAGCCTCTCCTGTATTTGGGAGGCGTCAGAATTTTCTCAAGTGAAAATGGGATATATTTAGTGCCCCCTTATGAATGTGTGCACCTAGTAAATGCTTTTATATAATTTTTAGCCTATTTAAAGTGAATCTGTCTTACAATAGCGCACGTGGGAATTTTATATGAATTCATTAAGTAGTCATGATACTGTCAGGAAGTCTTATCCCATAATGCCTGTATTTGTAATTTGATCAGCTTTTTACTGTTTTACAGAAAGGCCACTTAAAGTCAAACTCTTACATGATCAGACTCTGCCTTTTCCTATTGCATTTTTCCTGCCCATTCTTGGTTTAAATTACTCTACCATTGTGCCTTCAGCCTCCTAGGCCCCGAGCTCTGGAATTTCTTCCCTAAACGTCTCCACCTCTCATTCCTCCTACAAGACATACTTTCAAACTTACCCCTTTGACCAAGGAATATAGGAATAAGGCCAAGTGTATTCTTCAGGGAGTTTTTGAATCAGAATTATGGGATCAGGGTAAGCAGATAATTCAATCCTCATTTTAAAGTCATGCATCCTGTCCTTTTGTTATATTTCTATAATGATTTTCTTTGCTCCCTGCCTTCAACTGCCTAGATCCTTAGGTCTGCAGTTTCCTCCTTAAACATCTTTGCATCTGTACCTCTCCCCTCCTTTAAGTTCCTCCTCATAACCTTCCTGTTTGACCAAGCCTTCGGTCACCCATCTTAATATCTCTTTATGAGACTTGATGTCAAATTTTGTTTTGAAAGCACTCCTGTAAAATCGTGAGATTGCAAGCTGGTGTTGTTTAACTTTCTAATTAGAGCAGTACTTTAGTTAATAAAATGTTTCAGTTGACAATACTGCTCTTCTCAACGCTCCATATGTAAAATCTACTCTTGGGTCAAAATTACTGTAGATGGTGACATATAAATCAACCGGACATATAAGACAACCCTATTTTTTTGGTGCTAAAGTTCATGTTTAGCCCTACACTTCACATATAAGTCGACGCCCCCTTTTCTACTAAGAAATGCTGCACTCATATTAGGAGTTGACCTCAATTTTTTACCTCAGAAATGCATGTCTTACTCACCTTATAAGTCAGTGCATGGGATCAAGCAGGCAATACAAGAAGATGCGTTGGAGTCTAAGACAAAGCAGACTGCACATGGCGAATGATGAACAGAAAGGGTTTTCCGGCAAAAAGAATGAAGTACAAAGCTGGTTTCCATCTAAAAGTCACAACATTTACTAACTCGCCAAATAACTGTGCTGCAGCGAAGGAAGTTGTTATTAATGAAAAACTGTTGCGAGAATGGAAGAAGAAGGAATCTGCCCTGAAGAAGGTGCCCACGATCAAATTTGCCAGGAGAACAAGGACCAGCCACTGGCCTGATTTTGAGAAGCACGTATTGGAATGTGTCCTCGAAAATTGTCAGAATGGTTACATCATCACCAGAAATGCATTGTGTGTACATACACTTAAGTGGGCCAAATCAAACACCGAGTCCAGCAAAGATTTCAGACTGCTAGTTGGTGTAGCTATCTGAGGGATAAAAACTGTCTGGTGTTGCAGCAGAAGACCAAGATCACTCAAAGACGAGCAAAAGACCTCAATGCCAAAATTGCCAGTTTCCAGCGATTCATCATCAGACAGCAACAAAAACACAAATGCCCATAATGTTACATCGGCAATATGGATGCAATTCAATGAAGTTCGATGTGCCCAGCAACTGAATAGTGGAGTAGAAAGGTTCAAAAACAGTTCTAGTAAAAACCACAAGTCAAGAGAAGTCAAGATTCACAGTGTTACGAGCCTGCAGGGCAGACAGAACAAAATTAAAGCCTATGATAATTTTCAAGCGTAGAACCATGCTGAAGATCAAGCTTCCTGCGGAAGATTTTGTGCATGCCCATGACAACGTTTGGATGGATGAGGATGAAGTTGTGATTGATGATGTGTTGAATAGGCGTCCTGGCAGCCTACACAAAGAATGCAGCTTATTAGTGTGGAACATGTTCAGATCCCAAATAACTGGTGAGATCAAGATTTGTCTGCAAAGTAAAAACACCCAACTTAGTTATACCAGGGGGTTCCAACATGCAGAATTCAACCTTTGGATGCGCACCTCAACAAGCCATTGAAGGATCATGTTCGTGCGAATGGAATAGGTGGATGGTTGATGAAGAAAAAGTGTTCACACAGAGTGGAAATAGTTGTGGAAATATGCGTGTTACCCCACTTGATGTTTAGTGTGGTATCGCATCAAATCATGAGATACTATTAATGCACAAACCATCATGAGATTGTTCAAAAAATGTGAAATATCCAATTCAATGGAGAGAGAGAAAGATAATTTGTTGTGGAGGGATGATTCTGAAACTGAAAGTGGCAAATCTGATCCAGAGTGGGATTCTTACAGTCTTGCCATTGTTAAAGTGACTCAAAATGAATTTGATGAACTCTGTGCACCAGAGGCCAAAGACAATGAATTTGATGGTTTAAAAACATTTTGCCTGTGATTAAAGGTGTCCTTTTAGAATTAATTTGAATTACTGGTGTTAAGTCTTTTTTCACATTTCAAATTGGTGACTGCCTACACCAGCACCAACAGTTCACATTTTAAACCCAACATATAAATCGGGCCCATTTTTAGAAGAATTTTTCAAGACTTCAAAGGTAGATTTATATACTGTGATTGACAATAATTCCAACGATCTAATCATTCAACTTTATTTTACCACTATCTTGACAAGTTTGGTGTGTTATTTATATTGCTTAATTCAATCTTTTGGACAAATCAATTTTATTTATGACTTAGAATTATCAGGAATAGATTGCATGTGATCTCTGTATCACCTTTCATTTTGCCAATGTAGAATTGACATCTTTTTGTGAAGTAAAATAATGAAATGAACATCCTTAATATTAAAATCAAAGGGCCTAATTATCAAGTCTGCTGAAAGCCAGCCAGATGCCTTAAGGGCTAAAGGGGTGCATTACTCATTAACCTGTAAACTCCAGAAGGGTTGTTAGCAATGTCGCTGAGAGTGGAAATGACAGAATAGGAGTTCCTAACACAACTTTAGAAATATGCATTGAGATAAAGAAGTTCACTTGAGTGGGCTAGAGGTGCATTTTTTGCAAGACATAAAAGAAAAGCCCCAAGTTAGAATTGAGTTGTGTGGTGATGAATGTATTTGAAGCTATATAAACACGTGGCACTTTGAATGGGGAGATGACCTGAGGACACTGTTACCCAGGCTTTTATGGGAAATCAGTCATCGTGTAGCTTCAGAGAGACACACACTATTCTGGGAACAATCCACTGTAGTTGGATATTAATTAAATTTATTAAACAAATAACACAGAGGCCCAGGGAAGCAGGGGTCCATCTGTTTGCTTTGTGAATTGATCTCTGTGGAGATGGATTTTGAATGGTAGTTAAAGTTCAGATGCAAAGCTCAGCAGATGGGTCCCGTGTCTCTAGTGAGGAGATTTGGAGGCGGTCCAACATCTATTTTCCCTCCAGCTTTTCTGCGACTGTGAGACGGCATCTATGTTCCTGTTTTGTTTATCTGAATGAGGCTTTAAGTCTGATTGATTTGGTTGTAGTGGCGCGTCTCAACTGATCCCAGTTTGTGCCCGTGTGGTGTAAACGCAAATCGGGAGATAATTAGCAAAATTGAATCCTGTTGACTTTACGCCCTGTATGCACACATGTTGCTGAAACACAGCCCCAGCATCTGAATCTAACAATAAAGCCACAGCGTTGTCTTGACTTCCTATCAGTGATTTATTAAAACTAATAATAAATATTTTTAAAATTCATTTACAGGATATCGGCATCGCTGGCTATGCCAACATTTATTGCCCATCCCTAATTGCCCTTGAGAAGGTGGTGTTGAGCTGCCTTCTTGAACCACTGCAGTCCCTGTGGTGTAGGTACATCCACAGTGCAGTTAGGGAGGGAGTTCCAGGATTTTGACCAAGTGACAGTGAAGGAACGGCGATATATTTCCAAGTAAGAATGGTGAGTGGCTTGGAGGGCAACTTCCAGATGGTGGTGTTTCCATCTATCTGCAGCCCTTGTCCTTCTAGATGGTAGTGGTCATGGGTTTGGCAGGTGCTGCCTAAGGAGCCTTAGTGAGTTTCTGCAGTGCATCTTGTAGATGGTACACGCTGCTGCCACTTTTCATCAGTGTTGGAGGGAGTGAATGTTTGTGGAAGGGTGCCAATCAAGCGGGCTGCTTTGCCCTGGATCGTGTCAAGCTTCTTGAGCGTAATGGGAGCTGCACTCATCCAGGCAAGTGGAGAGTATTCCATCACATTCCTGACTTGTGCCTTGTAGATGGTGGTCATGCTTTGGGGAGTCAGCTGAGGAGTTACCCGTCACAGGATTCCTCACCTCTGACCTGCTCTTGTAGCCACTGTATTTATATGGTTAGTCCAGTTCAGTTTCTGGTCAATGGTAATCCTGAGGATATTGATAGTGGGGGATTCAGTGATGGTAATGCCATTTAATGTCAAGGGGCGAAGGTTAGATTCTCTCTTTTTGGAGATGGTCATTGCTTGGCACTTGTGTGGCGTGAATGTTTCTTGCCACTTGTCAGCCCAAGCCTGGATTTTGTCCAGGTCTTGCTGCATTTGGACATGGACTGCTTAGGTATCTGAGGAGTCGCGAATGCCTATTAGTGCTATCATTTTAGGAATATCCTTAATAAGATCACTTTTTTCCCCTGCACCTCTGCCCCAACAACTTTTATATAGTTCCTTTGATGATGTAAAATGTCCCAAGGTGCTTCACAGGAGTGTTATCACGCAAAATATGACCCTGAGCTATATAAGGAGATGTTAGAACAGGTTAGCTATAGAAGTAAGTTTTAGGGAGCATCTTAAAGTAGGAGAGAGAAAGTGGGAGTGGTTTCAGTAGGGAATTCCAGAGCATAGAGCCCAGGCAGCTGAAGACACTCCACCGATGGTGTAGCGAGTAAAATCATTGATGCGTAAGAGGTCAAAATTGGAAGAACATTGCGATCTCAGATGGTTGAAGGGCTGGACAAAGTTATGGAGATAGTGAGGGGTGAGTATAGAGAGATTAGAAATCAAGGATACTGAACCAAACGTCAATGTAGGTCAGCAGGCACAGGGGAGATGAGCGACCAGGACTTGTGTGAGTAAGGGCACAGGCAGCTGAGTTTAGAATGAGTTTAAGTTTGCAGACAGTGCAAGGTGGGAGTCCAGCCAGGAAAACATTAAATTAGTCTAGTTAACATCCACTATTACATGATATAATTTATCTAGAATTAATTTCAGCTCTATTCAGATCACTTTCCACTTAATAAAAATATTTTCTTCCACCAGCTTTTATCCAGACCTTAAGTGAAGTAATTACTAATATGGTAACTAGCATTGATGGCAAGGCCCCAGTATTTACTCCTGTTAAAAAGCTAGTCTGGTAAAGAGTTACTCCTCTGACCCTCTCAACCTGTAGCAGTATTGCATTGTATTCAGCAATTGGATAAGAATAGTGTCACCATATAGGTTTCCCACTGATGTTTAAAATATCACTTGGACTAAATCTGGAGTTTCAGTATTCAGTAAAAGGTGTTAGGAGAGCATTTTGATCTGGCAACAATTATATGGGACTACTTATATACCTGCAGAATGAGTATGTTTTAAAAGTTGTCTTGTAATTTGTGTGATTGCTTTTTACAATCTGTGTGTTGATATCATAAAAAGCATTTAGAAAAAAAATAGATTTATGATTAATGGTACCCATTGAATGGAGAAAGCCTCCACTCTTGCTGACTTGATCATTTTTAACCCTAATTTTAAATTTAATTTTGTGTCTTTCTAAGATTTTCTGAACTATAATACCACAGCTCCTTGGCTGAAGTCTGTCTGTTGTTATTTGGCTGTTGGCTTTATTTTGACAGCATTTGTTGGAAGAGTTTGCACTTGCTCAAGATTTCAATTTTTTTTCAACACCAAAACACAAAGCAAACGCATCCTGGAGGCTCAGTGTTTCCAGGTGACAGTAATCTTTGAGTTTAGTTTTCAGAGTAGGCATTGTCACAACTATTATAGCTCTTGAGAGAGAGAGAGAGAACTTGCATTTATGTAACATTTTTCATGACCCCAAAGCACTTTACAGACAATAAAATGCTTTGCAAGTGTTGTCGCTGTTGTAAGGTAGGAAATGTCCAGCCCTTCAGTCATCAGAGATCTTAATGCTCTTCCAATTTTGACCTCTTGCGCATCAATGATTTTAATCACTACACCATTGATAGAGTGTCTTCAGCTGCCTGGGCTCTGGAATTCCCTACCGAAACCACTTCAACTTTCCATCTCCTCCTTTAAGGTGCTAATTTTCCCACAGAAATCACCGCATATTCTGTTTTCTAGTTATGTTGGTTGAGTAATAAATACATTACAGGACACCAAGGGAGCACTCTCTTTCTCTTCTTCTAGTCTCATGGATCTTTTATATCCACCTCAGAGGGCAGACAGGGCCTTGGTTTTAACATTTCATCTGAAAGGCAGCACCTCCAACTATTTACAATCAATGTTAATGACTTGGATTCAGGGGTAGAAGGTACTATAGCTAAATTTGCAGATGAAATAAGAAATTTACAAATGGAAATGGAGAGGTTAGGTGAAAGGGCCAAAATTTGGCAGATGAAGTTTAACGTGGATAAGTGTGAGGTTATCCATTTTGGTCGGAAGAATAAAAAGGTGACATTATTTAAATGGAGAGAAACTTCAGAATGCTTCAGTGCAGAGGGATCTGGGTGTCCTTGTGCATGAATCGCTGAAAGCTGATATGCAGGTATAGCAGGTAATAAGGAAGGCAAAAGGACCTTTGGCATTTATTGCTAAAGGAATAGAGTATAAAAATAGGGAAGTGTTGTTGCAACTGTACAAGGCATTGGTGAGACTGCACCTGGAGTACTGTGCACAGTTTTAGTCCCCTTACTTGGGGCCATTCAGAGGAGGTTCACTAGATTGATTCCAGAGATGCGGGGCTTGTCTTATGAGGAGAGATTGAGCAGTTTAGGCCTATGCTCGCTAAAGTTTAGAAGGATGAGAGGAGATCTAATTAAGATATATAGTACAGCACACCCTCAGTATCCATTGTAGTGTCACCCTGGATCATAGACTCAAAACACTGGAATGGGATTTGAACCTACAACCTTCACAACTCAGAAGTGAGTATGCTACCACTGAGGTGCACCTCTTGAAAAGGAGGATATTACCCCTTTGCTTTTAACAACTTGTTTTTAATTAGGAATTCACTTACTTATCACTAAGTGTTCTCAAAACTGCAAAATGGGTAGATTCATTGTGTTAACTTGATTACTTGTTAGAAGAAAGAATTAATTTGCAACTTTCACACCGTTTAGCACACAGCACTATTCAACTATGAGTTCTACGAACTGAGCCAAGGCTGATTTAATTTGCATTTAAAACTCAGCTATTTCCTTGTTAGGAACCAGTTAAAAATACATTAGATCCCTGGGATCACAATCATTAATGCATTGAGACCTTGAAAGCCATATTTCACCTCCCCCCCCCCACCACTCTATAATTTTAACAAGATGGTAGATAGAAACCAAAGTGCTTTAATGACAATAGAGGTTATTTGAAACTTAATGCTCCGTGTTCTATGCTATTCTGAGGATTCTTTCTACTTCAAAATAACTTGACAAACATTGTGGAACTCTGCAAGGCAAAAGTTGATTTTTACACGTTAACTCTTGCAATAATGTGCACCTGCAGAGTGAAACTGAAGGTGAATATATAGGTCGTCCTGCTTTCTACCCTTAATGTCACCATTAGCACATTCCTTAGCTAATATCACCACCATCAACACCTTTTTGTCCTTTTGTCTATGATATCTTTGGCAATCCCTTCGTTGCCTCCACCTATCACTGGCCCTCTATCCAGCTCTACCTGTCCCACCCCCCTCAACCAGCTTATAATTCACCTCATTTCTATATTTCCTTGGTTCTAATGAAGAGTCATACAGACTTGAAACGTCAACTGTGTTCCTCTCCGCAGATGCTGTCAGACCTGCTGAGTTTTTCCAGCTATTTTTGTTCTTGTTTCAGATTTCCAGCATCCGCAGTATTTTGCTTTTATCTTAGTGAATAAATAGGTGTTGATGGTGATTCAGTAGCTCTCGCCTCTGAATCAGGAGGTTGTGAGATTGAGTCCTGCTCCATAGAGCTGAGTAAAAAATCTAGGTTGATGTTCCAGTTCAATACTGGGGAAGTGCAGCACTGTTGGAGATACCGGGCAGAATCGTCCATGACCGCTGGCATCAGGCATGTTCGGTAGCGTGAGCAGACAATATGGTGAGAAGGCCAAAAATCGGTTTCATAACGTTGTGAAACCAGTTGGTGATTGTCCACTCAGCCCATTGATGGTGGGCCACAATTCCCGCCATCGGACATCGGGAACCTCATTGTAATATATCTGCATATCATTATAAGGCTAGCCCACCGGACTCATCCCCCCGCACTGGATCGTATGCCCACTCACCGACATGTTTCACAACAGCATAGAAAAGGTATGCACTTGGCGGGCTGCACTTTGAGAGTAACTCAGAGGTGAGTGCACGGTAACATTGTGGAGTGCTCATGAGGGTCACCTGTTGAACTTCAAGGTTGAGGTGCGTTGAGGAGGGTGGGCAAGGGAAGCGGCGACACATTAGGGACACCCTGTATAAAGTGACCATTCCTCTGCAGCCACATTGACATGCTCGGAGTTGGGCCTCTAGCTTATCTGCTCACTCAAATAGTGCAGAGGTTTCAAAGTGCCACCAGGTGCTCCAGAGCTTTCCACCTTTGGGCACAGACTGCAAACTAATGAACATTTTAGTGGTCTGCAGAACAGTTGAATGACCGGTGTACAATTTCCTTGCTAAAGCTGGCCGTGGAGCAGTCACTGGCGGAGGTGTTCACAGACCCTTTGCAATATCATCATCCCGGTTTGGACCAGTCTCCCCCGTGGTTCAAGCTAACAGTGCCGTCTTGCAGTGTGGTTTAGGAGAATGCCTGTGCCTGAGCTGAGAGCACAGCATGCAGTCCAGTGGGCAAAGCTGGTGCCAATCGGTCGGGTGGAGCAGAGCGGAGGAAGATGAGGTTTCAGCCAGCCATCCAAGTGGTGGCCAGGACTCTCTGGTATGCATTAAGGGGCCTTCAGACTTAATCAAGAGTGGTTCTTAGTACACCCATTCTAACCTAGGTGCCTCTCTCTTTCATCCTGCAGGAGGAGTACATCAGGATCATGGAGCCTGGTGAACTAGCTGTATGCCTTGTGGCTTACAGAGAGCGAAGACGATGGAAAAGGGAGCGACTGAGCTGCCTGGCTGTGCAGAGGGAGGAGCAGCAGCCTCTGGAAAAAGGTGCAGCTGGGGCTCCCACACACACCACTGAAGTGCCACAGTGAGCCATTGCTGATTAGCGTCTAGTTAGACCCAGGGTCTACAGATGCTGCCTTTCATTCCTGCAAATGACCAAGAACCAGTGTCGCTGAAGACTGTTCATGTCTAGGGAACTGGTCGGTCACATCGCCAGCTACTGTAGGATTTGGCGCCACGTGGACATGGAGAGCATCAACTGCCAGTGGCTGTGAAAGTGACCATAGCGCTCAATTTCTATGTCAGTGGCTCCTTTCAAGGCTCCACAGGTGACCTCTGTGGGATATCATAAGCCTCCACCCACAAATGCATCCATGAGGTCATGGATGCCACCTTTGCGAGGGCACACAACTTTATGCATTTCACCCAGGACCAGGAGAGCCACCTTTTCTATGCTGTTGTGAAACATGCAAGAGTGATTGGATTCACCCAGATCTTGGATTTCCCACAGGTGCAGGGTGTGATCGACTGCGTTCATGTGGTGCTCAGATCTCCATCGCAACACGTGGTCAACTATATCAACTGCAAGGGATTCCATTTGCTGAATGTGCAGCTGGTGTGCGCCCACCACAAACACGTCCAGCAGGTCTGCGCATGGTTTCCAGGGACTGTGCATGACCCCTACATTCTCAGTCAGTCACAGATCCATGATGTCCTCCAGGGTCCACAGAGGCTGCAGGAATGGCTCCTCAGGGACAAGGGCTACCCACAGGGGACGTGGCTGATGCCATCCCTGCAGTAGCCTCAGACTGCAGCAGAGAGAAGATACAACAATTTCAGGCATTCCTCCACCGACCTGTGACCTCTCCCTCTTCTTGTGTGCCAGCTTGTCCTGCATAAGTGGAGATGTAGAGACTGTAAGCAGGATGCCTGCCAGGCCAGATAATAAGTGTGCATGGAATGTGTAGGGGGTGAGTGGTCCCTTGGATGGGACAATGAAGGCCTGTGTGAGAGAGTGAATGGTGATGTACTTTGAATTGGCAGTGAGTGAGGGCCCTGTGGATGTGTGATGAGTTTGTGAGTGTGTGAGTTGAGGGTGATGAGAAGAGTGACTTACCTTGGTGGAATGGAGGAGATCATTCATCCTCTTGCAGCACTGGGTAGCTGTCCTCTTCAGCAGGGCGTTGGTGTTGACCACTGCTGCCACCGCCTCCCAAACCAGATTGGTAATGTTGCTGCCCAGCCCGCTGCCAGAGCGGGGTAGGGGACATCACAGCGATCCTTCATTGCATCCAAAAGGCGCTCAATGGATGCGTCATTGAACCTGGGAGCTGCAGTCTTTTTGCCTTTCAGGGCCTTGTCTCTTTTGCAGCAGTCATGTGCTGGAAGCACTGAGAGGTGCACGCGCAGCTGCACTTCAAATATGGCGCCCGGCATGATGAAGCAATGAGGTAATGGCATGGCAGAGAGCCCACCCGCCCAACGGCATGTTTCCTGGGAATGCATAATTAATTTGGTGGGTTTGGGATGATACGGCGTGAAAAGCCATCATTGCAGCCTGATAAATGTCGTTTTACCCACCTGCTACCGCACTTAGTACAAATCTAGGACAATTCTGCCCTCTCTCTTTTGGATGAGACATTACACTGAAGCCTTTCAGATGGACATTAAAGGTTTCACGGTGCTATTTTGAAGAAGAGCTGGTATATTCTCCCCGGTATCCTGGCTAATATTTAGCCCTTAAACACATCACTAAAACAGGCTATCTGGTTGTTATCGCGTTGCTATTTGTGGGAGTTTGCTGTGCATAGGTTAGCTGTCCAGTTTCCTGCCTTACAACAGTGACCGCAATTAGAAAGTATTTTATTGTCTGCAAAATTCTCTGAGACATTCTGAGATTATGAAAGGTGCGATATAACATTAGTATTTCTTTCTTTATTTATAAGAGTAGTCAAGGAGCTGAGATTGTTTTAGCAACATATCAGATTAGGAAAGAGTATGGGCCAGAATGGATTGATGGAGTTTGAAAAGTAAATGGCCTCTTTTGAGCTGGAATAAATGTTTGCAGAAATGGTAACTTCACATCTGATTCTAGGATATCCAGTAGACAGGCGCATGTTTTTGTGAGTGCTTGTCGCTCCAGTCCCTGGTGGTCTGTTGCGCTGATGTTCACTCCTGAGTGAAAATACCTCTAACTCCTAGTGGTCTAGTGGCTGGTGTTGACTTATAAGTTTTCCTTCTACCTCTTAACTCATTGTCGACACCAAGCAATTCTGTGTAGCAGTGTTAATTCATGTAATTAACTGAGCACTACTGTTTTATTGTTAGTTGTATTGTGATCACTAAAATCTGTACTTTCCTTCAATTATATGTTGTTCCAATGCATTGCATCCCATTGACTAATATGTAATATAAGCCTAATTAATGGAAGAACTCAATAAAATGGCAACATTCCTATTTTTGACGTATTTTATCGATGCGATACATGTGCGCTGTATTGGGTCAGTTGTCCTTCAGGTTTTGCTTTGATTCCATACAAATGTTGAATTGAGTTGACACAATTGCCTGGTGCCATCCTTTAGAATGCTAGTTATAGCCAGGACTGCAGAATATAAACCTAGGGCCAGAATTTTTAGCTCATGGGGTGGGGATGCGCTCAACCTGAACGAGTGTAAAATGACGTCGGGTGAGTGTTCTGATGTCATTGTGCACTCACACGATATTTCGGTGGGCGCGTGCAGTAGTCAGCAGCTCACCCGCCGACAGTTAAAAGGCCTACTAAGGCCATTAAAATACCAATTAAATGTATTTTTTCGCTGCCTGTCCAGCCTTACGGTTGGCGGGCAGGCAAAAAGGCCAAGCGGCCTTTGCAATTTTTAGGAAACGTCATCCACGAGGTTTCCAACATCTAATAAAAATGAAATTAAAATTTTAACTTTTCATTAATTACATGTCCCTGCTCTTGTGATGGAGTCACATGAGGGCACATGTTTTTTAACATTTAAAAATTATTTATTTTTAATGTTTAAAATCTTCATCTCCCTGAGGCAGCTCTGTGCCCCTTGCGCGAAGTTCCCCAAATGCCTTCCCCCCCTCACCCACCCACACAGGCAACGCCAAGCGCTGCAGCACATGTTTCAAGGCCTGACAGCATGAAATCATAGTCATGGCCTGGTTGCGGGCGGCCGTTGGCTTCCCGACCACTGCCGCTTTCCCCCACCGAACCCATCTGATGAGGGCTAAATTCTGCCCCTAAAGAAGGAATGCTAAGGTTTTACAATGTGCTGGTGAGACCACACTGTACCCAATTTCAGTTACCATGCCACAATAAAAGATATATTTATATTAAGAAGGGCAACAAGACTGATCTGATGTCCCATTTCTAATTCCCCTTTCCTCTCCAGCATCTTTGAACCTGTTGCCATGCTGACCTTTCTCGCACTTTCATTTGAATCCTTCTAATTATGTTCCACTCCATCAACTTCACCAAAATGGCCAAACAAAATCATGAACGTTAATCTCTGTGATCATGCAGGGGTGCTGACTTTCAGGTGAGATGTTAAACCATGTAAAAGGTCCCATGCATCCTACATCAGAAAGCCAGTTGGTGAAGGATAGAACTGAAGCCAATCTTTACACACACTTATATTTATTTAGAATCACACATTGCAAGCATGTATCTCCTAACCCAATAACCACAGTTTTAGTCTGTATCTACTTATAGGGGCTCAAGTGAATGCCCAGTTAATGCCCTGCATCACTTGCACATATTAAGCATAATTAGTATACAATTAACACCTTGGCACATTTCAAAGAAGAACGGAGGATTCCTCCTCGGTGGCCTGGCTAGTATTTATCCTCAACTAACATCATTAAAATAAACGATCTGGTTATTCTCACACTGTTGTTTGTAGCATTTTAGCTGTGTACAAATTGGCACCTGCAGTTCTGACCTTACGACAGTGACTGCATTTCAAAAATTACTTACATCAGTGAATCAAAGCTCAGTTTGGTTGTCCAATTGTTGGTCCAATTGTTCTACGCTGCTGTTTATGCTGCACGTGAACCTCCTCCCACTCTCTCTTTATCTAACCCTATTAACACAGAATTCTCTTTCCTCCCTATAATTATCTAGCTTCCCCTTAAATACACCTATGCTTGACTCTTCAGCTGCTCCATGTGACAGTGAGTTCCACATTCTAACCACTCTCTGGGTAAAGAAGTTTCTCTTAAATTCCCTGTGGGATGTATTATTGACTATCTTGCATTTATGGTCCATAGTTTTGGTCTTCTTCACAAGTGGAAACATTATTATACTTCTTTAATCATCTTAAAGACTACAATCAGGTCACCTCTCAGCCTTCTCTTTGCTAGAGAAAAGAGCTGCAGTTTGTTCGGTCACAGTGGTGTTTACACAGGCAAAATCCATTATAAAGCTGGACATAGGACTTCAGGAACAACAAAGTTGTCACAAGAGACATTACAAAAGGAAGTCAAATTCTGCAGGCGTGGCATCAAACAGATCCAAGGTTCCGAAAATATTGAAGTTAGATGTGTCTGAACCTAGCAGTGACATTAAATATTGGTTAGTGTCACCGCCAGCATTCAGCTCAACATACACATATATGCTGCCCATAAGATTGATGGATTTCACGTTCAGCAGAAGTGATTAACAAAAAGAAAAGTTTCAAATCTTCACCATAATAGTGACAGAAATAAATAGCGCAGAGGAATTTTCTGGCGCAGAGCTTGGTCATTGGCGAATATGGTGTAGTGAATGAGCACTATAAGGCAGGAGGTGCATGAATCTTAGTAGATAGCAGCCCAGGGAGCTGCTGTACCACACAGCTAAGTGAACCTCTTATGTATGACAGACCTTTTTCAGAAAGCTTCAAGAAGCATGTGCTACCTTGCCCAAAAGGTCTTGGAGGGGCAGTCAACCAAATGCATTGCACTACTGGTCCACAGTAAAGGTCACCACCGATGTTGCCTCTAAGCTGCTTGAATGTGTGAAAGACAAAAACCCCTGTGCAGGCTGTGCACACATCGGCCCCTTGAAATTACCACATGCACACGGCCGTGTGAGAAAGTTTAAAGGGGTTGCACAATTTAACAATTTGCTCACAGATTCATTAGAGGAAATACTGGTTACCACAGGGGTGATGGTGGCTTGGTGGTAATGTCACTGGTTTAGTAATCCAGAGACCCAAGCTAATGCTCCTGAGACATGGGTTTGAATCTCACCATGGCACCATGGCAGAATTTAAATTCTACTAAATTTAAATTCAATTAATAACAAATATGGAATATAAAGCTAGTCTCTGTGGTAACCATGATAGCTATCACTGATTGTTGTAAAAACCCATCTGGTTCACTTATGCTCCTTTAGGGAAGGAAATCTGCTGTCCTTACCTGGTCTGGCTCACGTGTGGCTCCAGACCCACAGCAATGTAGCTGACTCTTAACTGCCCTCCAAAATGACCTAGCAAGCCACTCAGTTCAAGGGCAATTAGGAATGGGCAACAAATGCTGGCCTTGCCAGTGACACCCGCATCCTGTGAAAGAAAAAAAACTATCCTTAACTTTTAGCCCATGCGTGCTTTCAGCTAATCATCAGAGATTAGAGTTAGAGAATATATATTTTTAATCATTCGTTCTTGGGTAAGGTTAGTATTTCTTGCTCATCCCTATAATTGCCTTAAGATGGTGGTGAGCACCTTTACAACTGTGTAGCTCTCTCAGAGGACAGAGTCAGTCACATTGATGTGGGATGGGGCCACACATACCAACATTTTATTTCCAGCTTTTTTTAAGCTGAGTTCAAACTGTCATTCTACCATAGTGGGATTTGAACTCATGTTCTCTGGTTAATTATTCCAGGCCCTCTCTGTCTGGATTATTGGTCATGTAACATAAACACCATATTACCATACCCTGGGCTAACCTGCTGTAAGTCGCTCCTTTAGAGAGATAACATTGCTTTGCACCCAGCCACACCTCAGCAGTGTCGAGCAACCAAAATATCTACTGTTCTTCCCATTTGATGACTTACTCAAGGTACAAAGCATAATAAACTCAATATATGTAGCCATTCATGCACTTAACAATGATCTGTGGCATACACACAGAGCAATGGCTTAGTTTAAGAATTTTCCAAATAGAATGTTAGCCCTGCCTCAAACTATGGCAACCTGATGTAAGATCCCTTGACGGTAACTTTGAAGCATTTTTTTCTGAGGCAACCAAAATTAATTTGTCAGTGAGCGAAATAAGGATGTTTGGACAGCAGGCTCAACAACGATACTCAATCACAGTGCATCCATACTCAACCTCATAGTCCAACAGGGAGCAGGCTCAATAAGGCATGTAATGAACAAAAGCCCCCAATGAGCAGACATAAGCGGTGCAAATGCAATACTGTAGGCTCTTGGACCAGTTGAGACAGGGGAACTTATAACATGTCTCAGCAAAATTATTATCCTATATTAAATTGCATTATAAAATTACATGCACATATATTTCTATAGACAGAGACCTCACCATGAACCTAAATGAGGAGCAGTTGCACACAATGGAAGACCAGCAGAATGATGTTGCAGAGCAGAACTGCATGAGGGCCTTATTGCCCAGATTTCTAGTGACCTCGCAATTAATTTCTATTAGGCATAGTAGCATTTACAATCATGCAAGGCATATTTGTTTTACCTGTCGTGCATAGTTTTATATGGAGAGAGTTGCATTTTTACAACACCTTTCTCAACCTCAACCTGATGTTCTCAAAACGCTGCAGTCGACAAAATACTTTTGGTGTGCAGCCACTGTTGTATTGTAGGAAACATGGCAGCTAACTTGCACACCGTAATCTCCCACAAGCAGCTATGTGATAATGACCAGATGATCTGTTTTTACGTGTTGTATTGATTGAGAGATAAATATTGATCAGGACACCAGGGAGAGCTCCCCTGCTCTTTTTCAAAATAGTCCAACAGGATCCTTTCCATCCGCCTGAAAGGATAAAGCAGAACTGCAGTTTAACATTTCAAATAGAGACCCCCACCTCTAACAGTGCAGTATTCCACCATCAGTGCTGCACTGCCGTATCAACCTAGATTTTGCATTCAAGTACCTCAAGTGAGTTTTGAACCCACAAACTTATAAGCAAGTGTGCTATCAACTGAACCACAACTTATGTGTTGTTACTTCACTGTTGGCCAATTTAGGACTTTAATTTCTGCAGAATATAAGATCTCTCTCTTTCTCATTAGATAGATACAAAATCGACATGGATAAATATGTTTTATATATATATAATATAGATATATAGAACACAGATATAGATATAAAACATATATTTATAGCGATAGCTTTCTCTATCTCGATCTATATTAAATGCTTCAGTGCGTGTGGATTTGCTGTGTTTTGTGTATGGTTTGTTTTGCCACTGGTGCATTCTGTGTGCTAGTTGATGAGCTGTGCTACTAAATGCTTCTCTAGGTCAGGGGGTAGCAATAGCAAGCTTCAGGGATTATAGGAGACCTGCTACCTTTAGCTGTGATTATTCCCAGAAGACTTGTGTCAGGGTCAGGGGTCACTGGTGCCTTGGCCTACGGGCTCATTGCTCTCTGAGGCAGTGACTACTGTTATTCGAATAGGGCTACGTAATGGCACTGAACTGCAAAAGACATGATTGCAAGCTGGTTGATCTGAAGCATTCCACGGCTAGTAGGCAATCTCTTTATGATGCTTTATGGTCTGTGTGAGTGTAGAATAGCTGAAGTAATATACCTTTCAGCACAGATGGCCTTTTCTTGGCTCAAGATCTACTTGAGAGAAACTAAAAATTAGGAAGAAAAAAATGTACCTTTCACAACTTCAGGATGTCCCAAAGCACTTTACAGCCAATGAAAGACTTTTGAAGTGTAGATTGTTGTCATGTAGGAGAACGGTGCAGTCAGTTAGTGCACAGCAAGCTCCCACAAACAGCAAATATATAAATAAACAGATAATCTATTTTGGGTGTTGGTTGAGGGATCAGTGTTGGCCAGATCACTGGGAAAACTTCTTTCTTTGAAACATGCTACGTTTTCTTGAAAGGACAGACTGAGCCTCAGTTTAATGTCTCATCTGAAAGTCATGCTGAAACATGTAACATGTTGAAGTGTCAGCCTGATTTACCAACTTAAATCTCTGGAGTGGGTCTTAAACCTATGACCATCTGTCTCAGAGGGCTACCAACTGAGCCAAGGCTGCCACTTTTTAAAAACAAAATACAGATGATAGAAAAGAATAATGGGTGATACATTTTTCATCTGAATCACATCTTAATTTTTCAGATTACCCTGCTGCCTTAGGAGACAGACCATGAGACTGCTGGTACACCTCAGCATGCTGCGTCCCTTTGCCACTGTTGTGAAATATTATTCAGCCACATCTCAAGCCTCAGACGTTGAGAATGCCTACCGGCTCCAAGAGGCCTACCCTTACTTTCTGCCGATTCAGACCCGTTGGCAAGACAACGATCAGTATGGCCACGTGAACAACATAGTGTATCACGGCTACTTTGACACTTTAATCAACCATTATCTTATCAGGTAAGGAATCCCTCTTATTTACACTTATCTCCATCTAATGATGCTGAAGTAAAGGTTTTAATGTGACAAAAAAAATAAAAGCTTTACAGTACATAGAAGGGTTAATCCTTTTGAACAGTTTATCTCTTATCAGTTGTAATTAAATGTGTTTATAATAAATTATTTGGTGTAATTAATATAAAATCTTATTGCTTGTACTGTTATTAGAACCAGATGCTGAAGGATCAACAATATTACAACATGGCGATACTGCCTTGCCAGCTGTCTAACTGTAATTACTTTAATCTCAGCTTGTTATCTAATTATCACCTTTGTAAAGGGAATACTACCCTCTTAATGCATGCTGCTGTTTCAGATGATGATGAAGAGTTTAAAACAGCTGTCAGAAAGCTGGGGCCTGCCTGGATGTCTGGATTAGAAGGAGGTACTGCAAAGGCCTAGTTCAGGCCTAACCCTGTCTCCCACAGGCTGCAGGTTCAAGCTGTCTGGTTCCCTCTTGTGAACAGTGGAAGCAAAGTGTTGCAGAAATATAGACTTTGGGAGTGGATAGACTTTGGAGCCACCGATAGAATCTGCCCTTAGTGTGAACCCATCTTATCGCTGCCCTCTTGTCACTGACCTCCTTTATGTCTGTATTGGGACTGAAAGGACACTGAAGACGTTCCAGATAGATGGAACACCAAGGGTCAGTCACTTTCATAAATCAGCTGAGATGTGAAACAATTGCTCTTCAGTTTAATGAGAAGTCGTTAACAAAACAAACATGTTCACTGTTGGACAAGTGGGGATTTTCTCACCAAAGCTAAACAATGGAAAGTGATATGAAAACCTTGTTTGATACTTAGTTGAAAAAATAAATTAACCAAAAATGTAATTATTAGTTCTTTATATTTCAAAACTTTATAAATTATTCAGATTTTTGTTCCGACCATCACTGAGCAATTGGCTGCAGTTAAATGACCTATTGTGTTTAAACTCTGAAGAAGTTCCATTAGGAAACGATGAGAGCATCAGTCAAGCATTTGGTAGATTGGAATTAATTGAATTAAATATCGGTTTGCTTTAACACAATTTTGCCATGGCATGCTGTAGCCCCAGCAGTCAAGATGATGAGAGGCCTGTGCATGTGCTCTCTGTTGTTATGACAATGAATACTTGGAAGAAAAATGATGCAAGTTTGTCAGTTAAATTAGAGGTACTTTAGAATGCCTTCAATAGTCCAAACTGGAAAGGACGTTTTGCAACTCAAGGCTGTAATCTTTCAGATCAGGGTTAATCCTGTCAACAATGGCAGTTATAAGGGACAGGCTATAGGCCAATAGACAGGGCTAGAACATTATGTCAGACAAATTCTGCTCTTCAAGGTGAGGGAAACTGGTGTTGGGAATTAGAATGGGCCCATTGCAGATAAAACCCATCAAACAATTCCAAGTCAGGTACAGAGTAGTTCCTTGACTCCGCCATGGCAATGTATCCAAGCCCCAACATCACAATAATTTTGAAGTAAAAACAGAAAATGCTGGAAAAACTCAGCAGATCCGGCAGCATCTGTGTAGAGAGAAACAGAGTTAATGTTTTGAATCCGCATGACTCTTCTGCAGAGCTAAAGTTGGGAGAGGAAGGTGCACCTTAGAGTGGGGGCGGGGGGGGTGGTGGCGGTGGGTGTGGGGGTGCAGTGGCAGGGGTGGGGGGGGGATGGGGGTGGGTTTGAGGTTCTTGGGGGGGGAAGCCGAAGTTGTTGGGTGGGTGAGGTTGGGAAGGGGGAACAAAGGTGTTGGACAGGTGAAGTTGGGAGGGGGGAGGAAGGAGTATAGGGAAGGAGGGTGTAACGGGGGAATGTGGCAAGTGGGGAGGTAGGTGTAAGGGAAGGAGTTCAGAAGGGGGGGTTGGAGTTCGGAGGGGGGAAGGAGTTCGGGGTGGGGGAAGGAGTTCGGGGGGTTGGGGATGGAGTTCGGGCGTGGGGGTAGGTGTAGGGGGAGGAGGGAGTTTGGAGGGGTGAAGATGTCTTGGGGGGAAAAGGGAGTTCGGAGGGGTTTAGGTGGCCAGGGGGATGAAGGAGTTCAGAGGGGGAGGGATGGTTCCGTAGGGGGAGGGAGGTTGGAGGGGGAAAGGTGTCTGGAGGGAAGAGGGAGTTCAGAAGAGGGATGATGTCCGGGTGGAGGAGGGAGTTCAGAGGGGGAAGGTGTCCAGGGGGAGGAAGGAGTTTGGAGGAGGAAGCTGTCCATGGGGGGAGGAGGAAGTAAAGGTGGAGGAGGGAGTAGGGGGTGGGGGATGTATAGGTGAACGTACAAGGTTGGGGGGGGATATGTGGAGTCAATAACTGCCTCCTGGAGAGCAAACTGAGGATGGACATGGTAGGAGGGAACAGTCAGTATGAGAGGGGGCAGAGGGAACCTGAAGAGTGGGAGGGTGAGGGTACATCGTAACAGTAGAAGGGATGGCGAGGGTGGTTGGTGGCAGACACGGACACTGTGAGTGTGAACGAGGAGGTCGGGATGGTCAATGTGATTGGGGGTGGGATTCTCAGGAAGGTAGGGAATGTGCACCAAGATAAAGGCAAGATACTGCGGATGTTGGAAATTTGAAATCAAAACAGAAAATGCTGGAAAAACTCTGCAGCCTGACAGCATCCATGGAGAGAAAAACAGAGTTAACATTTCAAGTCGATGTGACTCTGAAGAAGAATTTTATATGAATGTGCACATTCACCTGGACATCCTGGAAAGCCAAGGGTTCAGGTTGGTAGGTGAAGGTGGGGAGGTAGAAGGTGATGCCGGAGGTGTCCACAGTGATGGGGGGAAGGACATGCATGACTAGGGGAGGGGAAAGGGTGGAGGAGATGGTGATAAACTTGACAACTACCATTTTGCAGCAACCAAAAGTGAGCGGAGCCTCGTGTTGGACGGGCACAGGCGCTGCATGGGAGTGTGATCAGTGGGCGGAGATGCAGGTCAGCTCAGATGGACAACTGAAAAAGAACCTCAGCAGGCAGCATTGAAAATGCTTGGGACAGTGAGATGGATGAACGTTCCATGTACTTGGGAGAGTGCTTGAACGAGACTCCGAGAGGCCCTGGCACACGCACGCATTTCCCCCTCCAGAATCTCTTGTGGTTCGGCTGCATGCAGCTGAACTGCTAGTAGAGGTGGGGGATGGGGGGGGGGGGGGGCGGGGGGGTGCGGTGGTGCGGGGAATGCAGTGAGAGGCATGTCAATGAAGCTGAACGGCAACATTGCAACATTATTCAGTGAAAGTGAATATATTTTCAGATTATAAAGTGACAAAATGTGTTCACACATGCAACCACTTGTGATCAGAATTTCTTAACTTTTCTACACCTACCACTTCTTCTAGGTGCTGCCCTGACATGCATAGCAGGGGTGCAGACAGCCTGTGCAATGGTTGGCCCTGATGCCACTGATGACTTTGGCATGTGTCCTCTGGAAGATCATGGCCTTGAGGGCCTGGCTTGCTTTAGTTGTCCTATGGAGCACCTTCTCCCTCTGTGATGACAGAGGACGAGGCTGAGGAGGTCACATGCAAAGGGGACACAGAGGGAGATGACAGCCTCTGAGATTCCTGAGTGGACGACCCCGGAGTGTTCAGCTGCCGCTCCTCCTCTCTTCGGGTGCTCGAGGACCTCAGCCTAACTCCTTGAGGGGAAGGAGCACCTGGAGACCCTTTGAAGTGCCGCATTTCCCTCTTGCATTGCGACTGCAGGAACTCGCCCATGGCTGCCACGATGGAGTGCAGGTCTGCACAAATCTCCGCGTTCTGCTGGACCAGCATCTCCATGGCATTTGCCATCCTTCCCATGGAGACCTCCATGCACACACATGTGGGTGCCACTTCATCAGAGAGTAGGAGGACGCACTCCTCCGACTCTCGTGCCACTCTTTCGAGGGCTTCCAACAGCTCTGCGTGATGTTGCCCCACATTCTGCTGATACTTCATGTTGAGTTTGAAGGCTGTAATCTGACTTGGAGCTCACAGATGCCTCTTCCCCAGCAGTCCTCCAAATGCCGGGGAGCTCGGCTGAACCTGCCTCCACCTGTTGTGGACACATGTCCGTGCAATGACCACCAGATTGTGAAGCAGAGCCTGCTCTAGATCTAGGAACCACTGAGGTGTGCATCTCTGCATCGGTGGAAAGTGTGGGTAAGTGCTGTCCTGGGTCTTCCAGGCTGCTTATTTCCAGCCCTTCAATGGAGGAGGTGTTGTCTTGGCTGGAGGTGAGGACTTGGATGGGGCTGAGGGACTGGCTGGCTGAGGGCGTCAGTCACTTGGTAAAGCTCCCTGTGAACCAAAGTTGAGATAATTAGTGCATGGTGGCAGACTCAAAAGCAGGAGAGACAGCACTCACAGTTGCATTCAGAGAGGGATGATGTGGTGCAGGATCCTCGTGTGGGTATTCACTGCTGACCTCACCATTGCTGATGGCATGGTTCACTTCCTCACCAGTCAGTGTGATGGCACACTCTTCAAAGTGAGTGAGGGGCCTAATGTAGGCCACTCCACCCCCGGTTGGAACCTCTCCCTGCTGTTGGGAGCCAACTTCTCCTACATGAGAAAAGATGGAGAGAGTGTAAGCAGGACACATGGCGCTGCATGGAATGTTTGTGTGGTGAGCAGAGCCATGAACGGGATGAGGATGTGAGCTCCAGGGGATATGAGCCCAATGATCCCGATGGCGAGACCGCATCTCGAATACTGTGTGGTCTCCTTATTTAAGGAAGGCAGTAAAAGCCTGGAGGTGGTTCAGAGGAGGTTTACTAGATCGATACCTGGAATGAGCGGGTTGTCTTATGAGGAAAGATTGGACAGACTGGGCTTGTTTCCACTGGAGTGAGGGGTAATTTGATTGAAGTATACAAGATCCCAAATGGTATCGACAAGGTGGATGGGGAAAGGATGTTTCCTCTTGTGAGTGAGTCCAGAACTAGGAGGCACTGTTTTAAAATCAGGGGTCGCCCTCTTAGGACAGAGATGAGGAGAATTTTTTGTGCGACTTTGGAACCCTCTGCCTCAGAAGGTGGTGGAGGCGGGGTCATTGAATATTTTTAAGCAGAGGTAGATAGAATCTTGTTAGGCAGGGGAATGAAAGGTTATCGGGATTAGATGGGAATGTGGAAATCGAAACACAAGGGGGAGAATTTTTAGCTAGCTAGGCGGGCGTGCGCCTGACCTGATCAAGCGTAAAATGGCACGCGATATTTCAATTGGCGGGCACAAGCCAGAGTCAGCAGCTGACAATTAAAAGGCCTATTAAGGCCATTAAAAGGGTAATTGAAATAAAATTTTCACTGCCCGTCCAACCTTACGGTTGGCAGACAGGCGAAAAGGCCAAGCGGCCTTTGCATTTTTTACGGTGTGGGGGGGTGGTGGGGTTGAGGTTTCCAACGGCAAATAAAAATAAAATAAAAATGTTTAAATTTCAATTTATAACATGTTCCTGCTCATGTGACAGGGTCATATGACAGAGTCACATGAGAGGACATGTTTTATAACATTTCAGGATTCTTTATTTTTTATTTTGAAAAATGTTTATCTCTGTGCCCCGGGGAGATTTTATTGCGCGCACCCACGCGCAAACACAAAGTTCGTGCTCACCCTCCCCCCCACCTCACCACACAGACAGCGCTGAGCGCTGCCGCTCGCGTTTCACACTGGGCAGGCCTTAATTGGCCCACCAGTGTGAAATCGCAGTCTGGCCCCGATCGCGGGCGGTGGTCAGCTTCCCGACCCCCCCCTGCCCGTCCCTGCCCAGCCTGCCCAGTGAGGGAAAAACCCTCCCCACGCAGATCAACCATGATCTTATTGAATTGTGGAGCAGGTTCGAGGGGCCGAACGGCCTACTGCAGTTCTTATTTTTTATGTTTCTTATGGAGATGTGAGGTTGCGTGTGAGAGTTAGTGGTGCTGTCCCTTAAGTTGTGAGATCCCTGTGGATGTATGATGGGTTTGTGTGTGCGTGTGTGTGTGAGTTGAGAGGGATGAGGTGGTTGATTTACCCTGGTGGAACGGATGAGAACATTCATCCTCTTCCTGCCCTGTGCTACGGTGGTGTTGACCGCCACTGCCACTGCCTCTCAGGCCAGATTGGTGACTCTGGTAGACCTCCTGTGGCCAGGGCGGGGGTAGAGGACTTCGTGGCAGCCTTCCATTGCGTCCAGCAGGCCCCAGAGAGGCATCACTAAATTTGGGGGCTGGTGTCTTCTTTGCTTTTGGGGGCCATCTGTCGCCTGGAGCAGTCTTGGTCTGAAGACCTGAAGTAGGCATGTGCTCTGGTGCGCTTTAAATATGGTGCCCAGAGCTAGGAAGTGCTGAGGTCACGACATGGCGAGAAAATCCAAGCCCGCCCACCAGCAACTCCATGAATACATTATTAATGAGGCAGGATGTACCGGGAATGGGATGATACGGCCCGATAATCCACCATTGTTGTCGACTTTTTTCGCGTCTGCTGCCACACTTAGCACAAATCTGGGACAATTCTGCCCGATCTTTCATTTCACACACTAATCCCCCTTGGCCCTGTGTGAGTGAGAATGCCATTCAGAATCAAATTAGGAGACATGTGTTGTGTTGGTGGTACATGATTTCCACTTATTTTTTAAAATAATTTTACAACAATCACATCTAAAAATTTTTAAATGTCTGCCAGACTAGGGTTACTAACTCTCCAGGATTGTCCAGAAATTGAAGATGAATCTCCTGGATACTGCTGTGAGCAAGACTGGGAGAAAAATCAAATGCTGTGTCTTTTTCATTGAATGTTTTTGAATATTTATTTGTACAGAGCTCGGGTATTGCTGAAAAGAGAGACATGTCGAAGCATTTCATCTTGCACTCATCAGGAAATTCTTGCTATTCCACTCTGTTGTTGTAAGCCTCGGGCTGCCAGTACTGGATTAGTGCTGCAAGACTGATTTCAGAATTGTCCGTTATCAATTAGGGTACCTGCCATTTCATAGTTTGATTGACAGCGCCAAGTGGTTATGGACTCCTTGAAATATGACAATGAATTCCAATGCTTGTTTTATAAGGGATTATGCAATTGAATAAAATGTTTTTTTTATTATAAGGGATAGTGTAGTTGAAGTAATGTAAATGCAGTAAATGGGTTTTTATGAATGACTGTTTTTTAAAATTTTTTCATGGAATGTGGGCTTCATCGGCTGGGCCAGCATTTATTGCCCATCCCTAATTGCCCTTGAGAAGGTGGTGGTGAATTGCCTTCTTGCAGTCCATGTGGTGTAGGTACACCCACAGTGATGTTAGGGAGGGAGTTCCAGGATTTTGACCCAGCAACAATGAAGGTAAGGTGATATTTTTCCAAGTCAGGATGGTGAGTGACTTGGAGGGGAACTTCCAGGTGCCGGTGTCCCTATCTATCTGCTGCTTTTGCCCTTCTAGATGGTAATGGTTGTGGATTTGAAATGTGCTGTTGAAGGAGTGTTGGTGAATTCCTGCAGTGCATCTTATAGATGGTACACACTGCTGCTACTGTGCATTGGTGGTGGAGGGGGTGAATGTTTGTGGATGTGGTGCCAACCAAGCGGGCTGCTTTGTCCTGGATGGTGTCAAGCTTCTTAAGTGTTGTGGGAGCTGCACTTATCCAGGGAAGTGGGGAGTATTCCATCACACTCCGGACTTGCGTCTTGTAGATGGTGGACAGGCTTTGGGGAGTCAGGAGGTGGGTTACTCGTCACATGGTTCCTAACCTCTGACCTGCTCTTGTAGCCACAGTATTTATATGGTTAGTCCAGTTCAGTTTCTGGTCAATGATAACCTCCAGGATGTTGATAGTGGGGGATTCAGTGATGGTAATGCCATTGCACATCAAGGCATGATGGTTGGATCCTCTCTTGTTGGAGATGGTCATTGCCTGACACTTGTGTGGCGCGAATGTTACTTGCCACTTGTCAGCCCAAGCCTGCTGCATTTGGACATAGATGGCTTCAGTATCTGAAGAGTCATGAATGGTGCTGAACATCGTGCAATCATCAGCGAACATCCCCACTTCTGACTTTATGAAGGAAAGTTATTGATGAAACAGCTGATGATGATTGGGCCGAGGATACTACCCTGAGGAACTCCTGCGGTGATGTCCTGGAGCTGAGATGACTGACCTCCAACAACCACAACCGTTTTCCTATGTGCTAGGTATGACTCCAACCAGCGGAGAGCTTTCCCCCGATTCCCATTAACCCCAGTTTTGTTAGGGCTCCTTGGTGCCACACTCGGTCAAATGCAGACTTGATGTCAAGAGCAACCTCACCTCAGGAGTTCAACTCTTTTGTCCATGTTTGAACCAATGCTGTAATGAGATCAGGACTGAGTGGCCCTGGCAGAACCCAAACTGGGCGTTAGTGAGCAGGTTATTGCTAAGGAAGTGCCGCTTGATAGCACTGTTGATGACCCCTTCCATTACTTTACTGATGACTGAGACTAGACTGATGGGGCGGTAATTGGCTGGGTTGGATTTGTCCTGCTTTTTGTGTACAAGACATACCTGGGCAATTTTCCACATAGCTGGGTAACTACCAGTGTTGTAGTTGCACTGAAACAGCTTGGCTAGGGGTGCGGCAAGCTCTGGAGCACAAGTCTTCAGTACTATTGCCAGGATATTGTCAGGTCCCATAGCCTTTGCACTGTCCTGTGCCTTCAGTCGTTTCTTGATATCACGTGGAGTGAATCGAATTGGCTGAAGACTGGCATCTGTGATGCTGGGGACCTCCGGAGGAGGCCGTGATGGGTCATCCACTCAGCACTTCTGGCTGAAGATTGTAGCAAATGATTCAGCCTTTTCTTTTGCGTTGATGTGCTGGGCTCCTCCATCATTGAGGATGAGGGTATTTCTGGAATCTCCTCCTCCAGTGAAGTGTTTAATTGTCCACCACCATTCATGAATGGATGTGGCAGGACTGCAGAGCTTAGATCTGATTCATTGGTTGTGGGATCGCTTAGCTCTGTCTATCACTTGCTGATTATGCTGTTTGGCACGCAAGTAGTCCTATGTTATAGATTCACCAGGTTGACACCTCAATTTTAGGTGTTGCCTGGTGCTGCTCCTGGCATGCCCTTTTGCACTGTTCTTTGAACCAGGGTTGATTCCCTGGCTTGATGGCAATGGTAGAGTGGGGGATATGCTGGGCCATGAGGTTACAGATTGTGCTCAGGCACAAGTCTGCTGCTGCTGATGGCCCACAGTGCCGCATGGATGCCTAGTCTTGAGTTGCTAGATCTGTTCAAAATCTATCCCATTTAGCACATTGGTGGTGCTACACAACACGATGGAGGGTATCTTCAATGTGAAGGTGGACTTCGTTTCCACAATGACTGTGCTGTGATCACTCCTACCGAAACTGTTGTGGACAGATGCATCAGCAGCTGGCATGTTGTTGAGTATGAGCTCATGTATGTTTTTCCATCTTGTTTGTTCCTTCACCACCTGCCATAGACCCAGTCTAGTAGCTATGTCATTTAGGAGCCGGCCAGCTCAGTAAGTAGTGGTGCTACCGAGCCACTCTTGGTGATGGACATTGAAGGCATTGAAGATAGACATTGAAAAAATAAAGCCTGCCATAGATACTCGGAACTTTATTTAGTCTCAGCACAGATGCTGAGGTCTGCCCATGGTGGGTACTGGTTGAGCTAGCATGGTAAGTTTAAAGGCAAAGTTGGGGGGCATGAGTTGGTACTAAGTTGAAATAGAGGCTATAAAAGGCAATGGATGGGCAGGGGCATGAATTGGCATGGAGGTTTTGAGGGGCCATGGGAGTGGGCAGAGGGGCATTTGTTGTCATGGAGGGTATCGGGGCCATGGGGGTGGGCAGAGGGTCATAGGTTGACCAGGAGAGTATGTAGGGCCATGGGGGGGTTGGCGTGAGCTATAAGTTGGCATGGATAGGGCATGGGGACAATGTGGGGTTTGAGGGATGAGGGCTGGAGGTCCGTTTTATTGTTTTTCTATTTTTATTTCAAACTTTGATATAGTGCCGGTACACCAAAGCAGGCTTTCTGCCCAGCCCACATCCTACACCCGGCATCTGGGATTGCTCGGCCCGACTATGAGGCAACCCGCTACCTTGGAATGAAAATCCAACCTTCCCGCCACTTTCTCCCAGGTTGGGTTTGCAGAGCTGGGAAATGTCCTGACTCTGCGCTCCCAGCCCAGGAGCAAAATTTCAGGCCTATGGATTCAAGTGCCGCTAAGGTACTTGAGCACTCCAGGACAGTAATGAGAAGGGGAGGCAGAACGATACTGCCTTTTGGATGAGGTTTTAAACTGAGGCCTGTCCTACCTCTCAAATAGTTGTAAAAGATCCTGTGACACCCTTTCAAGGAAGGGCTGGGCAATTTTCCCCAGTGTTCTTTCCAATATTTACCTCTCAATCAACATCACCAAAACACTTTCTCTGATCATTAGCTGATTGCTGTTTGGGGGAGCTTATTGTGCACAAATTTGCTCCCACATTGTCTACATTACAATTGTGACTACACTTGAAAACACACTTGTAAGGTTGTAAAGCACTATGGGATGTCCTGAGGCTTTGAACAACAGAATGTAAATGCAAATTCTTTCTTTCTTGCAAACGGTGATGAGATTAATGACCAAATAATCAGTTTCATTGGTGTTTGATGTTGATTGAGAGGTAAATATTGGCCAGGATACGATGGATAATTCCCCACTCCCCTTTGAAATAGTGACACAGGATTTTTAAGTTCAGCTGAGAGGGTGGACAGGCCCTTTGCCTGTTCCTAAACGATTGTGCAGCAGTGGTTGGCATCCAGAACCTTGATGGCACATTCTCAAGAACAACACTGATCTGCTGAATATGTTGTGATGAGATAAGAGGTGTTCACTGAGAGATTGGCATTGACATCGGAGAATGTGGAACTCAGTGTTCCGCAGCAAGACATTATCGAGACCATTCCCAGGAATGTTAGCTTTTTTTCGTCCCACTGCATGGGATTGGAGTTGGTAAATTGAAAAGCCAAATTGCTCTTGCTAATAGGTTTATATTGAATTTTTGGCCTGAGATAATCTCAGGGATGGAAAAGGGTTTTTGCAAACTTTCCCTGAAGTACTGCTTCAGGGCTGAACCAGAGTGTTCACAACTCCCATTTGACCCCAAGATGTGCTTCCAACTCCAATCTTCTCCATTGCCAAAACCATCTATATCCATCTCCATAACACTTCCCACTCTCTTCCCCTGCCTCATACATCTAATGTTGAACCATGCTTTTGATATCTCTAGCCTCTGCTGTCACAAAGCTATTAATGTATATAATGTTATTGGAGATTATTCTTTTAAAAATAGAGGGTTAGTCTGTGTGTGTATCTTAACTGGATTAAAGCCAACTAGTTTGGGTGCTCTGATGTGTACGAGTTTTGAGATGTAAGAGAGGTAGAGTGCATTTACATTTTGTTGAATAGAACATTTAAGAAGGGGAGTGAAATCTGGCACCTAGCTAGCAGAGACCAAGCAATATTTATATTACTAATAAAATTGGTACAATGAAAGGGGTTTTATTGTTAGAAGAGTTGGAGTTCAAAAAGGCTGGTGATACAGTGAGAATTTACATTCAATTAGATGTGCTAGGTATAACAGATAGCAGTTTCATGTGTGCAGGGCATAGGTAATGTTAGATCAAAGCCTCTAAGCCTACCACTGTGTCTGCAAATGAACCAAAGTGAAAGGAACCTCATTTTGAACTTGTAAGGTGAAAATGCTTTGCCTGGGTGTCTGCTTAAAGCCTATAGGTTGCTGTTGTCTTAATGGAGATTAGTTTGGGAGTTTGTTAAAAGTTATGATATTAGTAATTTGTAGCCATGTGTATATATTTAATTTGTCTAAGTTAATAAATGTCTCATGTAGTTTGATATAAAAAACCTCTTGAGAACTGGTGTCTGATCCCTGAATTTAGAACTGCATCTCAAACATACCATTTAAAAATATAGGTTATGACAGTTATTTTAAGTTTCCCTCTGGGATTTTTAAATAACTCAGCTTTACCAACTGCTGTGACATAACACCACTATTCAAAGGTTATTCTGTTCACCTTCTATCTCCCAGCCTTCATAAACTTTTCCTCGTAAACTTTGCCTAAAACTCTGCTGTCCATGTCCTGACTTACACAAAACCCTGTTCATCCATCATCCAGTGCTTGCAGACCTACGTTGGCTCCCAGCCCAATAACACTTGGAATTTAACTTTCTCATCCTCATACTCCCTCCTTGATCTCGCTCCTCCACATCTCTGTAACAGTCCTAGAACCATTCCACATAAACCAAACATGGAAGGATGGTCTCCCCTTTGGCACTTGTAGTTGGGAAAGACATAGGGCTGGATTTTACCAACACCCAGTGGTAAGAGCGCAGGTGTGGGGGCGCTGGTAAAATAGTAGGGAGCTAAGTCGGGATGGCTCCCCGCCACTTTCTCACTACTGGGGAGCTCTGCATAATTAACGGCCCAATTTTGGGCAATTTTATGAGTCCAACAGTGGAGCACACCCTCACCACTACTTTTCTCATTCATGCCCTTCGCACCATCACACTTGATCACTCAAATGGTCTCCCGGCCAGCCTCCCATCCCCGCCCTCTATAGACACCAGCTCACTGAAAACTCTGCTTGTATCCCATCCCAACCCATCCCATCCCACCTCATCCTATGTCTGCCTGCTCATCAGATCCATTCCTGCTGATCTACGGTAGCTTATAGTTTCCCTAGTGCTCAGATTTAAAACTCTTGGTTTTATCTTCATATTTATATCCCTCCATGACCTCATCTGTCCCTCCCTCCAAAATCTACTCTGGCCCTACATTCTCCACGTCCACCTCTGTTCCTCTGACATGAGCCTCTTTTATGCATCTGCCATCTTTCTCTTATCTTTGTCTTCCCATTCTTGCCTGTTCCTTTAAATGTCTAGATCCCAATTTCTGGAATTCCCTTCTGGAACCCAATACGATCTCAGTAGAGACCGATAACTTTTAAAAAGAGATGAACTTCCTGGCAACTGACAGAAGGTATTGCAGGACAAGATGTCACACTTTGGAACATTTACAGTAATAAACAAACTAAAATCAACATAGATCAAACATTGGAAACATTAACATTAACCGGCAGCTTACACACCAAACTAAAGAAAAGGTATTTGCACATTAACTAATTAACATTTTTACTTTACACCACACTCCTGCCAGATGGGTAGCAATACAAGATTAAGGGAAGAATTTCCCCCTGTTGGGAGGGGAAGTGCAGGAGCGGGTGCATGTGAGCGCGCCTCCGATCAGCGCCCTCAATCGGGGGTGTGCCGCTATTTTACGTGGGTGGGCCAATTAAGGTCCACCCAGCATGACGTCCGCCAGGAAGCACTATGCACTCCCTGTACGGGGTGGGGGGGGCAGATTCCCTCAGCCGAGAATACGCTCTTTTGCGCATGCTCATGAAATAGCGCACAGATCTCCCTGAAGCTAAATGCTGCCTCAGGTAGATCGGCGCCAAATTTAAAAATGGTGAAGGGGCAAAAATAAAACTTCCCTGACATGTCCCCTCATATGACACTGTCATATGAGTTGGGACATGTCCATCACTTTTAATCAAACATTTATTAAATTTTTAAAGACCCTCATGAAACCTCTTCCCACCCGTGGCTGAGGTTTCATGCTTTTTCTGAAGCCCGCCAGGGCTCCAGGCCTGCCCGCCAACCTTAAGGTGGACAGGCAGGTCCATTAGTGAGCTTAATTACTTTTTAAATGGCCTCAATAGGCTGTTAACAGGTTGGCGGGTGCACAGCTGATTCGGCTGCGCCCCCGCCGACCTGAAAATTGAAATGACGCGGGGTGACATTGGGAGTTCTGCCCGACATCATCCCGCGTCATCTTACACGTCGGCAAGCGGCCCCGCCCCCCCCGCCCTGCTCACCAACCTCAATATCCTGGCTTAAGTCTCAATGTTCTCCCAGCTTCCAACAGGCTCCCTCCTCCCCGATACGTCAGATTGAATCTTCCAGTGTCCTTTGAAAATCGATTCATTCAGCTGGATTGCCCCATAACTGACGTTCACCAACAAGGCCCACCTTGGTGACTCCTTGTTCCTTAAATCTCAAAACATCACATCAATCCTGTTTTCTTCATTTTGAACAGAAAACCAACTTTTCCAAGCATTCTGTTTCGTTGTTAACACAATCCAAGGGGAGACGGTGGCATAGTGGCTACAAGAGTAGGTCAGAGCCTGGGAATTCAGTGGTGAGTAACTCACCTCCTAACTCCCCAAAGCCTGGAAATAATGATCATACTAACACTGCCTGGAGACTGACCTATGTGATCTATAACTGAAAATCGAGTGATAGATTTCATGCCTGGGACAGCTGATTTGTGAAACACTGAAACTCAGAGACAAAGGTTTTACTGATGTGAGGGGAAGCAGCAGTTACTGCTGTGAAGAACAAAATGAACTGTTTCTATTTTCTTTATTCTTTCATGGGATGTGGGCGTCGCTGGCAAGGCCAGCATTTGTTGTCCATCTCTAATTGCCCTTGAACTGAGTGGCTTGCTAGGCCATTTCAGAGGGCAGTTAAGAGTCAACCACACTGCTGTGGGTCTGGAGTCACATGTAAGTCAGACCAGCAGATTTCCTTCCCTATTATTAGTGAACCAGATGGGCTTTTATGACAATCGATGAAAGTTTCAGGGTCACTATTACTGGGAATAGTCTTCAACTCCGTTTAAATTCCACTAGCTGCTGTGTAAATACAAGTTATTGTAAAGGGTCTAGCCTGTCAAGAGAAAATATAGGAGATTAAACGTTATAGTCTAGAAACAACTGAGTTAAGTGGGGAGAACAGCTTTTTGAATCAAAGCACATAAAATGTTATCGATAAGATAAACCCAGATAATCATTTTAAAATATTCTAAAAAAAAGAACCAAAGAACATAAATGGAAATTAGTGAGAAGTAATTTTTGAGCAGTTAGGAAAAATCCCTTTATTAAGAGTGATGTGTTTGGAATCCAAGCAAAGTGACAGAGGCAAAACATTTAGAACTCAGCAGAATTCTGTGATGTCCAGGAATGTGTCAATAATTACAGGGTGTTCTGGGAATGTGTCAGTATTTACAGGCAATCCTCAGCAGTATGTGAATATTTGGCAGGAGGTCCCTGGGATTGTATTAGTGCTTAAAGGGTCCTAGGGGTATGCCAGTATCTGTTAGGGGATCCCCGGGTGTGTGTGTCAGTTATTACATGGGACAGGGTTTTGCCCTTGGCGTGACAGCTCAGTGGGGGGGGTGGGCAGGAAGCTGGCTGCTGCCAGCGATTGGGCCCAGGAGGTGATTTCAGGCCAATTCAGGCCCTCCCTGCCTCAGGGAGATGAACTGATTTGAAAAAAAAATTAAAAATTTGATAAATGTAATGAAACAAGTCCCCTCATGAGACTCTGTCACATGAGCAGGGACATGTTATTTATGAAAAGTTAAAGTTTTTATTTAATTTTTATTTGCTTTTGGAAACCTCATTCCGCCCATGGACCATGGATGAGGTTGCCAAAAAAATGCAAAGGCTGCTTGCCCTTTTCTCGTGCCCGCCAACCAAATTTACTTCAATTACCTTTTAAATGGCCTCAATATACACTGCTGACTCCAGTGCCTGCCTGCCAACCGAAATATTGTGAGAGTGCGCAATGACGTCGGGACGCTCACCCGACATCATCACGAATCATTTTACGCTCGGTCAGGTCGGGCGCAGGCCCGCCCACCGAGCTAAAAATTTTACCCATGGTGTCCCCGGGAGCATGTCAGCATTTGCAGTCGCAACACAAAGGTTTGAAGACCATTGAAATTTGAAGAATGTGGTTTGATGGGCTGACTGGGATTTTTCTCAGCCTTAACACTTACTTCCTTCTTTTTAGAAGGAAGATGAAACTTCACAAGAAATACAAGTTATACTTCATTTCAGTCTTTATTGTGTTCATTTGCATTAAACATGGTTGCTATTTGCATACCACAAATTATATAATTTAAAATGGATATGGCGAGAGGGTTGGGGTACTGCATAATATTGTGTTTCTGAAGGAATCTTATTTGCACACATTTCTGCCTTTGGTTTTCATTCAGTCCCTATTATGGGAAAACCTATAAACTGCGTCTGTATAAAGCCCCCTTTGTTAAATTGCACTTGCCTACACCTGATGATCCTGCTTCCTGAAATGTGGGCTTTTTGTGTACATTTGGTTTGATACTCCATATATTCTTAATTTAGTGACACTCAATTGCTCCCATTACCAGCGATCAGGATCATATTGAGTTGTTAAGCTGTTTAATTTGCATGAATTCATCAATCAGTCCACTGGATAAATTCCCATCAGCAGTAATTTATCAGATGAGGAATATGGGAGTTGGCAATCTTTAAATTGGTGGCATTCCATGGGTTGTGTTATGAATGATGGACTTTATAAGACAGTTATGTGTGAAACTGTCTCCATTAATACATGGTAAAATAGAGTTTGGAGAGAGGGAATGTGACTTCCTATGGTATTTGCCTGGAGACAAACCCATCTTACCTGGTTGTTATGGAGACAGAAACTCAAATCAAAACTTACTGAAAGTAAAGTGCAAGTGTTAACACCTTGACACAATGTAGGAGGCAGCTGGCCTTGGCATATACAGACTCACAGATTCCCATAGTCAGTCAGACAGCGAGATTTGGGGAAGAGAAGTCACACAGTTGCTTTTTTGTCAAGCAGGAAAAAGGATTGTTTTGTGGTTAACCACCAAGCAGAATGCTGATGAGGATAGATTCCCAGTTTGAAGAAACAAAACTTGTGGAGAGTTAAAGACCAAGCAGTCTCCAGAGGGTGCCTTCTACTGGAAGTCCATTCAATTATGCTCAGAAGATTGAGTGTTTAAAAAGACACTGGAAAATTTACCCTTGGTGGTGGGGCAGGGAACAGAGATCCTGTTAAAGCTAGGAGGAGAGTGGGACTTTAAACACAAGAGTACATTTCTGCTGAGAGTGTGATGTAATGTGCACCCTGTCACGAATGTATAATAATTCTCATAATGTTATCGTGATTTATTATAAAAGTAGGTTAATAGTGGGGTTTGGAGCTTTTCTGTGTGTATGATTTAATTGAATTGGAGACAGCTAGTCTGGGGGCTTTTGACCCATCAAAAGAAGATGGATTTGAAATGCTAAATACGTAAACATGGCTGAAGTCTTAGGATGCAACGTGAGGAGAATTTGCATTTGTAGATACATCAGGGCAGTTTGAATTTCAGAGAAGCTAGGCCAAACATTGTGTTTATTTTTCCCAAAGGCTATTGACAATATTCACACCATGAATGAGGCTATGTGTCAGAAAGGGCATTGTAAGATCTAACTGAAGTGTGAGAAGCCTCCAGTATTTGTGCATTAAGCTTGCTGTCTACAGAAACTGAAGCTAGGAAAAGCTACTTTGAATTCTACTGTCCAGGGTGTTGTGTTAATTTTCTGGAATCTGTCTGAAATCTATTTTTTTTTACTGTTACCTTAATGGGGGTGTAACTGGAAGCCAGATTAATTAGGAGTTTTAGGAGATATTATAGTAGTAATTTGTAGACCTATGTATGTGCTTGAAATCTTTTCTGTTGTTAATAAATGTTTAATTTAGTTTTCTAAAAAATACTCTGAAGTCGTGATGGAGTTATTATTTCTGAATTCAGGACAGGCATCTCAAATTAAATACAAATTGCAAAACAGTTGTGATTGCACGATCAAGTTTCCTGCCTGGATTTGATCCACCTGGTACACATCATCTGCTGCATCATAACAACCCATGTTGTGTGCTTTTCAGTTGTGTTCAGGAGTTAATAGTGTTTAGTATAGTTCAGTCAATCGGTTTCTTACTAAGTAATGTTTTGTCAATGTTGATCTTAGTTTGTTTGTCACGGTAAAAATCTTAAAATGTGAAATCCTGTTGTGCAATTCTTTGCTTTGGTTACTGAAAAATTCATATCTCTATTGAAAAGTTATTGGCCCCTTCCGGGATCATAAGAGCTGTCTATAGTTACTGCTGAAACAGACATTCAATATAGAGGTAAGTCATGGGTTAAAAGAGAAGGAATTTGCAATTATATTGCATCTTTCATGCACCCAGGAGAACCTACTCAAGTACCTTTGAAGCATAGCCACTGTTGTAATGTAGGAAATGCAGCTGTTAACTTGTGCGCAGCAAGGTCCCGCAAACAACAATGTGACAATGACCAGATAATCAATTTTAAAAATTATGTTGGTTGATGGTTAAATATTGGCCAGTGAGGTATGACTTCTGCCACTATAAGGTTTTCCAATTGATCCAACTTATACCTACCCCTTCCCCCATTAACTTCAGTTTCTCGAGTGCTCTTGTGTAGATCTAGGCTGGAACAAGGTCTGTAATCTGGTGGAGCCTGAACTGGGTTTTGATGAGCAGGTTATTGGTGAGTAGGTATCATTTGATGGCACTATTGATTACTTCTATCATTTTACTGATGATTAGGAGGAAACTAATAGGGCAGAATATTGAGTTTGGTGGGAGGGCGCACGCCTGACTCAGCCAAGTGTGAAATGATGCACGATGACATCGGGTGAGCGTCTCATCATGTAGTCCTGCGATATTTTGTTCAGTGGGGGTGCGCCAGAGTCAGCAGTGTGTCCGCTGACTATTAAGGCCATTAAAAAGGTAATTAAATTCAAATTTATGCTCCCCATCCAACCTTACAGTTGGCGGGCAGGTGAAAACGCCAAGCAATCTTTACACTTTTTAGGAAACCTCATCCACAGGCGGGATAAGGTTTCCTAAAGCAAATAGAAAAAATAAAATTTTACACTTGAATTAAAAATATGTCCCTACTCATGTGGCAGAGTCACATGAGGAGATGTGTTTTATGACATTTTTATTTTGTTCATTAGTTTTTTTATACAGCACTTCATCTCCCTGGGGCAGCTCTGTGCCTCTAGGAGATTGATGTGCTCTTTTGCGCGCATGCCGATCACGTGTGGCGATCAGCTTCCCGACTGCCCCTGCCAAGCATGCCTGCCAAGGGAAAAATCCTGCCCATGGAGTAGTAAACTTTTCCCTCTTTTTTTGTGGGTAGGACATGCTTGTTTTTATTACATTTTATGATGGATGCCAGTGTCCTTAAATTTATTCTTTTGTGAGAGGTGGGCGTTGATGGCAAGGCCAGCATTTGTTACACATCCCTAATTGCCCTTTAACTAAGTAGATTGCTAGGCCATTTCATAGGGCAGTTATGAGTCAACCTCATTGCTGTGGATCTGGAATCACATGTAAACCAGACCAGGTAAAGATGGAGATTTCCCCCCCTAAAGGACATTAGTGAGCCTGATGGGTTTTTACAGTAATTGATGATAGTTTCACGGTCACCATGATTCCAGTATTTTTTAAAAAATTAATTGAATTTAAATTTCACCAGATGCCATGGTGGAATTTGAACCAAGTGCCCAGAGGATTAGCTTGAGTCCCTGGATTACTAGCCTAGTGACATTACCTCTATGCCACCATCTCCCCATTGAAATTGCTTAAAAGCTAGATCTGATGATCAGGGTTGTACTAAGCAGTATAGCTGTGATACTATTCCTGCCCATAACTTTGCATACTTCTTAATGTCCCATGCTGTGAATCCAACTGATGTAGAACTTAGCTGTCAGTAAGGCTGTGGTACCAAAAACAAAACCCAGAAACTTTTTTGAATGCCACCCCAATTCCAAAGAACTTAACAGGGGGCATTAAAGGGCAAAAACGACTGAATTGTCTTGGTTTGAGAGGATGCAGATTGAAAAGACCACTTGCATTTATAATGCACCTTTCACAACCTTAGGATGTCCTAAAGTGCTTTCCAGCCAATGAAGTACATTGTACCAAGTAGTTACTTCTGTAATGTAGGAAATATGTAAGACATTTTTGTGCAATGAATGATCAGACAAATCAGTTTTTTTTAAGTGATGATTGTTGAGGATAAATTCCCCTGTTCTTCTTTGAAATAGTACCTTGCCACCCTTTACATCCACCCAAGCAGAAATACAGAGTTTGCGTTTAACCTCTCATCCAAAATGCAACACCTTAAAACACTGCAGCATTCCCTCAGTACTACACTGGACGTAAGATCTGGAGCAGGGCTTGAACCTTCAACTTTTTGATTCCGAGATGATGGAGGTACCGACTGAGCCAAGGCTGGTACCTTTGTTCTTGGGTGTGCATGTTAAAAAAAACCACACTAGAATGGAGATTATGTGCTCGAGTACCTCTGGTAGAATCTGTGGGACTAGAAAAATGAGCGATAGATTTCTGAATAGGAAACACAGTTGTGTTTTCTTACAAACTGACTGTGGGCTGGCCTCTGTTGTAATGCATTTACTGTCAAGCTTTTACTCAGTGGCTGAAAGCTGGTTTCAATGCATGTGAAGATGCATTGAAGCCTTTTTACTAATGAGACATTTATGTCTCATCTGGAAAATTTATTGTGTCTTGTACCTTTTTCAAATAAATTGTTACGGACCAAAGTGAAAGTCAATCAGATTTTCAGGCTATTATTTCCCTGAAAATTCAGGGTTGAATGCACATCATTCTTAATTACTGCGGGGAATTTTCTTCCCATATTGTTGACGCAATAAATGCTCTTTACAACAAAAAAATAACTGTGGAGCACTCGGTAATTGTAGCCCATTTCTGAGCATATTTCATTTAAATTGGAGTGGCAAGAAGAGGTTTATTTCCGACATAGTTTGGAAAGTACTGATGCAGGAAAAAGCCTTAGAAAGGATAATGGACCCTGGTTCTTGTAATTGAATAAAGTAGAAATGTGAGGAAATTTGCGACCATTAATTTTTACAGGGTGTGAAAATCCATGCTAAAGGTCATGTGTATTTCAAGCTGGGTTTCTCCTGTGGGGCTGTGATTTAATTCAGATCGCCATTAACATGGGGGAATATGCTCCACTGTTTCACTGAAATTAAATTACTTCAGGGGAGGGGATTCTAATGAACAAGCATTTAAATGATCTATGTCCAATCAGCCCAGTTGTCTCAGCAAGAGTGGCCAAATAAATGTCTCTTCTTAGCAATCATGGTCTGACAGCACGCTATTGCCAGTTAGATCTGCATTCACAATTATTCCATTTAGAGCTTTTCTTGTTCCTGAACAGTTAAAAAGACATCCTTTGAGAGTTAGATTATTACTGCTGTGCCATCCTCTCTCTCCTTCATTGTCTCCTTTACACTCTGTACTAACATTGATCAATATTAACGCGTATATCTGCTTACCATATTACAAGGCACTAACTGATCTCCCTTGGTGTGGGATGTAGGGGTAAGGATCATTTTGAGCCATAAGGGATTTAGGGTTAGTGGATAATTGAACCAGGGAAAGCACTTGCAATTCAACCACAGCTTTAAAGTTTTATACATGCTGTTCTTTTCTTCATCACCCCACCATAGACGGCAGGTCTTCAGCTGCCATAACCTTAAGCTCTGGAATGCCCTGCCTAAATCTCTCCACTTCTCTCTCTTACCCTTTAGATGCCCCTTAAAACCTACCTCTTTGACCAAACATTTGGTCACTGGTATTAATATTGCCTTATGTGACTCGATGCCAAATTATTTCTGATATTTACTCCTGTGAAGCGCCTTGGAATGTTTTATTATGTTAAATGTGCTACATAAATGCAGGTTCTTCTTGTATGTCTGCATTTACAATGGGCTGAAATCACTCTGTAAATAACAGGGCATGCTTGCAGAATTTTAGTGTAGGATTGATGTGTATTGCACTTCACTGCCTACAATTGTAACGCATTCTGCCTTTTGCACCGTTCCATTTGACTATTTGTGTCACACTTGGCTTAATGCTTTCTAAATGTATTTGTTGCACTTTAGCTCCGACTGAATCCTTCTAATACCTGAGGTCTGTGAGAGTCATGTCTCTTGCCCAAGCTTTCCTTCTGCCACCTTCCACACTCTTAGCACATATGAAGTTCTGATGATCTGGCTTGCTCCTGCCATCTCTTCACTCCCGTGCATAGTGTTGGTTGTTTTCTGCCTTATTCCTTGATTCAGGATAAGCTTTTCTGAATCCCTGGCTGTGTCCCAGTGTAGGCAAAAGTGCATTAAACACAACACATCTAGTCCTGGTTGAAAACATGGCAATAGGGCCTTAGAGGGAGCAGACAGGGGGATGCCCAGCAATGAATTCCCAACAGTAAGCTAAGAGCCCCAACTTGGCTATTTAAGATATATACTGCACTTATAGCATTACAGTATTAGCACACCAAATAACAGTGATAAGGTTTCCAGCTCAGTGCTGGGGGAAATTGCTATTCTAACAGTTCTAAACTGTTTTAGCTGGAAGCTGGTGGACACCATTATGATCTACACAAACCACATCTGCAGTAAGTGTCTGCAGCTTGACAAACTTAGGCTCCGAGCTGATGAGCTAGGGTCCGATCTTCGGACACTGCGATGCATCAGGAAGGAGAAAGGTCACCTGGATATTTTGTTCCAGGAGGCAGTCACACTACTTAGACAAAGTTCTTCAGGTTTTTCCCGTGGGCAGGAGTATAGGAGGGTGTGACTATGAGTGAGGCAGATATGGGAATCCAGAAGGTGCCTCAGCCCTTGCTATTGTCCAACAGGTTCAAGGTTCCTGTAGCTTGTGTGGACAAGAGCAGCAACTGCAGCGTGGATGTGCAAACTGACCACAGCACTATGGTGTGAGAAATTCAAGTTGGGGGAGTAAAAAGTAATGTAGTTGTAGTAGGGGACAATATAATTAGGGATATAGATACTGTTCTCTGAAACCAAGAGCATGAGTCCCAAAGGCTATGTTGCCTACCCAGTGAAAGGTTAAGGGCATCTCCTCAGGGTTGGAGAGGAACTTGGAATTGGAGGGGAAGGATTTAGTTGTTAGGGTCCATGTGGGTATTAACAGCATAGGAAGGATGTAGAAAGAAGTTCTGCGGAGGGAGTACGAGCAGCAAGGAACTAAATTAAAAAGGAGAACCACAAGGGTAATAATCTCTGGATTACTTCCTCAGCCATCAGTAAACTAGATAAGCAAATAAGATTAGAGATTTGAATGCGTGGTTCAAAGATTGGAGTGGGAGAAATGGGTTTCGATTCATGAGACCTTAGCACCAGTACAGGGAAAAGGAGGGAGCCGTACCGTTGGGCCAGCCTTCACCTGAACCACACTGGGACAAGTGTACTGGTAACTCGTATAATTAGACTGTAGAGAGGGCTTTAAACTAATTGCTGGGGGTGGGAAGGGGTTTGGGGGCGCACATGAGGGGAGATTTGGTAAGTTAAAAAGAAAGGACAAGGCAATAGTGCAGGGTTGCAATATGGCTAATAATCACCAGCATTTTACAGGAAGTGACAGAACATAAAAGTGCACTAGCAAATAAGGTCAGAGTAGGCAAAAATGGTTAAAAAAGAGAATTAAAGACTCTTTATCTGAGTGCACATGGCATTTGTAACAAACTGAATAAATTGATAATCCAAAAAGAAATAAATGAGTATAATATGATAGCAATTATAGAGACAAGGTTGCAAAACAACAATGTCTAGGATTTGGATATTCAAGCGTATTTGACATTTCAGAAGGATAAGGAAAAAGGAAAAAATGTTGGTTGGTTCTATTAATAAAGGATGGGATCAGTGCAGTAGTGAGAAATGATCTTGGCTAGGGGATCAACATGTAGGATCAGTTTGGGTGGAGATAAAAAATAGCAAAGGAAAGAAGTCACTGGTGGTAGTGACTGTCAGGCCCCCTAACAATCGCTACATTGTAGGACAGAGCATAAGTCAAGAAATAATAGGGGCTTGTAAGAAAGGTATTGGAATAATTGTGGGAGATTTTAATCTTCATATAGATTGGACAAATCATGTTGGCAAAAATAGCTTGAGGATAAGTTCATAGACTACATTCAGGGCACTGTCTTAGGACACTATTTTCTGGAACCAACCATGGGAAAGACTATTTTAGATCTTGTAATGTATAATGAAACAAAATTAATTAATGACCTCATAGTGAAGGATCCTCTAGGTAAGAGTGATCATAACATATTTTGAATCCAGTTTGACAGTGAGAAACCTGGGTCTGAAACTACTGTCTTAAACTTAAATAAAGGCAATTGCAAAGGTACGAAGAAAGAGTTGGCAAAAGTCGATTGGGAAAATAGTTTAAAAATGTAAAATGGTAGATAAGCAGTGGCAGACATTTAAAGAGATATTTCTTAACTCTCATCAAAGGTATATTCCGTTGAGAAAGAAAGATACCATGAGAAGGATGCACCATTCATGGATAACTAAGGAAGTTAAGGATAGTATCAAATTGAATGAAAATATATAAAATTCTGCAAAGATTAGTGGTAGTCCAGAAGATTGGGAAAATTTTAGACATGGAAAATAATAATGAGGGAGGAATTGAAATATGGGGGAAAACTAGCAAGAAATATAAAAAGACAGTAAAACAGTATTTAAAAAGTGTAGCTAAAGTAAGCATTGTTCCTCAGAGGATGAGGCTGGGAATTAATAACGTGAAATAAGGAAATGGCAGAGGCTTTGAACAAGTATTTTTATTTGTCTTCACAGTAGAAGATACAGAAAGCATCCCAAGAATACAGTAGTAGAAAATCAAAGTAAAAAGGGAAGGAGAAATTTAAACAAAATCATGATCAGTCGAGAAAAAGTGGACTACAGGCTGACAAGTCCCCCTGGACCTGATGGCCTTCATCCTAGTTCTTATAGGAAGTGGCTGTAGAAATAGTGAATGCATTGGTTATAATCTTCCAAAATTCCCTACATTCTGGAAAGGTCCAAGCAGATAGGAAAGCTGCAAATTTAACATGACAATTCAAGGAAGAAGGGAGTCAGAAAGCAGGAAACCATAGGATAGTTAGTCCAACATCTGTCATTGGGAAAATACTAGAATCCATTATTAATTAAGTAGTAGCAGGACACTTAGAAAATCATAATACTATCAGGCAGAGTCAACATGGTTTTGTGAAAGGGAAGTCATGTTTGACACATTTTTTAGAGTTCTTTGAGGATGTAAAGAGCAGGGTAGATAAAGGGATACCAGTAGATGTAGTGTATTTGGATTTCCAAAAGGAATTCAATAAGGTGCCACATACTGCACAAGATAAGAACTCATTGGGATGTTTTTCCTACATTTAAGGTGTTATGAATATAAGGTGTTGCGCTGAGTTTTAAGGTCTCTGTGTGTTTAGCTCAGCCAGAGAGCTATATGTCGCATTATGTACAGACTTCATGAACAAAATACAACAAAACAAAAAACTTCTACAAAAGCAAAACACTGAAACACTGCAGATGTTGGAAATCTGAAATAAAATAAAAAGAATTCTGGAAATACTCAGCAAGTCAGGGACATCTGTAGAGTGAGAAATCAAGTTAATATTTTAGGTCAATGACCTATCATTAGAACCAGAAAATGTTAGAGATATAATGTGTTTTATGCAAAGCAGGGAGAGCTGGGAGGAGAGGGAAGGATGAAAGGGAAGGTCTATGATAGGGTGGAAGGCAGGCAAGATTCAATGACAAAAGGGATGATGGTGCAAGGAAAACGAAGAACGTAATGGTATGAGTAAAGAAACAAAAGATGGGTCTGGAGGAAATGTAAATGGGAAAGCAGAATCATCACCAGCAGCTGCTGTCCGAAAAAATGTGGGCAGTGGTTATGATCTAAAATTGTTGAATTCATTGTTGAGTCTGGAAGGCGGTAAATTGCCTAATCAGAAGATGAGATGCTGTTCCTTGAGCAAAGAGCTTCATTGGAACAGTGTAAGAAGCTGAGGACAGAGGCACCAGGGCAGGAGTTGTTGCACAAAATGATTTGATTTCCCCAGTGTAAAGGAGGCCACATCCTGAGCAGAAAATGCACTATACTAAATTGAAAGAAGTGGAAGTAAATCACTGTTTCACCTAAAGGGAGTATTTGGGACCTTGGATGGTAGAAAGGGAGGAGGTAAAAAGGCAGGTGAATCATCTCCTGTACTTGCATGGGAAGGGTCCATGGGTATTGGGAGTGAATAAAGAGTGGACCAGGATATCATGGGGGGAATGGCCCCATCGGAATGTTGAAAGTGGAGGAAAGGGGAAGAGGAGTTTGGTGGTGGTATCACACTGGAGCTAGTGAAAATGGTAAAGGATGATCCGTTGTATGTGAAGGGAGATGGGGTAGAAGGTGAGGTCAAGGGGAACTCTATTATGGTTCTGGGAGGCTAGGGAAGGAGTGATAATAGAATTGCAGGAAATGGGATGGACATCGTTGAGAGCCCTGTCAACCATGGTGGGGGGCAATCCTTGATTTAGGTAAAAAGAAGACACATTGGAAGTGCTGGAAGGTTGCATTGTCAGAATAGATGTGACCAAGATGGAAAAACTGGGAAAATGGAATATAGTCCTTACAGGAAGGAGGGTGTGAGGAAGCATAGTCAAGGTAGCTGTTGGAGTCTGTGGGCTCATTTAGAGAATGTTGTCTGGTGGCCTATCCCCAGGAATGGAGACAGTGAAGTCGAGTCTTGACAAAGGAGAAAACAAATAGTCATGATTGGAAGAAATCAGTTCTGTGGGACAAGAACAGGCTGAAATGATGGGTCTACTAAGGCAGTCCTGTTTGTGGATCTTGGATAGGAGGTAGAAGCAGGTTGTATGGGGTTGCAGAGGCAGGAATGAGGTTGGAGGCTTAGAAGGGAGATCTCCTGAGGAGATGAGGTCAGTAACAGTGTTGGAAATGATGGCTTGATGTTCGGTGGTGGGGCCATGGTCCAGGGGAAGGTGGAAGGAAGTATTGGCAGGTTGCCATTCAGCCTCCGCTATGTAAAGTTTGGTTCAAAAACCAACAACAACATCAGCCTTGTCAGCAGGCTTAATGACAATGTCAGGATTGGACCTGAGAGAACAGAGTTATTAATTATGAAGGAGGTGGTTAGAGTGGGTGAGGGGGACAAAGAAATTTGGAAGATTGATGTAAAAATCTCCTGCTCTCTGGTTACTATACTGTTTGGTTGGTGCACACATTTTTTTGGAAAACTATGCCTCAGTATAGTTAAAGGGCTTTGGAGGACTTGCCAGTTAACTGGCTTCTGGAAGGTGTGTGCACTTTGTATTGTAAATGTCTCAATTGAATAGAATGTCATTCTTCCAACATTAGAGTGTTGCAAGCTCCCTAGCAATCAGTTTCAGCTTCAGCATTTTATCATGATCCCATTTTTACAAAAGTTTTTTGCATCAAAACAAAATGGGGCATTTTGTGTCTGGGGAGTGAACATTCATTGAACAGCGAATTATGTACTGGCATCTCAAACCAAGGACTTGTTAACAATATTAGACTATTAATTATTGAACTATTAAGCAAACATTGATATTTTTCCATGTCAATTTTTCCCCTCCTCTTTTCCTGTCACAAAAGCTGTTGATTCTTGTTGAGATGTGGATTCACTGAAATCTCTAGTGCTTTGATACCTCAGCCAAGCATCTATTGTTCACACATTGAGTCAAGGTCATTGTGTCAAGAAGCTGTTTGATTCAGCTGGCGGATGAAGGACCATTGCACGGTTTTAGTCCTGGCTTCACCAAATGTCTGCATGTGCAGGAAAGATAGAATTTGCATTTATATAGCATCTTTCACAATCCCAGAATGTCCCAAAGTACTTTAAAGTCATTGAAGGCCTTTTGAAGTTTAGTCACTTTTGTAATTTTCTTTCGTTTGTTCTTGGGGTGTGGGTGTCTCTGGCAAGGTCAGCATTTGTTTCCCACCCCTAATTGCCCTTGGGACGTTGGTAGTGAGCTGCCTTCTTGAACCACTGCAGTCCATCTGGGAGTTCCAATATTTTGATCCAGCAATAGTGAAAGAACAGCAGGATGGTGGGTGACTTGGACGGTAAATTGTAGGTGGTGGCATTCCCTTGTGACTGCTGCCTTTGTCCTCCTAGGTGATAGGGGTCAAGGGTGTGGAAGGTGCTGTCAAAGAAGCCTTGGCAAATTGCTGCAGTGTAATGTAGGAAACAGGGCAGCAATTTGTGCCCATCAAACTCTCACAAAAAACAATGTGATCATGACCAGATAATCTGTTTTAGTGATGTTGGTTGAGGGATGAATATTGGCCAGGACACGGGAGAGAACTCCCCTGCTCTTCTTCGAAATAGTGCCTTGCGATCTTTTGCAAAACCTGAGTTCAGACAGGGCCTCCGTTTGACAGCTCATGTGAAGCAGACCACCTCGGACAGTGCAGCACTCAGAGATCCAGCAGGTGTCAGCTACAGTGGGGGTTTCTTTCTTTCCCTAAGTCAGAGGCCCAGAGGTGAATTGTACCATTCATAGCACTACTGCTAGTGCAGAAACTGGCTAAAATTCACAGAATATCCATAAACTTTCTCATTGGTATCTACTGCTATTACTTGGTCTATGGGAAGACACAATAACCTATGACCTACCATGATGTTCCTACTCTAATATCTTTTACACCTATAAAGCTGCCCTTGTCCAATACTCCCGCAACCCCTGACCCATTCCCAACCTTTTCCCACCTCCCCACCTAAACCATTCCCAGTCCCTCAGGGCCCAGAGTCCAGAATTAAATAACACTTCAAATGTGAACAGTTGTCAAGTACATTTAAATGCATTTAGGACTAACGGATTGGCAGGAAGTTGAGAAATTGGTACGATGAGTTAGATTGGAAGCTGGAATTCCTTTCCTAAACCTCTTCTTTCTCTTGTTCTCTCTCTCTCCTCCTTAAAATCTATGTTTTTGACTGAGTTTTTGATTACCTGTCTTTACATCTCAAGTGGCTCTGTGCCAAATTTTGTTTATTTACCCTTCCATAAAATGGTTCTATGTAAATGCAAGTTTTGACTATAAGCATAGCAACGTTTCTTGGCCTACCATATCACATCCTCCCAGATCCTTGCCCCTCCACCACACCCCACTACCCCACCCCGCAACCTAAAATGCTGCAAGAACCCCAGGACAGTTTCTTTTTATTTACTCTATCAAAGTTCTTCAACATCTCTATTAAATCTCCTAAATAGTCTTCTGCGCTCTAAGGAGAACTATCCCCAGTCTCTCTACATAACTGAAATCTCTCATCCTTGGTATCATCCGCTAAATCCACTCTGCACCCCTTACAAGGCCTTGGCATCCTTCTTAAAGTGTGGGGTCCGGGAATTGAGCACAATACTTCAGCTGAGGCCAAGCTTGTGATTTTTAAAGGTTTAACATAATCCCCTTGCTTGTTCCTGCCATATTTCTGACTTTTACACTTGACAGTTATGGAGAATTGGATCCTGGATATCATTGGAGAAGCAGAGAGGGTAGATGAGGTCTGTATTTAGCATCTGATCTGACAGACAGTGCAGCATTCCCTCAGTGCTTCATTGGATTGTCTTCCTAGATATTTATGCTTAATTCCCAGGTTGGGGCTTGAATCCTCAACCTTGCAACTCAGAGACAAGAGTGTCTGTCACTTAGGCACCACTGACACCTTCTACTTATAGCTCTATTTCAGAGAGTGACCATTAACCTATCTGGTTTACTAATGTCCTGCAGGGGAAGAAATCTGCTGTCCTTATCTGGTCTGCTCTACATGTGACTCCAGACAGACAGCAATACGGTTTAAATGCCCTCTGAAATGGCCGAGTGAGGCACTCAGTCAAGAAGGTGGCTCACCACCACATTGTCAAGGGCACACTGAGAGCCTTGCCACTGAAGCCCGTATCCCAAGAGCAAATAAATTAAAACTGGTTTGGAAAGACGCCTGACAACTTCTCAATACTGCTGGATGGTGACATGATGACTGTATCAATAATTTCCATTTTAAAAAAAATATAGCTTCTGCTTAAACTGATGTAGGACTGTTGTGAAACAGAGTCTCCAACGTGAGTTAACTTAACATGGTGCTTAATGTTAACCTAACTGCAAACCCCTCTTTTGACAACTGCCTTTTATTTAACTATTGGGGATTGGGGAGTGCTTTATTTCTCCTTGTATTTCATCCTTTTCCCCATCTTCCCTGTTCTGCCTCCTCACCAAAGAAGATTCCAGGGTTAGCTCCCCCCCACCCCCTGTCTGCTCCTCCACCCCCCGCAATCGCTCCTTCGGCCCATCTGGCACCAGATGTGCTGTCAGCAACTGCCGCACGTCCCGCGCCCTCCAGAGTGGCAGAATGCAAAATCCCAGGTGACATTCACCTGGAAATGCTTTGCCAGGAACAGCTGGAGCCCCTTGATTGCCTTGTGTGCCTCGGTAGCTCCAGTGCCTCTTGTCGTATCAATTGGCTTGTCAATTTGGTTTAGCCGTCAATTTGACTGAGTGGGCTGAGGAAGTTGGGGGTAGGGGTGGGGTGGGTAAAGGGGAGCAGTGGGGGAGGGAGGGAAGGGGACAGGGTAGAATGGTTAAAATTAATTGCTACATAAGGAAAAATTGAGAGATAATTATTCCTAGTTTCCTGTCGGTACGTGAGGGAAGATGACCTCATTAACTCGCGGATTGTACACAATTCAATTACTTGGAGATGGAAAATATATTTTTAATTACCTCGGTGGCTTGGGCTCCATTCATTTCCATTTGCATTGGGGCTTTTTAAAGCTCTTTGTGCTTGGGAGGCAACAACATTCATAGGGGGCTTTTATTTAAAAAACACAGAAGCACTCAATTTCTGACCTGGCACTAACTTTGAGATCAAGGGGTACAGAATTTTTTTGTGTGCACCTGACTTGTTTATAAAGTATCACACGCTTGTTTGTTAAAAGAGACTCTGAATTTAATGTCACCAATGGCTGTAAGGCTGTAGAGTGTGACAGCTGCCTGTCGTGTCACCAGTTTTTGTTGATTCATGCCATCGGGGGACTTAAGTCTTAATTAAGACATTTGGTGGAATTTATTAGCTAAAGTTGTAAATTTGTCAGTTTATTTTTGTAACTGTCTCCCCTCCCCTCCCTCCCCTCTCCCTTTCCCTCCCCCGCAGTTTAGCTGCAAAAAGTGATTACACAAGCCTCTGGAATTCAGAGGGTGGGACAGCCCAGCTCCCAGGCATCTCCGTGGACACTATAAACGTTGTTCCTTGATTGACCCAACACACGATATGCTTCAGCGATGCAAAAAAAAGACATGACCTAGTTGAGATGAGCAATCTTGTCCCCAAGGGAGGAATGGAGGAGGAGGAGGAGGATGGGTTAAGTTCAGATCTGTTAGTTGTGAACCTTGACGATACCAGATCATCAAAAGGGCCATCTTACTTATTAAACATTCGTTTACTGACCCAGCGATGTGGGGAAAAAAGAACTTAGATAGCACCTTTCATAACGCAGGACATCACAAAGCACATTACAACCAATTAAGTACTTTTAAAGTGTAATCATTGTTGTAATACAAGAAATGTGGCACACACAGCAAGCTCCCACAAACAACATGTGATAATGATCCGATGATTAAAGGATAAATAGTAGCCAGGACACCAGGGATAACTCCCTGGCTCTTCATTCAGAGTGTCATAGGATTTTTTAATGTCCATCTGACAAAGAAGACAGGGCCTCAATTATAGAAAACAGCATCCCCGGTAGTACAGCACCCTCTCAGTGCTGGGCTGAAGGGTCAGCCTAGGTTGTGTGCTCAAGTCATTAGAGTGGGACTTGAACGCCTGACTCAAAAATGAGAGTACAACCCACTGAGCCATGACTGATGGCCTGACAGCATTTTAAGATGCTCAAATAAGATCTGTATGATTTGCGACATAGAGAGAACCCTGAGTTTGAACATGGTTTGCTGCAGATACACTAGCCACATGCTGGTTCTGTCAGTTCTTGGCTAGACCAAGGGGAGTGGGGGGGTGGTGTTTGCAGCGAGTCTGGAGTGCCTAGGCCACATGGCAAGGCCACCAGTTATACCCAGATGGTCTGCCTGCAGGCTCAGGGATGGTCCTCCTGATCAGGCACTGTGTCCCATGAAGGGCTCCCCTCCGCCAGAATGGGCTGCACCCACTTGAACTCCCCCACTCTCCTGTGCTGCCCCAACACTCCTCATCAGGGCCTGTCTGACTGCCCTGGCGAGACCGCCCAACTCACCTTCCAGTCCTGCCTTGTCCATGGCTCCTCACTGGGGATTGACTGTAATCCCAGCAATAGCCTCTGCTCCCAGCGGTGGTGCTGGATCTGAAGTGCTGCCAGCCCTCTGATTGGTCAGCATCTCTTAGAGGCGGGGGTGGAAACCACAAACTCAGGCAACTACCTGCCTGACGACCATAACATCTGGTCAAGTCTTCCAGGGCTAACGCCTCCAAGTAAAATCCAGCCCAGTCACATTCACCTATTGCCCCTGTGCTCACTGTCTTCTATTGACTCCTGGCCCAGCAACACCTCAATTTTATCTCTGTGTTCAAATCCCTCCGTGGCCTCTGTATCCCCTCATAACCTTCTTCAGCCCTACAACCATCAAGACCTCTGTGTTCCTCCAATTCTGGTCTCTCGAGCATTCACAAAATTATTCACACCACCATTGGTGGCCATATCTTTAATTGTCTAAGCCCTAAGCTCTGGAATTCCCTCCCTAAATCTCTGCTCCTCTCTACCTTTCTTTCCTCCTTTAGGATGCTCCTTTAAGCCTACCTGTTTGACCAAGCTTTTGCTCATCTGTCCTCAAATCTCCTGATGTGGCTCAGCATCAAATTGTTGTGTGATTGTTCCTGTTTTTCCTTTTTTGGGGGGGTACAATTCAAACTCTAATTCTGCAAGTCTGTACTCGCAGATCATTTGATCCAATGAGACTTTAACCATCAGGCAACAGCCTGGTGAAGTAACTCAGGAAACTTTACTTAAGTTATAAAATAATACTTAACAAAGCAGGGCAGCAACTTTATGGGCAAACTACAGTTCTTGCTTCCCAGTTCCGTTTAGGGCGCAGGTCGTCACTCGGACTTCCTCTCCGTCACTTCTATGGTCTTCTGCTGGAGGACAGGCTCTGTGAACTTCAACTTCAAACTTGAGGCCCCCGCCTTGATCACCGAGGACTGGTTATTAACCCTTTCCAAATCACGACCCACGACCTGACCAATGGTACCCCTGAACATTGATTGGTCCAGGGGGTGCATGATTAGATTCTGATTGGCTAGGTGATTCAGGTACAGTGCATGATCGCTTACTGAATACTCTTGAGCTTATTGTCTTAGATTTTACTTAATTGGAGTGAATTCCTAATTAAATCAGATACTTATCTTACTGTGCCTGCTGATTAAATCTGTCACTTAGCAATGACTGTCTATGTGGGTTGTTGATTAAGTCAGACACTTACCAATGACTATCTGCTTTTAGGGGCCACCTGCTGGGTGATGTGGCTGTTGTATTTGGAATGAGCTACTTTACTTTTCAAACAAATTGCAAAGTTACATGTAACTTTAAGCAAAGCAATATTTAACTAATATAGGGGATTACACAATAGGTAATGCTTAAAAATCTATGCAGAATGTGTATAAAATATGTGCATAGCAATAATCAGTGTTTAAAGGGTGAGGTAGTGAAATATCCTTATACATTCAGTTAATAGAGTCATGAGTAGCAATAATCAGCATAGTGACAGAATATTGCTCATTCAAACTTGAACGATTGCAAGTCTCACACTGATATAGCAGCATCCTGCAATTAACACTGCCTGCTTTCAGAATAACAGAATCACATTATATTAAGGGTAGAAATTTCCCCCCGTCGTGGGGGTTGTGCGGGGACGGGTGCAAATCCGATTGGCGGCCCCAATCAGGGCCGCGCTGCCATTTTACGTGGGTGGGCCAATTAACTGTGCAGGTGGGGGTTTCCCTGAGTCGGGGCCTGTGGCCTTTCGTGCATGCAGAAGAGCGCAGAAATCTCCCTGAGTCACCTCCGTGCCTCAGAGAGATTTGTTTAAGTTTTAAACATCAAAATAAAGAAATTAAAAACTTTTAAAACATGACCCCTCATGAGCTGGGACATGTCAATTAATATTTTTGAAAATTTTTATTGAATTTTTAAACACTTCATGAAACCTCATCCCGCCCGTGGATGAGGTTCCATGAAAAATATGAAGGCCGCCTGGGCTCTTCGCCTGCCTCCCCGCCAACCTTAAGGTTGGGTGGGCATCTCATTTAATTATTTCAATTAGTTTTTAACAGGCCGTACTATGCCTTTGACAGTTTGGCAAGTGTGGAGCCGACTCGGCTGCGCGCCTGCCGAACTGAAAATCTAAAAGACGTGCGGTGACATCAGGACGAATGTCATTTTATGCGATGGCAAGCGGGCCCCGAAATTTCTGCCCTGAGGTTCTAAAGTTTAATCGATTAAAATATTTTGATTGTGTGATAATTGAACTAAACTAACCATTAAACATCACTTTCCCTACACTGTGAAGCAGCTTGGGGCATGTAACTGTGTTAAAGGTGCTATATACTGACACTCCAGTGAAGCGCTGAGGGGATGCTGCACTGTAGGAGGTGCTGTCTTTCAGATAAGATGTTAAGCCAAGGCCCCAAAAGATCTAATCGCTCTATTTTGTAGAAGAGTTGTGGAGTTATCACTGGTATCCGGGCCAATATTTATCCCTCAATCCCTTGACATTCAATGGCATTACCATCACTGAATCCCCCACTATCAACATCCTGGGGGTTACCATTGACCAGAAACTGAACTGGACCAGCCATATAAATACCGTGACTACAAGAGTAGGTCAGAGGCTAGGAATCCTGCAGCAAGTAGCTCACCTTCTGATTCCCCAAAGCCTGTCCACCATCTACAAGGCACAAGTCAGGAATGTGATGGAGTGCTCTCCACTTGCCTGGGCGCTCCAACAGCACTTAAGAAGCTTGACACTATCCAGGACAAATCAATCCGCTTGATTAGCACCCCTTCCACAAACATTCACTCCCTTCACCACCGACGCAGAATTGCAGCAGTGTGTACCATCTACAAGATGCACTGAAGGAACTCACCAAGCTTCCTTAGACAGCACCTACCAAACCCATGACCACTACTGTGGTAATTATGGCTTTAATTAGTATGTAATATACCTTTAAGAATAATACTTATTAAGGAAGATCACACGATCTTTAGTACCCAATAGGAGAGTAGCACGGGCTACCTCAGTAGTCAGTCATGTAGAGTTTGAGTTGAAAGCACACATGTAGTTTCTGCTGAGTATCTTGTAAATAAACCTAAAGTTTCCACTCAAGAAGTGTCTGCAGATCAACTCTATCAATAGTGCCAACTTGGCCAACACTCACAACTACCATCTAGAAGGACAAAGGTAGCAGACACATGGGAACACCACCACATAGAAGTTGCCCGCCAAGTAACTCACCATCCTGACTCAGAAATATATCACCGTTCCTTCACTGTTACTGGGTCAAAATCCTGGAACTCCCTCCCTCACAGCACTGTGGATGTTCCTACACCACACAGACTGTAGCTGTTCAAGAAGGCAGCTCACCACCGCCTTCTCAAGGGCAATTAGGAATGGTCAATGACGCCCACATCCCATGAACGAATAAAAAAAATCAACATCACAAAAAAGAGGTTACCTGGTCATTATCTCTCTGGTGTTTGTGGGGAGCTTTCTGTGCCCAAATTAGCTGCCATGTTTCCTACATTATAACAGTGACTATACTCCGAAAGTTCCCCATTGGTTGTAAATTGCTTTGAGACATTCTGTGGTCATGAAAAGCACTGTATAGATGCAAAAAATGCAAATTCAAGAAATAGAAATACGAGTTGTTGGGAAATGGAAGAGTGAAGGAATTGATCGATGTGAGTTCAAAGCCAGTGTCTTCCTTCCTGGAAAAGAAGAACAGCTACAGGGGTCACGGGGTCAATGCAACTCAGGCAACAAAACTAAAAGAAATTTTGGTGACTCATTTCAAGCAAGTTGATAGGAAACAAATGTTCTGATCAGTAAGGTTGGCTTGAAGTCGAAACAAACTGTTGTAAAATAATCCAACCTAAAACTGCTGTTAAAAAAACCTCATCAACCAATCATTCGAAGACCACTTGCAAGGAAAGACCACCCCCTTTCTGCTGCAGGCTACCATTAGGCTGCAAAGCAAACTGAACACTTATTTCTGAACTTGCCCTTCCTGTTGTCAGCTCAGGACAGCTGTTTACAAAGAACAGCAGTCCTTTCCTTTAGCTGTGTCAACCATGGTTCAGTTGATAGCACTCTCACTCTGGTGTTGTAAGGTTGTGGGTTCAAGTCCCACTCCAGTGCTTGAGCCCAGAAACCAAGGCTAACATCCCAGTGCAGTGCTGAGGGAGTACTATAGTATTAAAGGCACTTTCTAGCAGATGAGTTGTTAAACTGAGGCCCTATCCCTCTCAATTGGATGTAAGAAATCAAAAGGTGCTATTTTGAGGAGCAGGGGAATTATCCCTGGTGTTTGTGCCCCTTTTTTTGTGATGTCAATCTACATCACAAAAAAAATACAGATCATTTTGACATTAGCATGTTGCTATTTGTGGGAGCTTGCTGTGCACAAACTGGCTGCTGCATTTCCTACATTACAACAGTGACTACACGTCAAAAAATACGTCATTGGTTGTAAAGCACTTTGGCATGTCCTGAGGTCATGAAAGGTACTCTATAAATACAAGGCCAGGATTTTTAACATGGTGGGGTTTCCCTTCCCACCAGCTGAAGAGTCTGCAGGAAATGCAGACTGCCTGCCCCACAGACATTTAACAATCCAGCGAGCATTAATTGGCTGGAGGAGGGACTTCCTCCCCTCAATCTGATTGGCCAGCAGCTCTCTAGTCCCTGCAGTGCCAGGAGCTGCAGTGGACACGACTGGGACTGCAAGCAGTGCCTAGATCGTAAGTCCCGGGAGTCTAGGACCAGGTAAGTTTTAGGGGTCTTAGGGCAGGGAGGACTGGTGAGGCCTGGGGTTGGGGTGTGGACAGAGGAGGGAGTTGGGGTGTCAGTGGAGAGAACAGAGGGGGAGGGAGGACCTGAAATGATCAGACTTCATGGTTCGGGTAGAGGTGTTGGGGGGCACCCAATGTTAAAAGGGGCTGCCGATGGAAGCCACTTTAGATCCTCAGTTGGGGCATAGGCGAGTGGGCTGGCCTAGGCCTTGCCCATTCCAGCGTAAAATTGTGGAAAGGTCAGGGTTATCGAGAAGCCAACAGGAAGCCCATTCGCGAAATTTTATGTTCACCTCCCAGCCTCCTCCTCCCCACCCCCAACTATAAATCCACCGGAGGGGCGATATAAAATTCCACCCCAATTCTTTTCTTAACAATTGTTGACCCATTAGACCAGGCCTCCTTAGAGCAGAGAAGGTTTAGGGTAGACTTATTAGAGGTGTTCAAAATTAGGAAGCATTTTGACAACGAGAAACTATTTCCAGTGGCAGGTGGGTTGACAACCGAATATGAAGGACCAGGGAGAAGATGAGAATTGTTTTATACAGCGGGTTGTGAACTGGAACGCACTGCCTGAAGAGGCGGTGGAAGCAGATTCAATGATAACATTCAAAAGAGAATTGGATATATAACAGAAAAGGAAAAAAATTGCTATGGGGAAAAGAGCAGGGGAGCAGGACTAATTGGATAACTCTTTCAAAGAACCCATACATATACAGTGGGTTACACCTTCTGAACTGTAAGAGTCAATGATTCCACGATGTTGCTACTAAGTTAGTGGAGAGAAGAATGTAAATTAGTGTATAAATATTATATCACCAACAGTAATTTTTAGCTTTGTAAGATTCACCAATTATCTGTAAATCTAATGCATTTTTAATGTTTCTAATTCATCTATGTTACACACATCCTACTGGATGGTGAATTACTCTCGTACCTACAATACCTTGGGCAGGATTTTCCCTTCGTCAGGTGGGGGTGGTGGGCCAGCCCAGGAGCAGCCACAAAACACCCTTGTCCCCAAGGATGGGAGGAGGAGGCCACCGCATCTCACCACGAAAGCACGGGAGGAGGTGGCAGCGCTGCTCAGCAACCGTGATGTAATACGGCGCTCCTGGGCGCTCAATGACCTGCTGCACATAGGAAGGGTGAGTACTGTGTTGGCATGGGTCAGTGTGCAGATGTGTTAAGGTCTGGCCGTCCCCCACCGTGGACATCAGGGGTGTTAGAGTCTGAGCGCCAATTGTTAATGACGCAGGAGATGGCCAAAAGGGTCAGCCTTTGCTGCTTGGACTGAATGCCTTGTGGCTCAAGGGCCATGACTTGGATGTGCCCTACAAGGTGCTCCTCAGCTGGGGTTGGCCAGGCTGCAATGGCGCTGCAGGTACAGAGTGGACTAATCAAGGCTCCTCTGTTGTTTCAGGAGAAGACTGCCCACAACAATATAGAAAGGTCGCAGGCTGGCGGAGGCCCCGCTAGCCTCCTATTCCTTTTGAGGCATGAGCAAGATGCCCTAGAGCCTCCCAACGTGCAGCTGAATGTGGAGAGGCTAGGGTGCCAGACGAAGGTAAGAGCACAGTGTACAGAGGTGAGAATTTGGGCTTGTGCAACCATTCTATTGTAGTCTCTTCATTGATGTGAGCCTCAAACCTGGAGATCCCATTGATCATTGGAAGATGAGGGGCACCATGGTACAGACCTCCGTTGTCTCACCAGGGTGCCTGGCATGCATGTGTGTGACAATGACATGGTGATGACTTTAACTAATGACATGTCCTTCTTCTCCCTTTTAGGTTTGCCAGCAGGTGTTCGATCGCTGGAGCCCAAAGGGCCACCCCTGACACCAGAGGACCACTGGGCATCATTTGCACCTGTGTCATACCCGCACTCTGAGACAAGCACCAGCACAGGGACCAGCACCTCACTGGGCATTAGAATGGTGGCTAGTATATCGGTGCACATTGGTGAGGGCACTTCACTATCGCTTGAGGTGCAGGTGGAAGCAATGTGTGCTCAGAGTGACTGCAGTCGGAGGACTGCTGAAGACCAGGATGATGCTCAGACAAAGGCTGATCTTGAGCCTCTGGTGTCGTCCATTAGGCGGCAGATACTGGATGTCTAGCAAGATGTGTGGGAGGGTCTAGTGGAGATCAATGAGGGTCTGTGTGCCATGGTCTCCATGATGGAGGAGTCCATGTGGAGCGTGAGCACTGCGTTGACTGTCATGGCTGAGCGCACTGCCTCCTCTATTTAGAGAATGATGATTCATGGAGAAGCAGCTCCAGGGACAGAATGAGGGGTTCCTGGGGTTGGGGACCTGCAAACCCTCACACAGGCACTGATCTCATGTGGTCAGTGTCAGTGTGGGAGATGAATGAGGCACCCAATATCCAACTAGGTGCCAGTCCATCAGTGATGAGCAGGGAGATCCAGAGCAACTTCACATTGGCACATGAGCTGCCTGTCATTTCTGCGGGCTCCTCTAAGGGCATTCTGGATAACAGCAGCAGCTCCTCCGCCCCTCCGCCAGTGACCGTGGTATCTGATGAGACTGCAGCAACTGGAGAGATGCCATCTGTGGCACTGGCTGCTCCCTCCCAAGCAGGGCCAGCACTGGCTCCACTGGCCAAAGGACGACAGCCAAGGCCATCAAGGCCAACAAGATAGCAGAGTGAGCAGGCTGTCTCCAATGCTGGTGCCAGTGAGGGGGGGGAGCACCTAGATATAGCACTCGCAAATGTAAGTTAAAGCACAATGAGCACAAGAGGGACAGGTCACAGGTGATTTTATGTTCATTTTTGTTAACTTTATGCATACTGGTCCGATGTTGAATACATGAAACATTTCTGTTCACATTATTGAATTGTCAGAATTACATAAATTATGTTTTTGTCTTCATGTCCTGAGTATGCTTCACCTTTTTATTTCATTGGTGCAGGGAACGCCAGTATGTAATAGTCGATATAGGTGGCTCTGAACATTATTGAACAGGCACTGAGTATTCATTGTGTTCAAACGAATGGGCCCTTTCAGATATCTGGGATGGAGGAGGCAGCCCTGGCATGTGTTTGAAGTTGATCTTTGGTAACCTAGCTGAAGGAGGGTTGGATCAGGGTATCCCTGGTGTCCCTGCCTCCCTGCAGGTTACCAAGGTCTGACTCCACGCCTTCTGCATTCTCCTCACCATGCTCCTCTTCGGACTTGCTACTGGACTCGTTATCTGTGGCCTGTGCTGCTGCCTCAAGATCCTCTTCCTCCAGTGGGTCCCCCCTTGCCAGTGCCAGATTGTGGAGAGTGCAGCATGCAACCACTCTGGGGGGTATTGTAGTGCTCCCCCTGAACAGTCCAGGCATTGGAAGTGCATCCTGAGAAGACCTATGGTCCTCTCTACCACTGCCCTTTGGAGGCATGACTTGTATTGTAAAGCTTCTCTGCCTCTGTTCTTGGATGGCAGAGAGGCATCATAAGCCACCTCTTCAAGGGATAGCCCTTGTCACCCAGCAGACATCCATCCAGTTGGGCTGGAGCACTAAAGAGCCTCAGCAACAAGGAGTGTCTGAGGATGTAAGCATCATGGGAGCTACATTGGCCTGCAGAATCTGCATCCTGTGGTCACACACTATCTGCGCGTTCATGGAGTGGAATCCCTTCCTGTTGATGAACGTACCCGGCTGACCCGTTGGCACCTTGATGGCCACATGTGTGCAGTCAATGGCACCCTGGATGCAGGGGAACCCAGCAATCACTGCAAAGCCTCTGGCTTGCTCAGCCTGGCTGGCCTTGTCCATACGGTAAAGAATAAAGGTCAGTCCCTGCCTGAACAGAGTTTCTGTCACCAGCTTGATGCAACTGTGGACAGCTGATTGGGACACTCCACACAGATCCCCCACTGAGCCCTGGAAAGAGCTGGAAGCATAGAAGTTGAGGGCCACTGTGACCTTCAGAGCCACTGGCTTGGGGTGTCCGCTCACATCGTCGGAGCTGATCTCAGTCCCAATCATCTGGCAAATGGAGGTCACGCTCTCCCTTGAGAGGCAGAGCCTCCTTCAGCATTGTATCGCAGACATAATGAGGTAGCTGCATCACCGCCTGTAAACCCTGGCAGCAGGAGAGTGGCATCATCTATGGTCCCTTCCGCCTTGGACTTCCTGCTGGCCCTGCACCTCTTGTGCCTGTGGCTCTCCTCCCACAGGTCCCTCCCCTGGAAGCTGCATTGGGACACGTGGCCTCCTCTCCCTTCTGCCCCTCTCTTCCTCCTCGGAGGCAGTGCCTCCAGTGCAGACCACAATCCCCATTCCAAGGGTAAGGGAAGGCTGTCTGATACCTGGAAGAGTCCACACAGCCTGAAACCTCTTGGGGCCTGGCAGACAGCAATGAGTCCTGAAATGAAGCCTGGGAATGCTAAGAATGAGGCCCCGGACAGAGATGAAGTTGCCAACTGCCAGTGAGCAACCAGCTGCAAACTATCTCCAAAGCTCCTGCCTACTCACACCGACAATGCTGCTGACCCTTTTTATCCCACCCTTGGGTGAGGTTTGTGAAAATGTCAGCTGGCCACCGGCCCGATTTGCCCAAGTGATGAGCAGAAAATCGCACAGGCAAGGAAAAATCACAGTCAGTTGGGCTGTTAAGGGCCTTAGGTGGGGCTGAATTAACGGCAGTTGCCGCTCCGGCACCCGCGCCCGCCCACTGAGTGAAATATCGTCACCCACCCACCCACCCGACTATTTTACTCCCGTTCGGGTTGGGCGCGCACCCGCCCACTGGCAGCACTCCACTGGCAGTGTCTGGATTATGTGCTGAAGTCTCTCATGAGCCCACAACCTTCTGGCCTCAGAGGTGACAGAGTTCCAGCTGACACCTCAGTTACAACCTGTTGGCCACCTGTGATCGAAGTGGCAGTCTAGATGCACAGCTCAATTGGAATCTTTAAAATAAAGAAAGCTTTTCATTTATATAGCACCTTTCATGGCCTCAAGACATCCCCTCCATCGCCAATTAAGTCCTTTTGGAACTTTAGTCACTGCTGTAATGTAGGAAACATGGCAGCCAATTGTGCACAGCAAGCTCCCACAATCAGCAACGTGATAATGATCAGATAACCTGTTTTGGTACCACTGGGGAGAACTCTCCCCTCTCTTCCAAATAATGCTAAAGGATTCTTTATATCCACCTTATTGCAGACAGGGCCTCAGTTTGACACCTTATCCAAAAGACAGCATCTCCAAGCATGTAGCACTCCCTCACTACTTCCTTCCTCGGGGGTTAGCCTGGATTTTTGTTTTCAGGGCTCGGGTTTGGGGCATAGACCAGCAAACCTTCTGACTCAGAGGCTTCTCAATAAAAGATAGAAGTTACTTAATTTCGCACAGTTGTCCATCTATTTGTATGTCACTGATAGCAAAATGGAACAAGATCAACTGTGACAAGGCAAATAGCTGGTTGGAAAGATGTAAATTTGATGAACAATTGAAAGGAAGGATGGGTTGGGGAATTACCCAAAGCCTATGAATTTGGGACAGCAGTATCTTGCACCTGTGCAGTCTCTGCTTTGCTGCAGAAAGAAGACACTTTTAAAAATCGGAACTGAGTACATCTACTGGATTCCTGTGTCAGAATAAGTCATCAGAACTTCTGTAATAATGAGGATAAAATGCAACCATGACATGCAGTCCAGACACAGGCCCAGATTTTCGCTACAATGGAGAAAATCCCAGAAATGGCCGGAAATTCTATGTCTTGCTCCCAAACATGGCATGATCCATTTTTGCGGGTTGGTGCGGGGGGAGCAGGTTGAGGTAAGGCTGAGGTAAGGGAGACATAAAGGACCCCTTGGGATTGTTAAAAGTGAACATAATTATGCACTTTTTACACATAAACTTATTGGAACTGGCAAGCTGTCAAAGAACTGTTCAGCTGTCAAAGAACTGTCGAGCTGTCAAAGAACTGTTCAGCTGTCAAAGAACTGTCTAGCTGTCAAAGAACTGTTCAGCTGTCAAGAACTGTCCAGCTGTCAAAGAATTGTCCAGCTTTCAAGAACTGTTAAAGAACTGTCCAGCTTTCAAAGCTGTCAAGAAGTGTCAAAGTTTCCAGGGAAGTGTCCAAGGATACTAGGTGACATGGAGGGATAAGGGAAAAGGGATGCAAGGATTGGCAAGAGTTGGCACTAAGTTAGCATGGAAGCAGGAGAGGCCATGGGGAATGGGTAGAGGGGCATGGGTTGGCATAAGGGGGTTGATGGACAGTGGAGGTGGGTGGGGAGCATAAGTTGGCATGAATTAGCGTGGATGGGGCATATGCATTGTGTGGTTGGGCGAGAGGGGGTGAGGGCCGGAGGGAAGTTTTTTGTTTCATTATTAGTTTATATTTATTTAAAAACCCTTGGAGCACAGAGGCAGGCCTTCCATCCAGTCCGCCTCCACACCTGGTAGCCTCTGCACTCACCCTGGTATCAGCCACCCAGACCCCTATTTCAGCCCGCATGCCCTGACCGAAAATCTGATCTGCAAATGTACATTATTAAAGGTCAGTTTCACAGAACTGAGATGTCTCAGGTCTCTGTGCACCCAAACTGGGGACAAAATTTTGGGCCATAGATTCCTATTTGCTTCTCCTGGGAAGGAGTCTACAGGCCACTTAAAAAGCAGCATCCTTCATGCACATTTACAAGGGCTATCAGTGTTTCTTTTACCCTGAACACTTACTGTTGATCACAGGGGTACCTGAAACTTGAAAGGGTGACAGAGCTCATGAAAGTCAACAGGAGCAACAAAACTTGGGAATGCCCCCTGAAGTAACTTGGTAGGTTCTAAGTGAATGTGTGCATTTTGGGATTTTCCAATAAGGTAAGGTGGGCAGGAATGGGGAGGGGGTGCACAGTTTGGTCCCTATCACCCAGTCATTGAAAATGCATTGGTGGGTTGGTACAGCATTGCCGTGGAATTTGGTGACAACAATTAACGCCTCAACTAGTAGACCCAGCATGCACAATAGGCTGGATTTAACGTTCCCCACCACGATGGGTTGGAAGGTGGGGTGGTTCATTAAGTCCAGCAGGTGGCATGCCCGCTCGCCTATCCACCCGCTCCTGTCTCCACCGCACCAGTGGTGGGAGAGGCCTCGGGTGGCTTGCACACCAGTGGGCCAATTCAGGACCTTAAGTGGGAAATTAATGCCAGCTTAAGGGCCTCATCCTACCATCACCACAAAGATTTAACCGGTGGCAGGAGAGGCCCAAGCTAAGTGTCCAGCCCAGCAGGTTTAATTGGGTTAACATGGAGAGTTCCCCCCCAATTTATCCCCCCTCCCTTGATTCCCTCGACCCATGGCCTCTCAAAGCTCAGCCCCCACCCCCAACCTCTCCCTGGGGCCTGTCAGTTTGGCAAGACCCCCATACACATACCCAAATCTTCATCTAATGCTGCACACCTCTACCCCAAAGTAATGGAGAATTGCTGGCTTCTGATTGGTCAGCAGCTCTCTGAGGCAGGACTCTAAACGATACAACATAATTTCTTTAAAGTAATATTGAGTATTTAATTGCATACTAGTAGGAAGTTGAGAGCTGTTCCTTTGGCCGTTAAGTGGCTGCAGAGCAGCCAATGAATTAGGTGTCTCCAAATTCAGTGTGCAAATGATATTATCTCTTCTTCTCCAAGCAGGGGAAACACTAGAAAATGGCAGCCACTCTGGATATGTGACAAAAAGTCCTAACCTACCTACCATTGGTTTCACAAAGTGATTATAAAATTGTTTCCAAAAATTCTGGAGTGTTATTACATGGTGTATTTTGAGTTCTTCTCTAAGGGTTATTTTACAAAGAAAAGAAATTGTTCAATATGTAAATTGTGGATGAGAGAAAGGAGCAGGGAGAGTACACCTAGAGTACAGTTGCAATTTTGTTGGAGCTGCTAAGTGATTTTTACTTTGTGATGAGGTTACCGCTATAGTGTAAGTCTGAGTCCTGGGGCCCAATTCTCTTTGTAGTGGTGTCAGACAGCACCCCTTATCCCCCCACACTATTTGGGTCTCATGCTTCACAGTCTATATATATATTACAAAGAATTACATAGAATCTACAGCTCAAAAACAAGCCATTCTGTTTTGAATTCAAAGACAGCAGTGCCTTCTCAGTAAGAGTCTTTATTGAACTGATTGTAAAATGGCTGCTTAAAGAGCTTCTCTCATGGCAGAGGTCACATGACTACAGCAAGCCAGATGGGCCATGTAGTATTTTTGCACTTAAAAACCCAAATACATTCGACCCAAATGGTTCATGCTCCACAGCCTACATGCTTTCCTGCTCTTCTTCAAAATAATGCTATGGAATCCTGTCCAACAACCTCCCACTTCCTTGTATCACTCTCCATCCCCCTTCCGCCTCCCGCCCTACTTCCTTCCGTATCCACCCCTGGAAAAAACTCCTCCACTGTTGCTTATCCGACATCTGGGACTAGATGAGAAAAAATCTCCAATTTAATATTGAGAAGACCAAAGCCATTGTTTTCAGTCCCTTCTTCAAATTCTGTTCTCAGAACTTGCTGCACCCCTAGCCAACCTGCCTCAGTATGGCTACAACACTGGCATCTACCCAGCAATGTGGAAAATTGCCCAGGTAGGTCCTGTACACAAAAAGCAGGACAAATCCAACCTGGCCCATCAATCTACTCTCCATCATCAGTAAAGTAATGGAAGGGGTCGTCAACAGTGCTATCAAACAGCACTTGCTTAGCAATAACTTGCTCACTGATGCTCAGTTTGGGTTCCACCAGGGTCGCTCAGTTTCTGACCTCGTTGCAGCCTTGGTTCAAACATGGACAAAAGAGCTAAACTCCCGAGGTGAGGTGAGAGTGATGCTTGGTGAGGCTTGGGCTGACAAGTGGCAAGTGACGTTCAAGCCACACAAGTGCCAGGCAATGCCCATCTCCAACAAGAGAGAATCTAACTATTACCCCTTGATATTCAATGGCATTACCATCGCTGAAACCCCCCACTATCAAAATCCTGGGGGTTAACATTGACCAGAAACTGAACTGGGCTAGCCATATAAATACTGTGGCTACAAGAGCAGGTCACGGCCTAGGAATCCTGTGGTGAGTAACTTACCTCCTGATTCCCCAAAGCCTGTCCATCATCTACAAGAGTGTGATGGAGTGTTCTCCACTTGAGTGCAGTTCCAACAACAATCAAGAAGCTTGACACCATCCAGGACAAAGCAGCCCGCTTGATTGGCACCTCTCCCACAAACATTCACACCCTCCACCACCAACGCACAGTAGCATCTGTGTGTACCATCTGCAAGATGCACTGCAGGAATTCGCCAAGGTTCCTTAGGCAGCACCTTCAAAACCCATGACCACTACCATCTAGAAGGACAAGAGCAGCAGACACATGGGAACACCACCAACTGGAAGTTCCTCTCCAAGTCACTCACCATCCTGACTTGGAAATATATCACTGTTCCTTCACTGTCACTGGGTCAAAATCTTGGAACTCCCTCCCTAACAGCACTGTGGGTGTACCCACACCACATGGACTGCAGCGGCTCAAGAAGGCAGCTCACCACCACCTTCTCAAGGGCAATTAGGGATGGGCAATAAATGCTGGACCAGCTAGCGATGCCTGCATTCTGTCCATGAATTTTTAAAAATTGCCTCCATCCCTCACCCTAGTTAAAGTCTGGAGTTCAGCCAATCTGTTTGGAAACCTGGTGTCATGTTTGATCCTGAGATGAGCTTCCGATCTCATATGCACTAAGACCACCAATTGCCACTTCTGTTTATCACTCGACTGTGCCCCTGTCTCAGTTTATCCATTGCTGAAATACCTATCCTTGTCTTTTTTTACCTCTAGACTTGACTATTCTAATGTTTTCCTGGCCAGCCTCCCATGTTCTACCCTATGTAAATTTGACATCATCTAAAATTCTGCTGCTTATGTCCTCACTTGTGCCTTGTCTCACTCACAAACCACCTCTTTGCTTACTAACCTACACTGACCCTAGTTAAACAGCAACTTGATTTTAAAATTCACATTCTTGTTTACAAATCCCCCTATTCCCTATCTCTGTAGTCTCTTCTAGGTCCACAAGAGATATCTGGCCTCTTGTGCATCCCCAATTTTAATTGCTCCATCATTGGTGGCCGTAACCTAGGCCCCAAGCTCTGGAATTCCCTCCCAGCTACACCCTCCTTGGCCTATTGAGCTGGAGCTAGGGGTGTCACAGGAAGAGGGGATTTGGATTGGCTGAATATTCCTTGAGTCACCTGGGTGGATGGCCCCGGGGTGTCAAGCTGCTGGTCCTCCTCCCTATGGGTGCCCGATGGCCCCTGGCTGTCTCTTTGAGGAGAAGAGGAAGCTGGAGTGAGATTGAGCTGCCCCACACCCTCTCGCATTGACACTGTTGGAGGCCAACTATAGAGTCAGTGATGGAGTTCAGCGCGCGCAGCAGTGCAGGAACAACGTCCTGGACCAAGGTCTCCATGATGGCTGCCATTCTACCAGTAATGACCTCGGTGCATTGGCATGCTGCCACTATCACCTCAGACTGAAGGCAGACAGACTCTTCCATTGTGCCTCGCAATCTGAGGAGTGCAGTGGACATCCCTTCCTGATGTTCCCGAGCTTGCCTTTGCAGCTCCAGCAACTGAGGTATGATCAAGTCCAGAGGCTCCTCATCTGACTGAGAATCCACAGATTTCTGGCCTCCAGCAGTCCTCCGCGTGCCGGAAACCTGGGGAGTCCCTGCCGCTCCCCGCCTGCTGTGGATCAGACAGTGCAATGTGTTCACTCGAGGCTAGTTTAGAACTAGGTCTCACTGAGGTGTGTATCTCTGCGCTGGTGGAGAGTGTGTGTGAGTGCTGTGACAGGACTTTTGTGGTATCATCAGATTCTTCTTCCAAGGTGTCTTCAGGGCTTGAGTTGAGGACCTGACTCATGGACCCCCTTGGCTGCTTCCCAGATGTGCCTGAGAAAGCAAGGAGAAATAATTAGTGCATGGCAGGGGACTGCAGAACATAGGAGCCCACTCACAGCATGGTTGTCTGATGGATGTTGCACTGCTGGATCCTCACTTGGTTGAGCCGATCTCACCGTCAGCACAAGAATGGTCCAGATTGTCGCCGGCCAGTTGGATGACTCTGTTTTCAAAGTCTGTGAGGACCTTGATGTTGGGCATTCCTCCACCAGTCTGTGACCTCCTTTTTGTTGTGTGCCAGTGTGTCCTACATGAAGACAGATGGAGAGAATGAAAGCAGGATGCCTGCCAGGCCAGATGATAAGGATGTCTGGCATGCGTCGGTGGTGAGTGGCGCCATGGACAGGATGAGGACACGATCCATAGGGCAGATGATGATGTGTTTGAGAGAGTGAATGGTGATGTCCCTTGAACTGGCAGAGAGTGAGATCCCTGTGGCTGCGTGATAGGATTGGCAGTATGTGAATTGAGAGTGATGAGAACATTGACTTACCCTGGCAGAAAGGAGGAGTTCATTCATCCTCTTTCAGCACTGGATGGCTGTCCTCTTTTGCAGGGCATTGGCACTGACCACTGCTTCCACCACCTCCCATGCTGAATTAGTGACCTTGCTTGCTGGTCATTGTCCAGAATGTGGGTAGAAGATTTCAAAACGGGCCTCCACTGCTTTCAGTAGGTGCCTGAGGGAGGCATCGCTAAATCTGAGGGCAGCATGTTTCCTCCCTTTGGCAGCCATGACTTTCCAGCAGCTTTCGATTCCTTAGAGAGTGTTAACACTGTGCAGAGATGCCCTTTAAATATGGCGTTCGGATTACTAAAGGCCTGAGTGATGGTGGGTTGGGTGAATCAGAGGCCGCCCAGCCAGTGATCTGGAATGTTTCCCGTGCATGCATTGTTGATGAGGTGGGATGTGCTGGGAATGGGACAATACGGTGCGAAAACCCACTATTGCGGACAGCGGATCAAACAACTTTCTTGTGCCCACTACCACACTTGGCACAAATCTGGGACAATTCCGCCTTATGTTTTGAATTTTGCAAGCACAGGCTGGTTGGGTATAGTCAGTACTTTACAAAAACAGAATTACCTGGAAAAACTCAGCAGGTCTGGCAGCATCGGCGGAGAAGAAAAGAGTTGACGTTTCGAGTCCTCATGATCCTTCGACAGAACTTGAGTTCAAGTCCAAGAAAGAGTTGAAATATAAGCTGGTTTAAGGTGTGTGTGTGTGTGGGTGGGGTGGGGGGGGGGGGGGGGGGGGGGGGGGGCGGAGAGAGAGAGAGAGAGAGAGAGAGAAGTGGAGGGGGGGGTGTGGTTGTAGGAACAAACAAGCAGTGATAGAAGCAGATCATCAAAAGATGTCAACAACAATAGAACAAAAGAACACATAGGTGTTAAAGTTGGTGATATTATCTAAACAAATGTGCTAATTAAGAATGGATGGTAGGGCACTCAAGGTATAGCTCTAGTGGGGGTGGAGGGAGCATAAAAGATTTTAAAATATTTAAAAATAATGGAAATAGGTGGGAAAAGAAAAATCTATATAATTTATTGGAAAAAAAAGGAAGGGGGAAACAGAAAGGGGGTGGGGATGGAGGAGGGAGCTCAAGACCTAAAGTTGTTGAATTCAATATTCAGTCCGGAAGGTTGTAAAGTGCCTAGTCGGAAGATGAGGTGTTGTTCCTCCAGTTTGCGTTGGGCTTCACTGGAACAATGCAGCAAGTCAAGGACAGACATGTGGGCAAGAGAGCAGGGTGGAGTGTTAAAATGGCAAGCAACAGGGAGGCTTGGGTCATTCCTGCGGACAGACTGCAGGTGTTCCGCAAAGCGGTCGCCCAGTTTGTGTTTGGTCTCTCCAATGTAGAGGAGACCACATTGGGAGCAACGAATACAGTAGACTAAGTTGGGGGAAATGCAAGTGAAATGCTGCTTCACTTGAAAGGAGTGTTTGGGCCCTTGGACGGTGAGGAGAGAGGAAGTGAAGGGGCAGGTGTTGCATCTTTTGCGTGGGCATGGTGTGGTGCCACAGGAGGGGGTTGAGGAGTAGGGGGTGATGGAGGAGTGGACCAGGGTGTCCCGGATAGAACAATCCCTATGGAATGCCACCGGGGGAGGTGAAGGGAAGATGTGTTTGGTGGTGGCATCATGCTGGAGTTGGCGGAAATGGCGGAGGATGATCCTTTGAATGCGGAGGCTGGTGGGGTGATAAGTGAGGACAAGGGGGACCCTATCATGTTTCTGGGAGGGAGGAGAAGGCGTGAGGGCGGATGCGCGGGAGATGGGCCGGACACGGTTGAGGGCCCTGTCAACGACCGTGGGTGGAACACCTCACGCTGAACAATTTCTCCTTCAACTCCTCTCACTTCCTCCAAATAAAAGGTGTGGCTATGGGTACCCACATGGGCCCCAGCTATGCCTGTCTCTTTATGGGGTATGTGGAGCATTCCTTGTTCCAGTCCTACTCCGGCCCCCTTCCACAACTCTTTCTCCGGTACATCGATGATTACTTCGGTGCTGCTTCATGCTCTCGTCGGGACTTGGAAAAATTTATTAATTTTGCTTCCAATCTCCACCCATCCATCATTTTCACGTGGTCCATCTCTGACACTTCCCTTCCCTTCCTTGACCTCTCTGTCTCAATCTCTGGTGATAGACTGTCCACCAATATCCATTACAAACCCACCGACTCCCACAGCTACCTCGACTACAGCTCCTCACACCCCGCTTCCTGTAAGGACTCCATCCCATTCTCTCAGTTCCTTCGCCTCCGTCGCATCTGTTCCAATGATGCTACCTCCAAAAACAGTTCCTCTGACATGTCCTCCTTCTTCCTTAACCGAGGTTTTCCACCCACGGTCGTTGACAGGGCCCTCAGCCGTGTCCGGCCCATCTCCCGCACATCCGCCCTCACGCCTTCTCCTCCCTCCCAGAAACATGATTGGGTCCCCCTTGTCCTCACTTATCACCCCACCAGCCTCCGCATTCAAAGGATCATCCTCTGCCATTTCCGCCAACTCCAGCATGATGCCACCACCAAACACATCTTCCCTTCACCCCCCCTATCGGCATTCCATAGGGATCGCTCCCTCCGCGACACCCTGGTCCACTCCTCCATCACCCCCTACTCCTCAACCCCCTCCTGTGGCACCACCCCATGCCCACGCAAAAGATGCAACACCTGCCCCTTCACTTCCTCTCTCCTCACCGTCCAAGGGCCCAAACACTCCTTTCAAGTGAAGCAGCATTTCACTTGCATTTCCCCCAACTTAGTCTATTGCATTCGTTGCTCCCAATGTGGTCTCCTCTACATTGGAGAGACCAAACGTAAACTGGGCGACCGCTTTGCAGAACACCTGCAGTCTGTCCGCAAGAATGACCCAAACCTCCCTGTCGCTTGCCATTTTAACACTCCACCCTGCTCTCTTGCCCACATGTCTGTCCTTGACTTGCTGCATTGTTCCAGTGAAGCCCAACGCAAACTGGAGGAACAACACCTCATCTTCTGACCATGCACTTTACAACCTTCCGGACTGAATATTGAATTCAACAACTTTAGGTCTTGAGCTCCCTCCTCCATCCCCACCCCCTTTCTGTTTCCCCCTTCCTTTTTTTTCCAATAAATTATATAGATTTTTCTTTTCCCACCTATTTCCATTATTTTTAAATATTTTAAGATCTTTTATGCTCCCTCCACCCCCACTAGAGCTATACCTTGAGTGCCCTACCATCCATTCTTAATTAGCACATTTGTTTAGATAATATCACCAACTTTAACACCTATGTGTTCTATTGTTGTTGACATCTTTTGATGATCTGCTTCTATCACTGCTTGTTTGTCCCTACAACCACACCCCCCCTCCACTTCTCTCTCTCTCTCTCTCTCTCTCCCTCCGCCACCGCCCCCCCCCCCCCACCCCCCCCCCCCGCCCCACACACCTTAAACCAGCTTATATTTCAACTCTTTCTTCGACTCGAACTCAAGTTCTGTCGAAGGGTCATGAGGACTCGAAACGTCAACTCTTTTCTTCTCCGCCGATGCTGCCAGACCTGCTGAGTTTTTCCAGGTAATTCTGTTTTTGTTTTGGATTTCCAGCATCCGCAGTTTTTTCGTTTTTATATTATTATTATAGTCAGTACTTTGCCTGTTGTAAACAGCCAAAGGGACATGCTGCTTGGTACGATCCATCAGTCGCAGGGACCTACAGCCTACATAACACCGACATTGAAATTCATATGCCACATTATTCATTTGTGTGATAGGCAAGATGTCTTTTTTGGCTTGACAGCAGTATCCTGTTAGCGGAGAAAGCCACATGTGTCACTACTGCATAGTAGCAGCCAACTTCACCTGCTTGAGACACCTTATCCTTCCAAGGTAATCTGAGGTAGACTGGGCACAAAGCTTTGACAGCATGTCTCTTTTTTTACAGCAATACTCGGAACCCATGTTAGTGACTTCCAGCCTCTAATACTTACCAAGACTTCCATTTTCAACTAACTCTGGTCCCTTAGACATCTTCCACCCATGATGGCAGCTATACCTTCAGATGTCTAGGCCAGAATTCTCTGCTCAACCAATATCACTAAAGTGTTGTGGAGACAACGTCCCACCTTCACGTTGAGGGTACCCTCCATCGTGTTGTGTGGCACTACCACTGTGCTAAATGGGATAGATTTTGAACAGATCTAGCAACTCAAGACTGGGCATCCATGAAGCACTGTGAGCCATCAGCAGCAGCCGAATTGTATTCGAACACAATCTGTAACCTCATGGCTGGGCATATCCCCCACTCTAGCATTATCATCAAGCCAGGGGGTCAACCCTCGTTTAATGAAGACTGCAGGAGGGCATGCCAAGAGCAGCACCAGGCATACCTAAAATTGAGGTGTCAACCTGGTGAAGCTACAACAAGAACTCCTTGCATGCTAAACAGCATAAGCAGCAAGTGATAGACAGAGCTAAGCGACCCCACAACCAACGGATCAGATCTAAGCTCTGCAGTCCTGCCACATCCAGTGGTGAATGGTGATGGACAATTAAACAACTCACTGGAGGAGGAGGCTCCACAAATATCTCCATTCTCAATGATGGAGGAGCCCAGCACAGCAGTGTGAAAGATAAGGCTGAAATATTTACTATAATCTTCAGCCAGAAGTAACGAGTCGATGATGCATCTCGGCTTCCTCCAGAGGTCCCCAGCATCACAGATGCCTGCCTTCAGCCAATTCGATTCACTCCATGTGATATCAAGAAACGGCTAAAGGCACTGTATACTGTAAAGGCTATGGGCTCTAACAATATTCTGGCAATTACACTGAAGATTTGTGCACCAAAACTTGCCACGCCCCTAGCTAAGCTGTTCCACTATGGCTACAACCTTGGCATTTAACCGGCTATGTGGAAAATTGCCCAGGTATGTCCTGTACACAAAAAGCAGGACAAATCCAACCGGGCCAATTACCACCCCATCAGTCCACTCTTGATCATCAGTAAAGTAATGGAAGGGTTCATCAACAGTGCTATCAAGCGACACTTGCTTAGCAATAACCTGCTCATGGACACCCAGTTTGGGTTCTGCCAGGACCACTCAGCTCCTAACCTCATTACAGCCTTGATTCAAACATAGATAAAAGAGGTGAGAGTGGCTGCCCTTGACATCAAGGCCACATTTGACAGAGTGTGGCATCAAGAAGCCCTACCAAAACTGGAGTCAATGGGAGTCAGGGGGAAAATTCTCTGCTGTTGGAGTCATACCTAGCACAAAGGAAGATGGTTGTGGTTGTTGGAGGTCAGTCATCCTAGCTCCAGGACATCACTGCAGGAGTTCCTCAGGGTAGTGTCCTCATCCCATAGATCTTCAGCTGATTCATCAATGACCTTCCTTCCATCATAAGATCAGAAGTGGGGATGTTTTCTGGTGAGTTCACAATGTTCAACACCATTCACGAGTCCTCAGACACTGAAGCAGTAAAAGTCCAAATGCAGCAAGACTTGGATAGTATCCAGGCTTGGGCTGACAAGTGGCAAGTAACATTTGCACCACACAAGTGTCAGGCAATGACCATCTCCAACAAGAGAGAATCCAACCATCACCCCTTGACAGTCAATGGCATTGCCATCGCTGAATCCCCACTATCAATATCCTGGGGGTTACCATTGACTAGAAACTGAACTGGACTAGCCATATAAATATTGTGGCTACAAGAGCAGGTCAGAGGCTAGGAGTCTTGCGACGAATAACTCACCCCCTGACTCCCCAAAGCCTGTCCACCATCTACAAGGTATAAATCAGGAGTGTGATGCAATGGTCTCTGTTTACCTGAATGAATGCAGCTCCAACAACGCTCAAGAAGCTTGACACCATCCAGGGCAAAGCAGCCCACTTGATTGGCACCACATCCGGAAACATGCACTTCCTTGACCGCCAAGGCACAGTAGCAGCAGCGTGTACCATCTACAAGATGCACTGCGGGAATTCACCAAGGCTCCTTCGACAGCACCTTCTAAACCCACAGCCACTACCATCTAGAAGGACAAGGGCAACAAATAGATGGGACTACCACGACCTGGAAATTCTCCTCCAAGTCACTCACCATCCTACTTGGAAATATATTGCTGTTCCTTCACTGTTGTTGAGTCAAAATCCTGGAACTTCCTTCCTAACAGCACTGTGGGTGTTTCTATACTGCATGGACTGCAGTGGTTCAAGAAGGCAGCTCACCACCACCTTCCCAAGGGCAACAATGATGGGCAATAAATGCTGGTCCAGCCAGCAAAGCCCACATCCCATGAATGAATAAAAAAACCCCAACAATTTGGCAATTTATTAAGTTGCTGTTTGTGCGACCTTGCTGTGCACAAATTGGCTGCCACATTTTCTATATTACATCTCCAATGATAATAAATATTGGCCAAGACACTGGGAAGGTTTCCCTTAGCTCTTCTTCAAATAGTGGCAGTGGGATATTTTACATCAACCTGACAGGGCAACCAGAGGCCTGGGTTTGTTCATTCCTCCCTATCTCTGTAATCTCCTCCAATTCTACAGCCCTACAAGTTATCTCCTCCTCTAATTCTGGCTTTGCAAGCATCGCCAATTTCACTATTGGCGGCTGTACCTTCAGCTGCCAAGGTTCTAAGCTCTGGAATTCCCTCCCTAAACCTCTCCACTTTTCCTACTTTTCTTTCCTGCTTTAAGATACTTCTTACAGGGAGTAGGGTTATTCTCCGGTTGGCAGGCTGTGGCTAGTGGGGTACCACAAAGATGAGGGCCAGGACTTTTCCTATGGCGAGCAGGCTGGGCAGGAGTGGGCGTGGGCAAGCGTGGAGCCGATTGCCACCTGCGATTGGCTCTGCGCCGCCATTTTACGCGGGCGGGCCAATTAAAGCACTCAGCGCTACCTGTGCGGGTGAAGGGAGGAGGGAGAGTCGGGGCCTGCACCGTTTCACGCATGCACGCGAAAGAGCACAGCAATCTCCCTGAGGCACGGAGCTGCCTCAGGGAGATTGAATTTGTAATAAAATCGTGACAGAAATTATTTTTTAAATTATTTAAACACGTCCCCTCATGCGAGTGTGTCACATGAATGGGGACATATTTGTAAGTTTCTGACAATTTACTTATTTACTTATTTAATAAAGCTTCAGGAAACCTCATGCTGCCCGTGGATGAGGTTTCCTGAAAAACGCAAAGGCTGCTTGGGCTTTTCGCCTGGCGACCAACATTAGGGTCAGATCGGCAGCGTTCTTCATTGCTTTATTTAATTTCTTACTGGCCTTAATAGGCCTTTGACATTTCAGTGGGCGCGCAGCCGACTCCGCGCACACCCGCTGTATAAAATATCGCGATGGCGCGCGATGATGTCAGGATGCATGCCCGCCATATCATCGCACGTCATTTTATGCGTCAGTATGTCGGGCCCTCTGCCACAAGCCGACCGGAAAATTCTACCTGGGTACTTGGGCCCCAGCTGTTCACAATCTATATCCATGATTGGATGTGAGGACTAAATGTAATATTCCCAAGGTTGTGGATGACAGAAGACTAGATGGGAATGTGAGTTGTGAGGAGGATGCAAAGAGGCTTCAAGGGCAGAGCCTTAGTGAGCGGGCAAGAACATGGCAGATGGAATATAATGTGGATAAGTGTGAGGTTATCCACTTTGCTAGGAGGAACAGAGGTGCAGAGTATTTCTTAAATGCCGAGAGACTGATGTCCAAAGGGACCTGGGTGTCCTTGTTCATAAGTCACTGAAAGCTAAAATGCAGGGGCAGCAAGCAGTTATGAAGGCAAATGGCATGTATGGATTTGAGCGCAGGAGTAAAGGTGTCTTACTTCAATTGCGTTCGACCACACCTGGAGCATTGTGTATTGCATATAATTTTGGTCCCCTTACCTAAGAAAGAGTGCACTTGCCTTCCAGACAGTGCAGCAAACGTTCACCAGACTAATTCCTGGGATGACTGGACTGTCCTATGAGGAGAGATTGAGGAGACTGGGCCTGTAGTTTCTAGAGTTGAAGAATGAGAGGTGATTTCATTGAAACTTACAAAATTCTTATTCACAGGGTGGATGTAAAAAGGATGTTTCCCCTGCCTGGGCAATTGAGAACCAGGGGACACAGTCTCAGAATAAGGGGAAACAATTTAGGACTGAGGTGAGCAGGAACTTCTTTACTCAGAGTGGTAAATCTTTGGAATTCTCTACCCCAGAGGACCGTGGAAGCTCAGTCATTGAGTATGTTCAAGACAGAGATCAATAGATTTCTAGATACTAATGACATCAAGAGGTATGGGAATAGCTCAGGAAAATGGCATTGATGTAGATAATCAGCCATGATCTACTTGAAAGGTGGAGCAGGCTTGAAGGGCTGAATGGCCTACTTCTGCTTCTATATTCCTATGTTCCTAATCTTAAAATCTTTGACCAAGCTTTTAGTCACTTGCCATAATATCTCTTTATTTGTCTTGTTGTCACATTTTATAATGTCATATGCCTTGGAACATTTAATTGGATTAAAGACACCATATAATTGCAAATTGTTGTTGAACATGTCAACCAAAGGACAACAACTCAGACTGTGCAGACTCCTTCAGTACTGCACTGCAACGTCAGCCTGGATCATCAGCTCGAGTCCCGATAGGCACTATATAAATGCAAGTTTTTTTTTCCTCTTTCATTCCAAAGGCCCTGGATATGTATAAGTTGCACATCGTGCGAACATCTACTTTGTTACTACATATCCTGGTACAACTAAATTCAACCGCATCACAAACTTTAAACTTTATAGTGATTGGAAACAGAAATCATTAAATTATTTTGGTGTAATCAGACAATACCTGAGGTAATCATGTTTTTGTGCACGTGCATTTTAATTTCCCTGGTGACATGGAAATGAATTTTACAAACATGTTAATTTTGTGTGTTAATCAGTGGCTCTGAGCTGGATAAAAGGATTTGCTCTGTAAAACTGTTTGATATTGAAACAGGTCCTTTTGACCCTATCAAAATTGCCTTTATTCCCCTAAAGACGGGTAAAGTTAATTAAGCACTCAATGGGCTTATAGTGCTTAAATTAAAATATATTACCCTCATTGTGTAGTCATCAAATTAAAGCTTACTCTTCCGGGCTACATGACTGTCTAATGTGCTTATCAAAATTCATGATGTAATAAGTGGGATTTGCTGTTCTGGACACAGACAGTCAGTCCTAATGTAATTTATTCTCCAGTCTTCCACAAGATGGTGCTATGCTCCATAAATAACCACCAACCAAATTAAAGGAAGAATTTGTATTTGCATAGCACCTTTCACAACTTCAGAACATCCCAATTGCTTTACAGCCAATAAGGTACTTTTTTGAAATGTAGTCACTGTTGCTTGTAGCTAAATGCCACAGCCAATCTGTGCACAGCTAACAATATTGCAATTAACAGGACTAAGATAAATGACTTGCTTCAGCAGTGTTGGTTTGGGGCTAAGTATTATGCAGGACTTTTCATTGAATAGTTCCCTGGAATCTTTTACATCTACCCAGGCAGGTAGACAGAGCCTCAATTTAACATCTCTTCTGAAAGACAGCAGCTCCAACAGTACTGCACTTAGTGCTACCTTGACTATGTTTTCAGGTCCTGAGGGTGGGGCTTGAACCCACAACCATTAGCCTCTAAGTTAAATGTGCTATTCCTGATGTGGCTACTTATAAAGGGTACCATTTGTGTGTCTATAACTAGTTCCTTAGAGGCTAACGTCTCACTTTTTTCCAGGATTTGCATATTTTCTCCAGGTTTCAAAAAATCGTGAGGGATGGCAACAAGCTTGTTCAAAGAGCAAGTTTTAACATGCGTCTTAAAGCAGAGAAGTGGGGAGGCAGAGAGGTTGAGGGAAAGAATTCCAAAGCGCAGAGGCTTAGACTGCTGAGGCTCTCATTCATGTAAGAAAAACAATTTCATTAACTGACTGTGCACAACACCAGAGGCAATTTACTTTCAATTTATTCATCTACAGTCTCAAATTAAAAAAAGCACAAATGAATGTGAAGATAACCCTAATGACTAAAGAATTCTGTTTTACCATCAATTGAAATTAGAAATGGTAGCCATTCACCTTACGTTTTGGCACTTACTGAAGCAGTGGATATAAGACACACTTTGTCAATGCCTTGGAAGGCATATCAAATTAAGAAAATGTTAACACAAGGCATTCAGCTTAGTTACAGTTGTAATGGCCTTTATTAAATATATGTCATTTCAAGCTGATGTATATTAAACAGAATTGCCATCAATTTATGTTCATATCAAAGGGCAACATTTACGAGTTCTCTTTTTAAAGCTACACTTTCATGTAGGCTGGAGTTGAATGAAGTAGTTTTTGTTGTTCTAGCTTTTGTTTAGTGTATGCTATCCATTTATTTCTGGGTGATCTGTGACTGCAGATGTTGCACTCCGTTATGACTGCAAAACAATCTTCAAATGTTGGGGTGTTTTGAAACTGGTGCGCAAATTTTAACCTGCAATTTCAACAACAACAACTTACATTTATATAGCACCTTTAACATAGTAAAACATCCTAAAGCACTTCACAGGAGTTTTTATACTGACCCACATAACGAAATATTACGAAAGTTTGGTCAAAGAGACAGATTACATGGAGCACCTTAAAGAAGAACAGAGAGGTGGAGAAACGATGAGATATAAGGAGGGATTTCCAGAATTAGGGCCCAGGCAGCTGAAGGTGGACTAATTAAAATCAGGACTACGCAAGAGGCCAGAATTGGAGGAGCGCAGAGATCTCGGAGAATTGTAATGGGATATGTCCATTGTTTAAACTTGTTTTGTATTCCTTTGGATATATAAGATTGAGGGGTGATATAATTAAGGTATTTAAAATGTTAAAAGGAATTATCAGGGTAGGTACATGGTATGGGTGTGGTAACATTGTGATTATGACACTAGGCCTGGAATACTAATCCAGAGATGTGAGTTCACAACTTATCTCAGTGATTCGTGAATTGAATTAAATTAATTAAATAATTCTGGAATACAAAGCTGGCACCTAGCTGGTTCACTAATGTTCTTTAGGGAAGGAAATCTGCCATCCTTTCCCAGTCAGGGCCTATATATGACTCCAGACCCACATCAATATGGTTGCCTCATAACTGCCTTCTGAAATGGCCCAGCAAGCCACTAAGGCAGCTCACTACTGCCTTCACAAGAGCTATTAGGGATGGCCAACTAATGCTGGGCTTGCCCTTGATGCTCACATCCCATAAATGAATAAAAAAGTCACAGAGGAACTATTTCCTCTGGCTGCAGAATCAAGAACGAGAGGATGTAATCTTAAAATTGGAGCATGAACATCCAGGAGGAAAATTCAGAAGCATTTTTTCACACCAATGGCAGCAGACGTCTGGAAGTTTCTCACCTAAAGTTTGTGAATGCTGGGGGACAGTTGGAGCTTTCAACTCTGACATTGATAGATTTTTCTTGGGCAAAGGTGCTGATAGAAATTGAGTTGAGGTACAGATAAACCATAACCTAAGTGAAAACTGGAGCATATTCCAGGAGCTGAATTGTCCACTCCTGCCTCTATATTCTTCAGTTCAGAGGGCTAAATGACCTTCTCCAGCTCCAAATTTCATCAGTTCGATGGTTTGAGTGGGAAATCCTGAAATCCGAGTGGGAAGAGGCAGTCTGCTGAGTCAGAGAATCTGACTAACTGTCAGTGTGGTATCCCCACTGTGGAGCCAACCACAAAGTGAGCGTTACATTGCTTTCCTTGAAAAGGAAACATTTTCAGGCTATGGGGAAAGAGCAAGGCTGGGAACTAATTGGATAACTCCTTTTAAAGAGGCAGCACAGGCATGATGGTTTGAATGGGCTCCTTCTATGCTCTTGATCCTATGATACTGAATCTGTATTAATTAGGGGGACAGCAACAAAGGAGCATTGGGCCTTTAATTACAACTAAATTGCATTTTATCCTTGGTGCAATTACCTCTCCATGCATCCTTTTTATTACGATTTCTAAAATGACACTCTACAGATTTGAAGTGTATCATAAACAAGGTGCATGTTAAAGCCCAGGGCATTACGGCATCGTATTCCACTGGCATGTCTGAACGTTGTGGGGTTTGATTCTATTTCAGTGGTGAGGGAGCTAATTGCTGGAACGCTGCAGCCAATTGTGTCACTGATTTTCCCAGGAGACCAGAACGCGATGGGATAATTTTCCCTGAGACACAAGTGTCACTGTGGGGACTCGATGTAATTTGCTGATATGATATTAAAAAATAGCATTAAAGTAATTACATTGAGCACAAGGTAGTATTTCACTCGGAAGAACTCATTCGAAGCTTGTCCTGACGATAACCTGGTCATTTTTAATGGGCCAGAGGAAACAGACTAGCATAGTAGGTTAATGTATTATATGTTCAGTTTATGTCATTAAGCAGGTCTTTTGCTGAGGCTGCCAGACTTCTCTGGTAAATGAGACTCTGCGCAGACAGCAGCTCTTAACCTTTTACATTCCAAGTGTCTGCCAGCTTCATACAGCTGAGGATGCCCTTTTCATTCCACCTAGGAAAGAACTTTTACTTGTATAGCACCTATTTCCACCTCAGAATGTCCCAAAATGAGCATAGTCACTGTTGTGGAAACCTCCAGCCGAACTGTGCACAGCAAGCTCCACAAACAACAGTGCAATAAATGACCTGATAATCTGGTTCTTAGTGATGTTGGGTGAGAGATAAATATTGGCCAGGACACTGGTGAGAACTGTTCTGTTTTACCTTGAAATAGTGCCGCAGGATCTTTTACATCTTATCCTTGAGAAGACAGACAGGGTCTTAATTTAGCACCTCAACTGACAGCCAGCACAGCATCCTATTAGTAGTGTCCTGGTATATCAATCTGGATTTTGTGTTTAAGTCCCTGGAGTGGGGCTTGAACCCACAACTATCTGATCTGGAGGTAAGAATGTTACTCACTCAGCCACTGCTGAGACCTTAAGTGCTATGTACACAGTATATCTCCTGAAGCCTCACTGCTTTGGGAACTGAAACACATTATAGCGTCTTCTACTCCAATTCAAGGCGTCAAGACTGCAGTGCACCTATATCTTCTGTCTAGCTTGGCCTAAATAGCCAAGTGGTTATGGTACTGGGTTTGTAACCCCAAGATCAAGAGTTTAAATCTCACAATGGCAAACTATGAAACAATGTAACTACATCTGAATAGGCACAGATGGAAACGGGTTTGTACTCGAAAGAGTTATATCTTCTGTCTGTTTTACAGAAGAATTACAGAACCTTTACAGTGCAGAAGGAGGCCATTTGACATCTGTACTGGATCTCTGAAAGTACATTCTACCTAATCCCACTCCCTTGCCTCATCCCAGTAATCTTGCACATTCTTTCTCTTCAGGAAGCGATCCAATTCCCTTTCCAATACCATGATTGAACCTGCCTCCACCACTCTCTCAGAAAGTTTGTTCCAGACTCCAACCACCCTCTGGGTGAAATTTTTTTTCCTCACATCACTTTTACTCCCTTTGTCAATTATTTTGAAGTTTTGCCCTCTAGTTCTTGATGCTCTCTTGAGTGGGAAGTTTCACACTATTTACCCTGTCCTTCAGGATCTTGAATACCTCTATCAAATCACCTCTCAGCCTTCTTTTCTCCAAGGAAATCAGTCCCAACCTCTCCAGTCTATCCTCATAGCTACAGTTCTTTATCCCTGGAATAATTCTTGTGAATCTCCTCTGTACCCTCTCCAATGTCTTCACATCCTTCCTCAAGTATGGCACCCAGAACTGGATGCAGTGCTCCAGGTGAGACCGATCTAGTGTCTCATACAAGTTCAACATGATCTCCTTACTCTTGTACTCAATGCCCCTATTAATAAAGATACTACATGCTTTATTAGCTGCTCTCTCAACTTGCCCTGCCATCTTCAACGACTTATGTACGTATATACCAAGGTTCCTCTGTTCCTGCACCTCCTTTAGAGGCTCTCCCTTTATTTTATACCGTCTCTCCATATTCTTCCTGCCAAAATGAATCACCTCACACTTCTCTGCATTGAACTTCATCTGCCACTTGTCTGCCCAATCCGCCAACATGTCTATGTCCTTTTGAAGTTCAAGACTATCCTCATCATAGGTGACAATGTTTCCAATCTTTGTATCGTCTGCAACTTTTGCAATCATACAGCCTTGGTCATTAATATATATCAGGAAGAGCAAGGGTCCAGCACTGACCTCTGGAGAACTCCACTACAAACCTTCCTCCAATCTGAAAACAATCAATTATCACTACCCTCTGTTTCCTTTCACTAAGCCAATTTCTTATCCAAGCGCCTATTTTCCCATTTATTCCATGAGCTTGGATTTTATTCACATTTTGTTTACTTTCCTCCTGCCCTCTGAAGGCTTTGCAAACTTTGCTACTGTTTCACCCAATCAATATTGCTTGGAGCTGCCTCATCTTCTCTCCTGCTTTATCGTCATTCACCTATTGATTCAGATTTATGCTACTGCATAAAATTGACAAAAACACCTTCCCACCATTTGTAACTGGTCATTGTCTGTTGGTAACTGGTATCTCATCACCTGGGCTTCTCATCACTATAGTGCAGGAAGTGGGGTAGGTAAAGGGATAGTACACAGAGGGGAGCACGATATCAGTGCTCAAGCTGTCCCAACATTTTTCCCCCTTTTATTTGCTGGTGGTATAACTGGTAGGGGCAAGACAAGGAGGAGGTGGTCTCATATCACCTGCCTTTCTCAATACTGCTGCTGGAAAATCCCACACTATGTCCTCAAACCTCCTGACAAGATTCACATTCTTTGCCTTTGATCAGAATGGTGGAAAGATATAACAAAGAACCAGTCTGAGGTGGACATTTGAGTGAACGACCTGCACAACACACTATTGCTGCAGATGAAAGAAACTTAATACAGGGAGAAATATTACTTTCAATGCTCCTATACAATGTGAGCTGTGGCTGAATTTGTAGCACTTTTATCTCTTAGTTAGATGTTGGAGGTTCAACTCCCACTCCAGAGACATCAGCACAAAATTCTAGCCTGACCATGGCCCATCAGTGCAGTGCTGATTGAGTGCAGCACTGTCAGAGATGCTGCCTTTCAGATGAGGCACTAAACTTAAGCCTCATTTTTCCTCACATGAAGCCATAATAGATCTCATGGCACCATTGTAAGGAAGAGGAGGCAGTGGTTGGAGCACTAAAACAGAATATCTGGTCATATCAGATTGCTGTTTGTGAGAGTTTGTTGTGTGCAAATTGATTGCCGCATTTCCTACTCTGCAATGGTGCCACAGTTCAATAGTACTTCAAAATCTTGTAGAGCACTTTGGAATGTCCAGAGGTCATGAGTTGCACTAGATACAAGCCTTTTATTATGTAAAAGTGCCCTGCTATCTCTCACAGAAGGGCCACTGTTCCCCCAGGGCCACTAAGGTCCTGACCTCATTACAGCCTTAGTCCAACCATAACCAAAAGAACTGAACTCAAGATGTGAGGTGAAAATGACTGCCATTGACAACAAGGCAGCAGTTGATCGAGTGTGGCATCAAGGAGCCCCAGCAAAACTGGAGTCAATGGGAATCAGGGGGAAAACTCTTCACTGGTTGGAGTCATACCTAGCACAAAGGAAGATGGTTGTGATTGTTGGGGGTCAGTCATCTCAGCTCCAGGACATTGTTGTAGGAGTTTCTCAGGGTAGTATCCTTGGCCCAACCATTTTCAGCTGCTTCATCAATGATCTTCCCTGTATCATAAGGTCAGAAGTGGGAATGTTCATGGACGATTATACAATGTTCAACACCATTCATGACTCCTCAGATACTGAAGCAGTCCATGCCCATATGCCACAAGACTGGGACAAAATTCAGGCTTGGGCCGATAAGTGGCAAGTAACAATCACACTACACAAGTGCCAGGCAATGACCATCTCCAACAAGAGAGATACCAACCATCTCCCCTTGGCATTCAATGGCATTACCACCACTGAATCCCCCACTATCAACATCCTTGGGGTCACCATTGACTAGAAACTGAACTGAGCCAGCCATATAAATACTGTAGCTACAAGAGCAGGTCAGAAGCTGGGAATTGTGCAGAAAGTAACTCACCTCCTGACTCCCCAAAGCATGTCCATCATCTACAAGGCACAAGTCAGAAGCTTAATGGAATACTCACCACTTGCCTGGATGAGTGCAGCTCTAACAGCACTCAAGAAGCACGAACATCCAAGACAAAGTAGCCCGCTTGATTGTCACTCCATTCACCACCTTCAAAATCGAGTCCCTCCACCACTGACACATGGTGGCAGCAGTTTGTACCATATACAAGATGCATGGCAGCAACTCACCCAAGCTCCTCCAACCTTCCAAATCCCCAACTGCTGCCATCTAGAAGGAACACCACTACCTGGAAGTTCCCCTCTTAGGCACACACCATCCTGACTTGGAACTATATTGCCGCTCCTTCACTGTCCCTCCCTAACAGCATTGTGGGTCTACCCACACCACATGGAGTGCTGTGGTTCAAAAAGGCGGATAACCATGCCTTCACAAGTGCAATTAGGGATGGGCAATAAAAATGCTGACTTGGCCAGCGACACCCATGTCCAGCGAAAGAATAAAAAAACACACAAATATTGGGCACATTTGTACAGATATGTTGACATACACACCTTACATGAGATTATAAAACTTTTACCCCATCAAACCAGGCCATTCAGCCCAACAAGTCTATGTCAATATTTATGCTCCACATGAACCTGTCTCACCTAACTTTTTCTCAACCTGCCATCAAATCCTTCTTTTCCCTTCTCCCTCATGTACCTAGGCTCCCCTTAAATGTGTCTATGCTAATAGCCTCAAGTTCCCCAGTCTAATCTTAACAGACGTCAGAAACTAACACATGAATACTGACATACAGACACCAACATGCAAACATCAACACAGAGGCACAAATGCAAAACACTGCAGATGCTGGAAATCTGAAATAAAAACAGAAAAACTCAGTAGGTCTGACAGTACCTGTGGTGAGAGAAACAGAGCTGATGAAAGGTTACAGACTTGAAACATTGGGCAGAATTTTACAATTCTACATTCCCGCTGTCGTCAATGAGGTTTAGAATGTCTTGCCGCATTTTACAACCCTGTCCCCGTCGAAACAGGGCTGTAAAATTCTGCTCATTAATTCTGTTTCTCTCTCCACAGATGCTGCCAGAGTTGCTCAGTATTTCTGGCATTTTTTAATTTTTATTTATGACATAAAGACACCTGTGGGTAAATTGGGGTTTTGGATCTATCACAAGCTCTCAACCTCTGGGGCTTTGTTTCCCCTCATGTTTGGGTCTGTTGTAGACTAATTGATAGAGATTGATCACTGTGATGAGTCAACATCTGCATTATCTTTTTGTATCATGTGACTCCCAGGATGGTGGAAGGTGAACTAGATGAACCTTGACCTTTTGCCAATTCCTACAGTCCTATTTTCTTCATTTTTGCAAAGCCATTATGTATAAGTATTGTGCATTCCATATCTGGATTACAAACTTTTCATCAGTTATAGAAGCTATGATAGCACTTGGAGAAGTGTGAACAGCATGTTATTTCAGATGTGTCATGCCTGCCTACTTTAATCCTAGTATGCTTTATAGAATTGCTCACAGGAAATTTTTGCTCTTTTGATTGGGAGTTATTAAATTCTGCAACAAATAGCGTTTCCATTTATTCCTGATCTTTTGAAGTTGTCCTTTGTGCACAAAAATATTTGAATTATCTAATAATTTTAATTATCAATGCACCAACCAAAGTTGAAAAATGGTAGTGCTTAGGAAATTTGAGTTATCAGGGTCTTTCAAATTAACCGATTTGGAATTTGGAGTCCAAAAAAATAGCCTAAACGCAAAAAGATCAGTAAAAGTTTCAAACTGTATTCTGAATGTTATTAAATTACATGATGTCCATTCATGTGAATTTTGAATTATTGCATTATACCTCAAGAGTCACACATTTGGGGGTATCAGCTATGGTCCAGTGGGTAGCATTTTCGCCTTTGAGTTTGAAGGTTAAGGGTTCCAGTTCCACTCCAGAGGCTTAAGCACAAAACTCTCGTATCATACTCCAGTACAGTGCTAAGGGAGTGCGGCACTGTTGGAGGTGTTGTCTTTCAGATGAGACAATAAACCAAGTCCCTGTCTGGTCTCTTAAGGTGGATAGCACAATTTCGAAGAAAATTAGGACAGTTATCCTCGGTGACCTGGCCAATAATTGTTGCTTGATCAACATCACTAAAACAGATTACCTTGTAATTATCACATTTCTGGGGACTTGCTGTGTGCAAATTGGCTATTGCATTTCCTGCATTATAACAGTGACTGCTTCATTTGATGTAAAGCATTTAGGACATGCTGAGGTCATGTAAGGCATCATATTAGTGTAAGCCTTTTTTTATGCTCTAACTAGTTTGCAGATAGTCTGCTTAAGGTGACTGGCAAAAACGCCAATGGTGACATAATGAAACTTTTCAAAAATTCATTTATGGGATGTGGGAGTCGCTGGCTAGGCGGGCAGTTATTGCCCATCGCTAATTGCCCTTGAGAAGGTGGTGGTGAGCTGCCTTCTTGAACTGCTGCAGTCCATGTGGTGTAGGGATACTCACAGTACTGTTAGGGAGGGAGTACTAGGATTTTGACCCAGCGACAGTGGAGGAACAGCGATATATTTCCAAGCCAGGATGGTGAATGCCTTGGAGGGGAACTTCCAAGTGGTGGTGTTCCCATCTATCTGCTGCCCTTGTCCTTCTAGTTGGTAGTGGTCATGGGTTTGGAAGGTGCTGCCTAAGGAGCATGCACTGGTGAATTCTTGCAGTGCATCTTGTAGATGGTATACGCTGCTGTTACTGTTCATCAGTGGTGTAAGGACTGAATGCTTGTGGAAGTGGTGCCAACCAAACAGGCTGCTTTGTCCTAGATGGTGTCAAGCTTCTTAAGTGTTGTTGGAGCTGCACTCATCCAGGCAAGTGAAGCTTCTTAAGTGTTGTTGGAGCTGCACTCATCCAGGCAAGCGAAGACTATTCCATCACACTCCTGACTTGTGCTTTGTAGATGGTGGACAGGCTTTGGGGAGTCAGGGGTGAGTTACTCGCCACAGGATTCCTAACCTCTGAATTGCTCATGTAGCCACAGTATTTATATGGCTAGTCCAGTTCAATTTCTGGTCAATAATAACCCTAGGATGTTGCTAGTGGAGATTCAGCGATAGTAATGCCATTGAATGTCAAGGGGTAATGGTTAGATTCTCTCCTGTTGGAGATGGTCATTGTCTGGCAGTTGTGTGGCACAAATGTTACTTGCCACTTGTCAGCCCAAGCTTGGATATTGTCCCAGTCTTGCTGCATTTGGACATGGACTGCTTCAGTATCTGAGGAGTCGTGAATGGTGCTGAACATTGTGCAATCATCAGCAAACATCCCCACTTCTGGCCTTATGATGGAAGGAAGGTCGTTGATGAAGCAGCTAAAGATGGTTGGGCAGAGGACACTACCCTGAGGAACTCCTGCAGTTAGCTGAGATGACTGACCTCCAACAGCCATGTTCCTTTTTGCTAGGTATGATTCCGACCAGTGGAGAGTTTCCCCCCTGATTCCCACTAACTGCAGTTTTGCTAGGGCTCCTTTTTCCAAAGAAAATTGATGTGAACTGGACTGAAAATAGCCCAAAAGGGTGGCTAATGCAAATTCAGTTGTAACTTTCAGAAGAGAATTTCATAAACACTTGAAAGAAAAATAACTTACAGAGCTTTGGGAAAGAGTAGGAGTGTGTCACTAATTGGATAGCTCGACCAAAGAATCAGCACAGGCGCAATGACCTAATGGCCTCCTTCTGTGCTGTATTACTCTACAATTCTAATTTTAAAGGTGTAGGCAACATGTTGCATGTTTAGCAGGGAGGGCAGCTTAAAGGAGAGAGTGAAGTGGTGTTTCACTGGCATATTTATATTGTAGCCCCTGGACTCAAGAACAGCAGCTTCTGTATGATTACTATTTACAGTGTAACTCTAGCAGCACGGCAACTGTCCCTCGCTTTGAGCATGACATCTACTCAGGGTTGCGAGTTTCTGCCATGGGTCTTCATGTGTCTGAACAGGCCGATTCTTGACCTGCACATTTTGGGCACATGGGGCAGGACGTCTCCACAGGGTATCCAGAATTCAGGATTTGCTTCCTTTCCTTCTCTGCTGCTGCTCTGCCACATCATTAAGAGTAACTCCATTCATGTTGCCTGGGTGTAATTGAAATGCTCCTGCCCAGGATGGAGTTCTCTGTGTACATCTATGTGCAGAGCATCCACCCAAACTGTTTAAATCTTTAAAGTGCATGGGACGAGCATTTGCACAGGAGGCATGCAAATCAACTCCACATAGTTTTAACAAGTGCCCTGGGTATTGAAGAAATCCTTGAACACTTACATAAAACCTTGTTTCACACTACAATAGAGTTACATCAAACTTTGATTAGACCACACAGGGAGTACTGACCACAGTTTTGGTCTCCATAATACAAAAGGAAAGAGAGGCAGTGGAGAAGGTGAAAGAAAGATGTACAAGAAATGTTACTAGAACTGAGAGGTTATTCATATTAGGAAATATTTAAAATGCTGGAACTCTTTTCTCTAGAAATAAGAAGGCTGAAGGATGACAGAATTCTTTAAGATAATGGGAGGGTGGTAGGGGCGCAGAAGTCTTGGAGAGTTGAAGGGCTGGAGGTGGTTACGGGGATGGGGAGAGACGAGGCCATGGAGGGATATAAAGGCAAAAGGTTGAATTTTAAAATAGAGGCATTGCTGAAAGAGAGCCAATATAGGTCAGCATCTACACAGCGGATGGGTGAACAGGGCTTGGTCTAAGTTAGGATATTGGTAGCATCGATTACACACCTGGTGTAGCTTCTGTTAAATACATTTCAGACAGTGTAGGAGGGCAGGTAGCTGTTAGCACCTATATTTCAGTGAGAGAGCATAGGAGGTGTGAGACCCTATACCACAGTCGGCTACTTGTGTATGATAGAGTAACGATTGAGGGGAATCAAGTTTATCAGGAAGGCTGTGGCTAAAGGTCCATGAACAGATGTTACCACTGCCTCCAACAATATGCCAGAAGAGGACCCAAATGCATCTTTTGCTTTAAGCACTGCGTTTGGTTTTTGGGGACATATTATTTTCTCTGCACCATAAAGAATAGCCAACTGCAAGATATCATAAACTGTGAATTAATTTTATTCAACTGAGCAGTGCTAGTATTTACATGGTTTTACTGTTATGTTTAAGAACATAACAATTAGGAACAGGAATAGGCCATATGGTCCCTCAAACCTACTCTGTCGTTCAATACAATCATGGCTGTACTTCGATATCAACTCCACTGTTCTGTCTGACCTTATATCCTCTAATCCCTTAGAGTCCAAAAAGGTATTAACCTCAGCCTTGAATAAGCTCAACAACTGAGCATCCTTAGCTTTCTTTGATAGAGAATTCCAAAGACTCACAATAATCTCAATGAAGAAATTTTTCCTCATCTCAGCCTTAAATGGCTGACCCCTTACCCTGTGACCATGACCCTAGTTTTAAGGTCTTCAGCCGGGGAAAACTGTCTCTCAGCAATGATCCAAACAAACCCTCAAAGAATTTTATGGGTAGGATTTTTGGGTTGTCAGGTAGGCGTGGTGGGCAGGCCTGGGAGTGACCGGGAAATGGCCCGCTGCTGGTGTTCGGCCCTTGACCGCGATTTCCCGCTGGCTTGCCAATTAACAGCCAGCCAGCGTGAAATGCACATTGAAAGGCTCAGTGCTGCTGGGGTGGTGGTGGGAGGAGGGTGTGCACTGACGTCAGTGCAGGCGCAGGGGAGTGTGCAATGAAAGCTCCCTGAAGACAGGGAGCTGCCTCAGAGAGCTGAGGATTTTAAAACCAAGAAATAAGGATGTAAGAATGCAGAAAAAAATGTCCACACATCGGAATCACTCACTTAAACATATAGATAATAAAAATTCTGCCCAAATGTTTTTATTTAATTGATAGCGGAAACCTCCTCACACCCTTAGAACCATAGAACCGTAGAAAAGTTACAGCACAGAAGGAGGCCATTCTTGTCCATGCCAGCCCGAGGACACCCAGGTGCCCTTTCTAATCCCACCTTCCTGCACCCGGCCCATAGCCCTGCAGCTTACAGCACTTAAGGTACAGATCCAGGTGCTTTTTAAAAGAGTTTAGAGTTTCTGCCTCCACCACCAACTTGGGCAGCGAATTCCAGACACCCACTACGGCGGACAATTCAGGAGTTCCCTCAAAAACCCCTGACTTGTCCGCCAGCCAACCGTAACATTGGATGGGCAGCAAAAAATCACCACTAATTAAAACTTTAATGGCCTTAATAGGCCTCTTAATTGTCGGCAGGCACTCTCATGCTGACTCTCACGCGCACCTGCCGACCGAGGTATCGTGCGGGTACGCAACGACATCGGGACACTCCCTCGACGCCATCGCACACTACTTTACGCCCGATCATTCAGACGCGCACCCACCCACGAGACATAAAATTCTGCTTTTAATGAGGTGACCTCTCCTTCATCTAAACTCCAGAAAATATAGGCTCATTCTATTCAATCTCTCCTCATAGGAAAATCCTCTAAGCCCAGAAATCAATCTATTCTATTTTCCCCCTGTGAAGTTATTCATCTCAGTTGTAGATGTGTCTTCGTAGTCAGTGTTTTCCCAACTGAAGAAGTACCATTGGTACACAGACACCTGGCAATCTGCAGGGACTCCTTAAGGTCCCCTGAAGCATCTAAATCGACACCAAGGGTCTCCTTTGTTATGGGTTCATTACTGTTAGAAGGTAATGGCCCACTATCACTTTATAAAGAAATAGGGTTGCAGAGCTGAGTGCCGGCCAACTGCTCCTGTGTTGCATCAAGCACTTTGCTACTAGATGTCATCTTCTTGTACTACCCATTGATTCATGTGAGAGTTGGAGAGTGGGCAATCCATTAGCTTTCAGAATCCTGCCCTCTTGGCTGCCTGTAACTGCTCCAGGTGAGTTACAGAGTCATAGGGTGATACAGCACAGAAGGAAGCCATTTGGCCCAACATGCCTAAATTGGCTCTATGACAGAGAAAGCAATTAATCTGACTCCAATGCTCTTTCTCCATAGTCCTACAATTGTTTTTCCTTCAGGTATTTACATAATTCCCTTTTGGAAATTACTATTCAATCAGCTTGCCAATCATCCTTTCAGGCAGTGCATTTCAGATCACAACAACTCACTGTGTGCAAAAAGGTTTCCTCACGTTGCCCCTGGTTCTTTTGCCAATCATTTGGTTGAAGAGGTAGGTTTTAATGTGCATCCTAAAGGGAGCAAGGAAGGCGGAGAGATTTAGGGAGGGAATTCCAGAGCTTAAGGTCGAGGCAGCTGGAGGAACGGCCTTCGATGATGGGATGCAGGAAATCTTGTGCGTTCTCTCCAAGACCAGCTCATAAAAGGGCTGGGAGCACATTTCTTCTAGATGAGGACTGAAGCCTGTGAAAATAATACAGTGCGCTGCTCTTTATTGAGGGCAGATAGGGATCGCTGTACTCTGCTAACCTTCTGCCTTTGAACACGCAATGCATTAGTGAATATATGTAATCTGATAAGGACGAAATTAAAGTTGTTCTCGTTGCGTCAAAACCAGGAAGGAACTAGGTTGCCGGTGATTTAATTCCATAATAAATTCATGCAGTAAAACTGCCTCTCTTTGCAGCAGCTGCTGTCATATTCTATAATATGAGTGCATGTCACTGGAAAGGCCGTGTCTTAATTCTAGCATGCAGTAACATTTGTCCATCCCAATGTTCAATTATTGCCAGATAGCTTGACGGACAGTAACGTTCACTGATTCTCAGTGTTCACCTTGAATCACAATGGGACAATGGATTTTACTAAAAACAGAGTGTGAGGCCAGGGCCCAGATTTTCGCCTTGGGTTTGGTTGCACAGAAATGGGCAAATTCCTGGCCGCCCACAGGTCAGATTTTTGATCCGGGGGCGAGCGGGGGGGGGTTGTGGGCAGGCTAGATTAGAAGTCAGGCCTGCCGTCCCCAGAATGGAACAAGAACGGAGGCTGCCGTGTGCAGAGGTGGGCTGGGCGGAGGGCCTGCCTCTGTGCTCTGGCACTGGGTTGAAATAAATGTTAAAAAGTAGAATAGGACAAAAAACAGTCACGCTCCTTCACTGCGCCCACACACTCCCTATGATCCATCCAAGGCCAACCTATGCCACCACATGCCCCCACCCACCCCTGGCCCCTCATACCTATGCCAATCCATACCCCTTTACCACCCCCCCCCCCATGGCCCATCATACCCCCTATGCCTCCCAAATCCCCATGGACTTTTATAGCCCCTATGCCAACTTAGTGCCAACTAAGTGCCAACTCATTTCTACTCATGGCCCCACCCAGCACCCTTCCTTGCTAACTCACCTAGTATCCTTTGGCAGCTACTTAACCGCTTTGACAGTTCTTTGACAGCTGGACAGTTCTTTGACAGTTTCTTGACACCCTAACAGTTCCAGTGAATTTGTAGGTAAAAGGTGCAAAATCACGTTCACCTTTAACAATCCCAAAGGGTGCCTTGCCTCTCCCAAAAGGTGCCTTACCTCCCTCAAATGTGTCCCGGGACCCTATCCAAAGGGGTACCTTACCTCTCCAAAAGGGTACACTGGCTATCCAAACAAATCCACCAGGTTCAGACCTCCTCCTACCAGGTCTAATCTGTTCACTTTGGGTTACAGGCTCCTGGCCTACCAAAATCCCACTTCAGTGGAGGCAGCTGGTGATTTAAATGGCCAGCTGCATCCGTAAACCGCGCATGCGTGAACCCCAGCCTGACTTCACTCCAGCCCCTATGAAATATGCCATTTTTGGGGGCAGAACTTAGAATTTTTGGCCATTTCCAGGATTTTCGCAAAAATCTGGGCCCAAATCTCATTTGCACTTCACTGAAAGTACCAGTACCATAGTCCCCTTTACAGATCCAACATCCATGGTTCCTCCCCTCTCTCTCTGTATCTTGTTATGTTGCTCAATTTACTACAATGCAGATTCATACAAGGGCTCTTGTTCTATTAATTCTTTTATTACATGACTAGTTTTATTAGTAGCTGCCCTCAAGGAACAAAGAGCTCCAGCATTGCTGCCTGCTTATTCCACTGATGCATCATTTTGTTTTACGGTTGCAACTTTTTAATCATAAATGGATGCATATTGTACTCATTACAGAAACTACAGTGAAGCATAGAAATGATGGCTATACTTGGACTCTGCAATACTTTGTAGTCCCAGGTCAGGCCTTAACTTGTCACCGGCAATATTTCTTGCACTTAGCTATCTAATCTTTCAATAGAAGAAATGACCTACGTGCTTCCCCATTATGTTTTAGCCACAGGGCTCAGTGGGTAGTACTCCTGCCTCTAAGTCAGAAGGTTATGGGCTCAAGTCTGCCTCCAGAGATTTGACTACAAAATCAAGGCTGTCACTCCCAGTGCAGTACTAAGTGAGTGCTGCACTGTCTGAAGTGCCTTGTTTCGGGTGAGAGGTTAACCTGAGGCCCTGTCTAGTGGCCGTAAAAGATCACAAGGCACTCTTTAAAATAAGTGTAAGGACATCTTCCCCTGTGACCTGGTCAATGTTTATCCTTGTGTCTTCTATAGACTTAAACAAACAATCAAGGCCGACTCTCCCAGTACAGTACTGAGGGAGTGCTACACTGTCAGAGATGCCATAACCTGAACACCTAAAACATTGCTTATGGGACCTTACTTTGTGCAAATTGTTTGCCATGTTTCCTACATTGCAATGGTAACTACATCTCAAAAGCAGTTTATTGGCTGTAAAGCACTTTGTGATATTCTGAGATTGTTATATAAAATGCAAGTCTTCCTTCTTCTTATACTTTTCTTTGATTTTCTTTTGTGTAACTTTGTGCTGTTATCTCTTCTCTTACCCTCATCCTCCAGCCTACCCACTATATTCAGTTCATCTTCAGTTAAGAGTTCAGATGATGCTTCCCATGTGGCACCTCCGAAAGTGCATCACTCCCTCAGTATTGCACTGGGAGAGTCAGCCTTGATTGTTTACTTAAGGACACTCAGTGAATGATGCTCAAAATGAAGAATTTTTCTAGATGTGATCATCCTGTGGCATTTTTAGTCTGAAAGTGAGAATCCCTTTCACATTTAACACTCTTCCCCATGTTAATTATGCCATTCTTTTCATCACGTTAGCAACTCCCCTAGTGGCTTAGCTAGGAATTACTTTGACCTGGGTGAAACAAAGCCAGGCATACATCAGCTTGGGTATACAGAGTGTCTTCAACATAGGAACACAACCCAAGACGTGGTGAGAAATATGCTGAGCCAAATAGAAAGATTACCAAAAGTTACCCAGAGATACAACTGGTTAACAAGAGGAAGATCTGCTCCAATTACTATCAAGTGACTTCTTTTCTAGAAAGCAGTTGTTAAATCAGAACACGGCCAGAATTTGGTTATGTTACGTCTCTCCTTCAGTAGAAGAAAGTGCTGCTGCTGAGATTTTGAGGCGATGAAGGATCTGTAGAACTGTACACAAAGATGTCAACATCATTGGGGAGGTGGGGAGGGGAACAAGCCATTTATGACTGGACATTATCTGCCTTCTTCAATTGTCTTTCATTGCTGATGTGGGGCCAGCAGTGATAAGATAATGAATGTGGTGGTGCAATAAGCATTTTGGAGTTTGCAACAGCCCATGTCCGTGGTAAATTTAGCCTATCATATGAGCTCAGCCCTGAAAAAGAAACTCACTGGACATTATCACATTTCTCAAACATTTCTCAGAGTCATTTGCATACAATGAATTCCATTGAGCCGATTGATTGGTATGCTTGAAAATGCAGTAGCCAATTTGTGACAGAACAATGGGCTAAAAATGTTAAATTATTAAGATAGGTCACATAAATTAGGTGTGAATTCGGAAGTTTAAGAGGTGATCTAATTGAGGTGTTTAAGATTTTTAAAGGATTTAATAGGATGGATGGAGAGAAACTACTTCCCCTCATGAAGTTCAGAACAAGGCACATAACCTCAAAATTAGCTTTTAGGAGTGATGTCAGGAAGTACTTCTTCACAGGAAGGACAGTGGGAATCTGGAATTCTCTCCCCAAAAACCTATTGAGGATATGGGAGGGGTGGGTGTTCAACTGAAAATTTTGAAACTGAGATTGATAGCTTATGAAGTGATTTGGAACCATGGAGGGTAAATGGAGTTAAGATCCAAATCAACTAGCTTGAGGAGTGAAGCTCCTGTTCCCATATTCCCAAGATCTTACAAACAGCAATGTGATGAACAATGTTTTTGTTGCTATGCGAGGTCAGTGAATTTTTTGTATGTGAATGCAGTATTTAACAAATAACAAAGTACGCTCCGTAATTTCCAGTCAGTTTAGTGAGAACATTGGAGATGAATTGAGATGTGATAATCTGTTTCTCTGTTTTGTTTGGAGGAGGGTTGTTGGCCAAAATATCAAAGCTTCCTGTTCTTCATCACATTGCATTGTGGGATCTTTCCTGCCCCTTGAATAGGCTCACAGACCCTCGGTTTAACACCTTATCCATGGGGCAGCATCTCCATTAATGCTGCATTCCCTCAGTACTGCAGCGATATAGAGCCTTAAATTGTGTGTTTAGGGTTCCAGAGCAATGCTTGAACCCACAACGGCAACAACATGCATTTAAGTAGCACCTTTTAAATAGCAAAACATTCCAAGGTGATTCATAGTAGCATTATCAGACAAAAGCTAATACCAAACCATCTAAGGAGATATTAGGATAGGTGACAAAAAGCTTGATCAGAGTTTTAAGGAGCAGAGATGAGGTTTAGGGAAGGAAATCCACCCCCCCAGGGCCTGGGCAACTGAAGGCATGGCTGCTGATGATCAAGTGATGGAAATGCGCGACTGTGCATCTGAGGCATGAATGGAATTGATTGAGCCAAGCTGACTTTGAGGCTACTGATGCCTTATGTTGCCACACAGATTGAGTGTGTAATAACTCTGTTTCCCTTTCTGCTCTAGGTACTGCGGGTTAAATGCAAATCGGCAGACCTCGTCAATGGTGGGATTTATCGTGAGCTGCAAGTGCTCATTCCATGCACCCATGATGTTCCCTCAGAACCCACTGGCAGCACTGGGGGTGGAAAGGATTGGCCGGTCTAGTGTGCATTACCGGGTGGCTCTGTTCAAGCCCCACCTGGGCCGCATCCCGCTGCCCTTGGATTACGACCTCCTCTCTGACGGATGCTACTCGGGCAGTCCCTTGCTGGCAGGGTTTGAGGCCATGGCCTGCACAACAGGAAGGTCCATCCACGTCTTTGTGGACGCAGCCAGCGAGAGGCCTAAGGAGCTGCCCGAGCACTTCCAGAAGAAACTTGAAAAGATTCTGATGCAGCCAAGAGCTGCCAATTAAATGTTTTTAAAAGAGTGATCACCTTCTCTTAAAAGTTAAATTTTGCGACTGCTGGCACAGGCTGGAAAGTCACCTAAGAAATCAGCCCCAGTTTATCATCCATTGACTTTTCCCTGTGAGTAATTTCCCGGTGTGCTTTGGCTGGAGTGAGACCCTCGTCCCTGGCTCCAAACCCTCGCTAAATTTATACTTAAGAGCAAATGAACACCTTAGCAAAGGAGCAGTCCTTAGAATTAGAGCTTTGCAAGAAATTAATTCTGCCAACTTTATTCTTCTGCTGTGTAATAATTTTGCTGGATCAGGCATGTCTAATCCGAATATAAAATTAAAAATTGCCATTCCCATTCAATATAAATTATATAGAACTCCTGAATATTTTCTGAAAAATATCAAGAATTCTGTTTGTCAGCCTACAGCCGTGCACAGCATTACATAGAAATTTACAGGACAGAACAGATCATTCAGCCCATTCCCAATGTTTCTGATCCACATTGTCCTCCATTTACTTTACCCCTCTCCCTGTCAACATATCCTTCTACTCCTTTCTTCCTCATATGCGTACCTAGATTTTGTTAAAGGCATCTCCACGGTAGGGCAGAATTTTACGACAGTGGGACTTTACGTTCCCGTTGAAGTCAGTGGGGTTTAGAATGTCTCACCGTATTTTACAGCCCAGTCCCCACTGAAACAGGGCCATAAAATTCTGCTTGTAGTCTAGCTGGCTTCTCATTGATGGTTCCTGATGCTTGTCTGACAGCTGATAGGAGACACCAAATGCAGCTAGGGTGACCAGTTTGCAAGCACCTCTGCTCAGTCTGCAAACAGGACCCCGAACTTGCCTGTCATTTTAATTATTGACTTTGCTCTCACCTGGACATCTCCGTCCTTGGCCTGCTACAGTGTTCCAATGAAGCTCAATACAAGCTTAAGGAACAACACATCATCCTTCGATTAGACACTTTACAACCTTGTGGACTCAACATTTAGTTCAACAGTTTCAGAGCATGAACTCTGTCCCCGCATTTAGTTTCTGATTTTTTTTGCATGTGCCAGTTTTAATCTTGTTTTGTGCGTTTTTGCTTTTGAACCCAGCTGTTCATTATTTTGCCATTCACACCCACTCTTGCCACATCTTTTATTCCTTTACTACAACCATTACCACTTTTTATGCCTTTTGTATCATGAAATCTTTTGTGATATAATCTTTCCTGCCATCTACCCTAACCCAGACCTTCAATTTTGTTCTTCCTGCCTCCTTTCACTTCCAAAGCTTACGATATTTCTGTCTTCCTTCAGTTCTGGTGAAAGGTCCTTGATCTGAAATGTTAACTCTGTTTATCTCTTCACAGATACTGCCAGACCTCTTGAATATTTCCATCATTTTCTGTTTTTATTTCAGATTTCCAGCAATCGCTTTTGTTCCAATTTCAGTGCTGCAGTTTTTTGTGTGTAATAAGCAACTCTGGACTAGCTTATAACAAAGGCCCAGCAGAACAATGCCTCATTAAGTCATGACATCACCCTTTCTGTTGATCACCCTTTCAAATCAGTAGACTCACTGAGAGACTGGATATGTGCAAAACAAGGAGACAGCAATTGGCTTTCTGATGGTCTAGCAATGCCTCAATTTTATAATTCCCATCCTTGTTTTCAAATGCCTTGCTCTGTCCCTATCCCCTCTCCGCCATCCCTGTGCTCCTCCAATTCTGGTCTCTTGCTCAGAAAGACGTTCTCTCAGGTCATTCTTTGCATGGTTAGATTACTTATTCTAATTTTCATTGCTCCACCATTGTTTGTCATGGCTTCAGCTGCTTATAGACCCTAAGCTCTGGAATTGCCTCCCTAAACCTTTCAGCACCTCTCTCTATTTGAAGACACTCCTTAAAATCTACTTCCTTGACCAAACCTTTGGTCACCTGTCCTAATATCTCTGGCTTGGCATCAGACTTTGTTTGATAACACTCCTGTGAAATACTTTGGGATGTTTTTACTGCATTAAAGGTGCTAGATAAATACAAGTTGTTGATGTCTGTTAAAGCTTAAGAGCTCAAATGTGTTTTTCCTTCTCCTGGGAGTTAGCGTTCTACCCGAGCTTGCACTGTCCAATGGAGCTGCCCATAGTCCTTTCTTGCCTTTTTTGTATGCAGTCAGGAGGACGTGCAGTGATGGTCTGAGTTTTGATGTGAATTCAGCTGAATACAAGCAGTACAAACCAGGCCATCCTAAACATTGCATCCACCTCACTTGTACCAAGGCATGTGACTAGACATTGTCCTTTCCCCTCGTCGGCACTTTCTTCAGCCCTTAGATATCCGACCAATTGAATCTGTGTACAGAGGAGATGATCCAGAGGAGGAAAGAAAACCTGGTTCAGTTCATCGAAAGCACATTGCAGCTTTCAATTTAAATTTCAGAATAATTTTTATGGACCTATGCATAACTTTTCTATGGAAGCTGTATCTTCCTTTTCTCAGCTTCTGTTCATTTCCCAAAACTTCTTCTCCCAAGGCCTTTGGCTCTCAGTTAATGGTCCATTTCCACCTGATGCTAAAACCCTCATCCATGCCTTTGTTACCTCTAGTCTTGACTATTCCCATGCTCCCTAGGATGGCATTCCATCTCCCAGCCTACATAAACTTGAGCTCGACTAAATCCCTGCTGCGTGTATCCTAACTCGCATCAAGTCCTGTTTAACTATCACCCCTGTGCTCGCTGACTTACATTAGCTGTCAGTCCGGCAAGCCTCCATTTGAAATTTCTCATCCTTATTTTCGAATTCCTCCATGGTCTTGCTTCACCCTGTGTCTGCAACTGCCTCCAGCCCTGCAACCCTCCAAGATATCAGCACTCCTCCAATTCTGGCCTCTTAAGCAGTCTTAATCGCTCCACCACTGGTGCAGTGTCTTCAACTGCCTAGGCCATAAGCTCTGGAATTCCATCCTTAAACCTCTCCACCTCGCTACCTTTCTCTCCTCCTTTAAAATGCTCGTTAAGACCTACCTCTTTGACCAAGCTTTTGGCCGTCTGCTTTAACATTGCGTTACGTGACTCGGTGTCAAATTTTGTTTGACAATGCTCCGGTGAAATGTCTTGGGACATCTAACACTATATAAATACAAGTTGTTGTTGCCTTTGATGTTTGGAAGCTTTCACCACCAATCATTGGGGGGCATTTTATTGAGAAAGCCTCAGTTGGTTATTCTTAGGCTGTCCACTCAATAAAACTCGATTACATCAAAGTTTATGGCGCTGACATTCACCTCCAGTGAAAACCATTATTGGGAACTTTTTAAAAAGGAAATAAAGAAAGCTGAAATAAAATTGGAAAACATTGGAAATCTTTGGTCCAACAGACATATTGGACTGAAAGGCCTATTTCTTTGCTGTAAATAATATGGAACACAACCTCTGTGAGCCAACTCCTGCTACTAAACTACTAAATCCAATTCGTAACATAAAGCTTCTCCTTCCAGGTTAAGTTTTTTTTTCCAATTTAACTTGCAGGATAATTACAACAGAAAAACTGGCCATTAGGCCTAGTCCTTGCTGTTATTTATTTTGCGCATGAACCTTCTCCTACCCCCCATCTCATCTCACCCTATCAGCATATCCTTCTTTTCCTTTCTTCCTCATACACTCTAAATTCCCTTTAAATCCATCTTTACTATTTGCCTCATTATTCCTTGTAGTAGAGTTCTATTCTAATCACTCTCTGGATAGAGGTTTCTCCTGAACCCTTTATTGATAAGTGAATGGGATTTGGTGATATAAACATGCTGTGCCAGCTGATAGACTACAGTCTCCCATAATCTAAACTAATAGAGTTCCAGTATAAAAGTGGCACATGACTGACTAAAACTAAATAGAAAAGGGGAGAACAAGTAAAGGTGAAGAATTCAGATGCACCAACTACTAATACAAAAGTCACTCATAAATTTCCAGCACTGGAAAGAGGTGAAAAGAATTGGATGATACTTAAAAGATATCTCAGCAATGTTGTGAAAAAACATTGGAAAGACAAAATGTGAATAAACTAGTTCTAGCAGGAAAGGCGGTATGATGGCATGTGAATAAAAGAGAGACTTGCAATTACATAAAGCCTCATCACACCTCTTAGGAATGCCATAGAGTTCATTAATTTGAATGCATTGATCAATCCAATTATATAGAAACGTGAATCATGCAGGGAAGTCTGCGAGCTGGTTAAGGGTTGAAGTTGTTAATCTTAAGTGTTCAGAGAGTGAAAGAGGAAAGTGAGATACGAGGGCAGGTTCTTGATCAGATGGAGAGTTGGTGCTTACAAGGAACGCTCATTGGGAAGTTGTGAGCCTGAAGTTAATTTTCCATCCATCATTTATGTAGGCAAAGTCCAGGGTTGCCAACTCAGGTTAGATATATTCCTGGAGGTTTCATCATATGACCACTACTTCCAACTGTCCCTCCTTCACACTTTCACCATCAACTTGGCCTCTCCATTCTCACAGTGCACCCTTTTTTCCATTGATTAGGTGAACAGACTACTAATTACTGATTGGATAACTCATGATCAATCAAATAATCTGTTTTGCCCACCCCCAATACTTTTATGACTAATTAGGAAAAGCATTTGAAGAAAAAAAAACATTTTTAATGCCCCTCTGATTTTTCTCCTGAGTTGCATACAGCAGTGTTCTGGAAATTAATTTTCAATATCTGGAGACTTTAGAGCAATTTTGGAGTGGGTGAAGAAATCACGTTCTTTTGGCCTACAGTTTCCTGACTAGCACACCCTTCCTATCTGTTGACAAATCCTTCATTTCAAGGAGGATTCTTCCTCGCGGATGGCTGGGCTTAAGTGATATGTCAGTGTTGGCTGTGGGATCACAGATGGCTTATGAGACCTACCTTAGCCTTGCAGGCTTTCCCACAGTGAGGACATTAGTTGTCAGATGGCAGAGGTGATGGCAGATTGTTGGCTTGAACAGTTGCCCTCTCTTTCTGTCTCTCTTGCCTTTCTCTCTTAGTGGGTGCTCTTGTTATTTGGAAGGTCTTGACACCATTTTTGATAGTGAGTTGCCATTTTGGTTGGAATTGGGCATCTATTGATGTTAATAGAACTGATCCTCATGGAAGCTTTGAGATTGTCTTTGAAACATTTCCATTAGTCCTTGAAAGGGCTCCCTGATGTAGCGCTGAGTAGAATATCTGATTGAGCAGTCTTGAGCCTGGCATTCTGATCACATCGCCTGTACATTTCAGCTGATGTGAGATTATCATGGCCTCGATACGTGACATGTCTGTGTCTTGGCAGATGCTCATGTTTGTTCTTTTGTCCTCCTGTTTGATTCGCAAGATCCTTCTAAGGGAGTATTGATGATATTGTTCTCAACCTTTCCTGCTGTGTTCCTTATTGGGCGTGCTCACTCAGGTAACCAGCCTCCTACCTCTTCCTCCTTCTAATGTTTGGATTTATTAAGGCTGGAGCACACATCAGGCATAATTAGAATCATAGAATAGTGCAGTTAGTGACCATTCAACCCATCAAGTTTGTGGCAGCTCATTTGAAGAGGAATCCAGTTAGTCCCACTCTCTCTCTCTTTCTCCGTATTCCTGCAATTTTTCTCCTTCATCCAATTCTATTTTGAAGACTACTATAGAATGCTTTGCCACCACACTATCAGTCAGTGAGTACATTCCAAATCCTAACCACTCGTTGCATAAAAAAGGCTTTCCTTGTGTCACCCTCTGATTCTTTTGCCAATCACCTTAAACTTTGGAGCCTTTCGCTATGGACCTTTCAGCCATTGGTAACTTTCTTTTTGTTTGCTCCAGCTAAACCCTTCATGAATTTAAATACCCGTAAGGTGAACAACCCCAGCTTCTCCAGTCCATCCACATAACTGCAATCCCTCACCCCTGGAACCATTCTAGCAAACCTTTACAGCACCCTCTCCAAAGCCTTCACATCCTTCCTAAAGTGTGATGCTCAGGATTGGATACAATCCTCTAGCTGAGCCAAACTAGTCTTTTACATAGCTGTAGCACAACTTGTACTCATTCTCCCTCCCACCTCATACATTTGAAAAGAGAGGCCCTCCCTCCCTCCCTTCATGTTGATATTCTCTTGTGAAGTTTACTGCTAAAATCTAAGCTTGCAAAACAAAAGTTAAACTATAATCGGTTTTGATTACTGAATACTTGGCTTATCTTTACTAATGTACAAAGCTGGAGATGGTTTCATTTTACATTATAAATTGCATAAAGCTTTTTCAAACTGGACAATAAACATTTTACCTGCTACCATGTATGCTTATTTCAAAAGTTCAATAATATTAAGTTTTAAAAGGATTATTCACTTGTATTTCACTTACACACACTAAAATACTTAAAAATAAGTTTCTAATAATAAGGTTTTAATTTTTTTTTAAAAGCTTGCAAGAATGGGTTGAGATGTCACAGGCAATTGTCTGATTGCTGCTTGAAACAGACCAGATATCTGCTCTCAGCAAAGAGGGTAAAAATTTACCACTTCAAATGAAACTTAACAGAATGACAAACAGTAAGTGGGATTACAACGTAGGCAGTCAGCACTGATTGTCAAAGTCCGTGTTTCCTGGCCAGAAATGACGTTTCAAGCATGCATTTAAGAAGTATTTAGATGAGCACTTGAAACACCATAGCACATAGGGCTACGGGCCAAGTGCTGGAAAATGGGATTAGAATAGATAGGTGCTTGATGGCTGGCACAGACACGATGGGCCGAAGGGCCTGTTTCTGTGTCCTATAACTCTATGACTCTAAATGGTCTTCTTAACACATTTATAATTGGGAGCGTCTCAAGCCAATGATAAATGAAGCTAAAGGGTAAACAATCGCCTGTTGCAAAACTGGCAGCAAAGTAAACAGTCAAACATTGTCTTCTGATTCCTCCTCCTCTCAAGAGGTAACATAGAATCAGTTTCAGCTGACAAATTTTGGATTTCCTGCTTAAATAGTTTATATCAACCCATTCGATTGGAGGGAGTTCTCCCGATTTCAAGGGTATAATCTCTCATTTTGCTACCCTTGCCAAATTTCTGCCTCAAAAGGATTTTCAATACCAACTCAACATGGACAGATTTCCCTCCAGCCAACATAGTCGTAAGAGGTTGACAGTCATCATTCACAGCTGCCAAGCTTGCTGCTCAGAAGGATGTTCTCTCAGGTCATTCTGTGTGGCTAGATTTCCAGTCCAGTCCCAATAGAGTCACAATTTCTCTAATCTTTAATAGCATTGCCAATCTCCCAGGATTGCCCTGGAGCCTCCAGGAATTAAAGATTGATCTTCTGAATGCTTCTGCAACTCAAACCAAGAGGAAAATCATTCAGGTATTAAAAAACAATTGTGCTTGTTTCATTTTTTTCCATTTTTTTAGCTAGAAAAATATGGAGTTGGAAAAGAAAGGGTGCTTGACAAAACAAAGTGCGATATCATGAACCCCCCAGGAATATGTCCAACTTGAGTTGGAGACAACCCCTGCAAAGCAGAACCAGGAACAATGGCCTTCAAGGAGTATCCTATCCCTTAAGCAATTACCTGGGCACTCAACTGAGTAGAGACAAACAATTAGACATAATCACTTGGACAATGGGCCCTGGCTAAGAGAGGTATTCCAAGCCATGGTCTAATCAACTTAGAACTGGAATACAGTAGTCATGACCATATTTAGGTCACTGGGGAGTCGGCGAGAGAGGGTCATGTGACAAGCCAACCCTTGTTATTTTTAAACAACTTTTTTTTCTGTAGAACAGGAGAAGCAACTGGGGTGCTGAAGGAGCAAGACCCTGGGTGGATTCCTTCTTTCTCTCTCTTTCCATTCAACTTGAAAGTTTTAAACCCTGTTTGCTGATTTTGACTATTCAGGTCAAATCTCAAAGGTTTTTTAAAAAGAACTCAACCCAGCGCTGCTGTCTCTGGAAGAACAGATAAATTATCTGTCTACATATTTAAACCACCTTGATGCCTAAAGCAGTAGGACCACCAGGTTCAGCCTGAAGCCCACTGAGTCACCAGCCTTCAAGAGCCATATACCCCTTTAGTTTTAATGGACACTAAATCACTTAATCTATCCTCCCCACTCTGTAATCTATTTGTGTGTGTGTGAGCTTCAAGTGTGCATGTGTGTGAAAGTCAGAGCATTTTCTTATATTACTTAGATCAGGTTAAGTACAATAAATACTATTTCTTTTTAAAAACTCAAGGAAACCTGTCTGTTTTGTGTATTTTATAGCCGCGGCACATAAACAGTTAGACATGCACTAAATTGGCAAACACATCCTTTTTTAAAAAAACCCTATTGCGGTCAAACGAGGAGTAGGAAAAGAGGGGAACCATTCTACCCCTCCTCACCTGGTGGCAACAGCCCTGTATTTTATGATGCCCTACTGATAAAAGAAACATTATTGAATAACTTAGGTGATAGGTTCCTTTTATTAATGAAATATTTTACATATGATGTTCAAATGAGGAGTCTCAGGATCCGACACTGCAACCTAACTCTGTAAGCTGTGAAAAGCAATGGGGTGTGGTAATGTAGCTGGACTAGTAATCCAGAGGCCCAGGCTAACACTCTGGAGACACAGATTCAAATCCCACCATGGCAGTCAGTGGAATGTAAATTCAATTAATTAAAAAAAAATGGAATTGAAAGCTAGTCTCAGTAATGGAAACTATGGTTAAACCCCATCTGATTCACTAGTATCCTTTAGAGAAGCAAATCTGCTCCCCTTACCTGGTCTGGCCAAATGTGCCTCCAGACCCACAGCAATTTGGTTGACTCTTAACTGTTTGTGAGGGATGGGCAACAAATGTTGGCCTTGCCAGCAATGTCAACATGCCATGAATGAATAAAAACAACCTCTTGACTGTCCATTAGTGGTTTGATATAACCTCATTAAAGCACTAATCATCAACCTTAATTAGTATATTTACAATGAAAATTCAACTGTCAAATTGTAGCCGCAATGAGATTTAGTTTTATTTAAAGACAATGAATTCCAGAAACATTATATCAAAGTGTTTTATTTTAATGATCATGTGAATGGTAACATTTTGCTGACAGCATTTTTGAAAGCAACTCTTTGAAAAACATTTTGTATTCTTCTGGTCTATAAATACTATTTCTACAATACATTTGAAATGTTAGAGTAGCATTAAGACTTGTAAATGTTCGTTTGGGATGAGTAAAATCATAAAATGGTGGCCATTTGCCCTTTGTACCTGTGCTAGCTCTTTAGCTGAATATCCACTCTAATCTCATTTCCCTGCCTCTGCCCCCTATCCTTTTACATGCTACCTTTTCAAAAACTAATGCAATTCCCTCATAAGTGATGTTGCTGTCTCTGCACAATAGCTACTTAAAAAGCATCCCATGCCTGAAAATCCATTGTGGGAATTCTAATTGGCTCCCTTGTTTTTCTTGTGATATATATTTGGTGGGGTTTTGGCAGCTTCAAGACCATTCAAAACATCCTTTAAGTTCCTTCATTTGCTCTGCTTCATATTAAGTGCCATTTAGTTCATCCAAAGCTCTGTTGCCTATATCCTAAATTGCATCAAGGCCCATTCATCCATTACCCCTGTGCTCGCTGGGCTACATTGGCTCCTAGTCTGACAACATTCGGATTTTAAAAATTCACATTGTTGTATTTAAATCACTCCATGGCATTGCCCCTCCCTATTCCCCAGTGCTGCAATCCTCCAAATCTTGGCAGCCCTCCAATTCTAAATCCTTGGGCTTTACGATTTTAATGCTTCACTGCTATTTTCAACTGTCTGGGCCCTAAGCTCTGGCATTCCATCCCTAAATCACCTCCCCATCTATCCTCTTTTAAGATGCGCCTAAAACCTTTTTAGACAAGTTTTTTTAGCCACCTGCCCTTACGTCTCCTTCTGTGACACTGTGTCAATTTTTTTTTGATCACACATGTGAAGCGCTTTAGGACGTTTTACTACCTTAAAAGTGCTATATAAATGCAAGCTAACATTAAGAATGTAAGCATAAGAATATGACAAACTAGTGTTGCTGTTGTTCACTAGAATCATTGCTAACCTTTGTCCTGGAGAATTTAGATGGCAGGCGCAGGTGATCCTCCAACCAAGCAGCATCCACATCTAACTTGAAAAGGGGAAAAGGAACTGGGAGTGAGCCATGTGTGCTTTTATTTCACACAAAGTGGTCCCTATGCATCATCACACATTGCTCAGCACCACAAGTAATCTTAGCAATGCACCATGACAACAGCAGGTCAGACCGCATCATTGAACTATGCTGGGTACAACTCTAAATTGCACAAAATTAAATTCTTCATTAAAGAATATACCTATATACATGCACACACACACTCACAAAAAAGTCTGAAATGGAAGTGCTAGCATATTATTTGACTATCACTCTGATAGTAGTACCATAAAATGATACTATTTGTACAAATGGTGAACACAATCAGACATAACAGATCAAAAGATTCTAGCATGCTAATCAGTTGCTTTATGATATAAATGCATCACACCATGCATACCTGGAGTAATTCCTTCTGCACATGTGACAGTGTGTTGACTATCTATCCAGTTGTAGCCAGAGAATCACATGCAATCTCTTCCCTCTCCTGCACCGTTACTTCTGGAGTCCCCCAAAGATCGATCATTGGTGCCATTCCTATTTCTCATCTACATACTGCCGCTACATAACATGAAAAACATATCAGGTTCCACATGTTCACTTATCATACCCAGGTCCACCTCATCCCCACCTCTCCTGACTTGCAGCGTCTTTGATTTGTCAGACTGCTTGGTTGAGATCCAGTGCTGGATGAGCAGAAATTACTTACAACTAAATATCAGAAAAATGAAGCCATTGTCCATGGTCCACACCATAAACTGTTCTGAGCCATCAAATTCATTTCCTGAGCAACTGTTTGAGGCTGGACCAGGCTTTACATAATCATAATTCCTATTTGAAGTTGAAATAAGCTTCCCACCACCACTTCCACCTCTGTAACATCACGTCTCCACACCGCCTTCAGCTCATCTGCTGCTAAAACCCTCATTCATGCCTTTTTGTTTATTGACTGAAATTGGCTCCCAGTCCAACAATGCCTTAATTTTAAAATCCTTCTGTTCAAATCCATCTATGTCCTCACCCCTCTTTATCTCTGTAACCTCCACCAGCTCTACAGCCCTCTGCAATCTCTGTACTCCTCCAATTCTAGCCTCTCGCACATCCCCTATTTTAATCACTCCACCACTGGCAGCAGTACCGTCAGCTGTCTAGGCCCTAAGCTTCGGAATTCCCTCCTTAAACCTCTCCAACTCTCTAGTTGCTCCTTAACACTTACCTTTCTTCACCACCCTTTTTGTCACCTGTCACAATATCTCACATAGTTCAGTGTCAAAATCTTATATGGTTACATTTCTGAGGACCGCCTTAGGATGTTTCACTATGTTAAAGGTGCTGTATAAATGCAAGTTGTTGTTGTTGTTGTTGTGGCTTCAACACTTAATAACATTTGTCGACCAATCTACAGGGAATGACCAAATCTGAAATGTGCAGAAAAACCTAATAACTAACAAATAAACCAGCAAATCTTGCTGTCATCTCAGAAACTAATTTATCTGACTTGCGGCTACTTTGTAAACCCCAGGCAGTCAGTTTTTATTCACTGATTTTCCACTTGTCCCTCCTTGTCAGGTTTTGTCCCCTAGTTACCTGTTCAGGTTACCCAACAGCAAATGAAGTATTGCATCATTCAGAACAAACCAATTCAACAAGCCTAGGTCACCTGGAAATCCACACAAGGACTTCATGTAAATGAGGTCAGTGAGTGAAGTGGTTCAATTATTTCACACACTTACATTAAACAGTACCAAAAAGAGAGATGCAATGAAAAGTTAGTGCCATTTGAAAAGAGAGATTGCAGAATTTGTAATAATTCATTCTCAAGATTTAGGTATTGTTGGCAAGACCAATATTTATTGCCCATCCCTAACTGCATTTGATATGGCGTTGGTGAGCCACCTCCTTGAAACTCTGCATTATGTGTGGTATAGCTACATGGTGCTATTAGGGTTGGAGACCCAGGATTCTGACCCAGCGACCTTAAAGAAATAGCGATATATTCCAAGTCAGGATGGTGTGTGCCTTGGAAGAGAGCTCGCAGGTGATGGTGTTCCCTAGTATCTGCAACCTTGTCCTTCTAAGTGGTGAAAGTCACAGGTTTGGGAGGAAACAAAGACTGGAAGCATTTAAATCAAATGAATATGTTATCTTTTGTAATCCATGCTCACCAAATGGAACCGCATGTAGTACTATTCAGAACCCAGCCAGATAACTCTTGGCTGTCCTAGTGGAAGATCTTGCTGGTGTTTCATTACTCATGACAAAAGATTATATAACGTGGTGGAAATGATCTGACATCTTACGTCCCATGTGAAGGGAAAAAAACTGAATGTGCTCAATGCTCCCAACATTTTTAACTGTACAAGTCTATTGAAATAAAGTCTTTGTCCAATACACATGGATTAGCGCTGCCTCATCATTGGTGTAAACAAAGGTCTGGGCAAAGGTGGCCCCTTGAGTCAATGAGGTACAGATTGGACTACATTAAGCAAGTGAGATTGAACTTTCAATCACTTTACATATGGCAAGTACTTGCAGCCTGTTAATCCGCTCCTGTGTCTTCAACAGAAACAGATGAGTGTTCATAAATTGGAGGAAATTGTCACATTGTCAGCTATCATTTCCTTTGTTGGTATCACAATTCAATGTGGTTTCGAGTCAGATCTTCTCCATAGTTGGTGGCCTGGCTGCCAACAAACATATTCCAATTGTCTAGGATCTCTTGTTTTGATAATCTTTTATCCTATTAAAAGAATGAAATACAGGATACTTAAATGTTTTGGGACAAAAAATGGAACAAGTTCTAGCCTATCAATAGCTGATTATTATGAAAGCATTACCTGAAGATATGGTTGAAACAGATAACACAGGAACTTTCAAAGGGCAATTGTACATATATTTGAAGAGAATAAATTTGCAGGACAAGGGAAAACCTGGGACTAAATTGGACAGACCTTTGAAAGAGCCAGCACAAGTCCAATGGGCTGAATGGGCTTTTTCACGTCTGTAAAATTCTATGATTCTTTGATCAAGTTGATGGCATACAATTATTTTTACATAAGACATGCACACTTTGATTACATGCACTGTAATGCAGAGATGGGGAAACTCAGTCATGTGGAGAAGCTCGACAAACCGAGGTTGCTCTCTTTAGAGTAGAGCAAAACAGGTTAAAGGGAGATTTAATAGAGGAGTTCAAAATTGAAGGATTTTGGAAAAGTAGATAGGAAAAAACTCTTTCCACCGGCAGGACAGTTGGTAATCAGAGGACACAGAAATGAAGATAATTGACAAAAGAATCAGAAGGAAGGTGAGAAGTAATATTTTCACTCAGCAAGTTGTTACGATCTGGAATGTGCTGCCAGAAAGGGTGATGGAAGCAATTTCAATAGTAACTTTCAAAAGAGGAATTGGATATTTATGTAAAAAGCAAAAAAAAAATGCAGGGCTATGGGAAAGAACAGGGGAACTGGGACTAATTGGATAGCTCTTTCAAAGAGCTGGCACAGGGACGATGGGTTCAATGGTTTCCTCTTGTTCTAGATCATTCTATATAATGTGCAAATGGGCATCCAGTAAAACAGTGAGCATTATATGCACTGAATTACAATGTATTCTGATGGGTGATCCAGGAGCGAATATCAGGCATTAGTCAAATTGAAGGAATCCTTTTGATTTGATTATACTCTATTGATCATTGAAGGGTATCCATTGGCATTGTATAATGCAGACTGGAATTGGTAGTGGTCATTTTATTTATATTTACTTTTTCTTAGCAATGGTGATTGCCATGGCAGAGATCCATCCTGCTGTTGGTTTGTGACGATGACCTCTCTGAAGGAAGTGAATTTCTGCAAGGTCAGCAAACGCAAAGCAAACAAGCCAACAAAGTCTATTTGCAGAGTCTGTTTAAGCCGAGTCTACTACAAACAGAACTTGTGACTGAAACTGCACCAACTTCTCCCAATAGAAGCAGGGTGATTTATCCAGAAAAATCCAGTCAGTGGAGGACAGGTACATTTTGCAATTGAATATTTCTCCAGTAAAATGCTGTGAGTGGAGGATAGTTAAACAATATAAATTATTTGCTTAAAATCTACCATAGTCACTTACAGCAATGCAGACTCCAAGCATGATTGACAGGGGAATTACCCAATCATCTCTATTCTGACAGGGAATAGTCATGTTAATATATAAACAAGCTATAGAAACTACACTATACAGCTTTTTTCCCCAATTCCACCAGCGAAAGTTGCTATCTTTAAGCTGCCTTTTTATTGCATCAATATATATACTTAGAACATCTGTGGAATCTTGAAGGGTGAACCTGGCGACATTTACAAGGGGTCAGGGAAAGACACATATTTCTGGGTATTCCCAGTAAACAGCCTCACTGAATTTTGGTAAGTTTACATTTGGGTTGTCAGGAATTTAGGCTAGAAATTTAACCTTGGGTCAGTTATTAACACTCTTGCATCTTGAGTTAAAATTTTAAGCCCCACTCCAGAGGCTTGAGCACAAAACCTAGCTGGCTCTCCAGTGCTCTACTGATGGAATTCTGCACTGTCAGAGGGTGCCACTGTTCAGATGAGGCATTGATCCAGGGCTATGTCAGCCATAAAAGATCCCATAGTCACTATTCGAAGAACAGGAGAGTTATGCCTTGGTAGCCTGGCCAAAATTTATCCCTCAACCAACATAGATGATCACACTGTGTTTGTGAGAGTTTGCTGTGCACAAATTGGCTGTTGTGTTTCCTACATTACAACAGTGACTACGCTACAGAGGTACTTCAACAGCTGTGAGCTCACTGGGACATGCTTGAGGTTGTGAAAAGGTGTTATGCAAATGCAATCTTTTATCTTTGTGGAGACAAGAGAGTGCAACTTTCGGTGACTATTCCAATGGCACATCCTGGATGAGAGCTCTTGGGTTCCACTGGACACAACAGTTTTTAAGATTTTTAAGGTCTGAGAAAAAACACCTCATGTGATCTTGGCAATGTCAGCTCCAGATAAGACCTGAATCTCAAGCAAATATATCAGTAAAATATGACCAATCCCAGTCACTTGTGAAACTCACAAGTCCTTTTGTTAAGGATGAACTATAAACAATCAGGACTACTATACCAGCTGATTCTTCTTCCTGCCTCACCTTGGACAACAAACTCAATGGGTGTTAGGCAAATACGAAATGAGTCTCATTGACTTTTCATTGTATTGTGATTCTTCCTCATCTTAAAACACTCAAAATATGAAAGGCCACAACAAAGGATGTGTATCGGCCCAAACCGCTACCTTATTTGGGAAAGGTCTTTGGACTTGAATAGTTTGTACCTGCTTTTAAAAGTTACAGCAGAAGCTGTTCGGATCAGAGAAACATCATGAGGGATTCCATCTGAAAGCCATCAAACCAGCTGTAAGACAACATAGCCAAGGTAAAACCTTATGCCTTGAAAGAGGGAGAAGGAATCTCTCCCTGACCCCAACAACCAGTTCACCCACGAGCCGACTGCCTGGCAATTCAACTACAAGAAATCTCGCAGCTTAGTAAGAATCCTCTGTTTTTATCCGACGTCCACTCCAAGCTACAACATCAATTCAGTTATGAAACTGCAGGCCTGCTATGAAAGAGACTGAAATCATTTCAACTTGTAATTGTATTGATTTTTCCTCATCAGTATCTATTCTTTATGTGTGTGATAGTGGGCAGGATTTTTCATTTGGCGGGTGAGCTCAGTGGGGGCGGGCATGGAGCTGATTGCTGCCCGCAATCGGCTCCACGCCGCCATTTTATGCAAGCAGGCCAATTAAGGCCCGCCTAGCGTAATATGCCGCTGGTAGCGCTCAGCACTACCTGTGTGGGCGGGGGGAGGAGGGAGAGTCGGGGCTAGTGCTCTTTCATGAAGCTGCCTCAGGGAGATTGAATTGATAATGAAATTATTAAATAGAAAGGTGTAAAAATTTATTAAACATGTCTCCTTGTGTGATTGTGTCACATGAGTTGGGACATGTTTTTAAATTTATGAAAATTTTTAAATTTATTCATTAAACCTTTAAGAAACCTCATCCCGCTCGTGGATGAGATTTCCTAAAAATGCGAAGGCTACTTGGCCTTTTTAGTCTGCCTGCCAACCTTAAGGTTGGACAGGCAGCGTTTAGAATAACTTTGATTAGATCCTTAATGGCCTTAATAGGCCGATAACATATTGGCGGGTGCGTAGCCAACTCCGGCACACGGCCAACAAATGAAACATTGCGACTGAGCACGATGACATTGGGGCGCACTCCCGATGTCATCGCAGGTCTTTTTATGTGTCGGCATGTTGGGCCAGCCCCCACACACCGACTGGAAAATTCTGCCCTGTATGTGTGAGATGTTGCAGTAAAAACCTCTGAGGCAACAATGTGATAATAAATAATCCTCTTTATTTTTAAATTCACAAAAGCTTGCTACTGAAACTTATTTAAATTGGGATAAACCACCCTGAGGGTAACAATTCACACTCAGCGCACACATTAAAAAAAACTTTTATCGCGCACAATAAAAAAACACAAATTCTATATCCATAACGTATTGAATAGAAAAGCAAGGAAGTCATGTAAACCTTTCTAATCACTGGTTCGGCCTCAGTTGGGGTGTTTTGTGCAGTCCTGAGCAACACATTTTAGTAAGTCTGTTATGGCCTTGGAAAGGGATCAGAGGAGGCTTACCAGAATGATACCAGGGATGTGGAACTTCATTTATGTAGAGCAATTGGAGAAAGTGGCATTGATCTGCTTAAAGCAGATAAGGTGAAAGGGAGATCTGATAGAGGTGTTCAAAATGATGAGGGGTTTTGATAGAGCAAATGGGGAAGGAACTACTTTCTTCGCAAGTGGGTTTGTAATCAGATATCATAGATTAAAAATGCCTGCCAAATGAACTACAGGGAAAATGAGGAGAATTTTTTGCACACAAGGGATCGTTAAGGTCTAGCACTTAGATGTTAACTTTCAAAGGACAACTGTATGGTGTACTTGAAGAAGGCTAATTTGCAAGAAAATGGCACAAAAGCTGGGATGTGGGATTAAATTGGACAATTCTTTCAAAGAGCTAGCACAGACATGATGGGCCAAATGGCTTTCTTCTGCATCCCAAAATCTATTACTCTACATATAGAACTTCTCCAGTCTTACAGGAATGTATTCTTACTCACCCCATTCTTGTCAGACTCGTAGACAAGATGCCTGGCTTCAGCCTGTGCATGGTCATAATCCTCCGGGAGGATCCAGTGTTTGATTTCAGACTTGTCCATCTTTCCATCCTTGTTTAAGTCGCGGAAATCGGTAAACTGCTCCCGCTCAGTCTTGACCCATTCGGGCTCAGTGACACCTTCTTCTCGTGCATACATATCAGCTAAAAGAAGAGCAAGAAAATGAGTCTGACTGACCCCATGAATCCTTGCACTGCTAATCTCAGAGCAAGTGCAAGCAGGAGAAGTTTTTAATAGAGCGTGGCACCCTAACTCGCACTAAATCCCATTTACACATGACTCCCGTCCTTGCTGACCTATGTTGGCTCATTATTCAGCAAGACCTCAACTTTATAACTTTTGTCCTCACATTTAAATCCCCCCATGGCTTTGCCCTCTCTCCATCTCTACAATCTCTTACATCCCTTCAACCCTCCAGGATCCCTGCACTTCTTTAACTCTGGCCTCTTGCACAACAGTCCTAATATTTCTTTTTGCGCCTCAATGTCAAAATTTGTTTGATAATACTCCTGTGTAGTACCTTTGGATGCCTTACAATGTTAAAGATGCTATATAAATGAAAACTATTGCTGTGTGGTATTGATGTTGTTAGCCAATATGTCACAGCATCATTTAAGCCCACAGCAAAACCAAGGCGACAGAATCGGGAAGCTGACAGTAACTAAACGTGGCATCATGAATGGCATGAATCGCTTTTATTTTGTAATTATCAGCAGCTGCGAAACTATTACACTTCAAAAGCCCCAATGAGGCTTTACCAATGGTTTTCATAATAAATAAAAGTATACCCCACACCTCTGAAAACAAAGGCAGTTTACTTTTGGTATTTTCATCCCTTTTTCCTATGTGTGACAACTTTAACTCTCACCTGACAATACTACAACACGTATCACTTTTGTGCTAAATAGAATGGTTTTCACTCTGTGATGTTCACTCTCAAGTAGCGATGCAGTTGGACTGCATTATAGTTTATTCCCCAAAATATTGCAGATTCCATGACCAATTAAAAATACAATGAATATCAGTCCTTGAAGGGCTAACTATAGAGAGCAATTCTAATCTAACCTGCCCATTGAGATACTGATGGAATTGGGTGGAAGCCGGTTTTATTCTTCATTCAAGGTAGCCCGGATCTTCCAAGGAGTAGTAATCATTGTCGGATTGCTGCTCCATTCGAAAATTCCCCTTACTTGATACTGCTCTGCATTTCTTCCAGGACTTTGTGCTCAGCTTTTCCAGAAATGCAGTGCAGTGTCTATCAAAGCAGAGTAAGAGTTAGGGGAAGACAGGATATGCCACCTTATTATTGCACTAGCTCATATGCTAAGTTTAAATTTCCAGCCTTTGAATGTTAGTGAACGGGTGAGTGAATGGGTAGAGTGGTAGGGTGAGTAGGTGGGTGAGGTGGGTAATTGGGTTAGTTGGGTGAGGAGGTAGTCGGGTCAGGTCAAGAGGGCTAGTCAGGTTGGCGCGGGGGTCGGGGGGGGGGTTAATCAGGTCAGATCAGAGGGTAGTCAGGTCAGATCAGCGGGGTAGTTGGGAGGGTCCTGAGGGGTAGTCAAGAGGCACAGGACAGATAGTCGGGGGTTTGATTGTGCGGGGGGGGGTCCACTCCTGAAGCTACCCAGGAGTTAGACTAGGTTTTAATCTGTCTAACATTTCCTGGTAATTATTCAGGTAGGTACGTCAAACTGTCCGAAGTCCATGATCTTAAGTGTCAGAGACATTTGCGGAGGGTCCAGGGGAGTGGAGGAATTGCCCATAAGAAGTTCAAACTTCCTGGGTATTCCCATGAGATCAGTGCGTCAGGACAACCGCAGGGTCCTGATGCGCATCTTCAGTCATGCATCCAGCCTCCAAAGATCCGGAGACTGGAAGATTTAGACCATCATTTATAAAAAGATAGATGAAATTAACTGGGTGCCTTGTTTATATACAGTTCACTGGTGTTCCCGAATGTGGCATAAGCAAGTTAGCACTCGGTGTTAGCTAGGAAAGGCCACCAAACAAAAACAACTTGCATTTATATAGTGCCTTTGACATAATAAAATGTCTCAGGGCGCTTTAATAAAGCAAAACCTGACACTGAACCTCATAAGGAGATATTAGGCCAGGTGACCAAAAGCTTTGCCAAAGTGGCAGGCATAAGGTCTTAAAGGAGGAAAGTGAGGTGGAGGGGCAAAGTAGTATAGGGAGGGAACTCCAGAGTTTAGGACTCAGGTAGCTGAAGGTGGAGCGATGAAAATCAGGGATCCTCACGAGGCCAAAATTAGGCAAGCGAAGCAACCTTGGAGGGTGTGGAGCTGGAGAAGATGACAAAGATAGGGAGGGGCAAGGTCTTAGAAGGACTTGAAGACAAGCATGAGAATTTTAAAATAGAGGGATTTATTGTGCAGAGCCAATCTAGGTCAGCGAGCACAGGAGTGACAAGTGAACAGGACATTAGGACGTAGGCATTAGAATTTTGGAATGACCTCAACTTTACGGAGGGTAGAACATCAGCTAGGAGTGCATTGAAATTAGTGGTGTATTGTTCAGATACACATAGTACAAATTCATCCAATATTTTTGTCTACCTTAGGAAGGAGAAAAAATGCCTCAGGATAGATTTTCCCCCTAATTTGTTCCATTAATTAAAATCAAGCATTTTTACATTGTAAAAATAATTTTAAGTAGATGTGGACCATTAGGTTTGTTAATTTTGCCACATGTGTTTAATGTGTTCAGTACGTATGTGATGTGAAGGCAGCTTGTGCACTCATACATAGAAAGCAGCCACCACTGTTCACATATCAGCACCTGGTGACAACTACTGAGCAATTACAGGTAGCTAATGGCTCTGAATGGAATTTAATTACAGTGAAATTAATTAATGTGAAATCACTGTCTACTCTAACTCGCACCGAGTCCTGTTCACATATCATTGCTGGGCTCACTAATCTGCATTGAGTCCTGATGCATCAATGCTTCAATTTTAAAATTCACATCCTACTTTTCAAACCCCTCCTTGACCTGGATCCTGTCTATATCTGCCGCCTCCTCTGGCCATACAATCCTCTAAGATCTTGGCACTCCTGCAATTTTGGCCTCTTGCACATCCCCAATTTTCATTGCTCCACCAATGGCGGCTATGCCTTCAACTGCCAAAGCCTGAACATCTGGAATTCCCTCCCTAAACCTCTCTTTAATCCTTTAAAACACTCTTTAAAACCTGCCATTTAGGCAAAGCTCTTGGCCCACCTGACCCGATATCTCTTTATGTGGTCCAGTGCCCAATTTTGTTTGATAACACTCCTGTGAAGTGTCTTGGGATGGTTTGCTATGTTAAAGGTGCTATATAAATGCAGGTTGTTGTTGAAACTGTACTTACTGTTTTTGTTACATGAAAGGATTTGAGATCTTGGTCTATTTTATCAGACTAGTTAAATCATGTACAAAGCTGTGCAACTAATGAAAGAATTACTTTTAGGTACTCTTTGTTATTTAGAGATGCTCATAGTTAATTAATAGGTAAATTGCTGACCAATGTGAAATCCATGTTATTGCTAGCGCCCATCTTACTGTGTTACAGTCACCGTTGCCCGCCTCACACAGATAATCCAGTCAAGGCTGCCAACAGGTGCCCTCCAGGGAATTCATGGGTCCAAATCCTAACAAAAACAATGCGCCAAATCTTCCTGCAAAAATAATAGCGTAGAAGCAATGCACGCCATTATTAATGTGCAAATTGCCCAGCAAGTTTAGGGGTTCAAGAGATATGCCGTGAATTGTGAATCTCAGAACCTGCTGTTCAATTTACACCACCCCACCATTTGCTTCCCACAAATAGCATCTCACCTCTGTCTCCCCATTATTTTTAAGATCTTGCTGGATTTGCACATTATTGCTCCATTATACCCACCACAAAATGCAAGGCTCATAATTACAACCCTTTTAACAACACGATAAATGTTAATGAATAGCAATCAAGCTCTCTAACCCAAAAAGTGAATGATGTAAACTGTTAAACCTCATTCCTGCAGGTAGTAAATTGTTGTCAAGAGATGCAAAAACATGAAACAGAACTTTTTACTGTTTTTGTTCACTTTAAGTTTCTATATTTTTTACCCTCTCTCTCTTAATCCAATATTTGTTTCTCTCTGTTTATGTCTCTTTCTGGACTTTATTTGGCTCTAATTCACCCAAATTCCTTCACCATTGTTCCTCAGTTTCTCTTCAATCCTTAAATCTCATTGGTTTAAGGAGATAAGACTGTTGTTCACTGAGATCCCAGATGTCCAGTTATCAGTTTGCATTTCCAGGAAATTATGACACAAATTATATTTGAGCTAAAAGATGAGTTAAAAAGTCTAACTAATTCTGAACGCTGTGAGATACCCCACTCCAGCAAGATTTGGCCCTAAAGATCTCAATAACACTGTCGTGGTCAAAGTCTAATGCTCTAATAATGCTCGAGGCTGTTCAAAGAACAATACGGCACTGCAAAACTGCAATTGAGGACCATCACCAGCGCAACTGAAAGACTTGTCAGTAGATCCAAAAGTCAAATTAATTAATTTTTCATTTATTTAAATTTATATAAAATTAAAATATATTTGCATTTATCCCTCACTCAATATTATTAAAGCAGATTATCTGGTCTTTGTCACTTTGCTGTTTGTGAGACCTTGCTGTGAGCAAATTTGCTGCCACATTTCCTCCATGACGACAATAATTATACTTCAAAATGTGCGGTACTGAAATCATGAAAGGCACTCCATAAATGCCAGTTCTTTCTTTAAATGACCAAATGGTGGTGAATTATGCAGATCCAGTCCTTAATAATTTATTTCCTAATGCACAATATTCTTGTATCTATGTGTAAAGCCATTTGTATTCATGTCAGCTATCGGCTATGACATCACACTGAACAAATAATCTATAAGAACAGGCTGCTTACATTAAAAATCCCTCCATTTTATTTAGTAAATATCTTCAATGTGTACGAACATGCGATTATTACTTGTATTTCATAAAGATATAGCTATCAAAGTTAGTATGTCAGTTTGATTTCAGTCGTAAAAGCAGTGTACATCTTGTTTATTTAATGGTTGTCTCAGGATTATATTTTTATGACGATGCTGGAAAATATACAGAATAATGCAGCAGTGAAGAAAGTTGTTTGGCTGATCGTGCTTGTGCCAGCTTTTTTGAAAGAGCTTAGTCCCACTTCCCTGCATTCTTCACAGCCCTGCAATAACTTGCCTTTTGATGATATATATTCAATTTCCTTTTGGAAACTACTCTTGAATCTGCTTCCATCGCCCTTTCATGCAATGCATTCCAGATCACAAGTCACTGTGTTTTAAAAAAGCTCCTTGTCTCCCCGCAGTTCGTTTTGCCCACTGTCGGCTGCTGAACTTTCCCTCCCTCAGATTTGAGTGCAGACATTGAAGAAAATGTAGAGGCATAGAGAGTTTGAAGCTTTTAAATCTTGAGTCTGGCATTTCCCCATTACTGCAGAGGGCACTGCTGCTACACCAGGGGGACTTGACACCCACACAAGGAGCTACAGTCATGTTACAGTTGGATTGGGAAACAATCCAGGAAAGATTTCCCAATGATTGCACGGAAACTAATCAGAAAATAATGAATGGGTCAAAATATGTGATTCGAAAGGCATCGTTCCTTACCAATGTACTCATCCTCATCGACAAATCCATCTTCATTCTTATCGATGTCTTCAAGTGTTTCCTAGTGAAAAAAGCACTTTGTAAGTACAGTTACTGACTGTACACAGAAAGAAATAACTTGCATTTATGCTACCCATTTCACTATCTCAGGTCGTTCTAGAGCCCTTTCACTTCAATGGCCTCACCCCTCCCTATATCTGTCGACCGTGTCTTCAGCTGCCTAGGCCAGAAGCACTGGCATTTCTTTCCTAAACCTCTCTGCATTTCCACCTCACTCTCCTACCTTAAGCCATTTCTTAAAACTTACCTAGTTGTCAAAGCTTTTGATCTGCTGTCTTATTATGTCTTTATGTAGCCTGGTGTCAAATTTTATTTGATAACCCTCCTGTGAAGCACCTATAGATGTTATTCTACATTAAAGCTGCTATACAAATGCAAGCTGTAGTTGTTGTATTTAGCCAATGAGGTACATTTGAAGTGTAGTCACACCATAATGTAGGAAACTCAGCAGCCAATTTGTGCACAGCAAGACTCCACAAAAGCAGTGTAATGATGACCAGGTCATCTATTTTTAGGTATTCGTCGACAGATAAATATTGGCCAGGAAACCTGGCAAAGCTCCTTGCTCTGTTGTTGTGCTTAGACCGTTGTGACACCACACAGAAAAATGCACCGACCTTCACTGTGCCCTAGGAATCGCCCTTGAGTTGCAGCCCTTCTCATCAAACACAACAGTGGGCAAACATTTCAACATTAGCAGCCAGAAGGCACAACAGGACAATGGCAACCAGGCTCTAGTGCTGTACTGGTGCCTTACAGGTAGCTACTGTGCACGTTTCAAGGTATCCACGGGGTCATGATTCTTTGTGTGATAGGAATTCCCAGTGCCCACTAGAGGAACGCATTTCTTGCCAATCTTATTTTTAGGCACTGTTACTAAGCCTTTTACGTCCCCCAGCTTAACACTCCTTAGAATCTTGGATCATACTTAGCTTTGCATGCTCCCTTCTATAAGAATTATAATATAGACCTCCAGCTTGATTACTCTGATCACTTTGTGCACAATTTTTCAAGAGTTCGTGTTCCTGGCACAGGTGGAGGATTGCACATGAAGAGACCGTCACATAAGTAAGAGCTGCTAATTATAATACTCAATTGACAACAGATCTGGATAAGTGGGCAGTTGTAGGTTATAGCTATCAGGAAAGAATAAATAGGCTGTGGCTCTTTTCTCTAAAACAAAGATTTGGCTGAGCAGGCAGCCTAATAGAGGTCTTTAAAATTCTGAAGGGTTTTGATAGGGTAGGCATGAAGATGTTTCCACTTGTGGGGAGACCAGAAGTAGGGATCACAAATATAAGATAGTCACTGCTAAATCCAATAAAGAAATTCAGGAAAAAATTCTTTACCTAGAGAGGGCATGGTGAGAGGGCAGTCAGTATTCAATGTCTAATGTCACTCTAACACTGAAGCTTAAATTTGACAAGAGAATAAATAAATTTAAGGATTAACATTAAGATAAATGGTTTAAGACAGGTATCCAATTGGCGGACAGAGGACCAGCATTCAACAGCTTCATTCATTAAACTAGCAGAGATCCCTGTCCCATACTTTCAAGCAGCTAATGTTGCGGTGATTGTATCAACAAGTTTGCTCAGAATTGTTACACTTGGAACAAGATATTGGGCAGGATTTTGCCCTTGGCGGGGGTGCTCGGCAGGGGCGGACTGGGCAGTCGGGCAGCCGACCACCGCCCACTATTGGCTCTGCTCCACGATTTCACGTTGGCGGGCCAATTAAGGCCCTGTGTGCATCGTGAGTAGCAGCACTGAGCGCTGCCTGTGTGGGTGGGGGGAGGAGGGAGAGCTGGGCCTAGCGTGTAGTTCGTGCATGCACTTTTTTGAAAAATTAATAAAGACAGTAAAAATTCAATAAAAGCAAAATACTGCAGGTGTTGGAAATCTGAAGCAAAAACAAAAATAGCTGGAAAAACTCAGCAGGTCTGACAGCATCTGTGGAGAGGAATACAGTTAACGTTTCGAGTCCGTATGACCCTTCATCAGAACTGATGATTAGTTCTGAAGAAGAGTCATACGAACTCGAAACATTATCTCTGTCTTCCTCTCCACAGATGCTGTCAGACCTGCTGAGTTTTTCCAGCTATTTTTGTTTTTGTTAAAAGTTTAATAAAACAAGTCCCCTCATGTGACTCTGGAGAATTGCAATACAAGGAGGTGCCATTGTTTCTCCATTGTTTTGTAGCAAAATGTCCTCAGCAACAAGATCTTAATGCTCCTAGCAGCCGATCCTGGATTACTCAACCCTTTGGTTTTCAATATTAAATCAAATGAAGTAAATGTTGAAAGATCCATTAACTGCTACAGTATAAAAAAAACCTTTCCATTCAACAACTAGGATGATATGAGCAAGATAAAGCTGAGAAGGAATGGTTAATATGTAGTTATCAAATAAACTTTAGAGTTTTGTTCATAATTTATCATATAACTAAGCTAAAGGTTCCATCTGGTGGTCAACATCTGATGAGATGGGACACGTGCAGACATTTACTCAAAGTTACGAGCGTAGGAATAACTGTTAAGTCAAAGGAAGGATGCTAATTAATTATGTGGAAAGAATGAGAGGCAAGCAAAGGCTACCACTAGCCAATGCAAGGTGCTTAATTTCTAAGCAGGGACGATGCCATCACAATTTATTGCTTAAGGCCCTTGTTGGTTTGGTTTGGACTTTGTTGCTTTATTTTAAGCGTCTTAGGCCAAATGTTTGTTTCTTATCTGAGTGGTACCCTTAAAAGGGCACTTGTGGTGCTGGCTTCTTGTCAAGTGAAACTGGGGCAACTCAGTGCCACCCTGAATGACCCAATTAAAACAGCCCCCCTGCCTTCAGCCCCTATGGTAGCAACAATGGTGAGTGGTGGGAGGATGGGAGGAGGAACAGAAGGAAATAAATTCTCAGTAAGAAGTCATGGTGTAACCTGAATTCATTGTCAGCATCTCAAAAATGAGATGGGGGCAATAACTGGATTATAGTAATTTTAATATTAGCATTTTTTAAGAGCAATAAAATGACAAGCATTTGAGATTTGAGATATAGAGAATGTCTTTGCAAATGATGTATATATTTATTGAAAAAGAGGCTTTGCCTGTTTCACCTCACTCTTTCAAAGAGCTGGCACAGACATGATGGGTTGAATAGCCTCGCTCTGTGCTGCAAGATTGTCTGATTCCATACTCTGATTCAGAAGCAATAAGAAGACTTCATACTTACGTAAACAACAATTTCCTTCATGTGCTCAAACTCCTCTGGGTGAAGAAAGGCTGTGAACTCCTCCCTGGTGGCCACCATGTCTCCATCTAGGTCTGCAGCTTTGAACCTCCGCTCATCTCGAGGAAGCATCTTCTTAAAGCTGAGCTGATCTGCTGCATCTTGAAACTCTTCAGGGTTCTCTGGGTCCATAAAAGGCCAGGTTCTAAGTTAATGAGTTGTTGCAATCCAGACCTACTACATTTGACACATCCCACATCATAACAGCCGTAAGCTCCAATGACATTAAAAGCACATTGACAATTCCAATACATCAGAGTCACATCAGGACTCAGTGCTATACAAAGTAGATGCAGAATCATCTATACATTAGAATCATATTGCAGCCGTCCCTTAGTGAAGTTCATCTCTTCATTTTATTCAAAGAAAAATATTTTTCCCACTTTGGAAATGACCAGGATGCATCATGTGACACATCATGGCTGTGCGAGACAGCTTCAGTACTTAAATAAGAAAGAATTTTTGAAAAGCAAAAATCGTCCTTTGCTTGCTGAGATTGTGTAGCAGGAAGTTTATATCCATCTTTTATAGCTGCCAATCAGCTAAATGTGTGTGGCTAAATCAAAAAGCTCTGATTAGATAGGAAACTGTGGTGACAGCTATGTCCATATCAGACTATAAAACAAAACAAATTTCTAATTATACCTTTTTGGTTACTAGAAATTATAGGGTATGTTATCCAAATTTGGAGAGAGTATCAAATCTATGACCCGTAGTGATGTATGCTGCCCTAAAGTAAGGACATTAGGGGGTGTGGTATACAAATTTGGAGAGAGTATCAAATCTATGACCCGTAATGATGTATACTGCCCTCAAGTAAGGACATGCAGAAAAGCCATCATAAAATCCAAACCATGGCATTGTTCTGTCAGTTGCAAAGTTTATGAACAAAATAAACACAAAGCAAACTCAAAATGTATCAGCGGCTGTAACAATGCTCCCTTATTGTACAGCATGTTCCAAAAACAAGCTGTTAGCAATACACATGTGTTCTCCATAAATCCTTTGAAATGAACAGAAATAGAATTCAAGGAAGATCGAAAATGGACTGCTATTTCGCAATCAGCCATTTTATACTATCCCACAAGATCAAAATCACCTCCCTAGACAAACCAAATTGTCTGTACCAAAAGTCAAATCTATATCCCTTCACATTTTTACATTTCAGAATAATGAAATTATTTTTTTGAAACAAGAAAACTTTATGCAGTTTTAGTCCCTGTAGAAGCTCAGAGAAATTTTTCTACTTAGAGAAATGTCAAGGTCAATGGGGTCCTCAGAGAAAAAGGGATGTACTAAAACTAGTCAGTAGTATGTTGTAGCACTCCTTATCAAATACTTTAATCTATCAAATGACCTGAATTTGTGAATTTTTGATTATTGTTTTAAGTAAACCCAGGGAGGTGTAGATGGTGCTCTGGAAAAAACAAAAAGCAGAAAAATGTATCAATCTTGCCATTTGGGGATAATGGGATCTTTCTGTCCTCTTATTAGTGGTAAGAATGTATGAATGGAGTGATAGAATTTGAATATAGGGCAGAAATAACTTGAAGTTATGGTCATTGCTTTTCTCAGTATCAGAGCAATTCTCACTTGTGAGGTCTCTCTGAGGAACATCAGGCATTGTGTTGGGATATCACCATCTTAATTTCAGACTGACTTGAGGCCAACGACAGCAGCAACAACACTTGCTGTGACTTTAACCTCTAGACCAGAGATGGGCAAGTCATTTAAGTGTCAAAAGATAAAATGGGGTTAACTGGCATTAATAATGGGGCCATTGTTTGCAAATGGGGCAGAGTTTTCTGAAGCCAGGTTTGATTCCTCCACACTAGAGTTATTTAAGATGTCCCTCTTAACTTGTACTTAACGGCACCACTTGTTCAAAACCACACTGAGATCAGCTGTTAATCTCAAGGACTATGAAAATATTGATGGTAAAATTAAAGGCAGGAAATATTATTACTTAAATAATATCAGGCTAATATTAGCTCAACCAAAACCTTTGTCGGGATTTTCTGGTTCCGCTCATGATGGGAATCATCGCGGGCAGTTTGGAAAATTTGACGGACCAGCCAAAGGTCCATTGACTTTGAGTGGGGATTTCCAGTCCCTATGGCGGATGGGACTGGAAAATTCTGGCCCATAAATCCAGCGACAGTTTATATCTTTAAATAGCCCTACAGCTAAAGAACACAGAAAAACTGTAAAAATAACTTGAACTCAAAAGTCAGAATAACAAAATACAAACATTATTGGCACTAGAGAACATAAAAGCAATCAGAGAGAGAATTGGCCATTCAGCCCTTTGAAGTATTTATATTAACCCAACCATCTTAGCTTAGCTTCCAGCAACATTTGGGACAATTTTAAAGTTTATCTTTTACCGTTCTGCCCTTTACTTTATGCTGATGTAATATTCCATTTTAAAAAATTTATTCTCAGGACATGGGCATTGCTGGCAAGACTGGCAGTTATAGCTCATCCCTAGCTGCCCTAAGGATGTGGTGATGGGCCTTCTTCTTGAACCACTGAAGTCTGCATGGTGAAAATGCTTTAGGTAAGGGGCTCTTGGATTTTAAACAGGCATCAATGAGGGAACCGGGATATATCTACAAGTCAGGATGGTATGTGACTTAGAGGAGAGCCTGGAGCTCTGTTCTCAAATGCAGATGTTCCAGATGTTAAGGATTGAGAAGTCCTGTTGAAAGCGCCTTGGCAAGTTGCTGCAATGCATCTTGTAGAAGGTCCAAACTGTGATCACTGGACAAAGGTAATGGAGTTTAAGTCTGTGGGTTGGATGTAGATCAGGTGGATTGCTTTGTCCATTTGTATCATTTAATATTTTGTATTCTGCAAGGAGGTGTCGTGGTAACTTTCTCTTTAGAGTATGGGGCTCTAATTCATTTGAACTTGCATGGTACAAAAATAAAGCAGCATTCTGTTACACACCTCTGTGACCCAAAGATCTATGAATCAAACTTTGTATACTGCACATTTCCAGAATTAGTTGAGAGCACCAAGCAGTTCAAGTCGGTCATGTCATTTTAAATATAAACCAGCTTGCTGCAAAAATATGCACAGAGGCAATGGGAATGGATTACTGTGTTTACAAAGCAAGCTACGGGTTGTTCCTTTAACAAAACGGATCTGCTCAGATTTTGTTCTTTTCCCCAGCACTCTATTCTCCTGCATGAAACAGGCTGGGACTGTAATTGCTGTAGGAGTCCAGGAGCATGATCAGTGACATAAAACCAGCTAGTGCTATGGGTACAAAACTACCCTCATGTGGACAGACTGCAGCTGCAAGGCAATAAGAAAATACCATGGGAAATCCTTTTCAAAGAAGAAATGGTATTCACCATGTCCTATTAAATTCCTGATGAAAGAGTGTTCTTTCTAACTGATAAAAATAAATTAAGTGGTGGGTGGATGGACATTTTTACTGATTATAGACCGAGAAATTACTACTGATCACATTAGCGAATGAATGTTTAACAAGTAGTGAGTTCCTCAGCCCTCTATATTAACACAGGCATTACTCACTTATTTCCAAATGGTTAATATTGCCACTGAAATAGTGGACAGAGCATTGCCCCAAGAACTCATTAGGCATTCATCTGCTAATATCACTGACTTTAGTCACTGATAATCAAGTTTGAGGATTTTAATTGCTGTTTCGGTGACTGCTGTGTGCATATTACAAACCTCGACACACAGGGATCTCCATTGATGCTGATTCAGTTCCCAGGTGACAGGCTGGTGGTTTGCACTCACTTACAGCTCACACAGTACACCCGCTTTTCAAAAGGAACCACCAATTTAGTGAGAGGAAACCACTCATCAAATTCGGTAAATGTGACATTTAGTGTTTCAAGGTGATGGTGGATGAACTTCAAGATATGGGTACACATATGGGATCAAATTCCAACACAGTCATAGCCAAACAGGACCAACTCTTTGATAACTGAATCAAGGTATGAAACTTTCAGACTATGACGATTCTTAAACAAGTACATGTAAAGCATCTGAACATAAACTTCTTCCAGCAGCAAGGATATTATTTTAGTTGCCAAAAATAAAATTCAAAAATGGGGAAAAACTTGCACCTGTGCCAAATTTGTTATTTTTATTGTTTCTATTTGCACATAAACATTTTCCAGTAGAGGTCAATAGCAATGGACTAGACAGAAAAAGAATTCAGCCTGGGTCAATAGGATGGATCTGCCAAAATGGCTTAGAATATCCAATACATAATGCACATGTACCCAAATGTGTTTATACAAATAATAATGAGGGCCTTCTGTTATGTTGAGAGACTGGAGAAGTTGGATTTGCTCTCCTTAGAGCAGAGAAGGTTAAGGAGAATTTCAAGGAGGTGTTCATAATCCTGAGGGGTTTTTTTTGTAGAGTAAATAAGGGGAAACTGTTTCCAGTGGCAAAAAGATTGGTAACCGGAGAACACATATTTAAGTACTTAGCAAAAGAACCTGAGGAGAGTGAGGAGAATTTGTTTTCTGCAATGAGTTATTGTGATCTGGAATGCACTAACTGAAAGGGTGGTGTAAGCAGATTCAACAGTAACTTTCAAAGGGAATTGGATCAATACCTGAAAATGAGAAATTTGCAGTATTATGAGGAAAGAGCAGGAAGTAGGACTGACTAAATAGCTATTTCAAAGTGCCTGCACAGGTCAGATGTACTGAATGGCCCCTTTATGTGCACTGATTGCATAATTCTAAATTTTGTCTCAATTTATATTCTATTAAGAATTAGATGTTTGTACACATTCATTGTGAACTTTTATAACAATGACTTCCTGCACCCAGTTATAGTGGAAGCAGCTTATCTAGATTTGTCACACTATATACGTTCTTGCTGGATGAAATGCCACCACTGGCTGTGGGTGTAGTTACAGCATGACATCGCAATTTACCACAGAAATACAAAAGTAATGGCAGAATATATGCCTTGAGACTGGGGGCTGAATTATGTGGATTCACTCTGGTCTAATTACCCTCACCCCCATCTCCTCTCCCTTCCCCACCATCTAACCCTATTTCACCTGAATACTGTATTTGCTGTTGGCTCACTGAGGGTGATAATGTAGAACAGTTGATATCAGATCAGCCCATCCAACTGTCGTTTGTATTAGTCCAACAATCCAGAAATGTTCACATTTGCTGTTTGATGCTATGATGAATTAAATGTGTTGAAACACTCATTCATGTCCTTATTATCTCTAGACTTGATTATACTAATTCACGCCCTAACAGCCTCCCACCTGCCCACCGTAAACTCGAGATCATCCGAACTCTGCTGCCAATGTCCTCACTTGCACCAAATCTTGCTCACCCATCGCCCTCTGCTCGCTGACCTAGACTGGCTCTTGGTTAAGCAACCTCTCAGTTTCAAAATTTTCATCCTTGTTTTCAAATCCTTCCATGGTCTCACCCCCTCCCTATCCCTGTAACCTTCTCCAGCCCCACAACCCTCAGAGATATCTGCGCTCATCTAATTCTGGCCTCTGGAGGATCTGCAATTTTAATCTCCCATTGGTGACTGAGTTCCAGTTGCCTAGGCCCCCAAGCTCTGGAATTCCCTCCCTAAATCCCTCCGCCTCTCTTACCTCTCTCTCTTCTCCTTTAAGATTCTCCTTAAAACCTACCTATTAAACCAAGCTTTTGGTTATCTGTCTTAATATCTCCTTATGTGGTTTAGTGTCTAATTTTGTTTTATAATTCTCCTGTGAGGTGCCTTGAGCTGTTTTATTACTTAAAAGCACTATATAAATATGACTCCTTGTTGTGAGATTTGAACTCTCGACCTCTGGGCTGCTCAGTGCAGGACCATAACCACCATTGTGTACTTCTTTAATGCAAATAGTATTATAAACTTGATATTTATCACATACACTCAGACAGTACCAATCAGATGAACAGACAGGAGTATTGGACCAGGATAGACATACCAAGGTAGTAGCCGTATGTTGCTTTTTTGTATTCTTCCCAGGAAATTTTGTTGTCTTTGTTCAGGTCATAGTCCCTCCACACTTTTGCTACATTTTCATAAATATAACGTTTCTGCACCCGTATAATCCATGCCTTCAGCTCTTCAGTGGTCACATGTTGATCCTGATTATCATCTATCCGTTCGACAATTTTTCTGCAAAAGCACACAAAACATTTGAGTATATCTATGTTAAATATGTACACATTCACTGACAATCAACATCTATGTCAGTATAGTAATTGATTGTGATACTCTGCCTCTGGCATAGTCTGTCATGACATTGAATCATAGGTCAGCATGAGTCTATGTTAAGCTCAGTCAGGGGTTTGTGGTTTCAAAAATGACTTCTACTCATGGCAAATACTTTTATGAGGACTCTGAATGATGGCATCAGGCAATTTGGGCGATATACTTTGAGCTTTAAAGGGCTTGTGGTATGAAGGCACCACACCTATGTCAAGGTGGACATCCCAGAGGAATGCAGCCACTACTGGACATTTAGCCATGTAGATACTGGATCATCCTGAGAACTGATTTTGTGTTGCTACATTTAAAGCAACCAGGGAGAGGAGGAGAGTTGCAGGCTTTGCTTTTAGTGAAAGATACCACCGATAGCTCATTGTTAGTAGAAAAACATCATGAGAGTGTATGAAAAATTTGAAGGTGAGTAGTCCAACAAAAGCTTTGATTCAACTAAACAGCACACTTAAGGCAAGAAATTGCTCTGGCACTGTGAAGACATGATCAGTGTTAAGTTTCTTCTGTTCACTTCAGATGAAAACAATGACAAAAGAAAAATGATAAATTGTGGATGCAACAATAACTTGCATTCATACCATCTCTTTAACATAGTAAAATTACCCAAAGCGCTTCACAGGAACATTAGCAAACAAGATTTGACGCCAAGCCACATACAGAGATATCAGATCAGGTGGCCAAAAATTTGGTCAAAGAGGTAGGTTTTAAGAGGAATCTTAAAGTAGGAGAGAGGCGTAGGTTTTAAGAAGAATCTTAAAGGAGGAGAGAGGCATAGAGAAGTGGAGAGATTTAGGGAGGGAATTCCAGGGTTTAATGCCAAGGCCGCTGAAGTTCACCAATGGTGGAAGGATTAAAATCAAGGTTGCACAGGAGGCAGAATTGTAGGAGCAGCCAAAAAAACCTTTCATTTATGTAGCTCCTTTCACAACCTCAGGATACCCCAGAAGCTATAACTAATTAGGTACTTTCAAATTGTAACCACTGTCGTGATGTAGGAAATGTGGCCTCCAATTTTGTACACACTAAACTCTCACAACCAGCCATCTGATAATGTGCTTTAGTGATGTTGGTTGTGTGATGAATATTATCTAGAACACAGAGAAGAATTCCTATGATCTTCACAATAGTGCCACGGGATTGTTCATGTCTACCTGAGAGAGCAGACATGACTTTGGTTTAACATCTCAACCAAAAGATGGAGTGCTGCACTGGCAGAGGTATCATCAGACTGCACTGGAGCATCAGCCCAGACTTTGCGCTCAAATTTCTGGACTGGGATCTAAACCCACAATCTACTGACTCAAAAGGCAAGAACATTACCCAATGAGCCATCTGGTTCTGAAAGGAGTAAAAGGGATGCTGACCAGTCAGAAACAATAGCAGTTACATTGCCAAAGGAAGGGTGATGTGACTCTTCCAGGCAATTTCCCTTCGATTGGGCAACAGGCCTACCCGAAATACAAGTGCAGATTGAACAAACAAAAAAAGATTCAACTTTTCAGAAAGAAAACTAGCAAAGAGATTTGCTAATAATATTATGAATAAGGGAGAAAGATGCTTAGAGGTGCAGAGCAAGGATAGAATCCTTAATAAGCACTTTTGTGTTGGTATTTACTAAGGAAGAGGATGCTGTTAAAATATTGGTAGAAGCGGAGATAGTGGCTGAAATGGTTGGGGTGAAAATTGAGCCGGAGGATGTACTGGAAAGGCTGGCTATGCTTATACTGGATAAGTCTCCTGGCCCAGATAGCTTGTATCCCAGGTTGCTAAAGGAATTGGGAGTGGAAATTGTGGAAGGGTTGGCCATAACCTTCCAATCTTCCTTAGCTACCGGGGATGTGCCAGAGGATGAGAGAACTACCAGGTTGTCATAAAAATCCAACGGGTTCACTAATGTCCTTTGGGATAATAGCTGCTGTCCTTGCCTGGTCTGGCCTATATCTGACTCCAGACTTAACAGCAATGGGGCAGACACTCCCTAAACTGCCTAGCAAGCCACCCAGGTGTATTCAAGAAGGTGGTTTGCTACCGCCTTCTCCAGGGCAATTCATAATGAGCAATAAATCTGCCCTTGCCTGTGACACCCGCATCCCCTCAATAAGAATAGAGTAAAATCAGGCAAGGTTTATAACCAACATTGTATCTGGTCCCATCAGTTTCCTCAATGAGCAGGTTATGTTACAACTGAACTCAACTGCTCTCTCTTCAGGTTCACTGTGCTTCAGCTTTGACTTTCATCAAGATTTAAAGGGCTTCTGATTGCTCAGAATTTTGCAGACTAGCTTCGCAGCTGTTGAGAAGCTTTGAGAGTATGAAAATGATGAGACAAATGCAAATTTATAAGACAGTTAATTCAAAGTAAAATGGAGTATTTTGCAGAGGCAGCTGACACCTCCTGTGAGATCTTTCTGGAGACAAGCCCATTTGAGCTCATATGGGAGATATCTGGGGACAAGCTTGTGTGACTAGGTTTCTAATGGGGACAGGGGCCCAGGTCAAAACCTTTCAAAAGTAAGGTGAAATCTTTAACACCTGGACACAAAGGAGAAGGCAGCTAGCCCAGACTGAGCAGTCGGACAAAGAGATTTGGGGAAGAAGATCCCGAACCGGTGCTGCTTTGCCAGGCAGAAGAACTACTTTTGGATTATTCATCAAGTGGAGTGCTGGTGATGGCGGAACGGCTGTTCGAGGAAACAAGAATTGTGAAGAGTTAAAGACAACGGAATCACTTGAGAAGACCTTGTAAGTCCATTCGATTATGTTCAAAGGGTTGAGTAAAGGGGACTTTGCTTAATAGGATACTAGAAAATTCACTTTAGGGAATCAGGGAAAAGTGAGTTTGTTAAATCCAGGAGGAGCTTTGTGCTTTAACTATAAGAATACATCTCTGTGGAGAGTGCAATGTAATGTATAAACATGTTGTGGAGTTTTCGGTTGTGTTCAGAAGTTAATTGGGAACATCTTTTCTGTAGTTTAGTGTAATAGTTGCTGACTATGCCCTGTTTAGTTGATATTGATTTTAGTTTGTTTATTACAGCAAAAGTCTTAACATGTAAAATGTTGTCATGTGGTCCTGTGTGTTGGACACTGGCAAATTCATATCTCTTTTTAAAGGGTATTGGTCTCTACAGGCATCATGGCTAGTCCAAATCTGTCCATCATGATCCCTGCCAGTTTGGTCTTTTAAAAAGTGTTCTCATTGGAATCAAAACATTTATCAGATTACAAACGTGTGAAAGAATATAATGTAACACAGGGGTTTGAACTCTCCCGACACATCAGCCCCAGCCAAAGAGAAAACCAAAAAGAAATCAGAAACATTGGTGAAAGTGGATTGAGATTATTTTAATTTCTTCAAAACACTACCAGGAGTAACAAGAAGACAAGAAGAGCAAAAAGGGCCATCAGATAAAATGGAGTTTTAACCCCACAAACCCAGTGGGAACGGTGCGAGTGAGGATGTAGAAGATTTTGAAAGGGCCAAAGGGGACTAAGATTCCAATATATTGTTTGCATCCAATGGATAATGGTTCACTCATGTTCTTTAGGGAAGGAAATCTGCTGGCCTTAACTGGTTTGGCCTTGATGTGACTCCAGACCCATTGCATTGTGGTTAACTCTTAAATTCCCTTTGAAATGGCCTAGCAAGCCTCTCAGATGTATCAAACTGCTACAGAAAAGTCAAAAAGGAATGAAACTGGACAGACTACCCAACATTAACTTAGGCACTGGAAACGAAAATGGCACATCCAACCCTGTGGTCCCAGCAAAGTCCTCCTTACTATTATCTGCTGTCTTGTGCCAAAATTGGGAGATCTAGCCCACAGGCTAGTTGAGCAACAGCCTGGCATGTCACACTCACAGAATTATACCTTACAATATTCAAGACACTACCATCACCATCCCTAGGTATGTCCTGTCCCACCAGTGGTATACAGTCGGGAAGGAGTTACCGTCTAAATCCTCAACATTGACTCTGGATCCCAGAGGTTTCATAGCATAAGGTCAAACATGGGCCACAAAACCTCTAGCTGGTTACAACCCACCTCCCCCTACCCACAGCTGATGAATCACTGCTCTCCACGTTGAACACTGCTTGAAAGAAGTACTGAGGGTGATAAGGACACAAAATGTACTCTGGGTGAAGGATGTAAATATCTATCACCAAGCATGGCTTGGTAGCACCACTACTGACTGAGCTGGCCGAGTCCTAAAGAGCACAGCTGCTAACCTGGGTCTGCGGCAGGTGGTGAGGGGACCAACAGGAGGAAAAGACCTACTTGACCTTGTCCTCACCAATCTACGTATGACAGTATTGGTAGGAGTGACCACCGTACAGTCCTTGTGGAGAAAAAGTCCCATCTTCACAAAGAGGATACCCTCCACCGTGTTGTGTGGCACTACCACTATGCTAATTAGGATAGATTTCAAACAGATCTAGCAACTCAAAACTGGGCATCCATGAAGCACTGTGAGCCATTAGTGGCAGCATAACTATTTTCAACCACAATCTGTAACCTCATGGCTCTAAATATCCCCCCACTATATCATTAACAGCAAGCCAGGGGATCAACCCTGGTTCAATGAAGAGTTCAGGAGAGCATGCCAGATATGCATAAACATGAAGTTACAACACAGGACTACTTGCATGCCTAACAGCAGAGGCAGCGTGCGATAGACAGAACTAAGTGATGCCACAACGAATGGGTCAGATCCAAGCACTGCAGCCCTGCCACATTCAGTTGTGAACTGTGGTGCACAATTAAACAGCTAAATGGAGGAGGAAGCTCCACAGATATCCCTATACTTAAGGATGGAAGACCCCAGCACATCAGTGCAAAGGCCAAGTTTGAAGCAGTTGCAACCATCTTCAGCCAGAAATGGCATCAAGGAATCCAAGAAAAATTGGAGTCAATGGGAATCAGTGGGAGGGAAACTCTCCACTGGTTTGAGTCATACCTAGTACAAAAGAAGATGGTTGTAGTTGTTGGAGGTCAATCACCTCAGCCCCAGGACATCACTGCAGGAGATCCTCAGGGCGGTGTCCTGGGCCCAACCATCTTTAGGTACTTCATCAATGACCTACTCTCCATAATGAGGTCAGAGTGGGTATGTTTGCTGATGATTGCACAATGTTCTGTACCATTCGTGACTCTTCAGATACTAAGACAATCCGTGTTCCTGTGCAGCAAGACCTGGACACCATTCAGAAACAAGCTGATAAGTGGCATGTATCATTCACACCATACAAGTGCCAGGCAATGACCTCTCCACCAAGAGAGAATCTAACCATCTCCCCATGACATTCAATGGCATTACCATTGCTGAATCCCCCCAAATCAATAGCCTGGGGGTTGCCATTGATCAGAAACTTAACTTAACCAGCCATATAAATACTGTGGCTGCAAGAGCAGATCAGAGGCTGGGAATTCTGCAGCAAGTAACTCACTTCCTGGCTTCCAGGAGCTTGTCCCCATCTACAACGCACAAGTCAGGAATGTGATGGAAGACCTCCACCTTTCTGCAGGTGGATAACATCACCTGCAAGTTCCCCTCCAAGTTACATACCACTCTGACTTGGAACTATAGTCTGGATTTTCACTGACTCTGGATCCCTTTAAAAATGGCAGGCGGCTCCTGATTCCAGCATTCCCAATCCCATTCAGGAATGCCTTTTAAGGATGCAGGCTTGTTCAGGTCATGAGCCCAGAACTTGCATTGCCAACATGGCCATGAACCACAATCTGCAGAGGGATCCTTTTGAACAGCAAGTTCAAAAGGTACTCCTCATGTCCCATGCCAAGGTATGACTCCTCAAACAGTCCCTGTGGCCACTCATTCCCCTCCATGCCAAGGTATACCCCTAAAAACAACGTCTATGGCCCCTCATGCCCCCACGCCAATGTAGGTTCCCCACCACTCCCCCCATGGCCCTTCACTCCCCCCATGCCAAGCTCTGGCATTTCTAAGCCCATTCACCCACTATACACTGTATAGATGCAATGAACACTACAGTGACAGTAGAATGTGTAAAAAAGATTTTTTTTTAAAGTTATTCATTGATAACTTTCCACCTTCTTAAAATAAACTGATTTTTACTACAGCCCAATAAAATTGTCAATCATCCGGACCCTTTATAGTATCAATAGCATAAACTACAAGAACTTCCAATCTCTTTATCTTGTTTTAACAGGCTAATGAGTTTCTGGGCTCTCAGCCAAAGCCTATTGAAACACCTGAACTGCAGGGAAAACATTGCTTGATTGACAGCCCTGGATCTCTGATCTATGCTATCAATTTCACAATGTTTATTTACACAAAATAAAGAGGTTTTGAGTACTGGCAGTTTCCGCTATTGATACTTTAAAGGGCCTGGATGATTGACATTTTTATTGGGCTGTAGTAAAAAGGCGTTTTGTTTTAAGGAAGTGGAAATTTATCAATGAATTACTTTTTTTTAAAGAAGCTTTTTTTACACTTCCTACTGTCACGATAGCATTCACTGCTTCTAAACAGAGTATAGTCAGTGAAATGGAATATCGTAGCTTGGCATGGGTGCAACATGAGGGCCAATAGGGGATAATTTAGGCGCATAACATGGCATGGGGGCCATAAGGGTTACTTTGGGGACATAGCTTGGCATGGTGGGGGGAAGTATGAGGAGCCATAGAGGGTCGGTGAGGGGAATGGAGAATTTGTATGGGGTAAGGGGGTGTGAGGGATGAGGGCTAGAGGGTCATTCTGTTTTTATTATAACAAGGATAAAATCCTACAGCATCAAAGCGGGCCTTTTAAACAGCCCAACTCTGCACCTGGCAGCCTCTGAGGCTGCCTCCAAACATCTTCCTGGGTTGGCTGGCCCTATTGCAGCCTGCACCTGAGCAACCGCACACCCCTGCCAACCCCCACCTTCACAATGAAAATCCAGCCCTTGCAGATTGGCTGATCCAGGAATTTTCCCAACTCCCGCTACCCACCTTGAGGATGAAATTCCAGCCCAAATTGCTGTTGCTTCGCTGTCGCTGGGTCAAAATCCTGAAATTCCCTTCCTAACAGCATAGTAGATGTGCCTACACCACATGGGCTGCAGCAGTTCTTGAAGACGGCTCACCACCACCTTCTCAGTGGCAATTGGGGATGGACAATAAATGCTGACCCAGCCAGCAACATCCACATCCCATGGAAGAATAATTTTTTTTCATGACAGATGTGAGGCATGGCCACATTTTGTGCTGTCAACAACTATGGTGCTAAGAGAAATGGGAGATTAAGCCAGGGGTCTTCAACTGCGTCGAGTTGGCAAGGAATGAACAGATTTTGGATAAGCCCTCGGAAGGCTGGAAAATTTTATCTTTATCAAAATGCACACTCAAAAAAATTGTAAAACTACAGAACACAACTGAAAACATAAATACAGCAGAATAAGTGAACATTTATGTTTGATATATATTAAGTACTTTGCAGACAGTGCAAAATAAGTCAAAGAGTTAACAACATGGAACTAAAAATAGGCGCTAAAGAGCTTTACATTTTTACCAAGGATATTAAGTTGATTACTGTAACCTAATACATACAGCACTGCAAGTCGCTCAGTGCTGAATAATCAGAGTACATATCACATTTGTCACATGAATATCTTGCTATACTGGTACGATACTTCTAACTATAGGCTCATATTTCAATCCTTTTCAAGTCTAGGTGTGGTAAAGTTCAGCAGCAGGGATCAGAGCAAGTGCTCTACTTTGTAGCCAAATTTATGTACATAAAATCAGAGCCTTTAGAGCTTGACCTGTACTACAACTACAACATTGCAGTTCGACATTGCATCAATCCTTATGTAAACAGGTCAAATCCAAAAACATTGCTGGACTTGACTCCAGAACGAAGTGGTGTCATGATGATAGTTGATTGTGGTAATGGACTCCAGTATTAGATACAATACGGTACTCTGTGCTAGATAGGGGGGTCACCTGACCTGGGGGGGTTGTGGGGGGGGAAGGTCAGATAGCACATGTCTTGATAGAATGCAGTTAGTATGTGTTCATGTTAGGAAAATGTGTTATTAATAAAGTTAGCTTAATTGGAATGTCGAGGGCCTGTGTGCATCATTGAAACAAAAAATAAGGCATGGTGTCAGAAGTAAACTAAATGCAACAATGGAGGTTCTGAAACCACCGACAGAGCTCAGTTTGGAGAGAAAGCTCATAGAAAACTGAAGGAGATTCCAGCAGTGATTCGGTCTGTACCTCACAGCGATGGGCAGTGATAAAAAAGACCCTCAGGTACAGTCTCCTATCTTTCTTCACGTAGCAAGGGAAGCAGCCCTAGAAGGATATAACACATTTACATTTGAAAGCGATGAGAAACTAAATGATTTGAAAGAAATAATGGAAAAGTTTGAAGCCTATTGCAGCCCTAAGAAAAACATCACGTATAAAAGATACAGATTTTTAACATGCACGCAAGGCAGTAACATTAGTTAACTGAGCTGAGAAAATAAGCTAAATTGTGTGAATTTGGAGAGCTTAAAGAATCACTCATCCAAGGTAGAATAATTTGCAGAATCACAAAAGACTCTCTGAGAGAACAGCTTCTGAGAGAAGTTGATCTCACGCTGGAAAAAGCAATAAATATCTGCAGAGCAGCAGAGACAAAATGCTAGATTAAACAGATGGTAGAAGATGATAAGCCACACGCAGTCAAGCAGTTAGATGCAGTTAAACAGAAACAGCCCCAGGAAAGAACAAATAGACAACCTGAACATAAAAAGAACAAAACTGCTATTAAAACATTTAAATGCAGCCAATGCAGAATAGAGCGTTAATCACATAGTTGTCCAGCCTACAGAAAGCAGTGTAATAACTGTGATAAACTAAATCACTTCGCTAAGATGTGTTAAATCGAAGGAAGTGCACACAATTGCAGATGATAACACAGACACTGAAACTGAACTTTTCATTGGTGCAGTAACAACAAATTCCAAAGAAGACAAGTGAAAGGTTGATTTAAAAATTGTCAACATGATGATGAATTTCAAACTTGACACAGGTGCACAAGCAAATGTCATTCCCATAAGCCTGATTTGTAAGATAAGCAAAGGAAAACAGCTAACTGAAACAAAAGTGAAGCTGTCTACTTCTACAGGTGAAAAAATTGCAGAAGGTAAGTGCACACTTAAAGTGAACTACAAAAAATAATCTCAAGCACTTCCATTCATAGTGGTAAAAACTGATGCAAAACCCATTCTTGCAATCAAAGCTTTGAAAATCTGAAGCAAATCAAGAGAATAATGACTGTCACCACTGATGACATCCTGAGCGAGTATAAAGATGTGTTCCAGGGGATTGGCTGCCTAAAAGGAGAACACACTGTCAAACTGTGACACACCAAAATACACCTGCCCAAGAAAATACCATAATGCTGAGAGATCGACTGAAAGCAGAGTTTAACAGAATGGAGAAACTTCACATCATCAAGAAAACTGAAGAAGCAACAAAGTGGGTTAATCCAATTGTAACTGTAGAAACATCAGATGGGAATATGCGAGTCTGTCTGGATCCCAGAGACCTAAAACAGGCAGTACAAAGAGAGCATTACCAGCTGCCCACAGTAGAAGAGATCATGTGTAAACTAGCTGATGCTAAATACTGTTCAGTCTTGGATGCAAGTTCAGGCTTTGGGCAGAGAAAGCTGATGAATACAACTTCTACCCCTGTACCTTCAACACATCATATGGGCAATACAGGTTTTAACCTTACCTTTTGGTATTAATTCAGCTCCGGAGGTGTTCCACAGAACAGTGAGTCACAGAGTTATACAGCACAGAAACAGGCCCTTCGGCCCATTGTGTCTGTGCCGGCCATCAAGCTATCTATTCTGATCCCACTAGCTGTTTAAACAGTTAGAGGGTGTAGAAACCTATATCGACGATGTGCTGGTCTGGGGAGCCTCACGAAAGGAGCATTTAAACTGACTGAGGCAGGTGATGACCAGAGCTAGAGAAAGGAACCTCAAATTGAAGAAGGAAAAGTGCAAAATAGGTCTTCATGAAATCAAGTACTTGGGACATGTGCTAACAAGTGAGGGACTGAAGATGGACCTGAGTAAAATCGCAGCAGTTGTGAACATGCTACCCACAGAATGTAAGAAAGACTTGGAGAGGCTTTGAGAATGGAGACCTATCTTTGGAAATTCATTCAAAACATGTCAGACCTGACAGCACCTCTCAGAAAACTTCTGCAAAATGATGTGGAATGGCACTGGGAACAAGTCACCAGGAAGCTTTGACCAATCTGCAGAGAACACTGACCCTGGCACCTGTGTTAAGGTATTACAATGTCAGCCAGCTGGTCATGATCTCAGTGGCTGCTTCAAAGACTGACATGGGAGCTGTCCTCTTGCAAAATGAGGCACCAGTGGCACATGTTTCAAAAGCAACGACTGAAACATAGCAGCAGTATGCCCAAGTAGAGAAAGAAATGTTAGCTTGGCCTAGAATGCTTCCACCAGTTTGTCTATGGCAAAGACATGGAGGTAGAGTCTGATCATAAGCCTTGGTTTCAAGTTTTGGTTTCATAAGTCTTGGTTTCAAAGTTTTTTTGAGTCTGTGCTGCTGAGAAATGATAGTAAGAGCATCATTGTAACGGTCCACAATTCCCAGACACTGAGTTTTGCAAATTTGCATAGGTCTGGGAGTTTTGTCACATTATGTCAAGTCCCAAATATCCACAATCCAGTGGAATGGTGGAACGTACTGTGCAGACCTTAAAACGCCTATTGAAGAAGGCAAAGGTGGATGGAAGAGACCCCTACCTGGCTCTGCTGGACTTCAGGAATATTCCATTTGAGGGTATTGGATCATCTCCAACAAAGCACCTGATGGGAAAAAGACTAAGAACTAAGCTTCCAACTGCATCCCAACTGTTATTTCCATAGCCAGTGAGCTCTGCAGGGCCTACTCAAACTGAGAAAGCAGAAGCAGAAACAGTACTTTGATCGAGGCGCCCGACCTCTGCCTGACCTGAACAGGGGAGAGACAATGAGGATTCAGCATGGAGGGATCTGGAATTCTGCCATTGTCACAGGTATCACAGGAGAACCAAGGTCTTACATAGTGCAGACTCCAAACAGACAACAGTACAGGACAAGCTGGAAATTCTTACAGAAAACAAATGAAACGTAACCCTGCTCTGAACCAGAAAGTGTAGCTGAAGATCAAAAATGAGAATGCACCAGTGAAGCAACAGATACCAGACAAAGCCTGAGAGTCCTGAAAACTATCCAAGGGGTAATAGTGACACAAAGCTGGAGAAGGCCCCTTGTCCTTCACGATCACCTCTGTCACCATTCAGAACGTCCGGTGAAAGAATTGTGAAAAAAGCCACAGAGATACAGAGATGAGTAAACAGACTGATCAAAACAGAGTGAGAAAGAATAGATAAGAGACTTTGTGTACTTGAGTTGTATAAAAAAATTTTTAAAAGAAAGGGAAATGTCATGATAATAGTTGATTGTGGCAGTGGACTCCAATATTAGATACTGTACTAGTTTAGGGGGTCACCTGACCTGGGGGTTAAAGATCAGATAGCACATGTTGGAGCCTGTCTTGATAGAATTCATTTACTGCAGTTATGTGTTCATGTTAGGTAAATGTGTTATCAATGAAGTTAGCTCAGCTACAATGTTGATAGCCTGTGTGCAACATTGAAACAAAAAACAAGACATGTGGGATGGGATCCTTGTTAGAAGAGCACCTCACCCTCCTTCGTTTTTGACTAAAGTCTCACCCTGACTTACGCTTGGTGCCAATGTAGCCCAAGTCTTTGGCTCGGAGTCTATTACCAAGTGGATAGCTATAGCAAAGCATGCACACATGCATAGTGTCAAGTTTTTTTATAGTCAGGTTGTAGGTTGTAACCACGACGACATGAAGCAGGCAGGTGCAGACTCTCACCACCTCTTCCAGACCCTCTGATAAAAGTTTGCCTGCTCACAATATAAATATACTGCAAGATTATGCATAATTAAACTGCTGGATTCTGCAGAATACAAAACTAGAATCATGGAATGGTTACAACACAGAAGGAAGCCATTCAGTCCATCAAATCCATACCAGCTCTCTGCAAGAGCAACTCAGTTAGTCCCTCTTTCCCGGTCTTTCCCCACAGCCATAAAAAAAAAATCTTTAGATATTATAAAATTCCCTTTTGAATGCCATGCTTGAATCTGTCTCCACCACATTCTCAGGCAATACTTCCAGGTCCTAACCACACATAGAAAGGTTTTTCCTCATGTCACCTTTGGTTCTTTTGCCATTCACCTTAAATCAGTGTCCTCTGGTTCTCAACCAATGCAAACAGTTTCTCCCTATCTACTGTGTCCAGATCCATCAACCTTCCCTTCTCTAAGGAGAACAGCCCCAGCTTCCCCAATCTATCCACATAACTGAAGCTGTTCATCCCATGAACCATTCTCACAAATCTTTTCTGCACCCCTCTGATGACATCACATCCTTCCTAAAGTGTGGTGCCTAGAATTGGACACGATACTCCAGTTCAGGCTGAACCAATGTTTTATAAATATTCATCATAACTTCCTTGCTTTTGTACTCTATGCCCCTATTTATAAAATCCATGGTCTTGTATAACTTATTCACCACTTTCTCAATCTGCCCTGCCACTTTCAACAATTTGTGCACATATGGCCCCAGTCGGTCTGCTGTTGCATTCCAGTTAGGATTGTATCCTTTACAACTTTGTAACTAAAACTAAGATGCTCCATAGATTTGGAGAGAATGGAATAGCAAATGGATTTTAGGCATAGTTTGAGTGGAATTTTTTCAAACTCTTCCAAACTTTCCCCAAGAAGTAACTATATATCATCCCTTGCTCTGGTAATGGTCAATTAAAAGTTGGCAGACTTTGAATTTGTCCCATTGTATAGTTTCATGTGTTTGATTTTTATTTTTAAGAGTGTTTGCAGGATATAATTAACAAGGCCTGTGCCCAGCCTCACTGGATCACCAGGAGTGAGACATATCGGAAAATCCAATGAGTCAAACTGAATGTCTGTAAAGGAATATGTCCGGCTTTCTGCTATTCACTGTGTCCAGCTGAGCAAATCACAGAGCCAGGAAAACCTCCTTCTTAATGCTAAACAACTTTTTGTCCACCAGCTTTAAAGAAGAACATATAGGAAATACGTACAAAAAAAGGAGTACAAAAGCAGGGAAATCATGCTGAACATTAATAAAGCTCTGGTGAGGCCACAACTAGAGTATTACGTGCAGTTCCAGTCATCACATTTTAGGAAATACGTGAGGGCCCTTGAGAGAGTGCAAAAGAAATTTCCCAGAATGCTACCAGGAACGGGAGATTTTAGCTACAAGGTTAGGTTGGGGAAGCAGAGGTTCTTCACTTGAGGGCAGAGGGGATTGAGGGGAAGTTTAATAGAGATGGACAAGATTATGACAGGTTTTGATCAGTAGAAAAGGAAAAACTGTTCCCATTAGCTGATGGTAGAAGGACTAGGATTCAAAGATTGAAGCTTTTGGACAAGAAATGCAGAGGGAAATGTAAGGTAGAACATGAGTGGTAATGACCTGGAACTCGCTGCCAACTCAATGCCAATAGGGGTGGTGGAGGCAGAGACGATCAATGATTGTGAAAGGAAATTGGATGGGCACTTGAAGGAATTGAACTTGCAGGGCTACAGGGTTAAAGTGGGGAATAGGACTGACTGGATTGCTCCACAGAAAGCTGGCACGGACTTCATCGGCTAAATGGCCTCCTCTATGCCATAAATGACTCTATAATTCTAGGGTAAGCACTCCCAGCCATTGACCACAGCAGCTTCACTCAATTAGACACAAACTGAAGAGAATTTGCCCATGGTTGCTAGAACAATGGCACCTATTTAGAATGGTTTAACACCGATTAAAAATAACAGATGGGAGAATGATGTTTGAATGCATTAAGGGTTAGTTCACTAACAACATTAGTACAAAGAACAACTTGCATTTATACCATACCTTTCACAGCCTCAAAATGTCTGAAAGTGCTTTACAGCCATTGAAGTACTTTTGAAGATTAGCCACTATTGTGAGGTAGAAAACACACCAGGGGAGGTGGTAGCATGGTGGTATTGTCACTGGCCTAGTATTCCAGAGACCAAGGTAATGATCTGGGGACCTGGATTCAAATCCCACCAGATGATGAAATTTGAATTAAAAGCCTGATGATGAACTTGAAACCAGTGTTGTTTGACAAATTACCCCATTTAGAGAAGGAAATCTGCTGTCCTTACTTGGTCTGCCTACATATGACCCCAGATCCACAGCAATGTGGTTGACTGTTAGGAAGGAGTTGCCCTGGGAGTCTTAAACATTGACTGAAGTCTCACAGGCCAAACATGGGCAAGGAAACCTCCTGCTGGTTACCATGTACCATTCCCCCATCAGCTGATTTATCAGTGCTCCTCCATGTTGAACACCACTTGGAGGAAGCACTGAGGCTGGGGAACTTCAATGTCCATCACCAAGAGTGGCTAGGTAGCACCACTACAGACCAAGCTGGCTGAGTCCTATAGGACACAGCTGCAAGACTGCGTCTCTAGCAAGTGGTGAGGGAACCAACAAGAGGGAAAAACATACTTGACCTCATTCTCACCAACCTGCCTGCCATAGATGCATCAGCCCATGACAGTATTGGTAGGAGTGACCACTGCATGATCCTTGTAGAGATGAAGTCCTGTCCTCACATTGACAATGCCCTCCATTGTGTTGTGTGGCACTACTGCTGTGTGAAATGGGATAGACTTCTAATAGATCTAACAACTTAAGACTGGGCAACCATGAGGCACTGTGGGCCATCAGCAGCAGCAGAATTGTACTCAACCACAATCTGTAGCCTCATGGCCTGGCATATCCCCCACTTTACCATTACTGCCAAGCCAGGGGATCAACCCTGGTCCAATGAAGAGAGCATGCCAGGAGCAGCACCAGGCATACCTAAAAATGAGGTGCCAACTTGGTGAAGCTACAACACAGAACTACTTGTGTATAAACAACATCAGCAGCAAGTGTTAGAGTGAAGTGATTCCACAACCAAAAGACCAGATCTAAGTTTTGCAGTCCTGCCACATCCAGTCACGAATGGTGGTGGACAATTAAACAACTCACTGGAAGAACGTTCCCAAATATCCCCATCACAATGATGGGGGAGCACAATGCAATGCAAAAGATAAAGCTGAAGGATTTGCATGATCCAAGTCAGCCTTCTCCAGAGGTCCCCAGTATCACAGATGCCAGACTTCAGCCAGTTTGAGTCACTCCATATTATATCAAGAAATGGCTGAAGGCACTGGATACTGCAAAGACTACGGGCCCTGACAATATTCCAGCAATAGTACTGAAGACTTGTGCTCCGAGAACTTGCCGTGCCCCTAGCCAAGCTGTTCCAGCATAGATATTCAAAATAGTACCATAGGATGTTTTACATCCACCAGAGAGGGTGAATGGAACCTTTTGTAATATCTCATCTGAAAGACAGCACTCTCTCAATGCTGTCAGCCTGGCTTATGTGCTCAAATCTTTGCAAAGGGACTTGGATCCAGAATCTTTTGATTCAGGAGTGAGAGTGCTACCACTAAGCCACGACTGACCAATAATAGCTCCTAGTATGATTAATGCACCTGCATGCCCTATTGGAGCTCGCTCATTTTCATTAAGCTACTTGCATAGACCATAGTCAGTCAAAAGTATATGAGTTCCTAGGTTCCAATATTCACTAATTTCATACCTCCAGCACTCACCATCTAGTGTGTCTATGGCAACAGCAAGTACTGTGTTTGAATAAGTCTGCTGACTTTAAGCATTGCAAAATGTTAGCTTCATCTAATTTGTTCTTGTAATTTCTTCCTGCTGACGACACTGGAACTTAGTTACTCCTGTGACTTCTATGCATGATTGGACGTGAATGGCATTCTCAGCTTTATATCTGCCTTAAGACACCACAACTGTTACTTTGGATTTTACAATATAATGAGTTATTTAGCAGGGAAGTGTTACATAAAAAAGTAAATCAGTGACAGGCAATATTGTTAATTGTCTGCAATGTGTAACCTATGATCTGAATTTTCCTCAAGTCATCAACTTGAATTATTTTGTGGTTCAACTTGGTGATTATTGTACAACAACAATTTCCATTCATAATGTGCCTTTAGTGCAGTAAAATGTACACAGTAAATATTAGGATGTGTGACTAAAATGTTTGTCAGTGAGGTAGGTTCTAAGGTGTTTCTTAAATGAAGAGGTTTATGTAGGGAATTCCAGAACGTAGAATCTGGAAGGCTGAAAGCATGGAAGCCAAGATAATTTGATGAAAATTCAGGGACGCAGTAGAAGCCAAAATAGGAGGATTGCAGGGATCTCGGAATGGTGTAGAGCTGGCAAAGGTTAAAGAGATAGGGAAGGGGCAAAGTCATGGAGGGGTTTGAATATGAAAATGAGACATTTTAAACTGAAGTGATGAGAGCCAATGTGGGTCATAGAATACATTTGCACTAAAAGTGTTGTTGTAAATCATTTCACGGAGCTTACTGGCAGGTTGCAAGAATGTATTACAAATCCTGTATTCTTCATCACATCAAACTGTGTTTTGTCTATTAACCATGCAATAAATGATAGTGATATATTGCAAGACAATCCAGTACCTTGGAGATAGTTTGATTGGTAAATCATGCAAAGTTTAGAAGGAAGAACTAACATCTCGGATACATCTGATCTTCAACCAATATGTCAAAACTTGATCTTTGCCCAAATCTTCTGATCAGAGTTGGGACCACTGTATCCAACGCTGATCAGGTAGAAAGATACCCATTTACCTGGATACGTTTAGAAAGGCCAGACTTCCAATCAATGATGAAGAAGAACTCCCTCAGTGCAGGAATTCACACAGGGAGCAGCCAAAAGAATCAGTGCAGAAGTCATACTCCTTGGTGATTGGGTGAGGCGATGAATGAATGAATGGATAGGAGGGGTAGGTGGGTGAAGTAAGTGGGTAGGATGGGTGAGGTAAGTGGTAATTGGGCAGAATGGCAAGTGGGTGAAGTTGTCAGTGATGGCATATGGTCAGCTGGCAGGATAGCAGGTAGAAAGGGTGGCAGGTGGGTGAGGTGGTAAGGGGCAGGTTGGTAAGGCGGAAGGTGGGGGAGGTGGGTAGGGGTTAGTTGGAACAGGTCAGGAGGGAAAGGAGTGGAGCTAGTCAGGTCTGTTCCGGGGGTTTAGTCAGGTGGTTGGAGCTAGTCAGGTTGGGTCTGGGGTAGTTGAATCAGGTCGGAGGGGAATCGAGGATTCGGGGGAATAGTCAAGGGATTAGGGGGAGCAGTCAGGTCACTGTGGGTGATTGGGGGGTGTCAGTTGTATAGTTACCCAGGAGTTATACAAAGATTTTTCTGCCTAACATTTCCTGGGTAACTATTCAGTTATAAGCGCAGCAGAACTGTCTGAAGTCTCTGACTCTCAGAGTCAGAGGCTTTTTCAGGGGGTTCCAGGGAACAAGAAAATTGCCCATCGGAAGTTCAAACTTCCCGGGCAACTCCCATGGAGTCAGCACGTTGGGACTTCCACGTGGTCCTGACGCACATCTTGGGTCATATGTCTGGTGTCCAACAACCTGGAGATTGGAAGATCTGGGCCCTTCTACTTACAACCCCTAGTTCTGGTCTCTTACTATGCATAGAAACATCTCCTCTATGACCACCCCATCAATACTCAGATCAGAGATTAATAGATTTTTGGATACTCACTAAATTAAGGAATTTGGGGATAGTGTGCAAAAGTGGAGCTGACACAGAAGATCAGCCGTGATCTTACTGGATAGCAGAACAGGCTCAAAGGGCCCAATGGCCTACTTGTGCTCCTATTTACATTGTGCTCATCAAACCCTTTTAGAATCTTAAATACCTCCGCTGGGTCACCTGTCAGCCTCCTCATTTCCGGAGAGAAGAGCTTCCATGATAGGTATCATTCTGGTATCATCCTTGTAAATTAGTCTGCCTCTTAAAGTATTAATGGGATGAATTTGCATGCAGGCAGGGTCCAAGACGTTGGTTCAGCACGTTTTGGTCTAAGTGAAACTCGAATTCTGTTGCTGAGGAGAAAACTTCTGCACAAGCAGATGGTGAGTCCTCTCCCACCAGTTAACTTTTAAACACCAGTTTACAAGTTGTGGGCAGCATGTTGGCATGGCATTAAAGACTTAAATTAATAGCAGGCAGGCTGAAGAATTTTCCAATCTACATGGCCACCTTTTACACCTTGCAGAGTCATATGGAAACAATGTGCATGACTGGAAAAGGTGTGTCAGATCTCCCACAGGGATATTAAATTAATTTTGCTGAATATTACAAAGTCCTAAGAAAACAACCTTTTTGCACAATGCATTTTGATTTTAAAACTAATCACTGCACCTAATCACATGGACTCCGGAAATTAACGTGAATCATGCTGAATTTTCAGCATATCTCTTGTTCCTTGGCTGGCAATGGGCTCCGTTCCCTTAACATTAAGGTAAACTGTTAGCTATAACTCTGTCAGTAATGCTCCTGCCTCTGATTCAGTAGACTGTGGGCTCAAACCCCACTCCAAAGACTTCAGCAAATCTAGGCTTATGCTGAGGGGGCACTGCACTGTCTTTTGGCTGAAACATTAACCCAAGGCTGAGATTTTGCGTGCCCACCGGCATCAGACATGTTCAGACAATATGGCGAGAAGGCCAAAAATCAGTTTCACGACATCATGAAGCCACTCTGCGATTGTTCGCTCCACCGTCGGGCTGCCATTGGACGTCAGGAACCTCATTGTAATACATCCAACATATCATTATAAGGCCAGTCTGCCAGACTCATCCCCCCTGCTGGATCATCCATCCACGTCGGCAGCAAAGCACGCCACCATGTTTCACAACAGTATATATAAGGCGTGCACTTGGTGGGCTGCACTTCGCTCGGTACTTAAAGGTTTGTGTGCATACCTCGCTTTGGTCAGTACTCGCAGTCATCAGCGCCAGGATTCACAGACAGCACCACATCACTTTTAAGGGGGCTCACTGGTAGGTCTCTACCTACCAGGTCAGCCATATGTGGGTGGCTTTTCAATGGCTGCAGGGCGAGGGCTTGCTTGGGGAAGGAGGGTATCCCAGGGCATGTGTGGGGCCACATGTTGATCTGTGCAAGTGACCTCAAGATAGTGAGAGCTGAGGAGGCAGTCTCCAGAAGAGATGAGGCCAGATGGACATGTAAGAGTATGTGTTTGAGAATGGATGGTGATGTCCCTTGAGCTGGGAGTGAGTGAGATGCCAGTGAATGTGTGATGGGCTTGAGTGTGTGAGTTTAGAGTGATGAGATGGTTGCCATACCCCTGGCTGTTCAGATGAGATCATTCATCCTCTATCTGCACTGGATGGCCAACCTCTTCGATGCAGCATTGGCACTGATCATGGCTGCCATCACCTACCAAGCTGGAGTGGTAATGTAGCTGCCCCTCCTGCAGCCAGATTGAAGGTAGAGGACATCACAGCAGGCCACCACAGGGTCCAAAAGTCGCTTGAGGGGTGCAGTCTCCTTGCCTTTTGGGGCCATGTCTTCTTTGCTACAGTCCTGGGCTGGAAGCACTGAATGTGGCTGTATTTTAAATGTGGTGCCTGGTGTGATGAAGCAGCAACCTGACGGCATGGTAGGTGAATCGGAGCCCGCTCGCCATCGAAACAGCGTGTATCCTGGGAATGTATAATTAATGCGGAGGGTTTGGTACAATATGGTGTGAAAAGCCGCCACCGCTGCCGCACTTAGTGCAAATCTGGGACGATTCCGCCCCAAGGTCGGACAGAAAGCAGGAGAGTTCTCCAGAGCTGTTGACTTGGCCTTTATTTATCTCTCAGCCAACATAACAAAAAACCTGTTCTGGACCATTATCAGGTTGCTGCTTGTGTGTGCAGATCGGGTATCACATTTCCTTGCAACAGTGGCTACACTTCAAAGAAAGTGCTCCATTGGCTGTGAAGCGCTTTCGGACGTCCTTGGGCCAAAGGGGCTATATAAATGTAAATGCTTTCTTCCTATTTAAGGAGCGAGCTCTAACGTACATGCCAGAAGCAGTGGATCGTTGGACAGACGCCCACTGCCACGTTTCTGTGTGAACAAGACACTTCTCCAAGGACACTGTATGCTGCTCTTATGGGAATTGTGAAACAGCAGCGGATCATAAAACGAAACTGCAAAGGAATTTGGAAACTAAAGTCGCGCCGGTTTGTTTTGAAGTACTGGAGTAGGATTTATACTTAATAACTGCGGTGCCCGAGCAACATTTCACCTGCACATTTCTACTGTGAAGTTAACCGGAGGAGCCAGTTTACAACTTTAAGCGTGGTGAACAGAATCTCAATAACGCGCGGTTCCGAACTGGGGCTGAATTCTAACCAGCTTTGGTTGCATGTTTTTAAGCTTGTGAAATTGGCAGCCGCAGCTGGCAAGAGATCCTAATACCAAATTTATCATCAGTCCACCTCGACAGAAAGTCACATCCCAATCTTACCGCAGCTTCTCCACGCTCTCCTCCGGGGTGAGCTGGTCGAAAGTCTTGGCTTCTTCCCTGCCCAGAAAGGCCTCATGATCGTAGTGGAAGTTTTCCGAGTCGGCGTGGACCTGATCGCTCAGCTCTGGTTCTTGGTGGACCCGCTCGTGTCTCAAAGTGGGCTTGGGACACACTCCGGCTATGTAGAGAAGCAGGACATAGAGCAGGCGTGGGCTCCCCATGTTGCAATATCTTGTAACCAATGAAAGCTGTAACAAGGATACACACAAAAATAGATACAATTTTGCCAAACCTCTGCTTCATTCATACAATTCCTCCTTCACAGCAGAACAAATGGATCTGAAATACCTGTTTGAAACAACCCCCTCTTGATATGTTGAATAGCGAACGCCTCTTAAAATCGACGCACAGAAATCTGTCCCATGGAAGTTACAAAGTTGTTTCAAACCCAGCGGCTGATGCTTTCCTCCGCTCCGGTTCACGTGTCAGCCCCCAACACTTGTCTTGAGCCTGGGGCCGAGCCACTCAGCACTCGGTTTGCTTTTCCGGCCAGCGGAGTGCGGGTTTGTAACAGCGCTTCCGATTGGTGAGAGGGCGTGTCCGTGGGGGTGGAGAGGCTGGAATCGCCACGTTGCAGGGCTGGAGGTGGAAATCGAGATGAAAGCAACTTTTAAACGCTTCTCTTTTAATTCATCTCTAAGGTGTAAATGTTTCTGTGTGCGCATACGTGTTGTCTTTATACTGCTCATGCCTTTTAGAAAATATAGCGATGTATTTTAGCATTTTAAAAAATCTATGCACATCTTTACACATTGCAGTTCTCACGCAACTGGAGTGGGATCGTTTCTTTTGGACAGTGATTATGGAATTGGGATCCGAAAAATCTCAATCTAACATACGCTTGATACCGTCACAAGAGCCATGACGTTTTTTGACTTCGGATTTAGGAAAATGTTGATGGTTATTATCATTTAGTTAAAGCTAGCTCAATCACCCACAATAGCCAACATATTAAAAAAAAAGCTTGCACTTATTGCTCATCGTGTGTCATTCTTGGGATATCGTATTCCGCATAGTGTGCACTGAACAATATCGACAACAAAGACCTGGTGAGCCTCCAGGACTCAAACCTCCCACAAACAGTGGTCTACACTCAACAGGATCCGCAGCCTCCAGGCAAGGACTTCACACCTCTTCCATAAATGGAATTCCAAGACAACCCAGCATGTGACTGTGCTCACTTGGATCAGACTGTTCACCACACTGTGAGTGACCGTGACCGATGAAAATTTGCCACAGGATTCAAGGCAATCCATCTAACAAGACACACAGCTGTGACTTGGTTGTCTAACTGGGATGTAGACCTGTAAAGCTGCAAAATATATGCAAGAAAATGATCAGTGCAAACTGATTCTGTCATTCTCCTGGGGATCCTATTCTACGGATTGACCACTCACACTGCAATATTGTTTCTGCAGATTAGTTTTGAATTTACCACCTTTCAAATGCAAGCCATGTTCTCTGGTTCTACTGTCCTGGACAAGGCGAAATAGTTTGTTATGGTCTATATGGTCTAGTCCAGGCTTGTCCAATGCATGGCCCACAGGCCAGATGTGGCCTGCAAAACCTTGTAATGTGGCCCCTAGAGGGTGTCATAAGCCTATCAGCAGCAAATATAGGAGAGAGCAGTCTGTGATTGGAGGAGCAGCAACACTGGCGGCAGCGCAATGTTCTTCAGAAAAAGAGGTTTTGGCAGAGAGAGAGACCGGCTGCTAGGCTGGGTCGGGGAGGAAGATGCTGTTGGGCCGGAGGAGGCTGGATGTGGTGAGGGTGGGAGTGGTGGGGGGCAGGGAGAAACTCCCTGCCCGATGCTGTGGGAGAGCGAGAGAGAGAAAGTGAGTGTGTGTGTGTGCGTCGGGCTTACTCGCAGTCTCAGGATTCCCACTGTCCCTCACCCCTACACACTATCACACCCACTCACACAGTGGGCGAGGGTGAAGGAGTGAGCATCAAGAGAGTGGGAGTGAGCCAGGCAACATAATGTTGATCTCTCTTTAATTATCAATTTATTCCATGACATTGCTATATTTTTGCTCAGCAAGTTGTTTCTTTTCATACCTCAACTTTTTTTTGAAATTCAGTTTAATGTTGCATCGTACCTTATCTTTCTGAAATTTGCCCATCAGCCCCTTGAGTGAGAAAAAAGTGGAAATGTGGACCTCCAAGTGAAAAGGTTGGACAAGCCTGGTCATGTCCGTTTAGAATCATAAATAAAAAGAACCTCTTTCACATTTTCTCTTTTCCAGTAAGAATATAACCAGATCTCACATTCTAAGGTCAGCTAAGGTAAGGTCGCAGGTCAGATGCTGGGAATTCTGCAGCAAGCAACTCGTCTCCTGATTCCCCAAAACCATCTACAAAGCACGATTCAGGAGTGTGATGCAATGCTCCTCACTTGCCTGGGTGAGTGCAGCTCCACCAACACTTAAAAAGCTTGATGCCATCCAGAACAAAGCAATCCATTTAATCAGCACCCCATTCACCACCTTAAACATTCATTCTCTCCACCTGCAGCACAGTGTCTACCAACGACAAGATGCACTACAGAAACTTGCCAAGATGCCTTCGACAACACATCCCAAACCCACAACCTCTATCACTTAGAAGGACAAAGGCAGCAAACGCATGGGAACATCACTACTTGCAAGATCCTCTCCAAATCACACACAATCCTGGCTTGGAAAAGTATTAACAATACTTCATCATCAGTAAGTGAAAATGCTGGAATTCACTTCCCAACCACACTATGGGAACACCTTCACTACATGGTCTGCAGCTGTTCAAGAAGATGGTTTGCCACCAGCTTCTCAAGTGCAATTAAGCATGGGCAATCAAGAGACTTTTTACCTGCAAGTGCAGGGATGCCTGGTTGATGTTCTTCAGCTGTGACCATTACAGCACACACGAGCACCAGAACAGAACACCAAAACTAGAACACAGAGACCATGCTTGCAGTTAGCTTTTTAATTCCTTTTCTTGTGTATTCCTAGAAGGGAAAAGCAAATATGTCTTTCACCCAGAAACTGCTTTCTTTCAACTCGGTTCATGCCCAGAGTCTGGGGTATAACTCAAAAGGAGATAGTTTCTGCTGAGATGGTAATCAGTTTTTTTGCATTGCATCTCTTCCTTTTAAGTGTCTCTGTATGAAGGAGGCCTTGGCACTTTTTTAGGTGCAACATTCTCTTCTGTCTGGACTAGTTGGTCATATGTAATCCACACAGGAATTTCCCAGCAAATGGTTACTTTACAGTCTCAGCCAGCTTTTGCTTGTAGGTCACAGAATCAGAATCACAGTGCAGAAGAGGTCCTTCAGCCCATCGAGTCTGCACCGACAAGTGAAAAACACCTGACCTACCTAATCCCATTTACCAGCACTTGGCCCATAGCCTTGAATGTTATGACATGCCAAGTGCTCACCCAGGTACTTCTTAAAGGATGTGAGGCAACCCACCTCCACCACCCTCCCAGGCAGTACATTCCAGATCGTCACCACCCTCTGGGTAAAAAAGTTTTTCCTCACATCCCCCTAAACCTCCTGCCCCTCACCTTGAACTTATACTCCCTTGTGACTGACCGTTCAACTAAGGGGAACAGCTGCTCCGTATCCACCCTGTCCATGTCCCTCATAATCTTGTAGACCTTGATCAGGTCACCCCTCAGTCTTCTTTGCTCCAACAAAAACAACCCAAGTCTATCCAACCTCTCTTCATAACTTAAATGTTTCATCACAGGCAATATCCTGGTGAATCTCCTCTGCACATCCTCCAGTGCAATCACATCCTTCATGTAATGTGGCGACCAGAACTGCACATAGTACTCCAGCTGTGGCTTCACTAAGGTTCTATACAACTCCAACATGACCTCCCTACTTTTGTAATCTCTGCCTCGATTGATAAAGGCAAGTATCCCATATGCCTTTTTCACCACCCCACTAACATGCCCCTCCGCCTTCAGAGATCTGTGGACACACACGCCAAGGTCCCTTTGTTCCTCAGAACTTCCTAGTGTCATGCTGTTCATTGAATACTTCCTTGTCAAAATACTCCTTCCAAAGTGTATCACCTTACACTTTATGGGGTTAAGTTCCATCTGCCCATTTGACCAGCTCGTCTATATCTTCCTGTAGCCCAAGACACTCAACCTCACTGTTAACCGCCCAGCCAATCTTTGTGTCATCCGCAAACTTACTAATCTTACCTCCCACATAGTCATCTATGTCGTTTATATAAATGTCAAATAATAGGGTACCCAGCACAGATCCCTGTGGTACGCCACTGGACACTGGCTTCCAGTCGATAAAAAATCCTTCTGACATCACCCTCTGCCTCCTACAACTAAGCCAATTTTGAATCTACCTTATCAAATTACCCTGTATCCCATGTGCCTTTGCCTTCTTTATAAGTCTCCCATGTGGGACTTTGTCAAAGGCTTTGCTGAAATCTTTATAAACTACATCAACTACACTACAAAAACAGAATTACCTGGAAAAACTCAGCAGGTCTGGCAGCATTGGCGGAGAAGAAAAGAGTTGACATTTCGAGTCCTCATGACCCTTCAATAGAACTGAATAATATTAGGAGAGGGGTGAAATATAAGCTGGTTTAAGGTGGGGGGTTGGGGTGGGGGGTGGGGGAAGAAGTTGGGTTGTGGTTTTAGGGACAAGCAAGCAGTGATAGGAGCAGATAATCAAAAGATGTCAGACAAAAGAACAAAGAGGTGTTGAAGGTGGTGATATTATCTAAACGAATGTGCTAATTAAGAATGGATGGCAGGACACACAAGGTACAACTCTAGTGGGGGTGGGGTGGAAAGACTAACGGCATAAAAGGTATAGATTTAAAAATAATGGAAATAGGTGGGAAAAGAAAAATCTATATAAATTATTGGAAAAAACAAAAGGAAGGGGGAAGAAAAGGAAAGGGGGTGGGGATGGAAGAGGGAGTTCAAGATCTAAAGTTGTTGAATTCAATATTCAGTCTGGAAGGCTGTAAAGTGCCTAGTCGGAAGATGAGGTGCTGTTCCTCCAGTTTGCGTTGGGCTTCACTGGAACAATGCAGCAAGCCAAGGACAGACATGTGGGCAAGAGAGCAGGGTGGAGTGTTGAAATGGCAAGCGACAGGGAGGTTTGGGTCATTCTTGCGGACAGACTGTAGGTGTTCTGCAAAGCGGTCGCCCAGTCTGCGTTTGGTCTCTCCAATGTAGAGGAGACTGCGTTGGGAGCAACGAATGCAGTAGACTAAGTTGGGGGAAATGCAAGTGAAATGCTGCTTCACTTGAAAGGAGTGTTTGGGCCCTTGGACGGTGAGGAGAGAGGAAGTGAGGGGCAGGCGTTGTATCTTTTGTGTGGGCATGGGGAGGTGCTATAGGTGGGGGTTGAGGAGTAGGGGGTGATGGAGGAGTGGACCAGGGTGTCCCGGAGAGAACGATCCCTATGGAATGTCACCGGGGGAGGTGAAGAGAAGATGTGTTTGGTGGTGGCATCATACTGGAGTTGGCGGAAATGGCGGAGGATGATCCTTTGAATGCGGAGGCTGGTGGGGTGATAAGTGAGGACAAGGGGGACCCTATCATGTTTCTGGGAGGGAGGAGAAGGCGTGAGGGCTGATGCGCGGGAGATGGGCCGGACACGGTTGAGGGCTCTGCCAGACCTGCTGAGTTTTTCCAGGTAATTCTGTTTTTGTTTTAGATTTCCAGCATCCATAGTTTTTTGTTTTTATCAACTACACTACCCTCATCTACATACCTGGTCACCTCCTCAAAAAATTCATTCAAATTTGTTAGGCATGACCTTCCCTCTGGCAAAGCCATGCTGACCATCCCTGATCAAACCTTGCCTCTCCAAGTGGAGATAGATACTGTCCTTCAGAAATTTCTCCAATAGTTTCCCTACCACTGACATGAGACTCACTGGCTTATCTCTACAACCCTTCTTAAATAGCAGAACCACATTAGCTGTTCTCCAGTCCTCAGGCACTTCCCCCGTGGCCAGAGAGGAATTAAAAATTCGAATCAGAGCCCCTGCGATCCCTCCCTTGCCTCCCTCAGCAGTCTGGGACACAAATCATCTGGACCTGGAGATTTGTCCACTTTTAAGCCTGCCAACACCTCCAATACCTTGTCACTCCCGACATCAATTTGCTTAAGAACCTCGCAGTCTCTCTCCCTGAGTTCGATAACTTCATCCTCATTCTCATGGGTGAAGACGGATGTGAAGTATTCATTCAACACTCTAGCGATGTCCTCTGGCTCCACCCATAGATTGCCCCCTTGGTCCCTTATGGGCCCTACTCTTTCCCTGGTTATCCTTCTTTAAAAGGTCCTTCTTTAAAAGACACATGTCTTAGATAAAAGTCCAATATGTCCGTAAGTAATTTGGGGCTATGATCCGTGGCCATGATGCTTCCCTAACACGCCGAATGAAATGAGATTCATTCCCATTTCATTACAAAAGGAAAAAAAAATAAATATAAAACAGCAAACTCACTCAGACACACATTCATTCTCCTAGCCTTGGTCAATATTATCTTCTCAGTTCTAACCGGCTCTCTTTAAGTTCCGAATCACACTTGATTTCCCCGCAAGGTGGGTGATTTTTAGACGGTATAGTTGGAGAAACAAACTATAATGGAATAACCTGGCATTGTTTGCCTTGAACATTTCCACAAAGGTTAATGAGTTGTGGTCAGTATAGACTATGGTCTCTCCGTATCCATTTCAGACATATATCTCAAAGTGTTTGAGACCAGTAATAAACTGGTTTCCTTGTCCACTATAAGGAATATAGTTTCTGATGCTTGTTTAGTTTTTGGGAGAAGTACCCCTTGGTTTCTCTATCCCTGATTCATCTTCCTGGAGGAGGACAGCTCCTACCCCGAAGTCACTCAGATCATTGCTACTTAAAATGCTTGATTAAGGTCTAGAGCTGCAAGCACAGGCTCACCTATTAAAATGGCCTTCGGCTTTTCTAAAGCTGCCTGGCATTTCTCAGTTCATGCTACCTTTGCTTTTTTCTGTAGTAGGTCTGTCAGCGGGGCGGCTACTGTGCTGAAGTTGGGACAAACTTGCGGTAGAATCTACACATCCCAAGAACCTCATGATTTCCTGTTTTGTTGCGGGAATGGGGAACTGTGCTACTGCTTGTACCTCTGCAGCCCTGGGCAGTATTTGTCCTTGGCCCACTATGTGTTCTAGATAGATGACTTGAGCCTTAGCGAACTTGCCTTTTCCAAGATTGACCACTAGGTCAGCTGACTGCTCTTTCTGGGAGAGGGCTTCCAGTTGCTCTAAGTGAGTTTCCCAGGTGTCGCTGTACACCAGGAGGTTGTCTAGGTATACTACACAATTGGCTAAGCCTGCCACTATCTGGTTCATCAGCCTTTGAAAGCCGGCTGGGAGATTTTGGAGCCCAAATGGCATGACTCGACACTGGTTTAACCCATCCAGAGTTACAAAGGCGGAGATTTCCTTCACGCAGACAGTAAAGGGAGTCTGCCAGTTTCCCTTGAGTAAATCAATCTTTGCCATGTACTCTGCCTTACCTGCCCTATCCATGCACTCTCCCAGGCTGGATATTGAGTAGGAGTCGGCTCTGGTCACTGAATTAACTTTTCGGTCGTCAATGAAGAGCCTTGTGGAGCTGTCTGGCTTGGGCACAAGCACAACTGGGGAGCTCCAGCTACTGCTGCTAGACTCTACTGCAACATGTTGCTAATCCCCTCCCGGACCTGGGCCAGCTTTTCTAGGCCTAGAAAATAGGGATGTTGGCTCATGGGAGGGGCCTCCCCCACATTCACATCATGTACAGCTAGTATGGTGCAGCCTAGCTTGTCTCTTCACAAGCCTTTAATGCAGTGAGCGGCCTTGTGAAGTCTGCTTGTTGTTCTGCACTTAGGTGGGTGAATAAGTCTAAGTTCGCTAGTATCTCAGTGTTGGTTAGCCAGAGAATAGGGGGTTCAATGTGAGCCTTCGCCATGTCTCCCTCCAATTCATCCCAACTGCTATCCTCATCCTCCAGGTCAGCAGCAATGGGACAGCCCATTACCTGCTTATCCCCTTCTTGGCTGTGATGTCACTTATCATGTTGACATGACGCGGCTTTTGCTTTTTTTCCCCTATCTGGGGTGTCAATTAGATAGTTTACTTCTCCGAGCTTCTTTGCTTTTCTGTATGGGCCACTGAACTGGGCTTTTAAGGGTTTACCTGGTATTGGTAGGAGCACTAACACATAGTCTTCTGGCTGAAAGGTTTGGGCCCTGGCATGTTTGTCTGCCTGTTTCTTCATAGCTGTCTGGGAGATTTTCAAGTGTTCTCAGGTCACATCATAGGCTCTTATGAGTCACTCCAGTAACAAGTAGTCTAACTTGGAGACTTCCTCCTTCTGTTCAAAAAACCTCTCCTTGATTAGTTTCAGAATCCCCCGCACTCAGTGCCTGTAAGCTAATGCAAACGGAGTAAAACTGGTGGACTCATTTTGAGTCTCTGGTAGTGAAGAGAAGAAAACCTAGTCCTTTATCCTAGTCATGGGGGTACTAGTGACAGTATGCCTTGATTATTTTTTCTTAGGATCTGGTGGTACCGTTCTGGCACCTCCTGCGACTGCAGGTAATACACTGAAGATTTCAGCTGGGTCATGCCCAGGTTACCCATGACTTCCTGGAATATTTTGGACATGAAATTTGAGCCCTGATCTGACTGGATCTCAGTGGGCGACCATACCTGGTAATGAATTGGGTCAATTCCCTCATGACAGTTTTGGCAGATGTGGTTCTCAGGGGAACAGCCTCTGGGAAGCGGGTGGCCACGTCCATGATGGTCAGGATATACTGGTGGCCCCCTTTTGTTTTGAGCAGGGGCCCCATGCAGTCCATTAACACCTTGCTGAATGGTTCCCCAAAAGCTGGCATGGGAATCATAGGTGCAGGTCTTACTGCAGGTTGGGCTTTTCCCACAAGCTGGCAGGTGTGGCAGGTTCTGCAAAACCTTACTACATCCCTGTAGAAGTGTGGCCGGTAAAAATGCTGGCTGATGCAGGCTTAGGTTTTGCATATACCGACATTCCCAGCCATCAGAATTTCGTGAGCTAGCCGTAATATTTCCTTGTGGTACCTCAGTGGCACCTCTACCTGGTGGATCACTGTCCACTCCTCATTTGTATGTCTGTGAGAGGGTCTCCATTTCCTCATCAGCACCTCATTTCTAATGAGTAGCATTCAGGGGCTGCTCCTGTCTCGGCTTCAGTATGTGCAGTCTGAGCTTATGTTTTTTAACAGTGGGTCAGCTTGCTGGGCCGCTGCCAAGGAAGATCTATTTATTAGCTTCTTTGGGTCTTCTAGACTCCCGAAAGAGGCTTCAGGTAACCAGACCATAGGGTCTTCTGTCTGCAGTGCCACTTCAGCTTCCACTGATGGAGATTGTCTGGCCATAGACCGCATTACTACACAGTCAGGGAAAATGCTAGGCACTTTCTCCTGCAGCAGTTCTGTCTCCCTGACTTCATGAGCTTCTCTGAGGCCACTGAGGATGCTATTACCTTTGATCCCACCAGGCCATTGCCAAGGAGCAACAGCCACAGGCAAACTGGGGGTGAGTCCCACGGTCACTGGTCCTGACACTAGGTCGCACTCCAGACGCACCTGGCATAAGGGGATGGGCATGTACCTTTACCAACACCTTGGTACTTACTGCACTCTCTGGTAGGAAGGTCATGCCTTTTCCCAGCAGCAGAGTTTGGCTGGCCCCTGTATCCCTCAGTATCAATTACAGGCTTACTTGCCTCACCCTGCGGAATTGTGGCCACCCTTCCTGCGGATACGAAATCCTTGTAACGCTCAGGGATTTGTTTAACCTCATTGCACTCTCAGGAGTGCTGCTACAGGGAATTGCAGCTGCAGTCAGAGCCATAACCTGTTCTGCTATGGTCTCTGACTGACTCCCATTCTCTGGAAGGGAGATATGTGCCCCATTAAATCCCATTGGTTTTTCCTGTAGCCTCCACCTCTACCTTTCCGCAGTTAAAACACACAGGCTTCTCGGCCTCACTTTCCATCTCAGCACCACCCTTTCTGTCCTGGGGAGGGCCGCCAGCATTTCCCTCTCTCCCATCGGTGCCCAGTTTCCTATCGCTCTCTCCACCTCTGTCCTTTCCAGTTGGTTGAGGGTGACGAGGGGAGGGTCTCCTCTGGAACAAAGTTTGTGGATCAGTTGATAACCATCAGCCAGTGAGGCTGCCTGCCTGTCCTCTGTTACCCAATGTTCCTTTAGATGTGTTCTTTTTGGGAAGGGTATGGGGTTTTTAAACTCAAGAAGAATTATTTCATGGAGGTTTTCGTAAGTGGCTTCTGCTTTAAGTGCCCACACCCACTGGTCAAAAGCAAGTTGCTTAAGCTTTTCAAATTCCAGGTACGTCTGGTCAGACCATTTCCTGAGGGTATGGAATTGGTACCCCTCTGGCATTAACTGGTACACAATTAAAAAAGCCCATTTTGCTGCCTCACAGTCAGTGACACTTTCCTCAGGCAAGAGGGAGCTTTTCCTAAAAGTTTACTCTGCAGTAAGAAGGACCAGTGTTGGACTGGCCACTATAACTGCTGTGCTAACCGTTCATAATCGATAAAGAAGGATTCCACCTCTGCTTCATGAAACTTATGGATTAAGTGAGAAAACTAGGTTGGCTCAGCCCTTAAGCCTGAGATAGTGGTGTCTTCAAGGGAAAAAGTAGGATTCCTGCCCCTCAGCTCAAGCTGTTTTAGTTTAAACACCCTTTTCTTCTCTCAGACCTGAAGTTCTCTCTCTTCTCTCTGTGCCCTTTCCTCTCTTCCCCTTTCCTCTTTCTCTTTCCCTTTCCTTTTCTCTTTCCTGAAATTCTAATTTGCGTTGTTTTTAATCTCTCTACCACTACTCTATCCATTTCATTGTCCTCAATTTCCACCCTTAGACCGTTTGCCACCCCTTTTAAAATTTCGGCTTTTCTGGCTTTCAGGCGAAATTCTCATCTGAAATGCCTCGCTAAATCATTTAACTGTTCGAAGGACAGAACTTTTAAATCCTCAAAATTAACTTCCCCTAATTCTCCGAGTAAAACACTGGCGTCAAATGTAGACATTTGTACACTTTAGTAGTACAGACCCAGGAAAGCCTTTTTGCAGTTTTAAAATTGGTTTCAAAGGAACAATTTACTTTCACCACTTTCATTTGTTCATTTTGTCTGTGGGAACTATTCCGACACTGAACCCCCAGTTTGTTACGAACAGTCCCTAGGTAAGGTTCCCCCAATTTGTTATGATCCCGGACAAGGCACCCCAAATTGTTTTGCTCCCAATTGAGGAGGGATGAACTGGCTCCCCTTCTTTATTCAGCCCCCTCAGTTGGTTGCAACAAGGTTAATTTAAAAAGGATCCCTTCCCTCATGGATACCTTTTCCCAGTCCAAATATATTTATGTTTCAAAAGGAGCCAATTTAACCAGGCTTTCTTGAGTCAAAGAGTGAATTTTATTGGTTACTAAAACATGAGAAAAAATAATAAAAACTCATCACACATACACACAGTTTAGAAATGAGAAGTGAATCATGAAACAAAAGTTTAAAAAGCTACACAAATCAATCTTTGGCTTGTCCATGAGGAGTAGATGGTGAAATATTGTGGCCATTAAGTTGGATGATTCCAGTAGAGCTGATTTTGGCAGTTGAGCAGTTGGTTTGGAGATCCTTGGTTCTCAGGTTAGCTGAAAAGAGTTGTCCTGTTTCCTTTATGACTGACTTTGCTTACTTGTGACTTGCTTCCAGCAATCAGAGAGAGATTTTTTTTACCTATAAGCGCAGGGATGCCTAGTTGATGTTCTTCAGCTGTAACCTACACAGCACACACCTGGCACCAGAACAGAACACTGAAACTAGCACACAGGATCCAGGGTTGCAGTTGGCATTTTAACCCCTTTTTTGTGTATTCCTGGAAGGGAAAAAGAAACCTGCCTTTTGCTCAGAAACTGTTTTCTTTCTCAGTTCATGCCCACAGTCTGGGATATAACTCAACAGGAGATGGTTTTTGCTGAGATGGTAATCAGATTTTTTGCATTGCATCTCTTCCTTTGAAGTATCTCTGTTTGAAGGAGGCCTTGACATTCTGTTCTGCCTGGACTAGTTGGTCACATATAATCCATATAGGAATTTTCTAGCAAGTGGTTACTTTACAGCCTCAGCCAGCTTTTGCTTGTAGGTCCATTTTTAAAAGACGTGTCTTACTTAAAAGTCCAATATGTCCGTAAGTAATCTGGGGCTATGATCCGTGGTCATGCCTCCCTCATTCTTTCCAGCTGCTCTCCTCTATTTTCAACAGCTTTACTTAAGAGCATAAGGAATAGGAGCGGGAGTAGACCATAAGGCCCCTTGAGCCTGCTCCACTATTCAGTTCAATAATGGCTGATCTTCTACCTCAACTGCACTTTCCTGCCTGCTCCCCCTATTCCCTTGATCCCCTGGGAGACCAAAAATCTGTCTATCTCAGCCTTAAATACATTCAACAATAGAGCATTGGGACTCCACTGGGTTAGAGAATTCCAAAGGTTCACAACCTTTTGGTGAAGAAATTTTCCACATCTTCTTACTAAATGATCAGTTTTTTATCCTGAGACTGTGCCCCCATTTTCTCAATTCTCCAGCCAGGGGAAACAATCTCTCAGTCCCTACCCTGTCCGGCAGAACTAGGAATTATGTCCTGCTGAGAGAATTCAAAGATTTAGTGTCCAAATTAAAATGCAGAACCTCAAAGATAATAATCTATGTATCAATACCTGAACCACACACTAATTGGCAAAGGGTCAAGTACTGTAGAACATGGTGAATAAGTCGACCCAGCATATAAGATGACCCTATTTTTCCGGTCCAAAAAAATCATGTTTTTGCATACACTTGTTGTATAAGATGACCCCCGCTTTTCAACCATGACATATTATATTCACATTAGTAGTCAGCCTCAATTTCTTACTCCAAAAATACATATTTTACTTACTGGTACCTTATAACAGGCAGGTGATACGGAATTCAAGACACTCCCATACAAAGCAGATTGCGCATGGTGGACGACAAAGAGGATTGAGCCTTCCAACAAAACAAATGAAGTATGAAGCTGGTTTCAGGCTAAAAATCATAACGTTTGCTAACTCGTCAAATAACTGCTGCAGTGAGAGAATTCGGTGTTAGTGATAAAGTGGCGCGAGAATGGAAAGAGGAGGCATCCGCCCTAAAGAAGATGCCAAAAACCAAATGTGCTATGAGAACAGGGACCAGCCATTGGCCTGATCTTGAAAAGCATTTATCTAAATGTGTCCTCGAAAATTGTGAGAATGGTTACAGCATCATCAGAAATGCAATGCGTATACATACATTTAAGTGGGCCAAATCAAACCCTGAGTCCACCAAAGATTTCAGAGCAGCAGTTAGTTGGTTAGCCACTTTGTGGAATGAAAATGTCTCATTGTGGCCAAAGGCCAAAATTGTTCAAAGACTGCCAGAAGACCTCGAGGCCAAAATCACCAGTTTCCAGCGATTCATCGTCAGACAGCGACAAAAACATGAGCACCCATCATGTCACATTGGCAACATGGATGAAATGCTCATGAATTTTGATATGCCCAGCAACTGAACTGTGGAGTATGAAAGTTTGAAAGCACTTCTAGTAAAAACCACAGGACATGAGGAGACAAGACTCACAGTAGTACTAGTCTGCATGACCAATGGAATGAAATTAAAGCCTGGATAATTATTGAACATTAAACCATGCCAAAAATCAAGTTCCCTGCAGGAGTTTTTGTGCATGTTCATGAAAACGGCTGGTTGGATGAGGATGGGGTGAAGTTGTGGATCGATAATGCATAGAATAGGCAGTCCGGTGGCCTATGAAAGAATGTAACTTATTAATGTGGAACATGTTCAGATCCCATATCACCAATGAGATCAAAAGATGCTTGCAAAGAAATAACACCCAAAGTGCAGTTATAACCGGGGCCCAATGTCTGTAGTTCAACTTTTGGATGTGTGCCTTAGTAAGCCATTGAAGGATTGTGTTCATGGTGAATGGAATAGGTGAATGGTTGATGGAAAAAAACCTTCACAAAGAGTGAAAATATGTGTGTTAACCCGTTTGATGTTTTGTGTGGTCTCGTTATCAAATCATCACATGCCATTAGTTCACAAAGTGTCATCAGCTCATTCAAAAAATATGGAATACCTAATTCAATGGATGGAGATGAAGATGATTCCTCGTGGAGGGATGATTGTGAAACCAAAAGTGCCTCATCTAATGTGGGATCCTTACAATGATGCCATTGCCAAAGTGACTCAATAATTTTGATGAAATCTTTGCGTTGTCTTCAGCATCCAATGCATTCTATGGGTTTTAAAATGTTTTGTGGCTAAAGGCATCTTTGTAGAATTAATTCATTCAATAAACTGTGTTACATTAATTTAATAGAATTACTGGTGTTATGTTTTATTTTTACATTTCAAAATGATGACCACCAACATCCATGCTGGCCATTCATATTTTATGCTCAGCATATAAGTCGACTCCCATTTTGGAAGGATTTTTGGACGATTCAAAGGTCAACATATACACCGTGATCTAAGCTAGACTAAAGAATTAAAGACAAAAACAGAATTACCTGGAAAAACTCAGCAAGTCTGGCTAAAGAATTAAAGGCTCGACTCGAAGAGTGATCTGGGAAGAAGGGGTTTTGAATCATGGGACACTGGCATAAAACCTCAGGAAAGAGGGAGCTGATCCATTGGGATGTGCTCCACTTATACTAGAATGGTATCGGTGGCCTGGTGAATCATATAGCTAGGGCTGTGGAAACAGCTTTAAACTAATTGAGATCAGGTGAAGGAAGATTCAGAAATCTAAGGAGAAATGTTGAAACAATAGAACAATGTAGCGCTTTGAGTAAAGAAAAGCAGAGTGTGACAGGGAGGGACAAAGAGTTTTTAACAGTAATAGTGCATCAGAGAATAAGGTCTATGCAAATAATAGTGGTAAGAAAATAAAGGTGCTTAATCTGAATGCGTGAAGCATTCGCAATAAGATTGAGGAACTAGTGGCACAGATAGAGATAAATGGATTAGATTTAATCACCATCACAGAGACATTGGATGGGATCTTCCCTGCCTGCCTGCATCGGGCACATTCATTGGCGTGAGTGGAAAATATGGCTCCCCACCATCGAACATCGGGAACCTCGTTATAATGCATCAGCATATCATTATTAGGCCTGCCCACTGTAATCGTCCTCCCTCCGCTGGATCATCTGTCCACGTTGGTGAGAAAACATGCCGACATGTTGCACAACAGTCTTGGCAGGCTGCACTTCACTCAGGACTTCAAGATTTGTTTGCCTACCTCGCTTCGGTCAGCACTCGCAGTCATCAGCACCAGGCTTCACAGACAGCACCACATCACTTTTAGGCGGGCTCATGGCAGGTCTCTACCTACCAGATCAACCAGCCGTATGTGGGTAGCTTTTCAATGGCTGCAGGGCAAGGAATTATTTGGCAAAGGGGTAGAAGCGGTCTCAGGCAAGGGAAGAGGCTGCAGGACAAGGGCTGTACCGGGGAAGGAGGGTAACCCAGAGTGTGTGTGGGGGGCACAGGTTAATCTGTGTGAGTGGCCTCAAGATGGTGAGGGCTGAGGAGGCAGTCTCCAGAGGACATGTGTGTGGGAATGGGTGGTGATGTCCCTTGAGTTGGCAGTGAGTGAGATGCCAGTGAATGTGTAATGGTTTTGAGTGTGTGAGTTTAGAGTGATGAGAAGGTTGCCTTACCCTGGACAGATGAGATCATTCATTTGCTGTCTGCATTGGACAGCCAAGGTCTTCTGTGCAGCATTGGCACTGATCAACACTGCCATCGCCCACCCAGCCAGAGTGGTAATGTTGTTGCCCCTCCTGCAACACGAACAGGGGTAGAGGACATCACAGTGAGCCTCCACTGCATCCAAAGGGTTCTCAAGGGCTGGAGTCTTCTTGCCTCGTCTTCTTTGCTGCAGTCCTGGGCTGAAAGCACTGAGGGTGGCTGTGCTTTAAATATAGTGCCTGACATGATGAAACGCCGAGGTGATGGTGTGGCAGGCGAATCAGAGCCTGCCCACCATGGAAATGACATGTTTCCCAGGAATGCATAAAAACTGGCGGGTTTGAGACGATATGGCATGAAAACCCACCATCGCAGCCAGCAGGTAAAACATTGTTTTACCCGCTCTCTACCGCACTTAGTGCAAATCTGGGACGATTCTGCCCATGGTGTCAAGGTGACCAAAGTTGGTAAATAAATATTCCAGGGTACACAACATTTCAAAAAGACAGAAAGAATGGAAAAGGAGGAGGAGTAATTCTTTCAATAGCTGTAATCTAAACTGAGGTAACAAAATCTATACAAATTACTCCAAGTGCGGTCCCACCAGTGATTTATAAAGTGACTGTATTGCCTTATGATTTCAGTTCAAAATTAAACTTTTAATGCATCCCTGATTTGCTTTATCCACTGCTACTGAGCATTGTTGTGATAGTTTAAATTTATTGTCAATCAGGACTCCCAGGTCTTTTTCATTTTTATGTAAAGATTCATTAAAGAACCAAACATACAATTCATATTCAGGTGGAAACAATCAATTACAATGTTAAATAGGTCCTAGGAAAAAAAGAGACAATGCAATCTTATTTCTGGCAGAAAATCCAGTTTTAAATTTCAATTATTGTTACAGCAAAATATTTTATGTGGATTAACTATTAACTATTAAAGCAGTATTTACCATAATTCTCTGAGTGAGGACTACAGAGTTAGTGAGAAGACTCTGTCCCAGTTAGGGAGAGAATTATCTTCGCTGAGCCTCAGTAGTCAAAACTTTAACCATGAGGTGGGAGACGCCTAAGCGAATTAAGTGAACCTAAGTATCTTATGTCTGTTATCAATATTTATAATGCTTTTGAAGCTGCATAGCTTATTTCTTACATCTTGTCTTGTCTTTCATCCATACTTATTCTGAAGGTTGGTTGCACACTGGACAATCTTTTTCCACTGATTTCTATTCTCCACTGCCCTCACTGCCTGTCCCATAGAGAGGCTAGTCCACATTCTGATACTATTCATCCATGTCACCCTGGGTCCACTCTGATACCTGGAATGAATGGGTTGTCTTATGAAGAAAGGTTGGAGAGTCTGGATTTATTTCCACTGGAGTTTAGAAGAGTGAGAGGTGATTTTATTGAAGTATACAAGATCCTGAATGGCCTTGACAAGGTCAACGTCAAAAGAACGTTTCCTCTTGTGGGTGAATCCAGAACTAGGGGGCACTGTTTTAAAATTAGGGGTCACCTTTTTAGGACAGAGATGAGGAGAAATTTTTTTCTCTCAGAGGGTTGTGCGATTTTGGAATTCTCTGCCTCAGAAGGCGGTGGAGGCAGAGTCACTGAATATTTTTAAGGCAGGGGTAGATAGATTCTTGTTAGGCAAGGGAATCAAAGGTTATCGGGGTTGGCTGGGAATGTGGAAATCGAATCACAAGAAGATCAGCCATGAACTTATTGAATGGCGGAGCAGGCTTGAGGGATTGAATGGCCTACTCCTGTTCCTATTTCTTATGTTCTTATGTTCCTTGTGCACATTTTCCAGGTATTTTGCCTTGCATTGCCTCTTTTTCCAAACATTCCCTTCATGTTTGCATCATGCGTCCAAAATACGTGAGCTTCCTTGATATCACTGCCTTAAACAAGTTCTTCTTAACACCTGCTTTCTTGAGCACCCATTCATTTGTCTGCTTGGCCATCCATGATGCCTGTCATATCCGTCTGAGTCCGTTCATTTCAAATAGCCTTCTTCAAGCATCGTTCACTCTTTTTGATGGTCCAGCTTTCATAGCCATACATTGCCACCAGCCACAGAAGGGCTTTCAGAAGACGAATGTTTGTTGCAATCAAAATGCTGTGGCTATCCCATACTCTTTTAAGTGAGTCCACAATGCCATGACCCTTGTTAAGTCTAGCCAAATTTCTTTGGTAGGCTCTGCATCTTCCATGATGGGTGTCCCAAGATAGTGGAAGGTAACAACCTGTTCGAGCTGAAATCCATTCACCATAATCTTTAAGGTCTTTCCACCCATCCCCATCCCCTTTGTCTTGTCGACGTTGATCAAGATAAGTATTATTTACCTAGAGGGGTGGTATCTTAATTGTAATTAGGTTTTGTCCCATTATGTTCCAAATTTGGTCTTGATTACTGTTAATTTCTTAATAAGGATGGGCCCTTTATGATTCGAAGAAAATTTATATAACGGTCAAATTTCATGTAAGCTATGGATCTCATTGATTCAAGGAAAGCAAAGGTTGTGAAAACTTCTAGTGGTTAATTTCCATTAGTCAGGAGTTTGTGTTTTAAGATTACAATGTGATTCTAGATTGTAAAAATTCCAGTTCAGCATTGTCTAGGATTATCAGTATAAACTCATTATCGAATCCTACAATGTATTGTTTTTCCTGACATTGTGCAGAAGAAATATTCTGATGTGCAGTTTTTAGTTCTGTGTCTTTCTTATCAGGGGTTCTCTTATTGTTGTAAACAGACACAAGTTTGTACACACCAGAAAATGTAGTTTGGCATTGTCTTTTTTTAATGAATCCTTTTAAATTCTTTAATCTCTTATTTATAGAAAAATAACTCATTTTCCATTATAACCTCTCATTGTTACCATATTTCTTCATACGGATTCCTTCACACTCAAAAACTACTGTCAAATTGAAAAGATCTTTCCTTAATAATTTTATTACTATCCTGATGTTCAATGACTTTATCCTGAAATGGTATTTCCGTAACTTAGCTACAATTGGCATTGTGCTCCTCTGTCTGAAGACTGCTGGGTGATTTTTGATGCTTTATTTAAAAATAAGTGTAACATCTAGCTTTCCCCAGTTCCCAGTGATTCCAGTATTCAGTGATTTCTGGAATATTTGTGCCAGGGTTCCTGCAGTTTCTTTCCTTATTTCCTTAAGGAATTTCAGATGCATCTTATCCAACCTATGTCCTTAATATTACAATCCTGTTCAGCAAACATTTTGGTAATAAGGTAAATGGTGCTACATTTTACATCTGCAACAGTTTCTATTTCTCTTTCCAGATTAAGTTACCTGTCTCCTCTTTGGTAGAAACTGAGGCATAAAACACACCTTACAGCCAGTTATGGCCTCATCTGATCCTACTTTCATTGATCCAACTCAATTTCTCATTTCTCTCTTCAATTAAAAGTGTGAGTAATCATGTGCTCAGTTCTTCTGATTGGAGCCAAAAATTTACAAGCAAAGCCAACTGCGCCTCCAGTTGACCTCAGGAGTTCACAAAGTGATGCAACAATGGCATCTACCTGGGGCAGACAGTGGTGTAGTGGTAATGTTGCTGGACTAGTAATCCAGAAACCCAGTCTAATGTTCTGGGGACGTGGGTTCAAATCCCACCATGGCAGCTGGTGGAATTTGAATTCAGTTGATATATCTAGAATGTAAAGCTAGTCCCAATAATGGTGACCATGAAGCTATCTTCAATTGGCATAAGAACCCATCTGTTTCACTAATGTCCTATAGGGAAGAAATCTGCTGTCCTTACCTTATCTGGCCTACATGTAACTCCAGGCCCACAGCAATGTGGTTGGGTTGACTCTTAACTGCCCTGAAATGACCCAGCAAGATTAGGGATGAGCAGCAAATGCTGACCTTACCAGTGGTGCCCACATCCCATGAAAGAATAAAGGAAAAAAATGTTGAATATTGCCTACATATGTTCTGGCCACAAAAGGCAGGACAAATTCAACTACCACTCTGGCAGCCTACTCTTGACCATCAGCAAAGTCATCAACAGCACTTACTCAGCAATATACTGCTCAGCTTTGTTCCTAACCTCATCATTACAGCCTTAATCTAAACATGGACAAAAAAGGTGAGGTGAGAGTGAGTGCCCTTGACACCAGAGTGTGGCATCAAGAAACTGAAGTCATTGTGAGTTAGGGGGAAATTCACGACTAGTTAAGGTCATACCTAGCACAAGGGAAGGTGGTTGTGGTTGTTGGAGGTCATCTCGGTCTAGGACATCACTGCAGGAATTCCTCAGGGTAGTGTCCTTGGCCCAACTATCTTCAGCTGCTTCATCAATGACCTTCTCTCGGTCAGGAGTGGGGATGTTCACTGATGATTGCACAATGGTCAGCACCATTCATGACTCCTCAGATACTGAAGCAGTCCATGTTGAAATGCAGCAAGACCTGGACAAGATTCAGGCTTGGAATGGTAAGTGGCAAGTAACATTCATGCCAGGCAATGACCATCTCCAACAAGAGAGAATCTAATCATCTCTCCTTGATGTTCAATGGCATTACAATTGCTGAATTCTCCCACTATCAAAACCCTGGGGGTTACCATTGACCAGAAGCTGAACTGACCAGCCATATACATACTGTGGTTACAAAAGCAGTCAGAGGCTGGGAGTTCTATGACGAGTATCTCGCCCAGAGCCTGTCCACATCTACAAGGCGCAAGTTAGGAGTGTGATGGAATAGTCTCCACTTGCCTGGATAAGTGTAGCTCCAACAACCCTTAGGAAGATCTACGCCATCCAGGACAAAGCAGCCCACTTGATTGGCACCTCGTCCACTGGCTTAAAAATTCACTCCCTCCACCACCGCTGGACAGTGACGGCAGTGTGTACCATCTACAAGATACACTGCAGCAGCTTATAATAATCTCAGTCTCGTTGTGCTAATACAGAATATTTACAGTGTCTGCTAAGGTAAGAAAAACATTAAATTTAACTTTAATGGAACATCTCTTACTGTGGCTTCATCTTGCCACAAGCTATCCAAGAGAGAGCAAGCTCACGAGACCTTGCATCGCTGTGATAATGTATACTGTCGCATTAGCAAATTACATAGTTAGAATTAACACCTGATACTACACAATTCACCAAGGCTCCTTCGACAGCACCTTCCAAAGTCGTACCTCCACCACCCAGATGGACAAGGGCAGCAGATGCGTGGGAACATCGCTACCTGCAAGTTCCCCTCCAAGTCACACATCTTCCTGACTTCAAACTATAATACTGTGAGTGTACCTATACCACATGGATTGTAGTGGTTCAAGAAGGTTGTTCACCACCACCTACTCAAGGGTGATGGGCAATAAATGCTGGCCTAGCCAGTGACACGCACATCCCATGAAAGAATAAAAAACTGCCTCACTTGCCCTGAAAATAACTTTCCAAGTGTGGTGTCTCATGTCCTCAGAAATGAACTGAAGCAGTGCAAGAAGGCGGCTCACCACCTTCTTAAGGGCAATTAAGGAGGGGCAATAAATGCTAGCCTAACCAATGATGTCCGCACCCCATGAAGAACAAAATAAATAAAATATTGACAGACTTTTTAACAATAAAAATGTAACTTTTTAAGTAGCTTTTCTGAGTCCACTTTATCTCTCCTCCACTTACTTCTGCAATTTGTATTTTCACCTGCATTTCCCAATCTTAAGTTTGTTTTTTATAAATCATCTAAATCATATAAGTGTACTACTAAGGAAATGTTGCATTGTTGGAGGTACTGCCTTTCAGATGAGATGTTAAATGTGAGTGAGTGTTCAGGTGAGTGTAAAAGATTCCAGAAGAGGAGGGGATCCTATCGCTATCCTGGTCAACCATTATCACTCATCCAACTGCACCAAAAGCACATTAAATGGTCATTTATCTTTTGCTTTTTCCAGAACCTTACTGCAGACAAATTGACTGCCATGTGTGTCTGCAAAACAACAGTAACTGCACTTCATATCAATTAATTGGCTGTGAAGCACTTTGGGATGTCCTTGGCATGTGAAATGTAGAATATAAATACAGTCTCAATTTTTATTTTATTTGACATCATGCATATGACAATATAAATCAGTGTGCTTATGTTATTCATCAATGATCATAACGTGACAAGTGAAGAAACAAAGGCAAAGGAATCTGACATTTAGCTTCATGAGCCTGTTCCACCTTTCGGTTGGATCATGACTGATCTGTATCTTAGCTCCATCTACAAACCTTGGTTCCATAACCCTTAATGACCTTACTGAACAAAAATCTATCAAACGAAATTTTGAAATTTTCAATTAGACCCCCAGCCTCAGTAATTTTTGGGGGGTCAGAGTTCCAGATTTCCACTACTCTTTTTGTCTTTAGAAATGCTTTTTAATATCACCCTTGAATGGCCTACCGCTAATTTTAGGGTTATGGCCCCTTTGTTCTGGACGTCCCCACCAGGGGGAATATTTCTCTCTGTTTATCTTAGCAACTCTTTTGTGAAGGTTTTTTTTCAGTGATTTATACAAGAAATGACAAACTGACCTTAACAGTACAAAAAATGAGAAAGCATGAAGCATTATGGCTGTCTCATTGATTTGAACAGCTATCCTTGGGCTTCAATATGTAAGATGCAGATTCAGTACTTGACCAGATACAAAGAAACATAGGCCTTCTCTCTCTTGAAAACTGTTACAATTCTAAAAGTTGAGGAATTTTTGCCTTTACAGCATAAACCTGCCCTGTTATCTTACCCAATTGACACTAACTTGAGCATCTGTACTGGGATCTACCTGACCTTGATTTTTCTAGTAGTATTTTTGACAAGTGCAAGGTATTTTTAAATAGAAGTATTCCAGGCTCTGAAAAGAGGTCCCAAAAGCATAAATAATAGTTCTTTTGTAGCCAGAGAGGAGTAGAAACACTTAGGAGAATCACAATCTTCACAGAAGATGTTGTTTCACTTTGACACCACATCTCAAGGATTGTTTTGATACAGGTGATAATTAGCCCAATGTGGATGAGGATCCAACTTGTAGGTGGACCATATAATTTTTTTCCTTTATTTGACTGAGTGTTTGACAGGCACTCAAACTATGCTATTGAGGAACCGACTTCTGTCCAATCCAGAATGTGACAGTCAATTTGTCCGTCATAAAGTTCCACAAATAGCAATGAGATCAATTACTATTTAATATATTTTTGGTGCACTAGGTTGAGTGATAATGGTTGCTCAGGATAGCAGTGGAATCCTCTGCTCTTCTTCTAAAAAGTCGCATAGAATCCTTCACACTCACTCACCCCTTTTACACAATTTTGTAGAGCAGAGATGCAAGTTAGTAGAACCAAGGCATGGGGGCCCTCTATAGTGCACTTTTTGTTTTATGTCCACATAGGACTGCCCTAGCCATTGTGGTGTTGGCTTACAGGGTTATCACAAGCTAATTGAGAAAAATCCCAGCTCGATGACAGGTCTTACCCCCTCCAAGCTTGCACTCGTGAGACAGGCTGTTTGGTTACTCATCAGCTGTACCCAGAGTTATTGCAGCTATACCCAAGTGAGAGTGGTGACTCACTTAGTGCAATGCTCACCTCTGGTTCAGAAGCTGGTGGGATCAAGTCTCACACCAGAGACTTGAGCACAGAAATCTAGGCTGACATTCCTGTACAATGCTGTAGGAGTGCTGCACTGTTGGAGTTGCCATCTTTGGGATAAGACCAAAATTCCCTCCAATGGATATAAAAGATCCCATAACACTATTTTGAAGAGGAGCAGATGAGTTCTCCTGCCCCGACCAATATTCATCCCTCAACTAACATCACTAAAACAGAATTCCTGGTCAGTATCACATTGCCATGTGCAAATTTGGTGAATGCATTTCCTACATTATGACAGTGACTACACTTCAAAAGTACTGTATCGGCTGTAAAGTGATTTAAGATGATGCCCTAAGGTTGTGAAAGCCTTTACTTAATTGAATGTTTTTGTTTCTTTATGCCAATGGATTACCAACTCCACTATTGAATATTGACATGAACGGGTATATAACCTTTGAGTCACCTCAATTCCAAAGAGGACCTTGCTTAACTTGCCCAAGGAAGGTAGTCACTTGTAGCTCATCGGATAACTGATGCATGGAATACAGATAATATAACCTTCCCAGGTATTAGTTTGTTTGTTCAGTCGCATCATAAAATAGTTATTCAAAGTATATTGCACATTTGCTCACGCTTGTACTTTATTGCAATTAGAAATTAGAGATTCCTTAGCAAAAATCATCAAGATCAGTTCAGAAAGGCAATAATATTTGCAGTGTTCCTGTGGCCTACTTTCAGTTGACACCAAACCTTATGGGCAGAATTTTCCTGTTGGCGTGTGGGCACGAGCCCCGCACACCGATGCGTAAAATGACGCGTGGTGACGTTGGGTGAGTGTCCTGAAATCACAGCGTGCCATCGCGATATTGCGGTGGGCGGGCGCATGATAATCTCCCATGCACACCTGCCTTTAATTAACGGGCCACTTAAGGCCCTTGAGGCACCAATCGACGGCGATTTTTCAGGGCCTGTGTGATCTTCAGGTCTTCACACGGGCGCAATGGGCAGGCGGGTAGGACACATTTGTATGAACCTCATCCATGGGTGGGATAGGAGGGTCAGTGGGGTCGCAAAGGTGCTCAGTCAGATATTTAATTTGGAAAGTTACTGATACTTGCCTGTGTGAGCAGGAATACTTCAAAACTCATACCAGCTGTCTGGACAGGACTCACAGCCTTCAGGTCAGCACTCTACCGTTGAAGATCCTTTTTGGGGCCTGCAGGTTTCAGGAAGCCTTCCCTTAGCCTTGGAATAGGAGTTGTGCTCTCCACTGAAGGCACCTCCTCTGAGGAGGAAGGGAGGGCCAGAAGGGGAGGAGGTCAGAAATGCACATCCAGCCTCCAGGTCAGCCACCTTTGCAAGGAGAGGCTCAGGCACAAGTGGCGCAGGGCCAAAAGGAAGTCCAAGGTGGAAGGGGCTGCAGACGATGACACCATCCTGCTGCCAAGGTATACAGGCGGCGAAGCAGCTACCTCAGTGTGTCTGGTGCAGTGCCAAAGGAGGACTCTGTCTCTCAAGGGAGACAGTCAACTCTATCTGCCAGATGATAGGCCCTGAGATCTCTGCTAACGTGTGGGTGGACACCCCATGCCAGTGGCTCTAAAGGTCACGGCTGCCCTCAATTTCTATGCCTCTGGCTCTTTCCAGAGCTCGGCGGGTGATCTTTGCGGTGTCTCCCAATCAACTGTCCACACTTGTGTCAAGCAGGTTTCAGACGCTCTGTTCAGGCATGCATTAACATTCATCCACTACCGCTGGGACCAGGCCAGCCAGACACAGTGAGCCAGAGGCTTTGCAGCAATTGCTGGTTTCCCCTGCATCCAGGGTGCAATTGACTGCACACATGTGGCCATCAAGATACCAGCGGGTAAGCCCAGTGCCTTCGTCAACAGGAAGGGCTTCCACTCCATGAATGTGCAGATAGTGTGTGATCACAGGATGCTGATTCTACAAGTCTGTGCAAGGTACCCAGCCAGCTCCCATGACGCCTACATCCTCAGACACTTCCAGGTCTCTTCAGTGCTCCGGCTCGGCTTGATGGATGGTTGCAGGGTGACAAGGGCTATCCCCTCAGAAGTTGTCCCATGACGTCCAAGAACAGAAGCTGAGCAGCGGTACAATAGGAGCCACACCTCCACAAGGGCTGTGGTGGAGAGAACTATCCATCTTCTCAAGTTGCGTTTCTGATGCCTGGGCCATTCAGGGGGCACAGATCGTGTGTCGCTGATAGTTGTTGTGCTCTCCACAATCTTGCGCTGAAAAGGGGGGACGCAGTGGGCGATAAAGACGTCAATGCAGTGGCTGCGGCTGCACATACTCCAGGGGCAGGGACACCGGGAGGCTTTAATTCAACAAACCTTCAGCTAGAATGCCACAGATGGACGTCCAACACATGCCTGTGCTGCAGGCTCTATACTCGATGCCTGAGTGCTAAATCTGCCTGGATAGGAATATTAACTAAGGGGCTTGTCAATAAAGCTCAATGTGACACAGCTCACTCATAACATCCTGGGTAACCATCCACCTGCAGAGAAAAAAAGTCACCTTCAGCCATGGTCACATGTCTAAATTTAATGATATAACAAAATGAACTTAATGAAACAAAATGACAAAGATTTTAAACAGCACAGCAACTAATCATGATCTCGTTGCGGACAACACAAAAGCACCAGTGAGAAACCCGTGGTGTGCCTAAGGTACCTTAAATTCACGTTTCTGGGTGCTACATCTAGGCGCTCCCCCTTTGCTGGCACTGGCATCTGAGACAGCCTGCTCACTATGCTATCCTGTTGGCCTCGATGACCTTGGTGGCTGTCTCTGGCCCGTGGAGCCTGTGCTGGCCCCGCCTGGGAGGGACCGGCCAGTTCCACAGCTGGCATCTCCCCAGTCACCGCAGCCTCATCGGATGCAATGGTCATTTGCAGAAGGGCGGAGGAGCTGCTGCCCTTATCAGGAGCACTCTGAGAGGAACCAACAGAGACGACAGGCAGCTGCTGAGCAGACATGAGCTCGCTTCGGACCTTCCTGCTCACCATGGATGGATGGGCATTGAGCTGGGAAACTTGGCACCCAGACCATCTCTCACGCTGGCACTGACCAGCTGAGGTCAATGCTGATGTGAGGGCTTGATGGTCCAAGCACATCCCCAGGAAGCCCTGATTGGTCTCCTGGAGGAGCCTCTCCATGATAGTCGCCACTCTTTCCATGGAGGAAGCATGACTCTTGGCCGTGAGTCTCATTGCATTGGCGATGGTCCACGTGGACTCCTCCACCACAGAGACCAAGCCAAGCATAGCCTCATGCATCTCCGCCAGATCCTCCCACACACCCTGCTGCTCTTCCAGCGTTTGTTGCCTCACAGATGACTCCAGAGGCACATCATCAGCCACCAACTGAGCATGAGACTGGTCCACTGCAGTCCTCCAACTGCTGGTGCCATGGGCACTCTCTGTTTCTGCCAGCTCCTCCAGTGACTGTGAAGTCCCCTCACCGCTGTGCCCCAGGACAGTAGCCGATGATCTAATTCCCACTGAGGTGCGCTGGTACCTGCCTGGCAGAGATGGTGTGACGCTGGTGGGTCAGAGACTTCAGGGCCTTCAAGTGCGAGAGGGGGGCCCCTGTGCCTCCTCCTCCCGGCCCTGCTCCACTGATGCTGAAAGGAAGAACAAGGATGTTTGATCAGTTAACATGGAGACAATGTCAATGTGCATCCCTATCCCCCAGATCATTATGCTCTTCACCTTCCATAAGCAATGGTCAAGCCATGTTGCAAACTTCAATCACTGAACATTCAGCAGTGCAATGGCTGCTGGGACACTGATGGTGACCTCAGTGCTGGGCAAGTATACCTGCCCATGGCACCCCAGCCTCACCGACACTAGTGCACCTGGGCGCATGGCGCCTCTCCAGATCGAGGGCCTCCTGCTCAAACCTCATAATGATCACCAACAGGGCCGGCCCTCCGTCAGTCCTCAACCACTCAGCGGCATTATGAGCATTGTCCTCCTGAAAAGGAGAAAAGAGCATTGATTAGTGTACCTGGAATCTCTTCACTACCATACCACCCCAGCCAGGGTGGGACATTGCAGGGCTCCAGTGCCTCCTCAACCTGCAGCTGCTGCACACTCAAAGATGGCCTGTAGCCCCTACTTGGCCAAAAGCTGCCTGCATCACATTTGGCACCACATGGTCTAACCTTGTAAAGTAAGGAGGAGCAAGCATGTGAAACGCAAAGAGCAGCAGGTGGATGGGTGCCCCGCCACCTGGAAGATCCCTCCCTGCATATTAGCTCCCTGACTTTGACATGCTTTGCAGTTCCAGCACAGCGCCAGGGTGCAGCTCCTCCAGGTTGCCCCCAAAACAGTAATGTGGGTGCCATTGTACCATATGCTGCAGGTACAGATCCCATCTCATCACCACCCTCTCAGGGTGACCTTGGCATGGGCAATATCTGCTGGTCCACCCAGCAAAGGTCACATGCCGTCAATCATTCAATGCAGTTACTACACTCAGAGCTGGGCGGGCGGGGGATGTGTGTGTGTGTGTGATTGTGTGGTGGTGGTGGTGGTGGGGGTGCGGGGGGGGGAGGTTGGTGGCTGGCAACCACAGGGGAAAGCCTACCTACTGGGTTAAGTGACCAACACCAACGTGGTACTCACCCATCCCGAGCACAAGAGATCATTGAAACGCTTGCGGTACTGGATCCAGGTGTGTTGCGCCACATCGCAGGAGCCCACCACCTCTGCCACCTCATCCCAGGCACATTTGGTCATGTGGGGAGGTCCTCCTCCTCCCTTCCCTGGGGACAAGGACCTCCCGCCATGCTGCCACCTCCTGGAGGAGGTAGCAAGGCAATCGTCTGGCACAGTGGCCCCCCTTGCCCTACCCTCCTGCCTGGCCTGCTCTCCAGCAGCGCTCTGGGGAGCCCTTCTGCTGCCCATGATTGACAGTGTTTGCAAGGCTGCAGGAGGAGATCTTTAAAACAGGCTGCTGGTTCGCCACTGGACCCAGAGGTCATAGAAGTCCCACTACCACCCTCCCACTCTCGCTGTCCTCGGGAGCCATGTTTCATGCTTGCCATCCAAAATTGGCCCGCCCGCAGAAAGTGGTGGCGTGCACCCGATTGCGGGTGACGATCAGGTCCACGCCCGCTCCTGCATGGCCCACCCAACAGGCAGAAAATTCTGCTCTATGTGACTGAGACTATTATGAATACATTTGATACCAATAATTGTGCAAATAGTTGTTATGGAATCATTAATCACACATGTAATTATATAATATTACAATTAATAAAACCAATTCAAATTAAGGGGTGATCTAATTGAGGTGTTTAAGATGATTAAAACATTTGATTGAGTAAATGGAGAGAAACTATTTCCTGTGGTGGTGGAATCAAAAATGAAGGGACATAAACTTAAATTCAGAGCTGGGCCCTCAGGGATAATATCAGGAAACACTCCTTCACAAGTAGGATAATGAAAATGTCAATGAAAATGTAATTAACTCTGTCTTTCTCTCCACAGATGCTGTCAGACCTGCTGAGTTTTTCCAGCAATTTTTGTTTTTGTTTCAGATTTCCAGCATCCGCAGTATTTTGCTTTAATCTAATGAAAATCTGGAACTCAAACTGTAAGGATATGGAACCTAGGTAGGCAGACTGAATTAAAATGTAGACCGGTCTTGAACAGGTTTGTGGTGATGGCCTCCTCCTTCTCTTTGTTTCTTTGTTCCAAATTCAAATTATATAATGAAAGAACAGGAACAGTGGCAATGCAAACACTTTACCTGTCACCATAATTTGCAATGGGTAGTATCAGCCCCGAAGTAGACCAAGACATGGCAATCAAGTTGGCTTAGCATAAGTAAAGTGTTAGTCTTTGTTCAGTGGGTTGCACTCTTTCCTCTGCATTAAAAGTTTGAGGGTTCAAACCCTGCTCCAGAGACATCAGTGCATAATCTAGGCTAAAAGCAAAAAACTGCAGATGCTGGAAATCAAAAATAAAAATACCTGGAAAAACTCAGCAGGTCTGGCAGCATCTGTGGAGAGGAGCACAGTTAACTTTTCGAGTCTGTATGACTCTTCAACATGACTAAGTAAAAATAGAAGAGAGGTGAAATATAAACTGGTTTAAGGAGGGGTGGGACAATAATCTAGGCTGATGCTTTGGTGTATTAGTGTCTGGGTTTTCCTTTCAAATGTAATGTTTTACTAAGGTTCATTTCAGGTGGATATAAAAGATTCCACTGTTTTGTGCACAGTCCCCACTCTTGATAACAGACACATTCAGATAAACATGATTCACCTACCAGGTGTAATGTTTGTCATAGGTTATTGCTCTATCTTTCCTGTCTTCAATTGGAGGACAGATTGGTTGAATAATTCATTACTGCTTTCTACAGGTCTCATACCACTGCCTGCACATATCTGCTGGTATTGTAAAGATTAAAGCACATTCAAGAATATGACATACAGTGACACAACGTGATACTCTTTTCTCTTGGAAAGACTCAATGTGACATTTTTGATATTTACAGGGATTAACTAATTAATCAGGACACTTGTTTCTTGAGTGATCTTGTGATAAGCTCTCGCTTCTTGCTGTGATTCCTGGGGGTGCTCTGCTGTGCAGTAGGCAGGAATCACATGGCTCATCTGGAGCCTGACTATTTCTTGCAGTGATTCATCCTGGGACTTGCAATGCCCCCTGTTTCTCACTGTCACGCGCTGTGCTCCTGTCATTTCTCACAGAACCTACCACACTTTCTTTTTTCGGCTTCAGTCTGGCAGCTTTTCTTTCCAGCGGTGAGTTGACACGACACTCCTTCACTTCAGGCACAAGCGCTGATGCTCATATTTGATTTTTTTTTAACATTTATGACCTCAGAGCCAGAAAGATCATGGGCTCAAGTCCCCACCAGCACAAAATCTAGGCTGACACATCAATGCTGGAACAAATGTGATTCTTTTTTGTTTCTTTACTTGCCCAATTACCACTCCACTTTGCTCTGTACTATCACTCCCTTTGTTAGTTACTCTCTCCCGCCATTTATCTTGTGCTGTCTTTAGGATGAGATGTTAAAATGAGGCCCCATCTGCCTTCTCAGGTGGATGTAAAAGATTCCATGGCACTATTTCAAGGAAGACTACAGGAGACCTCCCTGGTGTCCTGGCCAATATTTATCCCTCAACCAACATCACAAAAACAGATCTGATCATTGATTTAATTGCTGTTTGTGGGACCTTGCCGAGCGCTAATTAACTGCTGTGTTCCCAGCATTTAGAATAGCGACTGCACTTCAGAAGTACTTCATTGGCTGTGAAGAGCTTTGGGATGTCCCAAAGGGTGAAAGGCAACATATAATTGCATGTGATTTCTTTTGTTTACTGCTTCACCTTTTTAATGTCAGTAAAATGTTCAACTATCCTGTCAACTCTTTCTTAACATTAAAATGCAATTGGCATTATTTGCACATATGGATACAGAGGACATTTTTCTTGGCTGGAGACCAACATGTACCCAACAGAATAACTCAGGTTTTGTGTGATGTACTCGGAGGAGGTTCTGGTCCCAAAGCAAAAGAAAAATGTTCCCAAGTTTCTGCTTTACTTCCACACTATCCTTTGGCTTGAGGGACATCACTGAATAAATGAAATGGGAAAACATCATGTCATATATGTATATGCACTGAACAGAAAAACACAGAGGTTTGAATTATACAGATAGCAAAAACATACTTGGAAATGTATATAATGTGACAGGCAATGAGTATGACTCAGTTACTGACAACTGGAAAAATATTAGCGATTTAACATAACACTTGACAACCTTTTGGACTTGGATTTCAATAATTTCAGATCGTAATCACTGCTCCCATTTTTTGGACAGGAGATGTTAGTAATTCTGCTACTGCCATTTATACCTCTTCAAACATCATATCAACAATGTTACTTAGAACTTGCTAACAGTCAAAGCATGAAACAACAACTTATTGTACTGGTACAACTTTTAAATTACATAAACATGTTCCTTTAGTGAAATTAAAGCTGATAATATCATGTATACATATTATCAATGCAACTTTATTTATGGGGAGAAGGTGGGAGAATGGCACAGTTAAATTGCTTATTCAGAGAGACAGCGCAGACACAATGAGCTGAATGGCCTCCTTCTGTGCTGTAAAAATTCTGTGATTCTCTTTTGTTTCTTTATTTGCCCAATTGCCACTTCTCTTTGCCCTGCAAGTAGTTTTGTTAGTTAATCTCTCCCGCTTTCTATCTTATCATCAACCTTCCTCCACTGTACAAAGCAGAGGGAAGAGGCTCTGGACTGAGACACCTGCCTTTGTCTTGTGCAGGAAGGATTCACATCTGAGTGACAGGAATACTGCTCATCAGAACAAGAAGCCATAGACAGGGAGACATCCTTGGGAGTTTATTGACAATAGTGAACATTATGTACAAATGATTCACACCCGTACCCAGACAGTGCAATTGCATCTTCTTAACCTTCCTAACCCTGTCTTGGTGCTCCCTAGACAGCCACAGCTGAGCTGGAGGCAGCCTGCTAACTGAGGTGAGATCAAGCTGCCCTGCACCCCTCTCGTGTACACAGTTTGGAGGCAAACTGTGGTGTCAGCGATGGAGTTGAGCCCGCACAGCAGTGCAGGAGCGACATCCAGGACCAAGGTCTCCATGGTGGCTGCCATCCTACCAGTGTTGAGCTCAGTGCGTTAACATACCGGCGCTATCACCTCAGCCTGAAGATGGATGGAATCCTCCATCATGCCTTGCAATCTGAGGAGTACAGTGGACATTCTTTCCTGATGTTCCCGAGCTTGCTTTTGCAGCTCCAGCAACTGTGACGTGACCGAGCCCAGAGCCTCGTCATCTGTCTCAGAATCAGCAAATTTCTGGCCTCCAGCAGTCCTCCGAGTGCCAGACACCGGGGAAGTCCCTGTCGCCACCTAATGTGGATCAGAAAGTGTGATGTGCTCACCAGAATGTGATCCCTAAGCAACTCTAAAGCTAGATCCCACCAATGTGTCTGTCTCTGTGCTGGTGGAGGGTGTTGGTGAGCGTTGTGACGGGACTTCAGGGAGGGTGCCTTCAGATTCCTCTTCAGTGGATTCTTGGGGCTTGATTGGATGCCCTGGGTCATGGACTCTGTCGGCTGTTTGGCGGATGTGCCTGCGAAAGCAAGAGATAATTAGTGCATGACAGTGGCCTGTGAAACAGTACACATCATTCACAGCATGGCTGTCTCATGGACATTGCACTGCTGGATCCTCACCACCGACCTTGCCGTCAGAATAGGAACAGTCCAGATCCTCACTGGCCAGCTGGAGGGCTCTGTTTTCAAAGTCCGTGAGGATCTTGATTTGAGGAATTCCTCCACTGGTAAGTGACCTCTCCCTCTTGTTGTGTGCCAGCTTGCCCTTCCTCTTTGCACAGCGTGAGGTCTTAATAGTTTTGTCCCTACTTGGTTCCACAACATTTTGCTCCAGGAAACTGTTATGAAAGAATTCCACAAACTCATCTTCCAGAGCACCTTTGCCAATTTGATTATCCAGTCTATATGAAGATTAAAGTCTCCCATAACTATTATATTGCCTTTGTTACAAGTTGCAATAATTTTTTGTTTAATGCTCTATCCAATGGTATTACTACTGTTAGGGGGCCTACACCCACCAGAATTTTCTGTCCCTTCCTAATCCTAATCTCCGCCCATATTGATTCTACTTCCTGATTTTCTGAGCTAAGATCCTTTCTCATTAATGTCATTATGTTATCTTTTATTATCACGGCTACCCCCCAACCCAACCCATCCCACACCCCCTTTTCCATTCTGCCTGTTTTTTTGAAATGTTGTGTACCCTGGAATATTTATTTCCCAACCTCGGTCACCTTGCAACTCACCAGGTAATTGCTTACCTACTCACCTAATTAATGTCTTTGAACACTCACCAGCTACTGGAGGTTAGCTGTCTCACCTAGAATGTTTGGGGCCTTGGATAATAGGAAGGCTAGTAAAAGGGCAGAGGTTGCATCTCTTGTGCTTGCATGGGAAGGTGCTGTGGGAAAGCGGGGAGGAATTCCTATTCTGCAATCCTCTTGGGAAAAGTGCAACATGGTTGGGTGTGGGTGAGGATGGATGCCAGTTCTGATGCCTCTTATAGTCAAATATCTCACTGATGCTCATTGCCTGAGCACACAAATAAAGAATGTCTACTTGAGAGAGAATTAGGGATCAGTACCTTAAATCTATAAGTGTCTTTCCATGAAATGTATTAATGCACTCAATGTAATATAGAATGGACTTATGTCTTCCAAACTAATTTTGTTCTGCATGATCTAGTGCGGTAGAGATGGAAAGAAAATGCCAGCCCGTTGGCTTCAGGAGTTTACAGTCAAGAAAACAAAAACATAATGTGACCAAGCTGACATACAACAGAATCAAATCTATCAAACTGAATGGAAAAGGGTAAGCTAATAAGGTTTATTTATTACTGAACTTATGGCTTTTCATGTATAATTTTATAGCTGTGTAGAGAAAAAAAGAGATTAATTAAAGTAATTAACTGCAGGGGGTGGGGTAAACAGATTAAAACTCTGGCATATAAATTAAATTTATGCATGAATTTAAATGAGAGAAGCTAGCTGGTTGAAATAACAACATTAATGGATAGGCATCCATAAGAGACAAGTGCATATATTCTATTTGGTTGTATTTTCATCTTGGCATTAAAGTACAACACAAGTGGTTGAAGGCAATGTTGCTATTTCACATAATCGCAGAATTTATACAGCACAAAAAGAGGCCATTCGGCCCATCGTGTCTGCAATGGCTTTCCAGATGAGCAATATACTTGTGCCATTCTCCCACCTTCTCCTCATAAGTAAATTGGCATTGATAATATGTTATTATCAGCTTTAATTTCACTAAAGGAACATGCTTATGTAATTTAAAAGTTGTATCAGTACAATAAATTATTGTTGCATGCCTTGATTGTTAGCAAGGTCTAAGTAACATCATTGATATGGCCAAAGCAAAACACTGCAGATGCTGGAGATCTGACATAAAAACAGAAAATGCTGGAAGAACTCAGCAGGTCTGGCAGCATCTGTGGAGAGAGAAACAGAGTCAACGTTTCAAATCCAAATGACTCTTCTTCAGAGCTCCAGAGATTGTTGATATGATGTTGTTCCCCACAGGTATCATGTGAATTGGTTTTATCGATAGAATCTATCCTGCTGAGCAGACAACACCTACAGCCTGGCTGCTGTGGCTAGAAGGCTATCAGAGGGTTAAGACATTAAGATTGCACTTTGTAAGTCAGACATTAAGTCCAACGCAAAGGAAAATATTGTGGATGCTGGAAATCTGAAATGTAAACAGAAAATGTCAGAAGCGCTCAGCAGACCTGGCAGCTTGATTGGAGACAGAAACAAAGGTTAATGGCCTGTTGAGTATTTCCAGCACTTCCTGTTAACGTTAAATCCAATTCATCCCTACTACGACCAATTAAAAAGCTAATCTTACTGAGGCTTTATGGGAAGAGTTGAACCATGGGGCACAATGCCGCAGAAACAGCAGAAGTTCCGCTGCTGGAGATGAAAGGAATGGTGGGCGGGTGGGGCCAACCCGCTTTGACAAGTGGTGGAACCCTCTGCCTCATTTTGTTGGGGCTGCCACCCTATTAAATATGGTGGACTGGTACCCAAGAACTGCCATCCCAATAAAAGGACCAGCAGCTAAGCAGCCTCAGTAGTGCTACTGCAAGCAGCAGCCATTGCTAAGACTGCAGCTGTAGGGAATGGGCACCTCAATGACTGGGGGCCCTGAAAGACAGGTGTTGGGACTTGTGAAACCCAGTTGCACAATTGTTGTGGGATGGCTGAGTTGATATTATAGGTAGAGTTGGTCGGCAGGCACTTCTTAGGTGGAAAAAACATAGAAACATAGAAAACAGGAGCAGGAGTAGGCCATTCAGCCCTTCAAGCCTGCTCCGCCATTCATTATGATCATGGCTGATCATCCAACTTGATAGTCTGCTCCCGCTTTCTCCCTATATCCTTTGATCCCTTTTGCCCCAAGAACTATATCTAACTTCTTCTTGAAAACATACAATGTTTTGGCTTCAACTACTTTCTGTGGTAGCAAATTCCACAGGCTCACCACTCTCTGGGTGAAGAAATTTCTCCTCATCTCAGTCCTAAATGGTTTACCCCATATCCTCTGATTGTGACCCCTGGTTCTGGACTCCCCCACCATCAGGAACATCCTTCCTGCATCTATCCTCTCTGGTCCTGTTAGAATTTTATAGGTTTCTATGAGATCCCCCCCTCATTCTTCTGAACTCCAGTGAATATAATCCCAACTGACTCAATCTCTCCTTAAATGTCAGTCCTGCCATCCCAGGAATCAGTCTGGTAAACCTTCGCTGCACTCCCTCTATAGCAAGAACATTCTTCCTCAGATGAGGAGACCAAAACTACACACAATATTCCAGGTGTGGTCTCACCAAGGCCCTGTATAACTGCAGCAAGACATCCCTGCTCCTGTACTCGAATCCTCTCGTTATGAAGGCCAACATACTCTTAGCCTTCTTTACCACCTGCTGCACCTGCATGCTTACCTTCAGTGACTGGTGTACGAGGACACCCAGGTCTCGTTGCACATTCCCCTCTCTCAATTTATAGCCATTCAGATAATAATCTGCCTTCCTGTTTTTGCTACCAAAAGTGGATAACCTCACATTTATCCACATTATACTGCATCTGCCATGCTTTTGCCCTTTCATTCAGCTTATCCAAATCACACTGAAGAATCTCTGCATCTTACTCACAGCTCACCCAGCTTTGTGTCAGATGCAAATTTGGAGATATTACAGTTAGTTCCCTCATCTAAATCATTAATATACATTGTGAATAGCTAGAATTCCCAATTGATCCTGAAGCAAAAACTCTACCCTATTTATGTTATTAACTATAATTTATATTCATGTTCTAATTTGAAATATTTGAAGTCTGAGAAAATCCAAATGTGACGTTTGGTTTCAGAACGGCTAACTACCAATATTCTCCCTTATTACAAAGTCCTAGAATTGTTACAGTGCAGAAGGAGGCCATTTGGCCCATTGTGTCTGCACCAGCTCTCCAAAAAAGCACTGTGACTCAGTGCCTTTTCCCCATAACCCCGCACATTTTTTCTATTTAAATCATCATCCAATGCCCTATTGAATGCCTAGATTGAACCTGCCTCCACCACACTTCCAGGCAGTGCATTCCAGACCTGAACCACTAGCTTCTTTCGCAAATCACTAAATCTGTTCCCCCCCATTCTCGATCCTTTTACGAGTGGGAACAGTTTCTCCCTATCTACTGTCCAGCTTCCTCATGATTTTGAATGCCTCTACCAAATCTCCTCTTAGCCTTCTCCTCGCCAAGGAAAACAGTCCCAACTTTTCTAATCTATCTTCATTACTGAAGTTTCTCATCCCTGGAACTATTTTTGTAAACCTCTTGTGAACTCTCTCTAATGCATTGACATCTTTCCTAAAGTGTGGCACCCAGAACTGTACACAATACTCCAGCTGAGATCTAACTAATGTCCTATACAAGTTCAACATAACCTCCTTGCCTTTGTACTCTACACCCATATTAATAAAGCCTAGGATACTCTATGCTTTATCAACTGCTCTCTCCACCTGAGCTGTCACCTTTAATAACTTATGCACATATACACGCAGGTCCCTCTGCTCCTGCACAGCCTTTAGAGTTGTACCCCTTATTTTATATTGTCTCTCCATGTTCGTCTTACCAAAATTAATCAATTTCATGTTCCAGTCCAAAATTCTCAAATCGTAAGCAGTAACAATTGACAACAGAAACAGCTAATTTTAAATAATGGCATATTCAGCTTACTTACCGTTTCCGTATTTCCCAATTGTTTGATGTTTCTGAGATTCAGTGGCTTCTCTTCCTAAACGAACACATTCTGTTTATTTACAAAGGTACTCAGCGGCTACTCATGTGTGCTTTCACATCAAGGCGTATCTCAATACTTCTGACTACTAACTACGGACTATTGACTACAAAGGTAGCCCATGCTACTCCTATATTGGTTACTCAGTAAAAACTGAGTACTGGTCCAAACTGTTTTTTTTTCCCTTCTGGGATTGCAGGAAGGGCCAAAGAGTTTCCAAAAAAAAAGAGACACCACCTCCCCAACACCCCCAACCCCCATGCCATAGCCCACCAGGAAGCTGACACAATTCACCTGGGACTGGGATATCCCGCCATGGGCAAAATACATGCAGAGGCAGGAAGAAGCACTTAATTGGCCAATTAAGTGGCTCAGCTGGGCTGCAGGCAGACAGACCACCTGCCACCTTTCCAACCACTGGCAAAATGGCCGTCGTGAACCATTTAGTCAGCTTCCCTGCCTCCCCACCCGCCATCAAGTGAGCTGGTAAATTCAGCCCAGGGACTTTGAGCTATGGTGAATGCCTACCCATAACTGTGGGACTAATTTTGTCATTCTCCACAAGATACATCAACTAACATTTTATCTGGTGTAAAAATAGCGACAGACTGGCACTGTGAATAATGAATGCCAGGACAACTCATATCACCCTTCTGCATTGTAGACACAGAGCAGTTTAATGGCTTTTATTTCAACCCAATTTACAGTAATTCTGTTAGGTCAACTGTTGTCCTTGTCAGTGATGACAAACCACTATGACCTAGAATTCAGGGAATAGTCTCTGTTAGATTATCTTAATATGTTTTAAATTGGTCAAAGTATCCCATGCTTCTAACTGCACTGGAGTGTTAGGTGAGATTACGTGCTTAAGTCTCTGGAGAGGGACTGAATCCATAACTTTCAGAGGAAAAATGCTATCAATTGAGCCACAGCTTGTACGGCCAAAGTAAGGAAACAGTTGCTAAGATCAACAAGCAAGGTCGAGTGACTTCTGAATTTCCCAGGACCGAAAGCAAAACTCATAGAACAGAGATGAAAGCTGTAAGGCTATAAGTAGGATAGACACCTAAACATATGACCTCAGCCAATGTCAACCTCTGCATAGATGCCAGCACAGGTTAGCTGCATAATAAAAGAACGGGACATGCTTCTCTTAAAGATCAGAAACCTGGTGGTCAGCTGTTCACCCCTGAAAGATTATGCACAGTTATGTGAGCTTCAGGACCCCGACCTTGGAATCAAATGGAGTTATTCTCCTGGAGGCAGCCTCCTAATTAGCTACTTCTGCACTTGCTGCCCCACCAGGAGATGTGGGGTCTGCTGAGGCAGGTGTGAAAACATGAGGCCGCCTCAAAATGGAGGTGCCCTTGGTAGAGTGCTAATAATTAAACATGTTAGAGGGGGAGAAGGCAGCTGGCCCTGCGGAATGGAGGGGAAATCTCTTTGGGGCAAAGCGTTGGAGCCATGGGGACAGCCTTTCCTTGCTGCAGTCCCATCATTGGATCATGGAGCTTCCTTTGAGCTGGCAGCCTCCTGCAACAGGAGACCACCCTGCTATCAGCAAAATGCCAGTGAGCCTGAATATATGCCCCTAACTGGGGCCTTACTTACTTAAATTGGTTGCCGGCCTCTTTGTAGCAGACAGTTAATCCGCATCCTGGCCTGCCTTGGGGGAGCCAAGCAGCCTCAGCTTTCCATCTAGTGATCCAGTCCTCAACCTCTGCCACCCCGACTACCTCCACCCCAAGCTTAGGTCCATCTCCACATGGCCATGAGAATTCTGCCCTATATGTTTGATCACTTTAAACAAGGATTTGAGTAAAAATAAACCAGTTGCAGTGATTGCTCAACACTCAATGTAATGCAGTAGGAGAGTTATATAAAAACTAATATTTCAGTAATATCTTAAAGTTTATACATATATATGAATGCTACAAACTACATGGGACAGAATCTGAAGTGAGTTTATTGTCGCTTGACTAACAACCCTTTATTGCAACAGTTATCTTACGACATCTGCTAACCATCTCTTGGCTCATTTGGGACAGGAAAATCAAATCATTTGCCTTCATTAACTCTTACTCATTTCTTGACGTTGTGAATGATGGCATCATAATGCAGTTCAGAGCCTTCATGCCATCTTTGTCACATCCCAATGCACTCCTCATCCAATCAGCCTGAGTTACCTCTTTAAATACTCAAAACCATCTGACTCCTTGCTTATTATTATTACTATAAAATAAAACAATTCTGTAGCAGCTATTGTCTGACCAAAAGGTGAAACCAATGCTTTAACTTCATTGCCTCACACCATTATGTATTGCACTTACCTCTGATTTAGAGATTTGAGTACAATATGTAACTCAAGCTGACATGCCACTACAACACTGAGGGAGTGCTGCAATGTTGAAGGTGCTATTCTTTGAAAGCAATGTTAAACTGAGGTCTTGTCTCTAAGATGGAGGTAAAAGATCTCAAGACACTGGGCAGAATTTAGCCCTTGTCGGGAAGGCTCGGTGATCAGGGCCAGAGCGCGACTTCACATTGGCGGGCCAAAGTCCGCCCAGAGTGAAACATGCGCAGCAGCGCTCAGCGCTGCCAGTGGGGGTGTGGTGGGGGGGAGGGGAGCGCAAGCGCAAACTTGCGCCAGTGCGTGCATGCAAATCTCCCTGAGGCACAGAGCAGCCTCTGGGAGATGAAGAGTTTTCAGAGAAATAAATAAAGGCTCATAAAATATTATAAAATATGTCCCCTCATGTGACTCTGTCACATGAGCAGGGGCATGTTATTAATCAAGTTTTAATTTCATTTTTATTTGCTTTTGGAAACCTCATCCCACCCGTGGATAAGGTTTCCTAAAAAGTGCAAAGACCACTTGACCTTTCCGCCTGCCAGCCAACCGTATGGTTGGACAGGCAGCAAAAAATGTAAATCAAGTTAATTAAGACTTCAATGGCCTTAACAGGCCTTTTAAATGTCAGAAGGCACGCGGGTAATTCGTGCACATGTCTGCTGATTGAATTATCGCGTGACTGCACATTGACATCAGGATGCTCACCCAACATCAACGCGTGTCATTTTCCACTTGAGTGGGTTGGGTGCGTACCCGCTCGCCAAGGTAAAGATTTTGCCCACTGTTTCAAAGAAGAACAGAGGACCTCTCACTGGTGTCCTGGCCAATATTTATCCTTCGACCCACATCACAGAAAACAGATGATTGCATTATCCCATTGTTGTTTGTGGGAATTTGCTGTGCACAAATTGATTGTTACGTTTCCTATATTGGAATAGTGACGGAGCAGTGACTATACTTTAAAAAGGCTTCATTGGTTGTATTGTACTTTCGATTGCCCTAAATTTGTAGAAAGGGTCTATAAATGCAAACCTTTTCTTTCTTTGAGCAACTAATCTTCCTGTTCTAGGTTGATCTAATATGGCAATCGTGGCTGGTGCCAGTTTAGTGGCCTGATCATTGCCTGTGTGAGCAATAAATGGATTTGACTCCTGCAAATTAATTCAAAGGTATTGAAAGCTCCACCAGATCAGCTTTTAAAAATGTTCCTCACTCAACCCCACCTGCATCTAGAGCCTGCTTGTTGAATGAAGAGATGAAGATGAGCAATGATCGCACACCAGCGTACTGCTCCGAAGAATGATCTGCCCAGGCAGAATAACAAGCTGCTGTGCCAGGTTCCCCAGCAGATGGTAGTGGTGGCAGCTCCACAGCTGCCCGTCATTTTAATCTGTTTGCCGTTGTTGAGATAAGTCTATCGGCTCTCAACCGACTGACAGCATCTTCGCCGTGTTTCCTCTTTCAATTAGAAGAAAACAATGGATTTGCTCCAGTGTAATTAAACAAAAGATAATAACAAAAGTGCTCCCTTTGTTTAAGAAGAGCACAACAAATAGAAAACTAAATCACAAGAAAGGAAAATGATTAAATAATGATATCATTTCCACCATCGACTATTGCCTCCAGTGCCTGCAGTATCTCAGAAGAAATTGTACATTCCTTCTCCAGCCAGACACATGCAAGACAACTGAGAAAAGGCAGGCAGGACCAGTGCAATCAGACCAGATAAACTATTTCTTAGTGATAAAAACAGAATTACCTGGAAAAACTTAGCAGGTCTGGCAGCATCGGCGGAGAAGAAAAGAGTTGACGTTTCGAGTCCTCATGACCCTTCGACAGAGCTAAGTAGAACTAAGTTGGTTGAGGGATAAATATTGGCCAGGACACTGGGGCAAATTCCCCTGCTCATCAATATAGTGTTGTGGAATCTTTTACATCCACCTGAGAGGGAAACTGGGGCCTCAATTTAACATCTCATCCAAAAGGTGGCATCTCCCTCAATGGCAGATTGGGAATTGCAGCCTGGATTTTGTACTCAAGTCCCTGGAGAAGTACTTGAACCCATGATTTCCTGACCAAAAGGCAAGGGTGCTACTCAGTGAATCACAGCTTTCATTTTATGCCACACTCTTGAGCATAGGTAATTTTAATATCTACTCTATACAGCCTGGTCTTGGATAGCATGAATATTAAATCAGTATTGCTACAATTATGAGGTTTATAATATTATATATTTGGATCATTGCCTTAAATATAGGGCTAATGTAATGGGGTCATGCGGTCTGATCTGCCATCTGCCTGACAATAGGCCTGGGTGCTTTGATTGTTATCGATCAAAGGAGGGCTCAGGTTGTGTTTCTGAGAAGATGGCTGCAGGATATTTACACTTGGAGACAATAGCAGCAATCTCAGGTCTACCATGAGTAGACTGGGACTCCTCAAAAGTCTCAAAAAAGTATTATAGGCATCAGGGTGTAAACAGTTGTACTGTAAACTATCCATTTACTTCTAAGATGAAAGGGAGTTGAAACCAAAGATAATTCATTAGTATTTATACCTAGATACAAATCCAATATGTTTTATGTTGCCATGGGGAAGAAGGCAGAGGAAGCCATTTTTGAGATTGGGTTACACGCTTGCCTACAAATCATGAATATCACACACTGACAGCAATTTTTTTTGATGTGGTCTGCAGCCATTTCAGAGACAGAGAGCAGCACTTAGAGGCAGCCAGTCCTGCACCTGAAGCAAAGAAAATGCTGGCTTTATTGTTTACTATGCAGAACATGGGTGGGAGCTCATGCCCAGATTGAACAGACTAAAGTCATAAGGATTTAAAGGAGGTTGGGAAGATTCGCCTAGTTTGGGCTGGAGGGAAGAATTTACAGTGTAACCATCACAGTGAAAATTAGTTTTGGGATCAGGAATACCTGTCCAGCAAAGGGGAAAGGAAGCAAGCCATCATGATCTGAGAATAGTTTTAGACTGGTTCTGGAGGTTGAAGTGTCCAGTTAAGGTGTAATGTAATATATAACCATAATGGGAGATTTTCAGTTGTGCCAATAGTCAAATTTTTGTAGTTTAAAGTACAATTTGTTTACAAAAAGAAAACACTGTTTAGCCAATGGTGTTTTTAGTCATTTCTTACAGTAAAAGTTTTAAAAAGTGAAATCTTGGTGTGTCATTCTTTCAATTGTTAACTGATATATAAAGATATCAAAATTACAGTTTAGACAGCTTGAACTGTAAGCTTAATCTGCCCACCAGTGATGACTATATTAACATTACCTATAGTGGTACCAAACTTCCAACTTCCTTTTCATCTTAGAATGCAGGTGATATTGGCTCATCAATATTGTATAGAATCCTGAAATTTTATAGCACAGAAGGAAATCATTCAGCCCATCATGACTGTGCCAGCTCTTTGCAAGAACTAGCCAACTTAAATCACATCCCAGCATTTTTCTCTGCAAATTAGTCCTCTTAAAACATATGTCCGAGTTACTTTTGAAAATTCCTATTGAATCTGATTCCACCACAGTTTCAGCTAGTGTGTTGCAGATCTTATCAACACTCCATGTGAGGAAATTTATCTTCATTTCCCTCTCTAGTTCTTTTACCAATAACTTTAAATCTATTTCCTATTCCTTCTTGTAAGAGATAACCATATAGGTGGATGACCAGAGCAGATAGCAGTCTCATGCCATCTTGAACAAACACCTTCATGTGAATGTTATTTGCCGCCATATGCAATAGCTGATATAAAGCATGTCAAGGGGTATTGTGCTTTCTCACTCTTTTTCTTTTTTTTTCTCTCAGAATAACACTTGATAGGAGGGCATATTGGTTAAATAATCTATTACTGCTTTCCACTGCTCTCATAGCCTTGATTGCACATCTGTTATTTGGTAAAGATTAAAGCACAATGAAGAATGTGACCAACAGTGACTAACTAAGCTGCTCATTTTTCTCACTAAGACTCAATATGACATTCTTGATATTCACAGGGAGTAATCTTGTGAAAAGTTCCCACTTCTTGCTGTGACTTGACCACATAGCCAAGGCTGATAATCCAGTTCAGGACTGAGGGAGTGCTGCACTGTCGGAAGTAATGGCTTTTGGAGGAGATGTTAAATTGAGGCCCCATCTGCACTCTCAGATAGACACAAAGGATTCAGAGAAGAGCAGCGAGTTCTCCTCAGCGTCCTGGCCAACAAACAACTCTCGACTGGCATCACCGAAACAGGTGATTTGATCATTATCACATCGCTGTTTGTGGGATCTTGTTGTGCACAAATTGGCTCCAGCTTTTTCTACATAGATCACTTCAAAAGTACTTCATGGACTATAAAGAGCTTTGAGACATCCTGAGGCTTTGAAAGACAAGCTTGAGTTGAGAAGGTGTAGACTTTAAAATAGAAACTATTCCATTTCATTCCTCATCAAAAAATGAAGACAGCTGAGACACAAAACTGTCTCAGGATATCAGTGACAGGAGCAGTCAGCCACAGGGAATGATGTTATACCCTTTTTGCTTGTTTGGAGCTTGAAGCGGATCAATGTGGCAGATTCTGCTCCACTGCTTGGCTGAGCTGTGCCCCACTACACCCAAACAACTGAGCAGCTGAACAGCACTGTTACAACTTCTGCTGGTACAGGGTCACCAAATCAGGCTGGATGTATTCCACATGACCTCTTCTCTCCAACTGCCCAGCAACCCCCTGCACCCCACTATGTTCCCCTGTCCCATTGGTCACCCGAAATGTATATTCTCACAGCACAACACAACACAACCACGACCGATTGGATAGCTAACAGTTTCTTCATAACAATCAAGAAGCTCGACACCATCCAGGACAAAACAGTTCACTTAACCAGCGCCTCATCCACCACCTTAAACATTTACCTCCTAACCACCGACACACAGCGGCAGGTGTGTGTACCATCTACAAGATGCACTGTGGCAACTCACCAGTAAAGGGTTAACATCAGGAGCATACATAATGCTGATGTAATAATGTCAGATCACATGACTGAGCAATAGCGATCTGGAAGGAGCTGAAATTCCAAGCTCGTGCAGAGGTCCTGATATGTACATAGTTGCTGTAAAAATAGAGTAATGGTTTTAAGAAACTATAGTCTCAGGCAGCTTTCTTTGGGAGTATAAAAACCCCAAACATATAGCAAAACATCTGCCACCAAGAACAAGGGCAAGGGCAGCAAATGCATGGGAACACCATCATCTGCACGTTCCCCTCCAAGTCACACACCATCCTGACTTGGAAATACGTCGCTTTTCCTTTACTGTCGCTGGGTCAAAATCCTGGAACTCCTTTCCTAATAACATTTTGGGTGTACCTACACCACCTGAACAGTAATAGTTCAAAAAGGTGGATCACCACTAACATCTCAAGGGCAATTAGGGATAGGTAATAAATGTTGATGTTCGCATCCCAGGAATGAGTGGGAAAAAAAATTGGATCTTTCTTGGCTGTTGACCAAACAGCCTCTGCCCTCTCCAGCTTCAATGTTTTTATGACTATTAAACAATAATGTTGGATGAAAATTATTATTTTTAATGTCCTGTGGCTTAATTTTCTCCTGGGTTGCTCCCAGCAGCACCTTTAGATTAATTTTCAATTCCTGGAGACTCCAGGACAGTCCTGGAGAATTGGCAACTCTAAGCTGGCATCTCTCACTGTATGAAAAAAACAAGCAGCTGGGTCCAGGGCTGGGTTCTGTCATGACTCCAGGACCCCACTTCCACTCCAGGGGCAACATAATGCAAGCACAACTTAATTCACAACATGATACTTTAAATTGTCTCTGCACTCACCAACTACACTCACAAAAATAAGTATAAACATTTGCCCAAGGCACTGTCAATTGAATAGGATCCATAATGCAGGGACTACCAGCCTAAAGTTGGGAGGATATTGGCAGAATTAAACCTCACTGGAAATCAGTACATGGGACATTAGGCAGCACAATGATCACACAAGTCGAGTGTTGTTCTGTTTCCCTGTTTAACTTGTAGACCAGAACATACCAGAGGAATAGCAGAGGATAACCTTTCTCTGAGTCATTCTATTCTTTGACAATAAAATATTAGCTGTTTAAGAAAGTAAGATTGTTTGCATTTGAAAGGGTACATGATTAATGCAAAGTATCCCTTTACAGTGAAGGGATCGAGCTGCATCACAAGGAACTTGAGGTCATCCAAAACTCTACTGTCCGTGTCCTTACTCGCACAAAGCCCTGTTCACCCATCACTTCTGTGCTTACTGACCCATATTGGCTCCTGGTTAAACAACACCTTGATTTTAAAATTCTCTACTTGTTTTCAATCCCGTCTACAGCCTCACCCCTCTCTATCTTTCCAACCTCCTCCGGCCCACAACCCTCCAAGATATCTGCGCTCATCTAATTCTGGCCACTTGAGCATTCCTGATCTTACTTGTTGCAATATTGGTGTCTGCACCTTCAGACATCTAGGCCCTAAATCTGGTCTCCAGGTTGGCGTAAGTGTCTGGAAGGATTGAGAAGGGCTTAGTTCACATGTCCCATGTTAGAAAGAAACTCACATTTATATGGCAATTTTCACAACCTCAAGACATCTTAAAGTGCTTCACAGATAATGAAGTGCTGTAGAAAAGCAGTCTTTGTGGTAATGTAAGGAAACGTGGCAGCCAATTTGATGCATAGCAAGCTCCCACAGGTAGAAAAGTGATAAACCCTTCATCCCAATTCTGGGGATGGGGATCATTCAAATATTCAGGGTGGGCATCCTCTGCTCTATTGGTGCATTAGATGTGGCTGCCCGTCTGAAGAGGTGTAAGTCAGAGCAAAACCCTACCACTTCAAGAAGAGGCACCTGGGGGCCTGAATCATGTCAAAGAGGAAGACACATAAATATTCCCTTTAAAGGTGTTCTCTGCCTTGCCGGGCTTCTCATCTTCAGTAACTGCCCACTCTGGAAGTGAATTCTGTTCCTAAGTTTCAAACCATATGTAGGCCCACAATGGAGCCTAAAGCTGCTCTTGACCTGCAGGCAAAGGACTGCCTTGACCTCTCAGAAACAAAGCACCAGGAGAAGCCATTCAAATCTTCAAACTTGTTCTTTCTAATGTTCTTTTAAATAGCTTTATTAGTTAGAATATGGTGTACATTTCAAATTTTGATTGCTAAATAACAATCATTTGCATTTACATAGCTCCTTTCATAGTCTCAAGATGTGCCTAATATTAACTGCTGATCATTAACTGTCCAAGGGATGTATCATTGTACTAATATCACCTACATTACAACAGGGACTGCATGTCAGAAAGTACTTCGTTGATTGTAAATCTCTTTGGTGCACCATGAAGTCATGAATGATGCTATATAAATACAATTCATTTTAATGGTAAAAATTGAATGAACAATGCATATTTTAACAGAGCAATGTTAAGGCTGCCTTTGCATTGTAGCTGTAGAGTCAGGGGCAGATTTACAGTGAAACACACTGTGCTGTGGCACGGGGACCCCCCAAACGACAGGGGGGCCCCAAAATGAACAAGTTTCAAAACATTCCCGACGGTAGACAGCGCCTCTGCTCTGCAGGTAAGGACCTTTAAAACATTGAGAAGGGTGAACTCAAGGAGATGGATTCTACCAATATTACAACAAAATCGGCAGTATCAAATCCGATTTGTGGTCTAATGTGCCCTGTGGCCTAATGCTGGTTATTGTTACAGACTCCAGTCAGGAAGCATGACACGTAGACACAGGACTTTGAGTAGGCAAATCGCTTTACAATGAACTTGTTTATTTTCCCCAGTATATATCTATAACACTTGGTGTGCTGGGGAAGCACTCTAGACAGGTGGGAACTATTAACTGATGACTTAAAAAAAGCAGTCCACTTTCACCACATCCAGTTCATATCTTGGACTTCTAATGTGTACTGCACATGCAAAGTCACTCTCTCACGTCTCTCAAGTGGCATCATGTTAATGTGAAATCGGATCAAAGAATGATAGTTCCCAAGTGACTTCAGGTGAGAGAAGCTGGATAAAGTTTTACCGGGCCAGGTATCAGCAGTGGAGGTGCTGGTTAATTCGCAGCGGTCTCTCCAACTTATAAATCTTTTATCAGCGGTTGGTGCAAATCCTGAATAACATTTTGTCATTAGCGGCCGATCTGACATTCTGCAGGCCAGGGACAATCCTGGGATTCATTAAGTTTCCAGGTGGGATTAGGAACAGATTTTTGTTTTCTGACCAGCCCCAAGATCAGAAACTGGACCTTTAAAGTGGGATCATTTCTAACCATGGTTGTCAGTGACGATAGAACAAAACATTCAAACTGCGTGCACAAACTGATGTTGCATTTGCAAAGTTAAAACAGGAAACACCGAGTAAATGTTATTTTAGGACTGAGTCCTGTGTGATGGGAATAACAGGCACCCGGAGTGACGTTGGCAAGTTCTCTGCTTCTGATCAGCTACGAAAACATACCTGAAGGAAACGTCTTTCAGATGCATTCATTTTACTGACAGATGATCATTTGGCAAAGTGGGTCTGTATCAGTCTCTCTCAAACCATCACAAAGTAAACAGTAAGACTCTGCTATTCCACCAGGAAAGCAATGCTTAGAAAAGGAAGTTTGAAAGGAGATTGAAATGTTCAGAAATTATAATAACAGATAGCTGGGAATTGCTCTTTTTCCATTCAGGTTGCTGCAGCAATTATATTGCCCCTTTTTTTTGATTAATCCCTCTCTTCCCACATACATTCTCTCTCTGATATAAGATATGCCATTTGCTAACAAGCCTAAAGCAGACCACTAGGGGCAGATGGTGAGCCAACTTGCTTTGCCCAACAATAGTTAAGTCAGTCCGCTCCCCTCAGCCCATGATCACCAATGTGAGTCGGGAGCTCACTCACTCTATGTAAAAGTGGATGTAAAAGGTCCTATGAGGCTATTTTGAAGAAGAGTAGGTGAGTTACCCTTGGTGTCCTGGCCAGTATTTATCTCTCAATCAACATCACACAAAACAGATTCTGGTCATTATCACATTGTTTGTGGGAGCTTACTGGATACAAACTGGCTGTGGCGTTTCCCACATTCCCATTTCAAAAGTATTTCATTGACTGTACAGCTTTGGGACTTCAGGTGGTCGTGAAAGGTGCGAGATAATTGCAAGTCTTTAAATTTTGGTATGGCTTCGAGGTGGCTTTAAAAGTACCAGCCCATCATGCTGGGACAGGAGGAATTGTAGTCCACACGCATGCTTACGGCTAACCTCTTATCTCAATAATGCCAAGTTAGACTCAATGACAGGAAATAAATAGAGATAGATTCACCTGGCACTGCTCTGGGCTACATCCTATCAGCTGGTTTCATAGTAACACCTTCAGAATCGTTCCTTCGCTCTCACACCAGACATTGTGTCCAGCGCAGAGAGACACCAGAAACTGGTTTGGAAAGCGGATCGTGGTTGGATGTTGGAGGGAAGATGCTGAGCAGTTCCGGAGCCAGACTCCACACATTCCCATTCCCTCTTTAATCAGCAGACTTTGACGGGGAGGGGAGTTTCAATCAAACTTCGGCCAGTTTGGTCAGAGGTTGAAACATTGACCTCAAGCTGAGTTTTAATTTGATTTTAATTTAAATGATTGTCACGGGGGCTGACCTGAAACCACAGCAGCAGCTCATGCTCTTCAACTGAGCAACACTATTGTCAGATTTTCCACTGAGTGATGAGATCTCAGTAAAGTGCAATGTTTCTCGGGTCTCCTAGTAACAAATGTGTTGTCAGTGCTGTTTTGCCTCAGTGAAGTGTTGGCTCCAGACTGGTGTCTCCACCTTTGAACAAAAGTATACCAACAGATTGACATATCAATGTTCGAGTGGTTATCTGGTCAGCTTCCCTCTCCTACCTGCAGACACTCTCTCTCTCTCTCTCTATGTATAATCTGTCCTCGGTTTTTGGCTTTTCTTGTCAGCAAGTTCCATGTTTGCCCACCTCATGTCACAATATTTACCATTTTTACCATCATTCAGACAAGAGGTAAGCTTGGATTTCAACAAGGCGATTATTCAGAGACATGCTTTTACAAGTGAAGGAGCACCAATCAATTTGTGTATCTTCTTGGCTTTGGCCTGAGGGTCCCAGTGGGTTTGGGGAGGGTGCGGTCCCCAGGGGGCCCCAAAAATGAAACTGAGCACAGGGCCCCACTAACAGTAATTCCCCCACTGCTTAGAGTCTTTACAGACTCCTTAATCTGGAGTCAGTACTCTATTTGGTACCAGGCAAAGGGGCTTCCCTACAGAGGTCTTAACCACAAATTTATATTTAATCAATTTACACCAGGTAAACTTTCTTATATTGGCTGAGGGGTTACAATCATTGGTACTGGGGCCAAATGCTTTCATATAACATTCCTCAACCAACTGTTTTTGCACAGTTACCAGCCCATTTATTTTAAATAGGCTGGCACTTCCCCTACAGGCTGATATATGGTCAAGAGCAATTTCCAGGCTAAAGTGTTGAAACAAAATGAAGTTATGACACATTCAAATAAAAATCACATTAAATCCAAATGGTGGGAAGAACATTCAGGAGGTTCTCATCCACTTTGCTATGGGTGTTTGGTGTTGCTTTTTTGGTTTCAATAGCACCACCTGCTGGTGAATAGGAATAATACAAAATGAGGGTTTGGAAAGTCCATAAGAACTGGTTCAATCCATCCTTGAGAAAATATATGTAGGTACAGTCAAGTTTTCCATTTTTTTAATTGTAGGGTATTCTTTCAACCAAATTCAGTGGTTGTGGTTTTGATTTCTGGATTTACAATTTTACATATTATGTCAACTTTTCTATATTTGGCAAATTACACAGTATTTGCAGTACAGAAAGAGGCCATTTGGCCAAACTGGCCAATGTCAGTTTTTATGCTGCACACAACCCTTCTCACATCCTACTTCATCTCAACCTATCAACATATCCATCTATTCCTTTCCTCCTTACATGTTTATCTATCTCCCCCTTAAATAAAGCCATAGTCATAGAGGTCTACAGCACAGAAAAAGGCCCTTTGGCCCATTGAGTCTGCGCCGGTCAAACAAGTATCTAACTATTCTAATCCCATTTTCCAGCACTAGGCCCATAGCCTTTTATGCCATGGCATCGCAAGTGCACATCCAAATACTTCTTAAATGTTATGAGGGTATCTGCCTCTACCACCCTTTCAGGCAGTGGGTTCCAGATTCCCACCACCCTCTGGGTGGAAGAAGTTTTCCTCACACCCCTCTAAACCTCTTGCCCCTTACCTTAAATCTATGACCCCCAGTTATTGGTCCCTCCACCAAGGGGAAAAGTTCCTTCCTGTCTATCCTTTCTATGCCCCTCATAATTTTATGAACCTCAATCATGTCCCCCCTCAATCTCCTCTGCTCCAGGGAAAATAACCCCAGTCTATCCAATCTCTCCTCATAATTAAAACTCTCCAGCCCAGGCAACATCCTGGTAAATCTCCTCTGCACACTCTCTCGAGTGCAATCACATCCCTCCAATAATGCTGATTCCAGAACTGCACGCATTACTCTAGCTGTGCCCTAACCAGCATTTTATACAGTTCCAGCATAACCGCCATGCTCTTATATTCTATGCCTCAGCTAATAAAGGCAAGTATCCCATATGCCTTCTTAACCACCTTATCTACCTGTCCTGTGACCTTAAGGGACCGGTGGATGTGCACACCAATGTCCCTCTGAACCTCGGTACTTCCCAGGGTTCCACCATTCATCATGTATTCCTGTGCCTTGTCTGTCCTGCCCAAGTGCATCACCTCACTTATCAGATTAAATTCCATTTGCCACTGATCAGCCCATCTGACCAGCCCATCTATAAACTCCTGTAATCTAAGACTATTCTCCTCACTATTTACCACCCCACCAATTTTTGTGTCATCCACGAACTTACTGATCAACCCTCCTACATTCAATTCTAAATCGTTTATATATAACACAAACAGCAAGGGACCCAACACCGATCCCTGTGGAACCCCACAGGACACAGGCACCCAATCAGAAAAACACCCCTTGACCATCACCCTCTGCTTCCTGCCACTCAGCCAATTCTGGATCCAATTTGCCAAATTGCCTTGAATCCCATGGGCTCTTACCTTTGTTATCAGTCTCCCATGCAGGACCTTATCAAAAACTTTGCTGAAGCCCAAGTAGACTACGTCAAATGCCTTGCACTCATCTATATACCCGGTCACCTCTTCGAAAAATTCAATGAAATTGGTCAGACATGACCTTCTCTTAACAAAACCATACTGAATGTCCTATACTAATCCCTGCCTCTCCAAGTGTAGATTAATTCTGTCCCTCAGAATTGCTTCCAATAGTTTCCCCACCACTGAGGTTAGACTGACTGGCCTGAGGTTCCCTGGTTTATCCCTTCCTCCCTTCTTGAATGAACTTATCACCTCCCTGTGGTAATAAGTTTCATATTCTAACCACTCTCTGGATTAGGAATTTCTCCTGAGTTCCTTATTGGATTTATTAATGACTATCTTATATAAATGATCCCTAGTTTGCACTGTACAAAAGTGAAAACATCTTCTCTACATCTACCCTATTAAACGCCTTATAATTTTAAAGACTTCTTTCAGGTCACCTCTCAGCTTTGTTCCAAAGAAATCAGCCTCGACCTGTTAAGTTATAACTTCTCAGTTCTGATATCTTTGTGAATCTTCTTTGCCCCTTCTCCAGTGCCTCTCAATCCTTTTGTAATAAGGATACTAGAACTGTACCCAATACTCCAGTCTCCACCAAGGTTCAATACAAGTTTAACATCATCATATTCCTTTAGGAATGAACTTCGTGGTTTTGTTTGCCTTTTATTTTAATCAGATTGCCTCTCTCTTGCATTTCGTCTCATAGTCATGTATGTTTGCCTCAGGGATATGAGGCAGTACCTTGTTCCGCTATTATTATTATTAGTTTTGCATTGTGTTCAGGCAGAATGTGTCAAGATTAAAGCCTAATATAAAAAGTGATGATTGCATTGTGAAGGACATTTGGTTTTATAAGTCCTTCATCTGAAATGCAGTGATATGGGTAGCATGGTAGATTTTTGCTAGTTAGATTCCAACGAACCTTTCTTGCCCCCACCCCCACCCCCACCCCCACCCCTGCCCTCTCCACTACCAACACACTCATGCATGCAATATTCTTTCAGGGCTCACATCATCTGTTACCCCTGAACTACACAGTTACAATGTGATTCCATCCTGCAGGCTGTGCTGCATCTGTTCCCTTCTAAGTGTAGCAACCTTTGGATCTCTCCTTCCCAAAGCTCCCCACCACTGGGGCTTTCCTCACCTCATGCCTGGGTCTGTTTTAGACTAATTGGGAGGCATTGACTGCAATGATTAGTCACCAACTTCAGTATTGTTGTATCTTGTGCCTTGTCAGTGATGCCTATAGCTTGAGAATTAATTTGAAAATTGTAATGTTATGATTCTTTAATTTGTACTAGTTACACTGAATGTAGTAACTAAATGTTGCAGTGCTAGTCTTGATTAAGGAGGTTCCCGTTCTGCATCTGTTGTAGCCAAGAACAATGGCTCTCCTTGCCAGCCTCCAATTTGAAAAATCCGTAAACTTGAACTCATCCAAAGTTCAGCTGGCTGTACCCTAATTTGCACTGAGATCTGTTCACCCATTACCTCTGCTTTTGCTGACCCGCTTTGGCTCGGAGTCCGTCAATGCCTAGATTTGTTATCCTTGTTTTCAAATCTTTCCATGGCCTTGACTCCAACCCCAACCCTGTAGTGTCCTCAAGCCCCACATTCCTTCAAGATCTCTGTTCTTCAATTCTGGTTTCTTGCGAATCCTCCGATTTTCATTACTCCACCACTGGTAGCTGTACCTTCAGTTGCCAAGGCCCTAAACATTGGAATTCCCTCCCTAAATCTCCCCACTTCTCTGCCTCCCTCTCCTCCCAAAGATGTTCCTGAACATCTATCTCTTTGAACAAGTCTATGGTCACCTTTCCTAACATCTCCTTATGTGGCTCTGTGTAAACTTTGTTTGCTAATGCTCCTGTGAAGTGCCTTGGGATGTTTTATCTTGTTTAAGGTGCTGTGTATAAATGTAAGTTGTCTTTGTTGAGATGTAATTTTCTACCTGGCACCTCGCTGAACTTAAAAAGCAGCAATAGGATCAACCAATTTGAATCCAGACACTTCACAATTATCTCTAATGAGACCATTTAGCAACACTGCTCACCTATTGTTCAACTTGCTGCCATTCCCTGGGTAGTCTGAAGTTACTTAGCCTTAATCTACAAGCAGACACTACTGGGCTGTGTGCCAATTGTTCATCATGACTGTACCGTAGACACATGCTTACAAAAATATTGTGTTATGAAGGAGGCTGTTAGGCATATTTTTGTTTGCAAAAATTTGTTGTCAAATTCAATCTCTGTTAAATATTGTCAGGGGTTTTTCTAACTCAGAAAGAGAAGCATTAAAATAATTTTGACCATACAGTAGTTGTACAGGAATACACTCTGACAGGCTCATTGACTGACCGCTATCCAAAAATACATTATTTTAAAAATCCTGTCTGAGGAATAAGTAAGAAAAGGCTATAAATCTATTAACAAATGCAAGGACATTTCACTTACAACCAACTAAATGAGAAGGCTATTGCATGATGTTTAAACCTTTAGATGCTGATGCCAATTTGTGAGATTCTTTGTGAATACTTCATTGGATCAGCTATAAAAAAAACTCCTTGTTCCTCCAACACTGGCCTCTTGTGCATCACCCACTTCCTTCCTTCCACCAGTGATGGCCATGCCTTCAGTTGCCAGACCCTAAACTCTGTAATTCTCTCCCTAAGCGTCTCTGCCTCTCTACCTTTCTCTGCTCCTTTAAGATACTCCTTCAAATCTATGACTTTGACCAAACTTTTGGTCACCTCTTCTAGTATCTCCTTATGTTGCTGGGTGTTAAATTTGAGACACTCCTAAGATGCCCCTTGGGACGTGTTACTATGTTAAAGGTGCTACGTAAGTGCAAGTTGTTGTTGGCTGCTATGGATATTCTGCCCTTTTCACCTACTTGCAGCTGTATCTCAAAGTAAAAATTCAAATTAATTTAAAGTTGATATTTGACTCCTTAAGCATGGCAAAGGTAAAGCCTTTTTTGGAAGTGATGAGGACTTGCCATTTGTAGACTGTATGCCTTAAATCATATATTTCCAAAAGGTTAAGGGCCTGTGAGTGTTGTTAAATGCTTTAAAGTAAGAGAATTGGGTGGAATCACAACCTGCCATTTATGCATCAATTCTGTTGAAGAGTGTGGAGCCAAAATCTTAAGCTGCTTTTTCTCTTTACAGATTCAGGCAGACCTGTTGTGTATCACCAGGAGTCTCAGCATCCATGTTACTTTTTAATCTGAAGAGTACAAAAAAGTAAAATATAACCTGGCTATTTTTTTGCTTGTGATGCTAAAATGATATATCAGAATTTACCAGTAATGTTAACATTTCATTTTTACAGTCCAAAGACATTCCCAGGATTGAGAAAACAGCATTTCAAACTGTGAAAGTTTATTGCAATAAGGGGGTGATATGACTTTGGCATGTGCTGTCTGGAACATTTGGGATTGTTTGTGACAATGGAGTCCCGTCAGGGATTTACTGTGCGCTCAGGGTCTGTAAACAATGATTCACTGTCTGGCGTCAGCCTCGAGCCTCTCTCCCATCCCCCCACCACCCTTACACACCATATAGTATTTTAATTCCATTATCTCACCTCAAGATTAGGAAGCACTCGTTATTTTTCTATTTGGATATAATTAAATGTTGTCGCCATTTTATGTGATAGTTTCATTTGAATCTGCCCAAAATGTGCAGTGGCTTTTGGTTTTTATTGAGTGACAGCAACACCTTGACTTTGAAAAGTGACAAGAAACAAAATCCTTTCAAATCAGCCCCTGCCTGTGGTTTGTACTCCTTGCCATCTCCAGTGGCCACCAGGAAAAAGGCAACGCATAACTAATTCCCAATGGCCCAGTAACACAGGGGAACCAGTAACAGATGATCATCTTTCCCCATTATACCATAAGACCATATTACCTTTAGCATGTGTGCTCAGCTGCACCTCCCGCATCGCAGTGAAGGAGGGTGCATCATCTAACTTCATTGCTTAATGGCCTTTCAGGCTCTACAGTCATTCTGACACTTCCTCCCACACTGAAACACTCCAACTTGCTCCTGTCTTCCAAGGCCACCATCCACCCCTCCCCCACCCTCACCCACTGCCGCCAGCCCCACCTCAAAAAACACTAGTGAGGCTTGTTGAGGTTTTCTTGGTCTATGGTAGTACTCTTCCCTCTGAGTCAGAAGACTCTGGCTTCAAGCTCCATTCCAGAAACCTAAGCAAAAAATCTAAGCTGACACTCCATTAAAGTACTGAGGGAGTGCTGCAGTGTCAGAGGTGTCAACTTTCAAATGAGACATTTAAACCAAGGTTCCATCTGTCCTCACGGCCAGATGTAAAAAGCTCCACTGCACTATTTCAAAGAAAAGCTGAGGCATTTCCCCTGGTGTCCTGGGCAATATTTATCTCTCAGTCAACATCACTAAAAAATAAATGATCTGATGATAATCGCATTGCTGTTTGTAGGAGATTGTTGTCTGTGAATTGGCTGCTTCCTTTCCTGTGTTACAACAATGGCTACACTTCAAAAATGTTTAATTGCATCAAATGCTTTAGGACGTCCTGAGCTTGTGTATGGTGTTATATAAGTGCAAGTCCTTTCATATATAACATGAAATTTTAGATATCCATGTGGTTTTTAAAAGGATTAAGTATAAATCATTCATTGCACCATTTAAATGCAGTTTATTTTTTCCCTTTTGTAATTTAGTCAAGTGCTTTAGTCACATTCCGCGGTGAAGTACATGATATCGCCATTGTATCTATCTCCAGTTTTGTTGATGACTGAATAGATATCAATGTTTGTGTCAGCATTTTGGAGTTCCAGACAATAAAACATCATTTCAGGTCACAATTGGTATCAATCTGTGATAAACAGAAACATGATGGTATCTCGCATATCTGCGGCTTGCTGAAGCAAAAAATTGTATCTGCATTTTTTAGAACTGTCGCCTAACGTGATGGGAATAATCATAACCAACCAGAAAGATACTGAAAAGCCGTAATGCTGCATTGTGCTTTTTAAATCCTATGTCTCTGTCGCAGACACTTACAATCGAAACAAGATGATGTACTTAATGCCTCTAGGTAATACACCACTTTATAAAAGAATTGGTAATTTATTTAAGTACAACACGTTCAGTCAATTTTAATTACCATACCCATGTAAAACACTAATAAAATGAAGTCAGTTTACATTATTATTTGTGTATGCTTTTTCTATTGCTAATATTCCACAGGTTTTTTTTCTTTCTCTCCCCCCCTCCTCTCTCCCTCTCTGCATGCTGAATTCCTCATATTTTAGTTTGATCACACAATGGTTGTCAAATGGTCAAATGATCTGACGTAAAACGTTGCTCATCTTTTCTTACCAGGAGACAGTATTTCAATTGTATAAAAGGGGGACGCAGAGACACTAATGAAACTTTATCAGAACATATAATTATGAATGTGACAGGAGACAGGGGTGACCCTGACAAGCAGTTAAAATGTTAAACATATTCAAAGTTTTCAGCCTGAATATTAAAGGCAGGAAAGAATTTGCTGGCAGAACCAATGGCATGTGTTGTCTCTCTGTATAATGACCTTTCCGTATGCAGGCCGCAGACTCTGATTTTTAGCTATTGGAACATTGTTTTTAATCAAATAAATTCAATTTCAATTAACCTTTGAGGGTCTTTTTTAAGAGCTGTATAAACGTAGGAATAATTTTCCTGTCAGGAAGCACCCATGATGGCTTAAAGGTGCTGCTTGATCCCAATAATTTTAATCTTTATTTTAGCATTACCTGCTGTTTAATTGCATTGATTTTTTTCCCCCCAGAATACTTCAAAGGCTGAAATATCTTCACTCTCTGTAATTACAGAAAAGGTTGGCGCTGTAACTCTGAGATTCTTACATCAAGATTGTTTTGCTCACAGTAAGTCCTCACTTAAAGTTGTGGCCCTTTTCCTGAAAATCGTGACTTTAAGTGAAAAAACTTAACGTGAATCATGGGTTCCCATAGGAATCAATGTTAAAGCTGGAGTTGGGTTCCTTCAGACATTTCTTGCCTGGAAAGGCCAATGTACAAGTTGAAATACTGTACCCTACATGTGCATCACTGTGCATTCCTAGTTGGAATAACTTATAAGGTGAAATAAATCACTGAATATAACAGAAATACTATATAAATTTAAATTAGAAAACACTAAATCACCTGGCCAAACAAGCCCTGAGCAGCACAGCACTCCTGAAACTCAGCTCAGCTTCCTGCTTGCTTTCCGTTCCAACTCTGTCTCTCTCTCTCTCTCTCCCTTTTCCCATTCTGTCTGTCCCTCTCTATCCCTCTCTCCTTTTCCACTCTCTCTCTCTCCTTTCCCTCATTCCTCTCTCACTTCCCCATTCTGTCTCTCCCTCTCTCTTTTCCAATTCTGGTTCCCTGTCTTTTTCTCTCTCTCTCTCTCCCACTCTCTATCTCTCTCCTTTCCCTCTCTCTCTCTCTCTCTCTCTGTCCCGTCCCACTCGGATTCTCTCTCTTCCTTTTCCCACTCTGTCTCTCTCCTTTCCCACTCTGGTTCCTTCTCTCTCTCTCTCTCTCTTTCATTTCCCACTGTATCTCTCCCTCATTCCTTTCCCACTCTGTCTCTCTCTCCATAGCCTGGACACCTTCCTGAAGGTTTGCAGTGGCTGAGCCCCTGTTCCAGGCTGCAGATTGAGCCCTGGGTCTCAGGTTGAGCTGTGGGAGGGGGGGGGGGGGGCATTGGGGAGGCAGTGTGGGGTTGGTTACACACACTTCACTACCCAGTCAGCTGCTTCCCATCCTGAGCCGCCATGGCACCTCTCCGGGTGGCGGTGACTGTCCCGGTAAAGCCTCTGGTCAGGCTCCTGCCTTGTGTTCCTGCTCCTGGATCTTAGGCCTTGCTCTCTCCCTGCAGCCTTGGCCTCTGGTGATGGCAGCAGCGGCTCCAACATCAAAAGATGGCAGCGGCTGGCCCAGAGGGCAGCATAGGGGCCAGAGGGCAGCACAGAGGCCAGAGGGCAGCGCAGGGACCAGAGGGCAGCGTAGGGACCAGAGGGCAGTGTAGGGGCCAGGGCCAGAGTGCAAATGGCGTAAAACCGAAAATGGCAATGCTAAATGTAATGACTCAATGAAGCAGACAGGTTTCAACAAGAAACAGATCAACTTTATTACAGAGAGCTTTCCAGGTGCAACATGCTCAATCAGGACTATCGTCAGGAAGCCCCATCCCTGGGTTGCCCGCGCTTAGGGCTCATTGGTCGGAGCCTCCCAGAACATCATCCTGATAGACAGGAGGGGCATTACCCTTAGTTACTACAATTCCCCCTCCTTTAGTTTTTACACTTTCTATTTACAGGAAAACATTTGAATATCTAACGATTTATACATATATACAACTTCAGGTGATTAAAAAAAATGCTCTCTTTATATGGATAGAGCGGCGTACCTTTACCACTTGAGGTTCCTCAACAGGATTAACAGGATCTGGAACTGCAGCATGAGACACATCATTAGAAAGTGGCAGTTCAGATTTTTGCAACTCTACAGAGACATCAGGCATTTCTATTTTAGGTCAATCAGTCACCTCAGGAATTGATGGTTCAATGTTAATCATAGGTGGAATAGTTGATTGTTAGAATGTCTCTCTAGCATGAATATGATCTATGTGCTTATGGATGTTCTATCTTCCACTTGTACTTGGAAAGATAATGGACCAGTCTCTGAGACAATGGTTCCAGGAGACCAAAAAGGTCCACTTCTGAAATTTCACATGAATATCTTGTCACCTACTCTGAATATGTGAGCTTTGCTGTGTATGGCGTGATTAAATTTTTGATTTCTCTGATTCCGCTCCACCTTCCCCTCTAAATTTGGAAACACCAGGCTGAACCATGTACGAAGGTGGTGTTTCATCAATAATTCAGATGGTGTTGAACCCGTAGTCGAACATGGTGTTGTACGGTAACTAAAAAGAAAACCGGCATATCGAGATTCTGGAGTACCTTCTGATAACCTTTTTATATCACACTTGAAAGTTTGCACAGCTCTCTCAGCTAAACCATTCGATGAGGGTTGCCAAGGGGCTGTCTTTATTTGGTGGATTCCATTCAGATCCATGAATTTCTGAAACTCTGTGCTGGTAAAGGCTGTACCATTTTCAGAAACCACAATTTCAGATCGGCCACATATGCTAAAACAATAACGTAGCTTCTTGATAGTTGCGTTCGATGTTGGCGATTTGGCATTCGTACAGGTCCATCCACTTTGAATGTGCATCTACAATTGTGGTTATGGTACTGGGTTTGTAACCCCAAGATCAAGAGTTCAAATCTCACAATGGCAAATTATGAAACAATGTAACGTCATCCGAAACAGATGGAAATGTGTTTGTACTCGAAAGAGTTACAATTAGCAAAAACTTGGTACCTAAGAATGGTCCAACATAATTGATATGTAGTCTAACCCAGGGTCGACCAGGCCACTCCCAAAGATGCAGGGGAGCTAAAACAGGCAACTTCTGTTGTTGCTAATAACGGAGAAAGTGTTTGACCATACTTTCAATGTCACTGTCAATGCCCGGCCACCAGACGTAGCTTCACACAAGCATTTTCATCTTTGATATGCCTGGATACACACTGTGAAACTCTGTCAAGAGTGGTTCTCTACCTTGTGTTGGGACTAAAACTCTCAATCTCCACAACAAAATTCCATCTTGATGGCTTAACTCTATATTTCTGCATTGGAATGGTCTCAAATCTTCAGATACAGGTGAATTTGACCATCCTTGTAAAACAAAGTCTCTGACATTCAACAATATTGGATCTCTGTTCATCCAATTTCTAATTTGCTTCGCACACACGTGAAGAATCAAAGAAATTCAGTAATAGCACTACTTCTTGTGGAACAGGGGCATGTACAATGCTACCTGGTAATGGGAGATTACTGAGTGCATCTACATTTGTAATGTGTAAGCCAGGGCTGTACATAAAAGTATACTCATACACAGATAACATCATAACCCAACGTTGTATTCTTGCTGATGCTATTGGCGGAATGGCCTTATCCTCACTGAATAAACCCATTAATGGTTTATTTTCCAACGCAATGGTGGAATGTCGTCCATATAGGTAGTGGTGGAATTTCTTCACTCTGACTACCACCGATAAACCTTCCTTTTCTAGCTGGGAATAATCCTTCTCAGCTGTGGATAGGGTTCTTGAGACATAGCCAATGGGTCTTTCTGATCCATTTTCCAGTCTATGTGATAAAACAGCTCCTACCCCATAAGCAGAGGTATCACATGTTCATGCCGACTCTTTTCTTTTGAGGGGTTGTAATGTACCAATAAACACGGTGAATGCAACAGTTTCTTTACTTTCACAAAGGCTTCTTCCTGCTGTGAATTCCATGTCCAATGGTGATTCTTTTTAAACAACAAATGTAATGGTGCCAACACAGTTGGTAAGTTTGGCAAGAAACGGCTACAGTAGTTGATCATACCCAGGAAGTACTTGAGTTCGGTTACTTTGGATGGTGAGGGGGCATCTTTTATTGCCCAAACTTTCTCTTCTGCCAGACACAAACCCACGGCATCCACCCTGTGACCCAGGTAAGTAACTTCTAGTGCTTGAAATGTGCATTTTTCCTTCTTTAACCATACGCCGGCTCCCATGAATCTTCTTAGCACCGGGTTGGCCAAGTGTTCCGTCTCAGTTGACCCTGTGATTAGAGCATCATCTGGGTATACTACCACTCAGGGAAGTCATTGCAATAGACTCTCCATTTTCCTTTGGAAGATATCGTTTGCAGACGAGATTCCAAAGGGACCCTTGTGTATGTTAATAATCACGTATTCTCTCGATGTGTTGTCCAGATTTAATTGTTGGTAGGTATGGCTCATGTCCAATTTTGTATAGGACTTGCCTCCAGCCAGCTTTGTATATAAGTTATCTATCATTGGAATGGGGTACTTGTCTGGTTTTGCTGCCTAATATATGGCCAATTTATAGTCCCCACAAATGCATAGAGTCTGGTCAGGCTTAACCACTGGAACTATGGGTGCTGTCCATTCTGAGAATTGGACAGGATGGATGATGCCTAATTTTTCTAACCAGCTCTGTTCTGCACCCACCTCCTTCTTAAATGCATAAGACACAGGTCTGGCCTTAAAGAAACATGGTGTCCCCTGAGGATCCACATATATCTTGGCCTACACGTCTTTTACCTTCCCTAATTCATCCTGAAATTCGATGTATTTTCTTAGCAATTCAGGAACTCTGCCTGATTTCAGGTGACATATCTCAGACCAGTCCAGCTTGATCTTCTGTAACCAGCCTCAGCCTAAAAGACTGGGTCCTTCTCCTTCCACTATTATCACAGGCAGCTGGACTGTCTGTTGCCTATAAGACTCTAGTACTATGGCGATGCTCTTTACCTGAATAGACTCTCCCGTGCATGTCCTTAATTTAGCAGTTATTCGCTCCAAGTTTAAAGGCAGAGTACCTTCAGTAAGGTATTTGAAAGTGTGCTATCCCACCACTGTAGTTGAGGCACCCATCTCCACCTCCATTATTAGTGGCTTCTCGTTAACTTAGAATGTGACAGTGATAGGTTCAGTTTTCACAGGGGTTACGTTATACAGGGAATAAATGTCGGTGGCGGCAGCTTCAAGTCCTGTTGTTTTCTTTCATTCAGTCATGGTGGTTATCTGTTTTCCAGGCTGCTTCGACTTTGCCCAATATTGCCTTACTACATGCCCTTTCTTATGGCAGTAACGACATTCTGTCTCCTTGAATTTACAGGTGTCTGCTCTGTGGGCACCCCCACATCTATAACAACTTAATCTTGGAGTTACTGCTGAAGTGTTTCTACTAGGCCTTTTCATGTTTCTAACAGTGGACAATGCATCTCGCTTCGATGCTGTGTCTCTAGTTTTCGCACCTTACTTGGTGGTATGTTCTAGCCCCACATGAAGAACAGCACCATGTTGTATGTGTTGAAAAGCCTGTGAGTCTCTCGCACGCTTAAAATCGATGTCGACCTCGGCGAGTAAATGGTACTGTATGGCATCATCCTGAACTTCACAAACTAATCAGTCCCGCAGCAAATCATTTAATGTGTCCCCGAAGTCACAGTGTTCTGTCAATTGCTTGAGGTTTGCTACATAGGTTGGGATGGAATCTCCCAGGGCCCAAACTCTGGAATTAAATTTGGAACGCTGCATTATTACTGATAGCTTCAGCTGGAAGTGTGTTTTCATGAGGTCCACCGATTCATTATAGGACTTAGAATTGGGCACATTCGGGGCCCATCAGGTTGTGAGTGAGATTGTATGTCTTACTACTATATGCACTCAAAAGGATGGCTTTCTGCTTTTCCTCTGCAGTAATTTTGCTCGCGAAACGCTGTACTGACTGGCTGCATCATAGTTGCATCATAAGGCTCGATTCTGCTGAAGCGTGGCATGACTGGTGAGTAGTCTTTTCGTCTTTTTTAAGATTTGCTGTACTCACAGTAACAGGGTAAGGTGCAGAGTCAGAGCTATTCTAACCTAATCGCCAAATGTAATGGCTCGACAGAGTGGACAGGTTTCAAGAAGAAACAGATAACTTTATTACCGAGAACTTTTCAGTTACTACATGCACGATCAGGTCTCTCATCATGAAGCCCCACCCCACAGATTGCCCGAGCTTAGGTCTCTTTGGTCAGAGCCTCTCAGAACGTCATGTTACCCCTGATAGTCAGCAGGAGGGGCTATACCCTCAGTTACTAAACTAAACAAACCTGTTGTCTAGGTATCTACTTTCTAGCATCCATGTTAATGTCAGGCTAAGATTTATCTGATGCTCGGACCATTATGTTATGATGACAGCATTGATCTGAAACATTAATTCTGTTTCTCTCTCCACTGATACTGTCAGACCTGCTGAGTACTTCTGACATTTTCTGTTTTTGTTCCTGTTATGCAGTACGGAGGATAACACAATGTAATATTTTCAAAGATAGAACATGTGACATTCGGGATACTGTAAGAATAAAGGAGTTAAAGTATGAATGCAAATGCCAAAGACTAGGGTAAAAAAAACAGAACATGCTGGAAATACTCAATAGGTCAGGCAGCATTTGTGGAGAGAGAACATTTTAGGCCGATCACCTCCTTTTGTCACACCTGACAGCAGTAGAGGATCCCCATCAGGGAGCGCAGGGCTCTCCAAGCTCAGCTGGACACAGATGCTGAGCCTCAGTGGTCAGCCATGAAGAGGACTATTCTGGAGCAGCAGCAGGAAATGTGTGAGTCTTTCCAGAGGCACTGTGCATGATTGGATAGAGATTGGAGCATGAGTGCCACGATACCTCAGGCCTTTACGTTGATGTCCACCCCCATGGAAAGAGCATCAGATATGGCAGGTTGGCTGCCACCAATGGCCTGCACACTCAGTCTGCCATTTTAGCTAGGATGAAGAGAGCCTCACCTTGACTGTTCGGTGTCTTGCTGAAATGTTGCAAAGTATTCGCCAGCTCTTACCAAGCAGGGAAATGTTGGTGGGCCATCAAGGGAAGATGGAGAATAGGTGCATGGAAGTGTGGATCTGCTCAAGCACTTCCACCTCTCACCCCTTGAGCCACACTGCCCTCCTCAGTCAGAGCCCCACATGCTGACTCCTGTCTCGATGACTGAGTTTCCCCACAGGTACAGGTAGGGCAGTCTTTGGCAGGACCTTATGAGCTCCAAATCCCAGAGGACACCTGCCATGAACATACCAGCTGTCAGAGCAGAGGAATGAGCAGTCTGCCTCCAGCTCTGCTGAAGCCACTGGAGCAGCAGCACGTTGAAGTAATAGGAAAAGAAAGAAAGAATTTGTAGCTTCACAAGGGAAGTCATTTGGATGTCTAAAAATCTGTTAATGCATCAATTTTTTTGTCAATGTTTGTGTACCATAAGCTTCATTTCAAGTCTCTATTGTTCAGTCATCTCCATTGTTGCCTCCCGCCTGCCTAGTGGCCATCAGCCTGGATGTGAACAGTGTGGCCAGAGTAGAAGAGTGAGTGTCAATGAGATGGAAGGGTTATTGACCATGGGACTGCTTTGTACTGTGGGGGACTTGGGGGTGGTGAGAGTGGGGGGTGCAGTGTGTTCAGCAGCTGTGTGGAATATAAGGTGCACATCCACAAGTTAGCTGAATTGTGCCTGCATAAGTCCATTACAGGTATCTTTGGTCTCTAATTGAATGGCTGCAGGGTCTCTGGCCACATCAGAATACAAGAATCAGGAGCAGCAGTAGGCCATTCAGCCCCTTGAGCCTGTTCCACCATTCAATAAGATCATGGCTGATCTTATTGTGGCCACTTTTCTGTCTGGCCCTCATAACCCTTGACTCCCTTGCCGATCCAAAATCTATCCAACTCAGCCTTGAACATATTCAATGGTCCATCCTCCACTGCTCCTGGGGAAGAGAATTCCACAGACTAAGTACCCTCTGAAAGAAAAAAACTCTCCTCATCTCAGGCTCCTCCTCCTTCAAAGATACAGCATGGCCAGCATCTTCCTCCTCCTGTGGCTCCATTCCTCTCTGCAACGCAATATTGTACAAGGCACAGCAGACCACAATCATTCTCAACTCTATTGCTGGTACGTACTGGAGGACACCCTCAGATCAGTCCAGCCACCTGAATCGCATCTTCAGGAACCCCAAAACTTGTCCAGTGACCGCTCTTGTGCTCATGTGGCTCCTATTGTATCTTTCCTCTGCATCTGCGTTAGGGGCCCTCACAGCTTTCATCAGCCAGGCCCTCAGAGAGTAGACGTTGTCTTCAAGGAGCCATTCTGTTTGGAGGTGTGAAGACCTGTGGGTGATGTGATTGTTGCAGAATGAAGGAATCATGACAGCTTCTAGGATATCTTGCACAGACATGCATGAAATCTTTCCGCTGGCCACATACCAGCAGAACATTGATGGAATGGAATCCCTTTTTCTTGATAAATGCTCCTGGATGATTCGAGGGCACCTTGATTGCCACATGTGTGCAGTCTATGACTCCTTGTAACTGTGGGAATCCAGTCGCTGCAGCAAATGCTGGAGTCCTCTGTGTCTGACTGGACATAAGTGGCAGCCTTGGCAAGCATATGACGAAACTTTATGGCCCTGTCGTGGTGGGGGCGGAGCCATAAAATGTGGCGAGCCATTCAAAACTCTATTGACTTCGGGGGGACCGGAAAATCCTATCAGCGAGAGGGACCGTTAAATTATTCCCATGATATCGGAGATGCAAGTGTGTGCAACAAATTGTGAAATCCTGCATATGCCACTATAGCAGATTCCTGAAAGGAGCCAGAGGTGAAGACATTCAGAGCAGAGGTAAACCTTGACAGCTGTTGGCAATTCAGATCCAGTTGGTTCACTTGGAAGAAGCTCCTGTCCAGATTTTTTGTGACCAAGCACAGGCACCTGCTTGACTACGTCATTGTCCAAGTGAGGGACCGCAAGGACGTGCGTATCACCCACGCCATGACAGGAGCTGACGACTGCTGGACGGACCACTGCCTAATTCACTCTGTCATCAACATCAATGTGGCCCCAAAGCAGCGACAGCAACAGATACAACGCCACAGGAAAATCAACACTGAGGCACTCAAGGACCCTGACAAGGGAACCCTATTCAGCCAGCATCTCACTGCCAACCTGGTGACTCCCGGCGACCCAGAGACGCAGAGTGTCCACAGTGCCTGATCTGCCCTCAAGGCCTCCATCATCAGCACCTGCGAAGAGACACTTGGTCAATCGACCAGGAAACACCAAGATTGGTTCAATGAGAATGACAAGGAGATCCAGGAGCTGATAAGCCACAAGCACAAGGTATTTCTGAACCTGGAACAGCATCCCAACCCGAGAGCAAGTAAGGAGCTCTACAGGTGGCTGAAGGCTGAGATCCAGCAAAAAAACCCTGACCTAAAGGGCAAATGGTGGTGGAGAAAGCACAGGAGATGCAACAGCTAGCTGACAACCATGACGTGTGATGTTTCTTTAGCGCAGTCAAGACCATGTATGGTCCAAGCACCCAAGGCCTCACTCCACTGCTGGTCAAGAATAGGGAGGTGCTCATCAAGGACAGAGAGGCAGTCAGTGCCCACTGGAAGGAGCAATTTGAAGATCTTCTCAACAGAGACTCTGTCTTCAATGTGAGTGTCCTCGACCCCATCCCGCAGCATGCTACCCGCCACCATCTCAGCACAACCACAACCCAGCATGAGGTAGAAAAGGCCATTCAACAGCTAAAGAGCAACATGACATCAAGACAATAAGATGGAATCCCCGCTGAAGCCCTAAAGCACCGTGGAGAAGCACTATTGGCATGAATACATGGCCTCATACATGGAATACATGGAATACAAGAATCCTCCTCAGTCACCTTCTCCCTGTTGTTGAAGAGCTCCTTCCAGAGTCGCAATGCAGATTTCACCCACTAAGGGGCACAAAGGACATGATCTTCACTGCGCAGCAACTACAAGAGAAATTCAGGGAACAGCACCAACTCTTGTACTTGGCTTCCTTTGACCTCACAAAAGCCTCCGACGCTGTCAACCAAGAAGGATTAAGGAGCGTCCTCCTCCATTTTGGTTGCCCCCAAAAGCTTGTCACCGACCTCCGCCTGCTCCACGAAGACATGCAAGCCGTGATCCTGCCCCACTGATCCAGCACAGATTCAATCCATGTTTGGACCAGGGTCAAGTAAGGCTGTGTCATTACACCGACACTCTTCTTGATCTTCCTTGCCACAATGCTCCATCTCACCCTCAGCAAGCTACCCACTGGAGTGGAGCTAAACTACAGAACAAGCAGGAACCTGTTCAACCTCCACCACCCACAGGCCAGATCCAAGGCTAGATCCTCTGTCATTTAACTACAGCATGCAGACGATGCTTGTATCTGCGCACACCTGGAGGCTGTTTGAAGACCAGGACTTCAAACCCGGCACCAAGCTCATGGTAGTGATACCCACCCTAGTATATGGTTCAGAGACATTGACTATGTACAGCAGGCACTTCAAAACTTTGGAGAAGTACCACCAGCACTGCCTCTGCAAGGTCCTGCAAATCCATTGGCAGGATGGGCGCACCAACGTCAGTGTTCTCGCTCAGGCCAACACCCCCAGCATCGAAGCACTGACCACACTCGAACAGCTCCGCTGGGCTGGCCACATCGTCTGCATGTCTGACATAAGACTCCCGAAACAAACGCTCCACTTGGAGCTTCAACAGACAAGTGAGCCCCATGAGAGCAGAGGAAAGGCTTCAAGGACACCCTCGAAACCTCCTTGGAGAATTGTGACATCCCACCAACATTTGGGTATCCCTGGCCCAAGACTGCCCGAAGTGGAGGGAAAGCATCTGGGAAAGAGCTGAACACCTTGAACCTCATTGCCAAGGACTAGCTGAAGCCAAGCATCAACAGGGAAAGGGGCCTGTGGCAATCCGGCACCCCTCCCACCATTTCCCCCTACCATTGCCTGCACCACCTGTAAGAGAGATTGTAGGTCGGGCATTGGACTCTTTGTCACCTGAGGACTCACTTTTAGTGTGGAAGGAAGTGATCCTCGACCCCGAAGGACAGCCTAAGATGAAAGAGGAGGCTGCTGCAACTGCTGCTGCTGCTACTTCTGCTCCTGCCCATGCTCCTGCAGTTGTTACTGCTCCTCCTCCAGGTCCTTCTCCCACTGCACCTGCTCCTGTTCCTGCTCCTGCCCGTGTCCTGCTCCTGCTCCTGCTCCAGCTCCTGATCCTACGTCTGATCGTGCTGCTGCATCTGCTCCTGCTCCTGCTACTGATCCTGCTCCTGCTGCTCCTGTTCCTGATCCTGCTCCTGCCCCTGCTGCTGCTCCAGCTCCTGCTGCTGCTCCCGCTGCTGCTCATGCTCCTGCTGCTCCACCTGCTGCTATTCTTGCTCCTGCTCCTCATCCTGATTCTGCTGCGGCTCCTGCTCCTGCTGCTCCCGCTGCTGCTCATGCTCCTGCTGCTCTTCTTGCTCCTGCTCCTCATCCTGCTCCTGATTCTGCTGTGGCTCCTGCTCCTGCTGCTCCCGCTGCTGCTCATGCTCCTGCTGCTCTTCTTCCTCCTGCTCCTCATCCTGCTCCTGATTCTGCTGTGGCTCCTGCTCCTGCTCCTGCTCCTGATCATATTCTGCTCCAGCTGCTGCTCGTGTTCCTTCTGCTGCTGCTGATCCTGATCCTGTACCTGCTCCTGATCCTGCTGCCACTCCTGCTCCTGCTGCTGCTCCTGCTCCTGCTGCTGCTGATCCTGATCCTGCTGTCTCTCCTGATCCTGCTGCCTCTCCTGATCCTGCTGCCGCTCCTGCTTCTGCTGCTGCTTCACCTGCTGCTGCTCCTCCTGCTGCTCCTGCTCCTGCAGCTGCTCTTGCTCCTGCTGATCCCACTCCTGCTCCAGCTGCTGCTGCTTCACCTGCTCCTTCTCCTGATCCTGCTCCTGATCCTGCTCCTGTTCCTGCTGCTGCTCCTGCTGCCTCTCCTGCTCCTGCTGCTGCTGCTTCACCTGCTCCTTCTCCTGATCCTGCTCCTGATCCTGCTGCTGCTCCTGCTGTCTCTCCTGTTCCAGCTGCTGCTACTTCACCTGCTCCTGCTTCTGTTCCGGCTGCTGCTGCCACTCTTGCTGCTGCTGCTGCTCCCACTCCTGCTGTTGCTCTCACTCCTGCTGTTGCTCCTGTTACAGCTTCTGTTCCCGCTACTGCTCCTGTTGCTGTTCCAATTCCTGTTGCTGCTCCTGCTCCAGCTCCTAATCCTGCTTCTGCTCCTGATCCTGCTCCTGCTCCTGCTGCACACCCGCTCCTGCTTCTGCTCCTGCTGCTCCCGCTGCTGCTGCTGCTCCTGATCTTGCTACTGTTTCTGCTGCTGCTGCTTGTGTTCCTTCTGCTGCTCCTGCTACTGTTCCAGCTCCTGCTACACCTGATCCTGCTCCTGCTCCTGCTCATGCTCCTGCTCTGCTCCTGCTCCTGCTCCTGCTCCTGCTCTGCTCCTGCTCCAGGTCCTCCTGCTGCACCTGCTCCTGTTGCTGCTGCTCCTGCTCCTGATCCTGCTCCTGCTGCTCCTGATCCTGCTACTGCTCCTATTCATGCTCCTGCTCCTGCTATTGCCCTTGGTTCTGCTCCTGCTCCTACTCCTGCTGCTGCACCTACTCCTGCTGCTGCTCTTGCTCCTGCTGCTCCTCCTGATGCTGCTGCTGCCACTGTTCCTGCTGCTGCCCCTGCTCCTGCTGCTGCTGCTGCTCCCGGTCCTGCTACTGCTCCTACTCATGCTCCTGCTCCTGCTGCTGCCCCTGGTGCTGCTCCTGCTCCTACTCCTGCTGCTGCTGCTGCCACTGCTCCTGCTGCTGCGCCTCCTACCATTCCTTCTCCTGCTTCTGCTCCTGCTGCTCCTGCTGCTGCTGCTGCTCCTGCTGCTGCTGCTGCTGCCCCTGCTGCTGATGCTGCTCCTATTCCTACTCCTGCTCTTGCTCCTGCTGCTGTTCCTTTTCCTGCTGCTGCTCCTACTCCTGCTTCTGCTCCTGCTGCTGCTGTTTCTGCTCCTGCTTCTACTGCTGCTGCTGCTCCTGCTGCTGTTCCTTTTCCTGTTGCTGCTGCTGCTCCTGCTCCTGCTGCTCCTGCTCCTGCTCCTGCTCTGCTCCTGCTCCAGGATGTCCTGCTGCTCCTGATCCTGTTGCTCCTCCTGCTGCACCTGCTCCTGCTGCTGCTCCTGGTCCTGCTCCTGATCTTGCTTCTGCTCATGCTGATACTGCTCCTGCTCCTGCTCCTGCTACTGCTTCTGCTTCTGCCAATGCTCCTGCTGATGGTCCTGCTCCTGCTCTTGCTGCTGCTCCAAATTCTGCTTCTGCTCCTACTACTTATCCCACTCCTGCTGCTGCTCCTACTCATTCTCCTGCTCCTACTGCTGCTCTTGGTGCTGCTCCTGCTCCTTCTGCTCTTCCTGCCGCTGCTGCTACACCTGCTTCTGCTCCTGATCCTGCTGCTGTTCATGCTGCTGCTTCTGCTGCTGCTTCTGCTGCTACTCCTGTTCCTGCTGCTGCTGCTGCTCCTCCTCCTCCTGCTCCTGTTCCTGCTGCTGCTCCTGCTCCTGTTCCTGCTGCTACTCCTGCTCCTGCTCCGCCTGCTGCTCCTGCTCCTGCTTCCCCTGCTGCTCCTGCTGATGCTGCTACTGCTACTGCTCCCTGCTCCTGCTTCTGCTCCTGCTACTTCTCCTGTTCTTGCTTCAACTCCTGTTCCCAATCCTGCTGCTGCTCCTGCTGCAGCTCCTGCTGCTGCTCCCAGTCCTGCTACTGCTCCTACTCATGCTCCTGCTCCTGCTGCTGCCCCTGGTGCTGCTCCTGCTACCATTCCTTCTCCTGCTTCTGCTCCTGCTGTTGCTGCTGCTGCTCTTGCTGCTGCTGCTCCTGCTGCTGATGTTGCTCCTAGTCCTGTTCCTGCTCCTATTCCTGCTCCTGATCCTGCTCCTGCTGCTGCTGTTCCTTTTCCTGCTGCTGCTGCTGCTCCTGCTCCTGCTGTTCCTGCTCCTGCTTCTACCGCTGCTCCTGCTGCTGCTGTTCCTGCTCCTGCTTCTACTGCTGCTCCTGCTCCTGCTGCTGTTCCTTTTCCTGCTGCTGCTGTTCTTGCTCCTACTTCTACTGCTGCTCCTGCTCCTGCTGCTGTTCCTTTTCCTGCTGCTATTTCTGCTCCTGCTGCTTCTTGTGTTCATTCTGCTGCTCCTGCTGCTGCTCCTGCTTCTGCTACTGCCCTGCTGCTGCTCTAGGTCCTCTTGCTGCTCCTGCTCATGCTCATGTTCCTCTGTGCCTGCTTCTGCTGCACCTGCTCCTGCTCCTGCTCCTGCTCTGCTCCTGCTCCAGGTCCTCCTGCTGCTCCTGATCCTTCTGCTGTTCCTTTTCCTGCTGCTATTTCTGCTCCTGCTGCTTCTTGTGTTCCTTCTGCTGCTGCTGATCCTGCTCCTGCTGTGGATCCTGCTCCTGCTCATGCTGAACACTTGTTCCTACTGCTGCTCCTGCTCCTGCTCCTGCTACTGCTACTGTTACTTCTGCTCCTGCTCCAGGTCCTCCTGCTGCTCCTAATCCTGCTCCTGCTCCTACTCCTGTTCATGCTCCTGATCCTGTTCCTGATCCTGCTGCTGCTCCTGCTCCTGCTGCACCTGCTCCTGCTGCTGCACCTACTCCTGCTGCTGCTCCTGATCTTGCTTCTGCTCCTGCTCCTAATCCTGATCCTGCTGCTGCTTCTGCTCCTGCTGCTGCTCCTGCTCCTGCTACTTGTGTTCCTTCTGCTGCTCCTGCTGCTGCTCCTGCTACTGATCCTGCTCCTGCTCCTGCTGATGCTGCTCCTGCTGCTGCTCCTGCTCCTACTCCCACTACTGATTCTGCTCCTGCTCCTGCTCCTGCTCTTGCTGCTGCTCCTGCTACTGCTTCTGCTTCCGCCAATGCCCCTGCTGCTGGTCCTGCAACTGCTCCTGCTGCTGCTCCCAATTCTGCTTCTGCTCCTACTACTTATCCCACTCCTGCTGCTGCTCCTACTCATTCTCCTGCTCCTACTGTTGCTCCTGGTGCTGCTCCTGCTCCTTCTGCTCTTCCTGCTCCTTCTGCTCTTCCTGCTCCTGCTGCTGCCCTGCTCCTGCTGCGGTTCCTGCTCCTGCTCCTTCTGCTGCTCCTGCTGCTGCTGCTCCTGCTCCTCCTCCTGCTGCTATTCCTGCTCCTGCTCCACCTGCTGTTCCTGCTTCTGCTTCCCCTGCTGCTCCTGCTGATGCTGCTACTGCTCCTGCTTTTGCTCCTGCTACTTCTCCTGTTCTTGCTTCAACTCCTGCTCCCCTTCCTGCTGCAGCTCCTGCTGCTGCTCCCGGTCCTGCTACTGCTCCTACTCATGCTCCTGCTCCTGCTGCTGCTCCTGGTGCTGCTGCTGCTCCTGCTGCTGCTGCTGCCACTACTCCTGCTGCTGATCCTGCTACCATTCCTTCTCCTGCTTCTGCTCCTGCTGCTGCTGCTGCCACTGCTCCTGCTGCTGATCCTGCTACCATTCCTTCTCCTGTTTCTGCTCCTGCTGCTCTTGCTGCTGCTGCTGCTGCTCCTGCTCCTGCTGCTGCTGTTCGTGCTCCTGCTTCTACTGCTACTGCTACTCCTGCTGCTGTTCTTTTTCCTGCTGCTACTTCTGTTCCTGCTGCTTCTCGTGTTCTTTCTGCTGCTGCTGCTCCTGCTCCTGCTGCTGTTGCTGCTCCTGCTGCTGCTCCTGCTTCTCCTGCTTATGGTCCTGCTCAACTGCTGCTCCTGCTCCTTCTCCTGCTGCTCTTGCTCCTGCTGCTGATGTTACTCCTGCTTCTGCTGCTTATCCTGCTCCTGCTCCTGCTGCTGCTCCTGCTTCTCCTGCTTCTGGTCCTGCTCAACTGCTGCTCCTGCTCCTTCTCCTGCTGCTCTTTCTCCTGCTGCTGCTGTTGCTCGTGCTTCTGCTGCTTATCCTGCTCCTGCCTCTGCTGCTTATCCTGCTTCTGCTCCTGCTGCTGCTACTCCTGTCCCTGCTCCTGCTCTGCTCCTGCTCCTGTTCCTGGTCCTGCTCCTTCTCCCGCTGCTCTTTCTCCTGCTGCTGCTCCTGCTTCTGCTGCTTATCCTGCTCCTGTTGCTGATCCTGCTCATGTTGCTGCTACTCCTGCTCCTGCTTCGGCTCCTGCTGCTGCTGCTGCTCCTGTTACTGCTTCTCCTGCTGCTCATATTGTTCCTTATCTGAGGTCCTAGATCACACTGCATTGGCAGCTCCCATGCTCCAGTGAGGACTGACAGCTGGGAAGTGCAGATAAATGTTTAACAAACTGTCTAAACGGGTAGAAATGTTCTCCAAAGTCTTGGAACCGTCTCTAATGCAGTGACAGCACACTCTCAGGGCAGGTCATCTGAACAAAAGCCTTTCTCCTGGGCAAAGAAGCAGCTGTCATAGTTTAGTGTTTAATGCTGTCCCAGTCTGTCAGTTTCACCAACATGTCAATCCCCACTGTGCCCTCACCTTGCTGCCCTGGCGAGTTTCACTTAGCTCAGGAAGCTCATGCGTAGGCAATTAAAGCCAGGTTGCAGGGTTAAATCCTCCATCAATTGGCTTTTTTCATATTGAAATCACAGACTGCCTGACTCATGGGGGCCTTCTGCATGCTTAGTAACGCACCCTGTTCAGAAGTTGACCTGGTCCTGAGACTTCCTAACATGCCATCACCTTTCGATGTTTTATCCCCCACCACATACACTGACACTCCACCCACAGCCCATGCAAGTAATAACTCCCTCCTGGAACTCTCACCCCAAAACAGCTAGTGAAACTTGGGAGCCAGTTAATAGTTTCAAAACTGAGGTTAATACATTTTTTGTTACATAAGTGATGTGACCAGGCTGGTAAACGGAGTCAAGATCAGCTATGATCTAATTGAATGGCAGAACATGCCAAATGAGCTGAAAAGACCTACTCCTGTTCCAGTCTTCTGAAATGCAACTTAATCGCCGGTGTGGACCTATAATCGTATCAACTGGTTCTGGGAACAGGGGCACCTGTGAACTGCAAACCCATTGACCTCTTCCTTAACTCCAATGATTCCTGTCTGCCTTTCGAAATGATGTAAGTGAGGCAGCCTACAAATGCATACCTGCCATGCTCGTGCTGAGGTTTTAATCATGGATTCACAATTGACGTTCAGCATATGATGCCCTCCAATTTCACATTACGCATTGAAGCCAAACTTATTAGGCATTCAAACCTGAGGCAACAGAGAGGTGCGTGACTGGCATTCCATTGTGCCACCAGTTGTGCAAAATTGTAGCTTTTCATGAGATGTTTAGGGAATGGATGGGCAATTACACTTATTTGTCGCAGCACAGGATTTTTTGGCAGTTTGATTCCATTTACACTCTTTCGACATGTATTTTAATGACCTAACTCCCATCCAGTTTGGGGTGTGCTGCCAAACTGTGCTTAATGACTCTGTGAAAATAATATTGTAAAACTCTCTTTCCTTCACCATTGTTTTCTTCTTCCACTTGCAAGCTTTCAACATGTTTCTCTGAAACCTTTCTGTTTGTCCATTGGCATAAAAACCTCTAGTAAAATAGTTGGGAGAGGAATTCAGGCAAACTATCATTAAGAGGTTCTGATGAAGGGTCATTAACCTGAAATGGTAACTCTAGGTTCTCTCTACAAATGCTGCCTGATCTGCTGAGTATTTCCAGCATTTTCTGTTTTTATTTTAAACTAGCATTAAGTCATTCATACATCAGTAATCCAAGCCAGAACTTCAGGTTCATTTTTTTGTTGCTTGTTATAATCCCTGTAGAGAACAATAACTTTAAAGAAAACAGATGAATTGCCCAGCCAACAACATGAATTGCACAACAAAACTTCACATTTGAATTCTTTTACTATAACAAATGAAAATCAGCATAGATTAAACATTACTTAATACGCAACTAATACACCAAGCTACAGAAAGAGTGTGGGGGTAGGTTAGCTGAATAGTAAAGTTTCTAAAATGCAGCACAGAACATACCCTTCTCTCTCATTTTCTCAATGACTATATTACAGGATTAAAATGAACACTATCCTGCTATTGTAAGAAAGAAAAGCTTACATTTTAATAGCACCTTTTACGTCCTCAGCACATCCTGAAGCGCTTTACAGCCAATGAGGAGCTTTTGCAGAATAATCACTATTGTAATTGCTACAGTATTTCACACCCTCTAAGAAGTGATGGGGCATCAACTGTGTAACAGAAATTATTTTCTGTTGGGGTGAAAAGCCTGTAAAGTAATAATGTCAAGCAGTATAAAATAAGCAACAAATTGCTGTGCATGCAACACTAATATCACCTCATTAACATTTATCAATCTATCTTAAAGTGAAGTAAAAATCCAAATAACAACTTTGTTAATGTTATTAGTAGAATTAATACTGCTCTGATACATTAACATTAAAGCCTCCTGTTTTACATCAGGTTTACTATCTAGACAAACCTCAGCTGCACTTTCACACTTTTTTACTATCCATGTAGGTGGCTTCATATGTTCTTAACTTTGTAGCAATTATTGCATTGGTTCACACTTTTGAGGTTGGTAAAATCTGTAAGCTTGTACATTTTGGTTTACAGTTTGAGGATGCAGAAATAAAAGGCCAAAAACATTGTGTCTATTCCCATCAAAACACCTTTTAACAAATATTAAATGACAAAAACTGGCATATATGCTGTAGATTTAATGTAGAAAATATCCCAAGCTGCCTCATTAAACGTGAGTGAAAATGCAGGCATGGAGCCAGAGAACATACAAATTAGGAGCAGGAGTAGGCCATTCAGCCCTGAGCCTGCTCCGCCATTCAATAAGATCATGACTGATCTGCTTTAACCTCAACTCCGCATTCTTGCCTAACCCCAATAACCTTTCACCCCATTGTTAATCGAGAATCTATCAAGCTATGCCTTAAAAGTATTCAAAGACTCTGCTTCCACTGCCTTTTGAGGAAGAGAGTTCCAAAGGCTCACAACCCTCTGAGTGAAAAAATTTCTCCTCATCTCTGTCTTAAATGAGGGGCCCCTTATTTTTAAATGGCAACCCCTAGTTCTAGACTCTCCCATAAGAGGAAACGTCCTCTCCACATCCACCCCGTCAAGACCCCTCAGGATCTTAAAGGTAATGTCCTCAGCCCAACCATCTACAGCTGCTTCATCAGTGATCTTCCTTCCATCATAATGTCAGAAGTGGGGATGTTCGTTGATGATTGCACAATGTTCGGCATCGTTCGCGGCTCCTCAGATACTGAAGCAGTCCATGTCCAAATGCAGCAAGACCTGGACAATATCCAAGCTTGGGCTGACAAGTGGCAATTAACATTTGTGCCACACAAGTGTCAGGCAATGATCATCTCCAACAAGAGGGAATCCAACCATTACCCTTTGATGTTAATGGCATTTACCATCACTGAATTCTCACTATCAACATCCTGGGGGTTACCATTGACCAGAAACTGAACTGGACTAGCCATATAAATACTTTGGCTACAAGAGCAGCTCAGAGGCTAGGTATCATGCGACGTGTAAGTCACCTCCTGGCTCCCTAAAGCCTGTCCACCATCATCAAGGCACAGGTCAGGAATGTGATGGAATATTCCCCATTTGCCTGAATGAGTGCAGCTCCCACAACACTCAGGAAGAAGGACAAAGTAGCCCACTTGATTGGCACCATATCCACAAACATTCACACCCTCCACCACCAATGCACAGTAGCAGCAGTGTGTACCATCTACAAGATGCACTGCAGCAGTTCACCAAGGAAATATATTGCTGTTCCTTCACAGTCACTGGGTCAAAATTCTGGAACTCCCTTCCTAACAGCACTGTGGGTGTACCTATAACACATGGACTGCAGCGGTTCAAGAAGGCATCTCACCATCACCTTTCCAAGGGCAACTAGGAACGGGCAATAAATGCTGGCCCAGCCAACAAAGCCCACATCTTGTGAACGAATAAAAAAAGATTTTGTTTAAGTCACCTCTTACTCTTCTAAATTCCAGTGGATATAAGACTAACCTATCTAGCCTTTCCTCATAAGACAACCCGCCTGTTGGGACTTGTGAATCCGAATTGCACGCTTGCTGGGGGATGGCCGAGTTGGTAATGCATATAGAGTTGATCAGCAGACACTTCTTAGCTGGAACACATTCTGTTTATTTACAAGGTACTCAGCAGCTACACTTGTGTGTTTTCACATCAAACCCTATCTCCATACTTCTGACTACTAACTACAGACTACTGACTACAGAGGTAGCCTGCGCTTCTCTTCTATTGGTTACACAAAATCATATGATCTTCCTTTATAACATCCGTCTTAAAGGTATACTACACATTATATAAAACCATAATTACCACACTGCCCATTCCTGGCATTAGTCTAGTAAACTTTCTCTGCTTCTAATGCATTTACTTATTTCTTTAAATAAGGAGACCAGTACTGTACACTATACTCCAGATGTGGTCTCACCAATACCCTGTACAACTGAAGCATAACCTTCCAACTTTTGTAATTAATTCCCCTCACAATAAATTATAACATTCTATTAGCTTTCCTAATTACCTGCTGTACCTGCATATTAACCTTTTGTGTTTCATGCACTAGGACACCCAGGTCCCTCTGAATCTCAGAGCTCTGCAATCTCTCATCATTTAGATAATAAGCTTCCTTTTCATTCTTCCTGCTAAAATGAACAATTTCACATTTGCTCACATTATACTCCAATTGCCAGACATTTGCCCACTCACTTAACCTACCTATGTCACTTTGTAGCCTCCTTACATCCTCTTCACAATTTACTTTCCTACCTATCTTTGTGCCATCAGCAAATTTAGCAACCATTCCTTCAGTCCCTTCATCCAAGTCATATAAATTGTAAACATTTGAGGCCCCAGCACTGATCCCTGTGGCACACCACTCGTCACATCCTGCCAACCAGAAAAAAACCCATTTACGCCAACTCTCTGCTTCCTGTTAGCTAACCAATCTTCTTTCTATGCCAATATGTTATCCCCTCCACCATGAGTTTTTATTTTCTGTAATAACCTTTGATGTGGCACTTTATCAAATGCCTTCTGGAAATCTAAGTATAGTACATCCCTTTATACACAGCACATGTGACTCCTTCAAAGAGCTCCAATAAATTGGTTGAACATGATTTCCCTTTTACAGCACCATATTGACTCTGTCTGATGGCCTTGAATTTTTCTAAGTGCCCTAATATAAAATCTTTAATAATAGCTTCTAACATTTACCCTATGACAGATGTTAGGCCAACTGACCTATAGTTTCCTGCTTTCTGGCTCCCTCCTTTTTTGAATAAAGGAGTTATATTTGCTATTTTTCAATCTGATAGAAACCTCCCCGAATCTAGGGAATTTTGGAAAATTAAAACCAGTGCATTAACTATCTCACTAGCCACTTCTTTCAAGATCTTAGTGTCTTGAAAGGAGATATTAGGTGAGGCAACTAAAGATGATTGTTAAAGAGGTGGGCTTAAGGAGAGGCAGGTGCAAAGACAGCATCGCTTGTGGAAGGAATTCCAAATTCCAAAGTGTGGGGCCTACATGCTGAAAGCAAGTTAGGCCACATTTACCATTTTTCCTGGTTTTTTCAGGTTTTGCCAAGAAGGAATTTGCAAACTTGGAAACCTTGTTTAACAGATGGAGAGAAAATCTATTTTAATTCTTGTGAAACCTACTACTTCAGGAGGAAACAATGTAGTTAATGTGATGAAGAGTGCCTGTTGTGATGGGCGTGTGTAATATCGAACATGGAGGACAAGTCCTAGGGCCTACTGTGCGCCCAATGCACTATGACTCACACTGATGTTGAACACAAGTGCTATCCACATTCAGAACATCCACACAACCTTATCAAGGGCCCAAGATGGATTTTAATGAGGATTTAGCCCTATCATGTTGAGCATGACTACTTACTTTCTCTTGAGTCTTAAAGGGGTGCTTCCAACTTATAGGAAGCATAGCTAGTAGCTGGCACCAGAATTCCCACACCCTCTCCTCTTCTCTTGACCCTGGTACACCTCATCACCATTTACTGGGAGTACAGTCGAGCTTTGTGAATAACCCGAACACTCTGTTAATTGGGGAGAGGTCAGCTTATTTGGGCACAGCTGCACATTGTGGGTGCAATCTTCTGCTGTTAGGCTATGAGCATGAGTCAAGGCCATTTCCAGGTCCCGTCTCTGCCCTAACAGTCAGAGTGCCAACTAGATCTTCCTGGAGGTGGCCAATTAAGAGGCTGTCTCCAGGTTCATCGTTCAATTAAGGATGCTGGGCAGGTTCCTGATGCTGAAGACCCAGTCAGAAGGATGGCAGCCCCACCACCTGAGATGGGTGCTGTCACCGTCAGAGGGGCACTGTGAGGTCGCCCGCCAAAGAATGTTGGCTCTGTTTTAAAAAAAACTCTCTGGCCAAAGCTGCGAGGTCACCCCTGCGGACACCTCCTCAGGATGGGCAGCTGCAGCAGCTGTGGCCAGCTGATGGCCACAACCCCAGCGGGCAGGTGATTGGAGGAGGCCTCAGGGGCCCCAGGCCAGCCTCCCACAAACCACCTTCATATGAACATTCTTTAAAATGTTTTGCAAAAGAATCATATGTGAGGTGAGAAAAAACTTTTTCACACAGCGTGTAGTTAGGGTTTGGAATGCACTGCCTGGAAGTGTGGTGGAGGTAGGTTCAACTGGGGCACTCAAGAGGGCATTGGATGATTATTTAAATAGAAACAATGTGCAGGGTTATGGGGAAATGGCAGGAGATTGGCACTAAGTTAAAATGCTCAGACAGCCAGTGCAGACATGATGGGCCAACTGGTCTCCTTCTTTACTGTAACAATTCTGTGATTCTGTGATACATCTGCCTTAACAATGTTCAATGACCCAGCCTCCACTGCCTTCGGAGGCAGAGAGTTCCAAAGTCGCATAGCCCTCTGAGAGAGAAAAATTCTCACCTCTGTCCTAAAAGGATGACCCCTAATTTTAAAACAGTGGCCCCTAGTTCTGGATTCACCCACAAGAGGAAACATCTTTTCCACGTCCACCTTGTCAATACTGTTCAGGATCCTATGTACTTCAGTCAAATACCCCTCACTCTTCTAAATCCAGTGGAAACAAGCCCAATCTGCCTAACCTTTCTTCATAAGACAGCCCCACTTATTCCAGGTATCAATCTAGTAAACCTCCTCTGAACCACCTCCAAGGCATTTACATCCTTCCTTAAATAAGGACGGAGCATGCCCAATCAGTCCTTTATGCAGATTGGCCACAAGCCACTGCTGGGTGGGTAGCCTCTGCCAGTGATGATCTGCTTCCAGGAAGATTGTCTTTTCTGCGATTCCCTTCAGGCCTCACCTAGAAGCCCACCCCTCCTGCATGGGGAAGATTCCACCTTGTGTCTCAGGCACTGTGATCCCAGGGATCGTGCACTGGGATCACAGCAGGGCTCATGCAGACCAAAGCAGCAAGTGCTAGGGCAGATCAGAAGATGTTAGAAAATGCCTATCAAAACCACCCTGGACAATTTACATTATTAATAAAGGTATTGTTTCCAAATATTCTGCTGCAGAAGTTATCCTGGGAACCAGCCGTTGTCCAGGCAGCCTGGATGCATGGGGTATAATTTTGACTTTGTGCTACAGGGTCAAACAGGTGTAAGTCAGGAGCCTGTTTTACAACTGTCCTCAATTTTTATTTCCACAGAAGTCAAAATTATGCCGTCAAATTGTCAGAAAGTCTGAATGACTGGAGAAACATGGACTTTATGGCCTGCAAAAGAGACAGCTAAGAGGTGAACTTATGAAGGCCTAGAAGACAGGAGAATCAAAAATATAAATCCAGAGCATTATTTTAAGTTAAATTGTAAGAGCAGCAAGAGGCTCAAACTAGTCACAGGTGCATTTAAGATTGCTAACAGGAGATTCTCAACCTCACACTGAGTGATCAAGACTTGGAACAAATTAAAAGCAGAAAATGCAGGAAATACTCAGTACGTCAGTCAGCATCTGTGGAGAGAATAAGCACAGTAGCAGCAGTGTGTAGCATCTACAAGATGCACCGCAGGAACCCACCAAGACTCCTTCGCCAGCACCTTCCAAACCCATGACCACTACCATCTAGAAAGGCAAGGGCAGCCGATAGATTGGAACACCACCAACTGCAAGTTCCCCTCCAAGTCACTCACCATCCTGACTTGGAAGTATATCGCCGTTCCTTCATTGTTGCTGGGTCAAATCCTGGAACTCCCTTCCTAACAGCACTGTGGATATACCTACACCATCTGGACTGCAGCGGTTCAAGAAGGCAGCTCACCACCACCCTCTCCAGGACAACTAGGGATGCTCAATAAATGCTGGCCCAGCCAGTGAAGCCATCCCATGAATGAATTGAAAAAAAGAGAAAAATAGAGTTAACATTTCAGATCTGTGACCTTTTATCTGAACAGGCTTGGAACATGCTTCTGGATAACTTGATGCAGATGAAAATCCTGAAATAATTCACGAAACAATTGGACACTACATTGGGGAGATTTTAGGAGAATAGGAATGGGAGCAGGCCATTCAGCCCCTCAAGCCTGTTCTGTCCTTCACTGAGACTATGGCTGAGCTATATCTAAAGTCTATTTAACTCCTCCTTTAAGATGCTCCTTAAGGCCTATTGCTTTCACCAAGCTTTTGGTCATCTGTCTTAATACCTCCTCCTGTGGCTCAGTGCCAAATTTGATTTGATTACGCTCCTGTGAAGTGCCATGGGATGCTTATATAACTACATTAAAGGTGTTATATAAAGGTGGAGGGGCATGTTAGCGTGGTGGTGAAAAAGGTATATGGAAACACTTGCTTTTATCAATCGAGGCATAGATTACAAAAGTAGGGAGGTCATGTTGACGTTGTATAGGACCTTGGTGAGGCCACAGCTGGAGTACTGTGTACAGTTCTGGTCACCACATTATAGGAAGGATGTGATTGCATTGGAGGGGGTGTAGAGGAGATTCACCAGGATGTTGCCTGGGATGAAACATTTAAGTTATGAAGAGAGGTTGTTTTTAGTGGAGCAGAGAAGACTGAGGGGCGACCTGATCAAGGTGTACAAGAGTATGAGGGGCATGGACAGGGTGGATAGGGAGCAGCTATTCCCCTTAGTTGAAGGGTCAGTCACAAGGGGACATAAGTTCAAGGTGAGGGGCAGAAGGTTTAGGGGGGATGTGAGAAAAAACGTTTTTACCCAGAGGGTAAATGCACTGGAATGCACTGCCTGGGAGGGTGGTGGAGGTGGGTTGCCTCACATCCTTTAAAAAGTACCTGGATGAGCACTTGGCATGTCATAACATTTAAGGCTATGGACCAAGTGCTGGTAAATGGGATTAGGTAGGCAGGTCAGGTGTTTCTACGTGTTGGTGCAGACTCGATGGGCCGAAGGACCTCTTCTGCACCGTGTGATTCTGCGATGCTGTGAAATCCGAGTTGTTGTTTTAGTGAGCCTATGGATGAATAAATTATGTTGGAGCAAATAGCTTCTCTCATCTGTAATTAGCTTGTGCTGTGTAAGGTAGGACAGTGAATGCTGATTGTCATAATAGGGGAATGGGAGTCATCACAGTTAAGCAACTGCACTCAACACACACTCACACTACTGAACAGTGTTACCAGCAGAAAGCCCATTGTCACACAACATGGCTCATTATCATGAGAACCAGGAGGAGAATTTTATTTTCATGAAATCTTCCCTATAAATTAGGGCCAGCTACTCAATACCTTTTAGGTTGTTATTAAGTAAGCTAAGGTATTTTATATGAGATGATTACAGCATTAACTAGAGAGGAACAAATCTGCATTTATGTAACACCATATGTACCTTATGAGTAAAGGACATTGCACCCAGTGCAAGCAGAGCGTTTATGTACAAATTCAATGGCTATTTTGTGAGACCAGCTGAAAATCAAGAATCTCTTGTATGATACCAAATACACCAAGGGAGACCTAATTCTGGATTAAGTACGTCACAGAAATGCACAGGAAGTAAAAATTCACTTTGGCATTGTAACCACTGGAATAATACTTTGAACAATCAACATAGACCCTTGGCTGCGAGGTGTTTTGGGAAATCCTGAGGCTGGGAAAGGCGTTACATAAATGCAGATTTGTTCCTCTCTATTTTATGCTGTAATTGTCTCATATAGGTATTCATATTTAGTCCACAGTGCAATATTGAAGTGACTGAACAGTGAGAGCTGTTGCACACAGTTCTGGTACCGATGAGTCGGAAGAGTTTGAAGCAAAACCTGTAAATTTTCTTCTTTTCTGCTCTTGACAATCAGCTGCATTTTGAAACCTGTAAGCTAAAATGTAAAGTATAAAAGCAATATAAGTACTCCATAGGATTACATAGAGCTTACAGCAGAGGAACAGGTTTTTCTGGAATTTATTATTTGGGAAGTGGTAACAGAGCACATAGAAAATCTTAATATGATTGAGCAATCAACATGGTTTCACGAAAGAGAAATCATAGTTGACATATCTATTGGTGTTTTTGAGGATATAATTAGCAGGGTAGATAAAGGGGAACCAGTGAGTGTAGTATTTTGGATTTTCAAAAGGCATTCAGTAAGGAATGTTGTTGCACGTGGTGCTGGGGTAGCATGGAATGAGGGTTGGTTAATAAGTGGAGAGTAGGAATAAACAGGCCATTTTCAGGTTGGCTATAACTAGTGGGGTACCATAATGATCTGTGCCCGGGCCTCAGCCATTTACAATCTATAATGATGACTTAGATGAAGTGCAACGTATCCAAGTTTGTTGGTATTACAAATCTAGGTAGAACAATAAGCTGTGAGGAGGAGACAAAGGGGGAGATAGGGATGGTGAAACAGATGTTCACTGGATTGATTTCTGGTATGAAAGGGTTATCCAATGAGGAGAGATTAAATAAAGTGGGCCTATACTTGCCTGAGTTTAGAAGAATGAGAGGTGACATCATTGAAATGTGTAAGATTCTGATAGAGCTTAACAGGGTAGACACTGAGAGGTTATTTCCCCTGACTGGGTAATCTAGAACACAGGAGCACAGTCTCAAGATAATGGGTTGATCGTTTAGGGCTAGGATGAGAAAACATTTCTTCACTCAGAGAACTGAATTTTTTGAATTCTTTACCTTAGAGAGCTGTGGATTCTCATTGCCAAATGCATTCAAGACGGAGATTCTAAGGGAATCTAGGGAAATGGGGACTCAACAGGCAAGTGCAATTGAGGTTCAGGATTAGCCATGACCATATTAAATGGTGGAGCAGGCTCAAGAGTCCACATGGGCTACTCCAGCTCTTATTTCTTATGTCCTTATATTCATTAAGCCCAACTGATCCATGCCAGTATTTATGCTTTACATGAGGCTCCTCTCACTTTATTTCATCCCGCCCTGCCACCATATCCATCTGTAACAAAAATGGAAAATGCTGGAAATATTCGGTAGGCTTGGTAGCGTCTGTGGAGAGAGAAACAGAATTAACATTTCAGGTCTTTCATCAGAAGTTAGAAAAGTAATCAGTTTTGCACAAAGTGAAAGGGGAGAGAGTGGGAAGAAGAACAAAAGCATTGCTGCTGACTGAAAGGAAAGTCAAGGAATTAAGAGCTATTCAGGATCCTGACATTCACATCTCTTCTGGATACATTTTTGTTTCTTTACTTATCCCATTACTATGTCCTTTGGCTTTGTGTCATGTAACCTTTTGTCATTTAAAATGTCATCCTCCGCCCCATCACAGAGCTGCCCTTTTATTTCTCCCATCCTTCCCATATTCTCCCTTTAATACCATACTGTTCCCATTCTTTACATCCCTCTAATCTTATCCCATCCCATCCCCCATCCCACCCCTTTTTTCTATGCCACCCTCATACTCCATTCCGTCCCTCCCATGCCACCCATTCTCTGCACTCCTCCAATTCTGACCTCTTGCGCATCCCTGATTTTTATGACTCCACCATTGGTGACTGTGTTTTCAGCTGCCTGGACCCTAAACTATGGAATTTGTTCCACTTCTCTACCTTCTCTCTCCTCCTTTAAGATTCTCCTTAAAAGCTTTAGGGCATCTGCCCTAACATCTCCTTATATGGCTCTTTGCCAAACTTTGCCTGATAATGCTCCTGTGAAGGCCTAGGGATGTTTTATTATATTAAAGGCATTATATAATGCAAGTTGTTGCTCTCATTGTCCTTATGAAAGGGAGTATCCTCTAGACTTATTGCGAGTGACCTTTTGGAAAATCTGCTAGTACTCGTTTCAAAGCGAAGGCTAATACTTTCAGCTGTTTATGGGTTACTTTCCAACCAGAAGCAACATAAGTCAAGTTGTTGACAAACTCAATTTTTACAGCAAAATGCACAGCTTCCTCAATCACAATCACAACATACTATGGCTGCAGTGTGTACTATCTACATGATTCACAGCAGCAAATCACCAAGGCTGCTTTGACAGCACCTTCCAAACCCAAACCTGGATCTCCCTTCCTAACAGCGCCTATACCTACACCACCTGGACTGCAGCAGTTCAAGAAGGCAGCTAACCACCACCTTCTCAAAAGTAGTTAGATATGGACCTTGCCAGGAATGGCCACAACCCATGAACAAATAGAAAAATTAATAGAGTTTGATTGCGCTTTTGACCTGGTTGTAAATGAGTTGTAAAGCCACTGATCTGCCAACACTGCATCAACTGTTCTGAATAAGAGTCATACGGACTCAAAACATTAACTCTTGTCTTTGTCTCTACAGGTGGTGTCAGACCTGCTGAGTTTTTCAAGCAATTTTTGTTTTTATACTGCATCAACTGGCTTTCATTAAAGCAGGAATACTGGAGGTAAGTTAACCTTCAAAGAGAAGTGCAGAGAAGTACCTTTAGCATTTCTCAATGAGTCTAGCATAGGCTCATTTTCCTACATTTGATAAATCTAGGTACACAGTGCAGAGAACGATTAAGGCTAAAAAGGGCGAAGACAATGTAAAGCAAATCAGCAAGTAAAAGGAAGAAAGGATGTTATATAATGCTTTTCATGACCTTACGACTTATCAAAGCACTTTATAGCCAAAAGAACTTTGAAGTGTAGTCACTGTTGTAATGCAGAAAACATAGCTGTCAATTTATGCACAGCAAGCTCCCACAAACACTAACTAAATAAACCACCAGATCATTAGTTGTTGATTAATGGATAAATGTTGGCCAGGAAGACACCCCCGACATTCTTTAAATTAATGCTGGAGGATCCTTTAGCTCCACCTGAGATGGCACATGGGGCATCGGTTGAATGGTTCATCCAAAAGATGGCACCTCTGGCAATGTAGCAATCCCACTGCAGGACTCTCTAACGCCAAATTTGAAAAAAAGAGAGACTTGTACTTATATAATGCTTTTTCATGACCATCAGACATCCCAAAGTACTTTACAGCTAATTAAGTACTTTTTGAAGTTTAGTCACTGCTGTAATGTAGGAAATACAGCAACCAATATGCACACAGCAAACTCCCACAAACAGAGCTGTCATAACGACCAGATATCCAGTTTTGTGATGTTGATTGAGGGACAAATATTAACCAGGACACAACTCCCTACTCCTCTTCAAAATGGAGGCATGTGGTCTATTATATCCACTCAAAGAAGGAAATGGGACCTTGATCAAACATCCCAGCTATAAGATTGTACCTTCACCAGTGCAATGCCAACTCAGTGCTGTGTTAGTCTTGATTTTGTACTCAAGGCCTGAAATGGGACTTAAAACCCAAACTTTCTGGCTCAAAGACAGGCATGCTACCAACTAAGCCACAGCTGACATTGAGTGTGTTAACAAAATTTAGTGTCAAGTCTTTGAATTGGACTATAAACCCACAACCTTCTGACTCAGAGATAAGAATACTACCCACTGAGCCATGGCAGACACTCAAGAAGACCCTTCCCCACTAAGTGCCCTGTAGTCTCTGGGAGAGGCAAAAAAATCCAGATCAAAAGCCTAAGATCAACTAGGGAAAAGGAATATGGATGATTCCTCTCTGATAGACAAGCAAATGATGGAAAATGGAATAGATGATTACAATGATAGATTTAGATTGAAAAGATGAGAGGAGACTTGAGTGGAACATAATTCAGCATGGAATGGTTGGGCTGAATGGCTTATTTCTGTGGTGCATATCCTAGGTAATCCTATGATTATAGCAAATCCTCAAAGCTGAATAATCAGCCACAGTTTGCTTGCTATGGGGCAGCTCCAGTTAAGGTGCTCATGCACTAATTGCAAACTTGGAGGCAGTGCCAGAGCTAGACTTCTACATACTGACATAAGAGGATGAATTTTATGGCAGTAGTGGGGAGAAACAGATTACCCACCCTATTGAGCTAAAAGTCAGTCAGCACCTCACTAACATGGTTTTTTAAATATTCTTTCATGGGATGTGGGCATCGCTGGCCACACCAGCATTTATTGCCCATCTCTAATTGCCCTTGAAAATGTGGTGATGAGCCGCCTTCTTGAACCGCTGCTGTCCAGTTGGTATAGGTGCACCCATAATGCTATTAGGGAGGGAGCTCCAGGATTTTGACCCAGAGACAGTGAAGGAATGCCAACATAGTTCCAAGTGAGAATGCTGTGTGGCTTGGAGGGGAACTTGCAGGTAGTGGTGTTCCCATGCATCTGCTGCTCTTATGCTTCTTAGTAGCAGAGGTCACAGGTTTAGAAGGTGCTGTTGAAGAAGCCTTGGGGAGTTACACAAGTGCACCTTGTAGATGGCACACGCTGCTGCCACCATGCATCAGTGGTGGAAGGAATGAATGTTTACAGTGATGGATGGGGCGACAATCAAGTGGGCTGCTTTGTCTCGGTTGGTATCGAGCTTCTTGAGTGTTGTGGGAGCTGCACTCATCCAGGCAAGTGGGTAGTATTCCTTCACATTCCTGACTTGTGCTTTGTAGATGGTAGACAGGCTTTAGGGAGACAGGAGGTGAGTTACTCACCACAGAATTCCCAGTCTCTGACCTGCTCTTATAACCACAGCATTCAGTTTCTGGCCAAATGTAACCCTCAGGATGTTGATAGTGGGGGATTCAACAATGGTAATGTCATTGAATGTCAAGGACAGTGGTTAGATTCTCTCTTGTTAGAGATAAGCATTGCCTGGTACTTGTATAGTGCAAATGTAACTTGCCACTTATCAGCCCAAACCTGAATGTTGTCCAGGTCTTGCTGCATATGGGCATGGACAGCTTTAGTATCTGAGGAGTTGCAAATGGTGCTGAACATTGTGAAGTCTTTAGCAAACATCCCCACTTTAGACCTAACAATGGAAGGAAGTCATGACAAAGCAATTGAAGATGGCTGGGCCTATGACAATATCCTGAAGAACCACCTGCAGTGATGTCCTGGACTGAGATGATTGATCTCCAACAACCACAACCATCTTCCTTTGTGCTAGGTATGACTCCAACCAGTGAAGAGTTTTCCCCTGATTCCCATTTACTCCAGCTTTGCTAGGGATCCTTGATTCTACACTTGGTCAAATGCTGCCTTGATGTCAAGGGCAGTCACTCTCACCTCAATTCTGGAGTTCAGCTCTTTTATCCATGTTTGAATCAAGGCTGTAATGAGGTCAGCAGCTGAATTGCACTGGCAGAACCCAAGCTGAGTATCAGCGAGCAGGTTATTTTTGAGTAAGTGCCACTTGATAGCACTGTTGACGACCCCTTCCATCATTTTGTTGATGATCGAGAGAAGACTGATGAGACATTAATTGGCTGAGTTGGATTTGTCCTGCTTTTTGTGTACAGGGCATACATGGGCAATTTTCCACATTGTCAGATAGATGCCAGAGTTGTAGTGGTACTGGAACAGCTTGGCCCAGGGTGCATCTCGTTCTGGAGCACAAGTCTTCAGTACTATTGCTGGAATATTGTCAGGGCCAATAGCCTTTGCAGTATCCAATACCTTCAGCCATTTCTTGATATCATGTGGAGCAATTCAAATTGGCTGAAGAGTGGCATCTCTGATGATGGGGACCTCAACGTTGATAACACACTGGGGACAGTCTTGATAGAGTCAGAGTTGGATGTACACCCCTCAGAGACAGGAAGTCCTGCCCTATGGTGCTGTCGGCCAATCTGATTGGCCAAGAGCTCTGTAGTCCTCGTACACCAGGACAGAGTAATGGCCAGTGCTGGGACTACAAGCATTCCTGAGCCAGAAGTGAAGACATCTCCCAACTTCAGGTAGGTCTGGGAATTTTGGGCAAGCATGGCTGGGAGACCCCAGCGAGGGTTGGAGGGAAGCCGGGTTTCAGGTTAGAGGGGCCTGGGGGCTGGGACAAATGGGGTTTACGATCTTGGTCAGGGGGCGGTGGTGGTGGGTGCTCCCAATGGTCTTGGAAGACCTCTCAAAGGAGGTAGTCCCTAGCTGCCCACCAGCAACCTGTACAGTGAAAGCAGGTGGGCTGTTCGCCATGCCCCCGCCTTCCCCTGCAGACCGAAAAATTGCAGTGGAGGCAGAATGAGGCCCTTAAGTAGCAGTCAATTGTCCATTTAAGGGCCTCAATAGGCCCAAGGGTGGGCAGGCTACATGATGCCTTACCTGACAGGTCATGGGTGGGTGAGTGGGAAGGTGATGGGCTGGCAACCCACTTAATTTTATGTGACTACTCCCCCCAACTTCAAATACGCCAGCAGAAAGCTGAAAAATTCAGCCCAAGAAATCAGGAACGTAGCCTCAATCCTGTCCCACAATTTAATAATAATGTTTAATCTTACACCTGAGTTCCACTTTCCTGATCCACGCCCATGTCCCTTTAATCTCTTAGCGTTACCACTTCTAGGGGGAGTGATGGGCTTCTCAGCAGGACTAACAGGGGCTGAGGAGATATCTTATGTCCTCTTAACTGGTTGCAGGAGCTCAGGGAAAAGTTAACAGGGCGGGTGGGAGGTTGTGTGGGGGAAGGGCTTTGTTTGATCCCAAAAGAAACTGGCTCAGAGTTGTTAATTGCTGAATTTTTTTTTGCAGTTATTAACGTACTTCCTAGTACATAACTTTCTTAAGGAACGGTCAACTGAATTGATAAAATAAAGAAGAAATTAGAAAAACCTGCAAATTTATTTTCAGTATCCTCTAATCGGGTGAAATTATCTTGTTTTGGTGCAGGAACAATTCCTTTGAATCCTGTGAATTAAATGCACAGAAATATTTTAAGGATATAATTTAATAGGCTTACTATAGCCTAATAGACTTAATGAGCACCTTGGGATGTATTACTGCACTAAATATGCTACATAAATGTAAGTTGCTGTTGTGGTAGAAATATATTAAACTGCTAAAGGAGAGCTAGCTCTATCTCAGCCTGTCCCCTTCTTTAGGTCTATATGGTTTTATTGTCAATATTATTTAGAGCGTCTGTGGAAAACCTTAATGACTCAGATGTTGTAGAAATGTTAGGCTGTGTAATGAGCTGCTCTTGTAAACTCTTGAATCCTCCATTACTTTACCTTAGGAAGCTGTGGGTTTCCCACTGTGACATTTTCACATCAAGTTCCATCCGTTTTAGTTTGAGAAACAAATGGCAGCACTCTGCTCATCTAGATTGACTTCTTCATAAAGTCATTACTTCTGTCACAAGACCATTTTAAAATTGAAAATCAGAAACAATAAATGATGGCAAAGCAGTTAATAACTGTTAAGAAATCACATTTGGAAAATTGCATTTAAGCAATAACCTTTCTCCCTGTAATTAAATGACAGAAAGGTCTTGGTTTTAATTAAATCAGCAATTTACAGTTATGAAGCAATACTTCACTATGCAGATTAGGAGATGATAGGTCACAGAACACCCTGAGTGCATTTATAACAGATCTGATCTTGTAATTACTCTGCTGTTCAGTGGTGACCACCATGAACTGTTTCTTCAGATTAAACAATTTCCTTCTAGTGCTCTGTGATGTATAACTGGGATAAGTAAATGTACCACTGTGTCTGCACTGAGCATCTTTCAATTAAAATGGATTTTAAATGAGGGGACATCAGCAGAGGAAGTACAGTTTGAATAACTGAAGGCAATGAATGGGCCACTACTCTTGGCTGCCAGTGAGAGAATATATCATTGTTCTACAGGGCTCAATTTCTTGTGCTTAAATGTTGTCGAGTGCAGATTTATGGTGAAGTGAAATGCTAATGTTAGTGTATTTATAAACATATGATGGGTTTTCATCTATAATTTATTCTTCTGCTCTGAATTATGCAGCCCACGATGGCAAATTAAATTCAGTTTTGGACAGCGAGGAGTTCATTAATACAGCCTTTCACATTTTATTTAACTAACCCCAGCTATTGTATTATACACTGATTATTACATTCCAACGCGAAGCAAGAAAATGGTTCAGGCACAGTTTTCAAGCAATGGTAATACGCACAGTATAGTACATGGCATACAGGCATGCTCTGAATATCTCCCTCATCAGCAACAAAACTATTTTCTTACCTGTTGGCGGCTTTGTTTAGTTGGATTGTAGAGCGATATGTTTAAAGGATAATTAAAGTAAATGCGATGACTAAATTTTCCCAGGCCTGTGCAAGTAGCTTTGGTTGAGTGGGCAGGAGGAAATTTGGAAGTCGTGCCAGCTCCCCAATGAGCTCCTGCCTCTGAGCGCTTTTCTCAGAGAACGGTCAAGTGGGCTTGACGGCAACCAACCCGAGAGTGGCAGGAATCCAATTAAGGATGGTAATGAGCCTTTGAGTCTCCCATTTTCCAGGCCACATAAAATTTTACTGATGGCGCTGGCCCCTCACACCAACCACCGCACCCCCCCCACCACCCCACCCCCACCCCTGCTGTGTCAGGAGCCCGAAAATGGATGGGAGGCAACTTTATAGGTGGAGGTCCGAGCTGCAACTCATTTGAGGGTTTTACATTATTTGCCGTCGGTAATTCACAAAGGCGATCTATCCCCAAGCAGCAGAGATATCCTTGCAGAGACTGATGGTGGTGATGGTCTGGAATGCGCTGCCTGGGAGGGTGGTGGAGGCGGGTTACCTCACATCCTTTAAAAAGTACCTGGATGAGCACTTGGCATGTCATAAAATTCAAGGCTATGGGCCAAGTGCTGGTAAATGGGATTAGTTAGGTAGGTCAGGTGTTTCTCACGTGTCGGTGCAGACTCGATGGGCCGAAGTCTGCACTTTGATTCTGTGATTCTGTGATGTCACCGCTAAAGCTTGCCCTGCTGTAATGGTAGCTGCTTCCTTCACACTGAAGATAACCCCATGTCACTACTGCCACCCCTGCTGAGGGCTTTTGGCATTGGCCACATCACAAAGGAGTCCACTGGCCATGCTGATTGGATCTCCCAATGCTGGAACCCATCCCTAATTGGACAGGGCTCACGGAAGCAGCTTTTTAATTGGCTGGCTCCAGGTAGAGTGTGCCCGTCATCTTGACTTGGTCCCTTCCGGGCTCCTGAGTCGGAATTCATCCCGTTACCAGAGCCGTACCCACCTGGGAAAATTCAGCCCAAAGTGCTTCAGGGTATTTTATTAGAAATAATAATAGCCATTACCTGTTATTCCTGCAGCAGCAACAAGCAAGGCCCAGTTTAGAGGAATTAACCTTCATGAATTTGAGGGACAGGTAGCATGACCACTTGAATTTCATTCACCTTCTGGTTGACAGTGAAGTACCCAACTATTTAGTCCTCCTGGAAGCGTTAAAATACTTGTAATTGCATAAGAAATAAGAACAGATTTGGCCTTTTGGACCTTCAAGCCTGCTACGCCATTTAACAAGATCATGGCTGATCTTGGGCATAAGATCCTCTTCCCCGCTCTATCCCCATATCTCCTCTTTGCCTTAGTCTCCAAATATCTATGAACATCTGTCTTGAACATACTCCATGGGCAGGATTTTACCGTTGGTGAGCGGGGACAGAGGCGGAGCCCGCTCGCCGATGCGTAAAATGGCGCGGGATGATGTCAGGCGGAACTCCCGACGTCACCCCATCCCATTTAAATTTTCAGGAAGGCAGGGGCGCAGCAAAATCAGCTGCGGGCCCATCGGCCTGTCAATGGCCAATTGAGGCCATTGACAGAATCAATTAAGCAATTAAAAGACCTGCCCATCCAACCCTAAAGTTGGCGGGCAGGCCATGAGCCGCAGCGGCAACTAGAAAAAACATGAAACCTCATCCACCGGCGGGATGAGGTTTCATGTAGGGTTTTAAAAATTTTAATGAAGTTGTTATGGAAACTATGAACAGATCCCAACTCATGTGACATTGTCACATGAGGGGATATGTAAGGGAATTTTTTTATTTCTATTTTTAATATTGTTGAAAATAGAGACAATCTCCCTGAGCCTCAGGGAGATAAGTGCTCTTTCTCGTGTGCATGCGCGAAAGAGCGCACTCTCGATTTTAGGGGTTTCCCCCCACCCACACAGGGAGCACATAGCGCTTCCATGAGGACGTCACGCTGGGCGGGCCTTAATTGGCCTGCCCACGTGAAATGGCACCGCACCTCCAATTGGGGGTGCTGATCGGAACCAGCCCATCAACTCCCCCCGCCACCCCAATGGGGGGTTGGAGGGGGGTGGGGGGGGGGGTGGGGGGGGTGGTGGGGGTGGAATTCTGCCCCATGACCGAGCATCCACAGTCATATGGGCGCGAGAATTCTAAAGAGTCACAACTGCCTAAGTGGAAAAAATTTCCTCATCTCAGTCCTAAATGACCGATCCCATGTTTCTGAGTCTGAGACCCTCTAGTACTAGACTCTCCAGGGAGAACATCTACCAGTCAAACCCTCTAAGAATTCTAATGAAGTTCTGATGAAGGGTCATATGGACTCAAAACGTCAACTGCATCCCTCTCCGCAGACCTGCTGAGTTTTTCCAGGTATTTTTGTTTTTTTTCTAGATTTCCAGCATCCGCAGGATTTTGCTTTTATCCTCCAAGAATTCTATGTGTTTTAGTGAGATCACCTCTCAGTCTTCTAAACTCCTTTGCAACCCTTTCTATAGATACTGCATTACTTTTTAGAGATGTGGAAGATTCAGCAAATTGTTTAGACATTTCTCATATGCAGAGACAGGCATGAGGCTAATCCTTTGTGTCAGGGGTCTGAGTTATTGAGTAAAGGGACATGGACTTATTGGTCTGTAAAAGCACCATCATAGAGGTGAACCTATAGGAAGATATTTAAGGTGGTAAATAATACGGCGCAGGGGAATTGAATATATACCTAAAAAAGAAAACAAAATCTCCAGGGTTGCAGAGAAGTAGCAGGGAAATGGGGTAAAAACCAGAAAATGCTGGGAAAGCACAGCGGTCCAGCAGCATCTGTGGAGAGAGAAACAGAGATAATGTTTCAAGTCCAATACGACTCTTCTTGAGTGGTTTAATTGAAGAACTCTTTCAAAGAGCTGGCACATTCTCAATAGGAACACAGGAACAGGGTGAGGAAGCCATTATGCCCCGCGAACCTGTCCCACAATCCATTAAGATTATGGCTGATCTGTGCCTTAACTCCATCCACCTCTCATGGCCTAAATCCTTCTCTGGCCTTAGCTAACAAAAAATCTAATGATTTCAGATTTACAACTATAATTTGATCCAGTATTTGCCTTTTTGTGGAAGAAACTCCTATACATCTACCACCTCTTTCACAAAACAGTGCTTCATGATGGACCAAATGGCTTCCTTCTGTGCCATTAGATTCTATGAAGTAAAATTTAGGCTATTACTTTAAATTCAGCTGTGGGAGTAGAAGGAGGGGTAAAGAGTTTAAGATAGATTAAAGTAACTTTTGGATCTGAAATCACAACAGTCTGCTTCATTCAGGTAGTGATAAACATTTAGATCGGATTATGGGGTGGAGTGGTGGAAGTGAAACCAATTAGATGAAGTAATTGGGATCATGTGGGATCACACTTTACAGAAGGATTACTAAGGGTCAGATGGCTTTCCTCAGCCAATGGCATCTTGTGCTCTTGCAAAGTGAAGGAAGGTTGCAAACTCAAAATGTTGGGCGCCATAAATGACTTATTCCACCCTGAGAAATGGGATGGACCATTCTGGACCAACGACAGATATATTCAAGCGCTTTTATTTTTGCTGTTGGGAATGATCACCAGTAAAGATATTCAGGGAGTTCCTGATGAAGAACATTGCCAAGCGAGTTTTCTCTCGACTGAAATGATACATTTAAAATCTCTGGTAATTGACCGCAAAATAAAGCATTTTTTTTTAGCTAGCTTTAAATAACAAGCAAAACTGCTTAATAATATGCACACAGGGAAGTTCAGGGACACCGTGTCTTTGGGTAGCCTTTGCAAACCTCTGATGATGCACAAGTCAAAGATAATTGATGATCCATTAATTTGTAAGGCACTCCAAATTCACACTGCCCTGACACTTTTCCTGTAGTACTCCGACAGAATGAAAGCAATCACTTAACCAATGTGGACACCAACGACTATAAAATCTTGACATTCCCAGAAGGAAAAAGATAAAATATGTTTCATGTGGGGTGGGAAGAGAAAGCGCCAATGAAAAGTAACGCGTTATGATCTTATAATAAACAATGTGCCTGCAGGTCTTTCAAGTTTCTAGGAAAGAGAGATTTGCATTTATATAGCACCTTTCATGACCTCAGGGTGCCCCAAAGCATTTCACAGTCAATTAAGCACTTTTGAAGTTTAGGAAACACAGCAGCCAATTTGTGCACAGCAAGCTCCCACGAACAGTAATGTGATAATCATCATCTGATCTGTATTTTTGATGTTAATTTAGAGAAAATATTGGCCAGGAAATTGGATAGAACTCCCTGCTCTTTTTCAAAATAGCATCATGGGGTCTTTTATGTCCTGCTCAAAGGGTTTAACATCTCATCCAAAAGGCAACACCTCCGAAGGTGCAGTGCTCCCTCAGCATTGCACTGGGCTGTCGGCCAAGATTTTTGTGCTCAAGTCCTGGGGCAAAACCTTTAGCTCAGCAGGCGGGCACGAGCCCGACCCACTCAAGCGTGAAATGATGCACATTGACGTCGGCTGAGCATGCCAATGTCAACGCGCAGTCACGCGATAGTTAAAAGCGCTGACAATTAAAAGGCCTGTTAAGGTCATTAAACAATCAATTAACTTAAATTTTTAGCTGCCCATCCAACCTTACGGTTGGTGGGCAGGGGAAAAGGCCAAGTGGCCTTTGCAATTTTTTTGGAAACCTCATCCACGGGCGGGATGAGGCTTTCAAAACCAAATAAAAATAAAATATAAGTTTTAAAATTGAATTAATAATATGTCCCTGCCCATGTGACAGAGTCACATGAGAAAACATGTTTTATTTCATTTTTAAATCTTTATTTTTTTTTAAAAAAGCGCTTCATCTCCCTGAGGCACTTCTGTGCCTCAGGGAGCTTTTCCAGCCTTCACTCGCACACGTGCAAAGTTCGCACTCACCCCGCTCGGCCTCCTCTCCTCCCCCCACCCCCTCACACAGGCAGCACTGAGCGCTGCTGCTCGCATTTCACCCTGAGTGGGCCTTAATTGGCCCACCAGCGTGAAATCGCGCTCCAGCCCCGATTGCGGGCAGCGGTACACTTCCTGACCGCTCCTGCCCGCTCCAGCCAAGCCCACCCGCCAAGGGCAAAATTCTTCCCCTGGAATGGGACTTGAACCCACAACATTCTGATTCAGCAGTGAGAGTGCTACCAGCTGAGCAGTGGCTGAATTTGTTGCAACATGAAAAGCACACAGCCAAATTGTATGCAGGAAAGTGTGACAAACGACAATGTAATATAAGATGTTCTGGAAAGAAAGGAAGAGGGGTGGCAGTGCTCATTAATACAGATATTAAACTGCTAGAGATTGAGGATGTCCTAAAAGGGTCAACGACAGAATCCATTTAGCTAGAGCCAAGAAACAATAAGAGTATTAGAGTACTGGATGTTTTTCATAGACCACCAACTAGTGGGAAAGATATAAAGGAACAAATTTGCATGGAAATGACAGGTGCAAGAACTACAGAGTAATTATAAGGGACTTCAATTATCCTGATATAGGCTGGGATGGTAGTCATGGTGTAAAGGGCAGAGAAGGGCAGGAATTTTTAAAATGTGTTCACAAGAATTTTCTACATCAGTATGTTTCTGATCACACAAAGAAGGAGGCATTGCAGGATCTGCTTCTGGGGAATGAGATGGGTCAAGTGGATCAAATCTCAGTAGTTGAACATTTCGGAGGACAGTGATCATAGCACCATAAGGTATAGGTTAGCTATGGAAAAGGACAAGGGGTAATCCAGAATAAAACTTACTAATTGGGCAAGGACCAATTTCAGTTAGGTGAGAACGCATCTGATCCAGGTAAATTGGAATCAAAAATTGGCAGGCAAAACTGTAACAGAACAATGGGCTGCCTTTAAAGAGGAGATGGTTCAGGCTCAGTTGAGGTACATTCCTAGGAGGTGGAAAGGCAGGGCAAACAATTCAGAGCTCCTGGTTGATGAAAGAGATAGAGAGTGAGATGAAGTAGAAAAAAGAAACGTGTGATTGATGTCAGACCGATAATACAATTGAGAACAAAGCTGAAATAGATAGTTTAGAGGAGAAGTGAAAAAATAATAATAAACAAAGGGACAGTCTGAGAAGAGGCTGGCAGCTGCCATTAAAGGGAATCCATAAGTCTTCTAAAGGCATATAAATAGTAAAGGGGTAGTAAACAGAAGGGTGATGCCAATTTGGAATTAAGAAGGAGATTTACACATGGAGGCAGAGGATTATGGCTGAGGTATTAAGTAAATACTTTGTATCTGTCTTTAACAAGGAAGAAGATGCTATCAATGTCATGGTGAAAGAGGAGGTAGTTGAGACACTAGATGAGGTAAAAATGTGATTAAGAAAAATGTTTTATAATGGCTGGCTGTACCTAAAGTTGATAAATCAGCAAGACCAGATAAGATATATCTGAGGATACTGAGGGAAGTAAGGGTTGAAATTGAGGAGGTTATAATCTTCTAATCTTCCTTAGGTACAGGATTGGTGCCAGAGGACTGGAGAATTGCAAATGATACTGCCTGGTTGGAAAAATGGCGCAAGGATAAGTCCAGCAACTACAGTTCAGTCAGTTTAACCTTGGTAGTGGGAGAGCTTTAAGACATGATAATCCAGGACAAAATTAACAGTCACTAGGACAAATGTCACTTGAGAAAGTCAACACAGACTTGTTAAAGACAAATTGTGTTTAACTAACTTGAATGAGTTTTTTGATGAGATAACAGAGAGGGTTGATAAGAGTAATGCAGTTGCTGTGGTGTACTTGGACTTCACAAAGTTGTTTGACAAAATTGCCACATAACAGGCTCATCAGCAAAGTTAATGCCCATGGAATAAAAGGGACAGTGGCAGCATGGATACAAAGTTGGTGGAGTGATAGAAAACAGGGAGTAATAGTGTTTTTCTGACTGGAGGAAGTCATATAGAGGAGTTTGTCAGGAGTTGGTACTATGGGCACTACTTCTCTTGATATATATTAATAACCTAGGCTTGGGTGTTGAGGGCATAATGTCAAAATTTGTAGATGACACAAAAATTGGAAGTATTGTGAAAGGTGAGAAGGATTGTGATAGACTTCAAGAGGACATAGACAGGCTGGTTGAATGGACAGACACGTGCTGCATGTTATACATTGGTATACAGTAAATATCAAGTTATACATTTTGGGAAGAAAAATGAAGTAAGGCAATAAAAAATAAAAGGTACAATTCTAAAGCGGTGCAGGAACAGAGAGGCCTGGCGGTATATGTACACAAGCTCGTTGAAAGTGGTAGGATAGGTTGAGAAAGTAGCTAATAAGGCTCTTGAATTCCTGGGCTTTATAAATAGTGATACAGCATATAAAAGCATGAATGTTAGAGTGAATCTTTATAAAACACTGTTTCATCCTCAACTGGAGTGTTGGAGTGTCCAATTCTGGACACCACACTTTAGGAATGATGTGTAGTCATCAGAGAATGCAGAAACGATTTCCAAGAATGGTTCTAGGGACGAAGGACTTCAGTTACATTGGTACATTTGAGTAGCTGAGGCTTTTCTTCCTATAGAAGAGAAGGTTGAGAGGAGATTTGGTAGAAGCGCTCATAATCATGAAGTGTATGGATATATAGGGAGAAATTGTTCCCATTGGTGGAAGGGTTGAGAACCAGAGGACTCCAATTTAAGGTGAATGGCAGAATAAGCAAATGCAACAGGAGGCCCCTTGACATTCAATGGCATTACAATCGCTGAATCGTCCACTATCAACATTCTGGGGATTCCCATTGACCAGAAACTGAACTGGACTAGCCACATAAATACTGTAGCTATAAGAGCAGGTCATAGGCTAGGAATCCTGCTTCTGGATTCCTAGTAACTCACCTCCTGACTCCCCAAAGTATGTCCACAATCTACAAGGCACAAGTCAGGAGTATGATGGAATACACTCCACTTGCCTGGATGAGTGCAGCTCCAACAACACTCAAGAAGCTTGACACAATCCAGGACAAAGCAGCCCGCTTGATTGGCTCCCCTTCTGCAAACATTCACTCCCTCCACCACCGACGAACAGTGGCAGCAGTATGTACCAGTTACATGATGCACTGTAGAAGCAGTGTACCATCTACAAGATGCACTGCAGAAGCTCACCAAGGCTCCTTAGGCAGCATGTTCCAAACCCATGATCATCTAGAAGGGCAAGGGCAGCAGACACATGGGAACACCACCACCTGAAAGGTCCCCTCCAAGCCACTCATCATCCAGACTTGGGCATATATCAACTTCCTTTACTGTCGCTGGGCCAAAATCCTAGAACTCCCTCCCTAACAGCGTTGTGCATACATATACACCACATGGACTGCAACAGTTCAAGAAGACTGCTCACCACCACCTTCTCAAGGGCAATTAGAGATGGACAAATAGCCAGCGACACCCACATCCCATAAATTATGTTATGGAACAGCGGATGATAAACGCTGAGCTACTCAAATCCTAGAGGGAAATTTGGAACAGCTGCCACAATTGTTTTGCAATTTTTATCTTTATTTTGAGATGTGTGCCTTGAATCCAGTAGCAATAAGTCCACCAAGTCTTTTTTAATTCATTCATGGAATGTGGGCTTCGCTGGCTGGGCTAGCATTTATTGCACATGCCTAGTTGCTCTTGTAAGGTGGTGGTGAGCTGCCTTCTTGAACTGCTACAGTCATGTGATGTAGATACACCCACAATGCTCTTAGGAAAGGAGTTCCAGGATTTTGACCCAGCGGCAGTGAAAGAACGGAGATATATTTCCAAGTCAGGATGGTGAGTGATTTGGAGGGGAACTTCCAGGTGGTGGTGTTCCCATTTATCTGCTGCCCTTGTCATTCTAGATGGTTGTGGTCATGGATTTGGAAGGTGCTGTCGAAGGAACCTTGGTGGATTCCTGCAGTGCTGTTACCTTGCATCGGTGGTGGAGGGAGTGAATGTTTGTGGATGCGGTGCCAATCAAGTGGGCTGCGTTGTCCTAGATGGTGCCAGGCTTTTTGAGTGTTGTGGGAGCTGCACTCATCCAGGCAAGTGGGGAGTATTCCATCATACTCCTGACTTGTGCCTTGTAGATTGTGGACAGATTTTGGGGAGCCAGGAGGTGAGTTACTCGCTGCAGGATTCCTAGCCTCTGACCTGCTCTTGTACCGACAGTATTTATGTGGCCAGTTCAGTTCAGTTTCTGGTCAATGGTAGCTCCCAGGATGTTGATAGTGGGGGATTTAGTGATGGCAATACCACTTTACCTCAAAGGATGATGTTCAGATTCTCTCTTGTTGGAGATTGTCATTGCCTGACATTTGTGTGGTGCAATTGTTACTTGCCATTTGTCAGCCCAAGCCTGGATATTGTCCAGGTCTTGCTGCATTTGGATATGAACTGCTTCAGTATCTGAGGAGTCGTGAATGGTGCTGCACATTGTGCAATCATCAGCGAATATCCCCACTTCTGACCTTATGATGGAAGGAAGGTCATTGATGAAGCTGCTGAAGACGGTTGGGCCAAGAACACTGGCCTGAGTAACCCTGCAGTGATGTCCTGAGGTTGAGATGACTGACCTCCAACAACCGCAACCATCTTCCTTTGTGCTAGGTATGACTCCAACCAGTGGAGAGTTTTCCTCCTGATTCCCATTGACTCCAGTTTTGCTAGGGCTCCTTGATGCCACACTCTGTCAAATGCAGCCTTGGGGGCGAAGTTGAAGGGCGGGCATGCACAGGCGCACTTCCGATCAGCGCCCCCAATCGGGGGTGCGGTGCCATTTTATGTGGGCGGTTCAGTTAAGGCCCCCCCCAGCGCGACATCCCACACAGAAGCACTATGCACTCCCTGTGCGGACGAGGGGAGAATCCCAAAATCAAGAGTGCGCTCTTTCGCGCATGCACACGATAGAGCACATTCATCGTCCTGAGGCTGCCTCAGGGAGATTGGCTGTTCTGTGACAAATATGAAAAATAGAAAAAAAACATTCCTGACCTGTCCCCTCATGTGACACTGTCACATGAGTTGGGACATGTCCATAATTTTTACAAAAACTTTAGTAAAATTTTTTAAAACCTACGTGAAACCTTATCCCGCCCGTGGATAATGTTTCATGCTTTTTCTAGTTCCCACCGGAACTCCTTAAGACTGGACAGGCAGGTCCATTAATTAGTTTAATTACTCTGTCAATTTAAATAGGGCACAGTGAGGTCGGGATCTCCGCCCGACGTCACCACGCGTCATTTTACGCATTGGCGAGTGGGCCTCGCCCCTCGCTTGCCGACGGGAAAATCCTGCCCTTGATGTCAGGGGCAGTCACTCTCATGTCACTCTGGGAGTTCAGCTCTTTTGTCCATGTTTGAACCCAAGCTGTAATGAGATCAGGAGCTGAGTGGCCCTGGTGTAACCCAAACTGAGTGTCAGTGAGCAGGTTATTGCTGAGCAAGTGCCGTTTGATAGCACTGTTGATGACCCCTTCCATTACTTTACTGATAAGCGAGAGCAGACTGATGGGGCGGTAATTGGCCGGGTTAGATTTGTCCTGCTTTTTGTGAACAGGACATACCTGGGAAATTTTCCACGTAGCCGGGTAGATGCCAGTGTTGTAGCTGTACTGGAACATCTTGGCTAGGGGCGCGGCAAGTTCTGGAGCACAAGGCTTCAGTACTATTGCCAGAATATTGTCAGGCCCCATAGCCTTCGCACTATCCAGTGCCTTCAGTTGTTCCTTGATATCACGTGGAGTGAATCGAATTGGCTGGAGACTGGCACTTGTGATGCTGGGGACCTCCGGATGAGGCTTAGAGGTTTTTCACAAAACTAAATTAAACATTTATTAATAGAAGAAAAGATCTTAAGCACATACATATGTCTACAAAACATTACTATAATAAGTCCTAAATCTCCTAATTAATCTAGCTCCCAGCTACACCTCCATTCAGGCAACAGTAAAAACAAGTACATTTCAACAGACCCAAGAAAAGCACGCAATACCCTGGACAGTGATACTCGCAGTGAGTTTTTTTAGTTTGGTTCGTGTCGACTGCGACATGATGCATAAAGACTGGAGGCTTTTCACACTTATGCTAGATCTTAAAATGCTTTCTTCCTTACACATAACCTCATCTCCTTTATATAGGTTTCTCCCTTTTTAATGTGAATTCCATTTGCAACTTCACTTTTTCCATAATATAAAAACATAAGAAGTAGGAACAGGCGTAGACCATTCAACCCCTTGAGCCCGCTCCGTCATTCAATTAGATCATGGCTGATCTTCTTGTGTTTCGATTTCCATATTCCCATCTAACCCTGATAGATTTGATTCCCTTGCCTAACAAGAATCTATCTACCCCTGCCTTAAAAATATTCAGTGACCCCACCTCCACCACCTTCTGAGGCAGAGAATTCCAAAGTCGCACAACCCGCTGAGAGATATAAATCTTCCATAGTACTCAACGTTTGGGGAAAATAAACATGATGTTTTGCTTAGCCTCTGTTGGCTAAGTGTAACACCTTACTATCTCTTTGAAATTCAAACTACTCTGGTTTATCTAAAAATGCAAATGTTCCTCACACCTCACATTCTGAAACTTCAGCCATGTTTACGTATTTAGCATTTCAAACTGAGCTTTTTTGATAACTCAAAAGCTCCAGGCTAGCTGTCTGCAATTCAATTAAACCCCGCCACACACACATCCACACACAGAGAAACAAATCCAAACCCCACGATTAACCTACCTTTACAATAAATCACAATAATATTATAAAAATGATTATATTTTCATGACAATGAATTAAAAAAAAGGAAAAACCTTTGTATGCAGCCAGTAGTTAGTCTCTGGAATGCATTGCCTGAGCATATGGTGGAGATATTCAATCATCACTTTCGAAAGGGCATTGGTAAGTATCTGAAGATCTGAAAGAAGTTGCATGGCTTCAGGGAAAGGGTGGGAGAGTGGGACTAAATGAGTTGCTCTTGCACGGATACAATGGACCGAATGGCCTCCTTCTTTGCTGCAAACATTCTATGATTCCAAGAATCAATAGGTCAGGCAGGGTAAATGGGCAAATTTTACCAGCCCCTGGGTGAAGGGTTAGGAGCCGGGTAGCCAGTAAAATGCCGGGGAGCTGCATTGAGTAGGCTTCCTGATGCAGCCGCGCTGCCCAGGCAGATTACTTGTCATGGGAATGGCAGTGGCTCCTCTGCCCACCAGCCAGAGGCTGGCATCCAATTTAGATAACTAAAGGCCCATTTAGGGTCAATTTTTCCAGTTGCCAGCATTATGCTTACAGTAGAGTGGTTCCCCTGCCCAACCAGATGGGAAGGTCTTCAGCTACAAGGAGGCAGCTGCCCAGCAGCTTCCTTGGGGTGGGGATGGGAGGGCCATTGGAGTCAGAGGCTCCATAGCCACCAGCAGCAAAGGCCACCCCTGTGACCCCAATGCCATTGCTGAAGGGGTTTCCCCTCTGATCACAGGGGCCTGTGCGCCTGGTCCTGACCAAAAAATAACTGCCATTGAGACGGCGGCCTCCTCATGCAGCGCAGGTGTCACTCTGCCGCTGGCAAAGACGCCACTAATTAGGGCCTTAATTATTTAAATTAACTGCCCACTGCCTTGCAGCAAGCAGACAATCCATGTTCCTGCCCACATTTGGGAAAGGTTCCCCCGCAGCAGGAACACGTTAGTGAGCTGTCCCGATGCGGCTGCCTGCTATTTCCCTGGCTACCCACCACCCCAACATCCACCACTCAGGGCTGAGAAAATTCCACCCTTTACCTGAGTGACATTGTGCAATGACATTGAAACATCTCAGTGAAATGCACTGCAAAGAAACCTTTCTCTTTAACTGATTGGAATTATTATTACTAATAGAAAGCTGTGAATCATGCTATGATGCTGTTGTTAGTTCTATCGCATCTGCTGACAGCATTTTGTCAGATAACATTTGTCAGAAGACTAAAAATTATCCAAACAGTACCTATAAAAGCTGGAGAGCTGTCCATCACACTCTGGATGTTGCACATTGCCCATCATGTTTTGAGTAATACACCAACAGGTTGTAACTGAATATTCTTTTTAAAAAGATCCATTCATTTCCTGCTTGCATTTCAAATGCCTTGTCCTTCCCCCGAAGAGGGAACATAAGCAGCTGCGAATCTCGAGAAGCTTCCAGAAGCACCAGCAATTAGCCTCTCATTGACCTCTGGATATGCCTGTTTAGGTGACCTCCCCACAGGGAGGACTTGGGCAGTGGTCTGAAAAGGATTGGGCAGGTTAGCAGTGAAACACAACAACAGTGCCCCTGACCCCAAGGCAACCCATGACCAACATCACAGAGGAACAGTTAATAAATGAATTAAACTGTTATTAAAAGTGAGTGAGTTAATGGTTTGTGCTGGGGGTTGGGGTAGGGGCTAAAATTGCCCAACCCCAGCTACACAAAACAGGCTCATAACAAATCGGCAGTTGCCTTTTCACCCCCGCAGCTCTTACTTTCCATTGACTTGGAAAATATTGCCAATATTTTTAATTTCAAACCAAACAAAAGCAATGCTGAGACTGAGAAATGAGTCTCCAACAAGTCTGAACTATCACAACAAAAACAAAAATACCTGGAAAAACTCAGCAGGTCTGGCAGCATCTGTGGAAGGGAGCACAGTTAACGTTTTGAGTCCGCATGACTCTTCAACAGAACTAAGGAAAAATAGAAAAGGGGTGAAATATAAGCTGGTTTAAGGTGGGCAGGGGTGGGGGCGGGGTTGGGACAAGAGATCTGGATAGAGGGCCACTGATAGGTGGAGATAACCAAAAGATGTCACAGACAAAAGGACAAAGAGGTGTTGAAGGTGGTGATATTATCTAAAGGAATGTGCTAATTAAGGGTAGAAAGCAGGACAAGCAAGGTACAGATAGCCCTAGTGGGGCTGGGGTGGGGTGAAGGAATCGAAAAAGGCTAAAAGCTAGAGATAAAACAATGGATGGAAATACATTTAAAACTGAACTATCTGATGAACTATTGTTCTGTGAACTTCAGTGGAAAGAGGATGAGGAGTAGTGAAAATAATCGAGCTTGCTCTGCAATGCCGGTGTAGATCAATTTCACTCTGTCCACTTTTAATTAAGTTCCTTCCCTCAATTCCTCTATTTTTGCACCTCCATCCATCTCTTCCTGTGTTACAGCAGTGACTGCTCTGCAAATGCAACTCCTTAGCCCAGGCTCAGTTGTAGCACTATTGTCACTAAGTCACACAAAGTTCCAGTCCAAGTTCAAGTCCTACTCTAAGATTTAAGCACAAAAATCAAAGCTGACCCTCCAGCGCAGCAATGAGGGAGGTGCTGTCTTTTGGATGAGACAATAAACCTAGGCTCCATCTGCCTCCTATAGTGGATGTAAAAGTCAGATTCCATGGCACTATTTTGAAGAAGTGCAGGGGAATTATCTCCCAATCAGCATAACAAAAACAGATTATCTGGCCATTATCGCATCGCTGTTTGAGGGAGTAATGTGTGCAAAACCGGCTGCTACATTTCCTGCATTACAACAGTGACCACTTCAAAAGTACTTCATTTGAGATGTCAGTGATCATGAAAAGCACTAGATATAGTAATTGCACGTCTTCTTTTTCTCTCTGTGAAGCACTTTGGGATGGCCTGAGGCTGTGGAAGTTTGTTTACAAATGCAAGTTCTTTCTTTTTCTTTTTTTAATCCCCTTCTCAAAACCTTCCTACTTCGCCAAGCTTTTGCTCACCTCCTTCTTCATGGGATAGAAACTCATCTTGGAAGGCAGCATAAATTGAACAGTGTCATGTATCACGTGCAGGAACAGCCAAGTGGTGATATCTAGAGACCCGGACTAATAATCAGGAGATATGAGTTCAAATCCTCCGACAGTAGCTCGGGAATTTCAATTCAGTTAATTAAATAAATCTCAAACTAAAAAGCTCGTGTCAGTAATGGTAGCCATTAAACTACCAGAATGTCATAAAAATCCATTCTGATTCACCAATGCCCTTTAAAGAAAGAAACCTGCTGTCCTTATCCGGCCTGGCCAATATATCACTGCAGACCCACAGCAATGTGGTTGACTGCCCTCTGAATGGCCTAGTGAGTCATTCAATTGTATTCAAGAAGGTGGCTCACCACAATTTTCTGCAGGGCATTTAGAGATGGACAGTAAGTATGACTTTACCGGTATCCCGTGAATGAATAAAAAAGGACCATTGAACACCCATTTTATGCTTCATATGATACTCAGTTCCATTCACAGTAATGGAGATGAATATCACGTGAGCATATAACAGCAGCCAATGTGCTAGCACATAAGGTGAATTTCTACCCCCATATTTCCTTCCTTGGCTCAACATCCATTTATTTCATTATACTTCTGAAGCGCCTTGGGCTATTTCCCTACGTTAAAGGGGCTTTGTGAATGTGATTATTGACAATTACCTGATCTAAAAGTGAAAGGTAATTGTGACACTTTTTCCACATAAAAACACAACGAATCAACAATGTTCTTTATCCTTTTTATTCAGCTGTAAAGATGACGATGTAAAACAATCTTAAAACGTCAAGACATTTTAACCATCAGCTTAACAAATTAATAAGATTATAAAAGCAGCAGCTTTATTTAATTACATATTACTAATTTAAATTTAGATATAATCGAGGAGATTTCTATTATGCTCGCTAAAGGCGATAGACATGTAGTGTATAAAATGATACAACAAGCTACAGCAAGTATTTATAACAAAGAATTGCACATGACAGTGTGGTGTTGTGTTAAACACAAGCCTAATAATTAAAGAGTTTATTAACCTGTGTAATTTGTCATTAACAGATGTTTTGTTCAGTATCCCGCTGTTTGCTTTCAAGGTGATGTTACAAAAATAAAAGCATGGGTCCCAGTGTTTGGTTAACTTATTGTCTTTCCTAAGCTTATACAAGGACGTTGGAGAAGTATTGTGTATAAATATAAAATAAACAGAATATCAAAATAAACTCCTTATTCATGCATATTAATTTCTGCTTAAAGAGGCATGAAGTTTAGGATCAAGTACATAATTCCATTCCCCTGCACTTTCCAGTAGTCCTCACAGTATTGATTAGAAATAAGGCTACAAAACTGTTGCACAGCTTCTCTGGCCTGTGCAGCGTGCAAGCATGGTTCAGCATAAGAAGTGTGGGGATAGGTTATTCTATATCATACAGCACATTATGTAGCCACGTCCTGGGTTCAAGTCCCACCTCAGAGACTTCAGCAGAAAATGCAAGCTGTCGTTGCTGGTGCAGTACTGAGGATATGCTGCATAGTCAGGGATGTTGTCTTCCAGATGATGAGTTAAACCAAGGCCCTGTCTGGATCTCTCAGATGGAAATAAAATAATTCATAGTGCCACCTTGAAAGAGATCAGGGGAGTTGTCCCCAATGTCCTGGCCAACATTCATCCCTCAAGCAATGCCATTAAAACAGATTATCTGGTGATTGCCATGTTGTTGTTTGGAGGAGCTATGTCCAAATTGGCTGCATTGTTTCTAACATTACGACAGTGACTATATTTAACAGTACTTCATTGGCTGTAAAACACATTGGGATGTCCTGAGATTTGATAGGTGTTATAGAAATGCACGCCTTTGAAACATCAAATCTGAGGCATGTCTGTAAAGAAGTTTAGTTAAAAAGGAGTAAAAATAATTTAATGGTTGCAGAAATGTGCTAAGAAGACATTCAAATTTAGTTCAGTGCTTTGAAGCCCTCCAGTCAGATTTCTGCCCTGGCCACAGTACTGAAATGATGCTTATCAAAGTCATAAATGACATCATATGTGACTGAGAAAGATAAACTTTCCCTCCTCATTCTTCTTCAGCTGGCCTTACCATCCTCCTCCAACGCCTCTCCACTGGCATCCATCTAGATGGGACCACTCTCATGTGTTTCCATTCTTATCTATATAATTCTAGCCAGAGAATCACTCGCAATGGTTTTTCTTCCTGCTCCTGCACCTTTACCTCTGGTGTCCCCCAAGGGTGTATCCATGGCCCCTTCCCATTTCTCATCTCATCACCTTTTGGCGACACCGTCAGAAGGCACGGTGTTTTTCACATGTACGCTGACGACACCCTGTTCTACCTCGCCACCGCCTCTCTCAACTCCTCCACTGTTGCTAAGTGATCAGACCCCGTATGTGACATCCAGTACTGGATGAGCAGAAATTTCTTCCAAATAAATATTGCGAAGCCCGAAGCCATTGTTTTCGATCCCTGCTCCAAACTCTGTTCCCTAGCTACCGACTCTATCCCTTTCCCTGGTAACAGTCTGAGATCAAGTCAGTCTGTTCGCAGCCTTGGGCCAGAATATTACGCTCAGGGTGGAGGTGCGTGCCCGACACACCCAAGCGTAAAATGACACGTGTATCCCGAAGTCATCGCGCAGTCTCGCGATATTTCGTTTGGCAGGCTGCGCACTCGCCAATAATTAAAAGGCCTTTAAGGCCATCAACAACCTCATTAACTTGAAATTTACACTGCCTGTCCAACCTAACGGTCGGCGGGCAGGCGAAAAGGCCAAGCAGCCTTTACATTTTTTAGGAAACCTCATCCGCGAGCGGGATGAAGTTTCCTAAAGCTAATACACATTAAATAAAAACTTTATTTTGGAATTAAAAACATGTCTCTTGTCATGTGACAGCATCACACGAGGGGACATATTTTATTAAATTTTTCTGCTCATTATTGATTTTTTTAAAAGTCGCTTACAGTTCTCCCTCCTTCCCCCCCACCACCCACCCCACCCTCCCCCCCCACCCTACTCCTTAATTGGCCCGCCCGTGTAAAACCATGGTACGGAGCTGATCACCCCTGCCCCTACCAAGGGCAAAATCCTGCCCTTGGTGTCACGTTTGACATGAATTTTCAACCTCATATTCGCACCATAATTAAGACTGCCCATTCCCACCTCAGTAACATTGAACTGCTTGACATTGCCACTGCCTCAGCTCATCTGCTGCTGGAACTCTCATTCATGCCTTTGAATCTAGATTCAATTATCCCAATGCACTCCTGGCTGGTCTCCCATTTTCTACCCTCCATAAACTTGTGGTCATCCAAAGCTCTGCTGCCCATGTCTTAACTGACAACAAGTTCCATTCCCCTATCCCCCTGTGCTCACTGAACTACACTAGCTCCCGGTCAAGCAACATCTTGATTTTAAAATTCTCAATCCTGTTTTCAAACCCCTCCAGGGGCTTGCCCCTCCCTATGCATGGAATCTCCTCCAGCCCTTCAACCCTCTGAGATATCTGCACTCCTTTAATTCTGATCTCTTGTGCACTCCAAATTATAATTGCTCCACCACTGGTGGCCATGCTGTCAGTTGCCTAAACCCCAAGCTTTGGAATTCCCTCCCACATCTCTCTGCCTGTTACCTCATTTCCTTCATTGAAGACACTCCTTAAAACCTACCTCTTTGACCAAGCTTTTGGACTTCTGGCCTAATATCTCCTTATGTGGCTTGGTGTTATACTTTGTTTTGTAATGCCCCTGTGCAGTGGGACATGCTCCTGCCTTGGCAGATTTCATTCCATTAACGGTGCTAAATAAATATAAGTTGTTGTTGGTGTTAAACTGAAGCGATTTTACACATTTACAGGGTTGTGCACAGGGGTATAGTGCTGCTGAAGCGCACCGGAGCACTGGTCCGGCACCTCCTATTTAAAGGCTTTAATATTCGCCACTGGATGGTAAACCCTCCTATGCTGATTGGCCATGCGTTATACGCTCCACTTGATTTTTCTTTCCATTGATCCCAGTGGAATCCACTTCATTAATTGTCTGGCAGGATTTTCAATCTGTAATGTTGGTGTTAATTTTAATCCTCACTGCCTCTTGAAGCTACTTGTTTCCAAGCGTAACACATGCAGGGGGATTTGGCTTATTGATGGCAACAATCAGGGCTGGAGGGAAATCCTCTTGCAACCACATGAGGCTGCATGACTTGTGACGCAGATGCAGCCGACATGGGGGCTATGTCAAGTGGTTTCTATTATTTTATTATGTGGAGCACAAGGGCAAGTACTTTAAAGTAGCATCAATATCCACAAACACCCTGTTGCATTTGCCTACTAAACATTAATTCCTTGGCTGTGATGGCTTGAGGATATGAAACACAGTATACCATTTGTATTCCCTGCTCGCAGCTTTACATGGAATTTGCAGCACCAAAACAGGCCATTTGGCCCACCTCATCTATGTTAGTTTTTATGTTCCACACAAGCCTCCTCCCACTCTTCTTATTCACACTATCAGGGTAAATTTCAGCTTCTTTCTTCCTCATGTATTCATCAAGTTCCTTGAATGTATCTATACTAGAATCATAGAATGGTTACAGCACAGAAGGAGGCCATTTAGTACATTGTCTCTGTGTCAGTTCTCTGCAACAGCAACTCAGCTAGTCCCACTCCTTGACCTTTGCCCTGTAGCCCTGTAAAATATTTTCTCTTCAGATAATTATCTAGTTCCCTTTTGGAAACCGCAATTGAATCTGTCCCCATCACACATTCAGGCAGTGCTTTTCAGATCCAAACCATTTGCTGCATAAAGAAGTTTTTCCTCGTGTCATCTCTGGTTCTTTCGTTAATCACCTTGGTTCTCGACCTTCTGCTGGCGGGAACAGTTTCTCCCCATTTACTCTATCCAGACCCCTCATGATTTTGAACACATCTAACAAATCTCCTTTCAACATTTTCTTCTCCAAGGAGAACAGCCCCAGCTTCACGAATCTATCCACATAAGAAATCTCTCAGAAACATTCTCGTAAATCTTTTCAGCACCCTTTCTAAAACCTTCGTGTCTTTCCCGTCGAGGCTGAACCAGTATTTTATGAAGGTTCATAAACTAATTGCTTTTGTACTCTGAGATCCTATTTATAAAACCCAGGATTCAGTATAATTTATTAACTGCTTTCCTAACCTGCCCTGCCACCTTCAATAATTTGTGCACATATACACCCAGGCCCCTTTGTTCCTGCACTTACTTTAGAATTGCACCTGTTATTTTATGTCAGCGCTCCTTGTTCTTCCTACCAAAATGTATCAATTCACACTTCTCCACCTTAAATTTCCTCTGTCATGTGTCTGCTCATTCCACCAGCCTGTATGTGTCCTCTTGAAGTCTATCACTATCCTCCTCACAGTTCACAATAGTTCAAAGTTTTGCATCATCTTCAAAATTTCAAGTTTTGCCCTGTACAAAATCAAAAAAAGCTCTGTCGCCTCCATATACCATCTCCCAATCAGAAGTAAGTAAAGTTTTCTGTAATTCTTGTTTTTAATAGGCTTGAATTAAGTAATTAAACGGTTGCGTAATGAAATTCTAGCTATGCTAAAGACTAATGATTCAAAATACCACATGGTTCAAAATAAAATGCCTACCGGCACTAATATTTCTTACTTAAAGAGCATAGTTTTACTGATGTTTGGGGTCTCAAATGGTGAATACATAGGAAAACAATGTAATGGTATATTTAGAAATGATATGGCCAACACATTTTCTTAGAGCTCCAGCATCTCAAAATTTGGCACTGCACCCCTGGTTATGCAGCCTGTTGAAACCTCAGGGTCCAGGCCTTCCAGTCTCCGAATGGTCATATCCTGGAGGCACCCTGGAAGATGTGATGGGGGACCCCTCAGAAGTCCCAATGCAAGGACTCCGTGGTAATTGCCTGGGAAGTTTGAATTTCCAATGGACAATTCACCTGCATTCAGAACCCTCCAAAAAAGTCTCCAACACTGAGGGCAGAATCGTCCGTGCCCCTTGGCGTCAGGCATGCTCGGCGGTGCAAGTGGGCAATGTGGTGAGAAAGCCAAAAATCAGTTTCACGAGTTCGTGAAGCCAGTTTGCAATCGTCCGCTCAGCCCATCGATGTCAGACTGCGTTTTCCGCCATTGGACATTGGGAACCCCATTGTAATATATCTGCATATCATTATAAGGCCAGCCCACCGGACTCATCCCCCTAAGCTGGATTGTCTGTCCACGTCGGCATGATTGCACACCAATGTGTTTCACAACTGCACGCAAGTGACGTGCACCTGGCAAGCTGCACTTCACTCTGGACTTCGAGGTTTGTTTGCTTTGGGCACCATTCATGGTCATCAGCACCAAGCTTCACAGGCAGCACCACATCACTTTTAAGGGGGCTTACAGGCAGTTCTCTGCCTACTGGGCCAGCCATAAGGCTGGTAGTGACTTTGTGTGGCTGCAGGGCTAGGGCTTGCTTGGGGAAGGGGGAGAAGTGGCTTTAGGCAAAGGGAGAGGCTGCAGGGTGAGGGCTGTGCTGAGGAAGGTGGGAATTCCAGGTATTGTGTAGGGGCACAAGTTGATCTGTGCAAGTGGCATCAAGATGGTGAGGGCTGAGGAGGCAGTCTCCAGAGGAGATGAGGCCAGATGGACATATGAAGGTGTGAGTGAAAGAATCAGTGGTGTCACTTGAGTTGGCAGTGAGTGAGATGCCAGTGAATGTGTGATGGGCTTGAGTGTGTGAGTTTAGAGTGATGAGATGGTTGCCTTACCCAGGCAGCACAGATCAGATCATTCATCCTCTATCTGCATTGGATGGCCAACCCCTGCTGTGCAGCATTGACACTGATCACCACTGCCATTGCCTACCAAGCCAGAGGGGTAATGTTGCTGCCCCTCCTGCGGCCAGAGCGTGAGTAGAGGACATCACGGGGGGCCTCCACAGTGTCCAAAAGGCACTCGAGGGACGGGTCACTAAATCTGGGGGCTGCAGTCTTCTTGCCATTTGGAACCATGTCTGTTTTGCAGCAGTCCTGGGCTGGAAACACTGAGAGGCGTGCACGCAGCTGTACTTTAAATGTGGCGCCCAGCATGATGAAGTGATGAGGTTATGGCGTGACAGGCGAATCGGAGCCCACCACCATCGAAACGGCATGTTTCCCAGGGATGCATAATTAACATGGCGGTTTTGGGGCGATACAGCTTGAGAAGCTGTCATTGCGGCCGGCGGGTAAAACATCATTTATCTGTCAGCTACCACACAGTGCAAATCTGGGATGATTCTGCCCTGAGTTCGAGTTGGAGACTTCTGAGTGTTCCAAAATAGTTACCTAGGAAATGTTGGACAGAGAAAAAAACCATTTCTAACTCCTGGGTAACTATACAAGTAACACCCCCAAATTGAGTTCTGAAGAAGTGTCATACGGACTCGAAACGTTAACGCTGTCTTTCTCTCCGCAGATGCTGTCAGACCTGTTGAGTTTTGCCAGCAATTTTTGGTTTGTCCCCCAAATCCTGAGTCGGCCCTAACCCTCCAGTTCCACCCTCCGCAATGTCCCAAAGCTTTCCATCATGTTAATCAATTAAGACTTATCAAAATACAGCAGCTAGTGCCAGAAAAAGAGGCCTTGCATTGGCTTCTCCTGATGATCCTGCCCAGTGAAGAAGGACTCCTAGGACAGGTCCGTTCCGCACTTCTGAAGAGGCCCAGTTTGGAGTTCCGGGCCAGAAATGCGGAGCTCCAGCACTGTGTCAAAAAAAGGAACATAGCAGCAATTCAACCATGATTGACACTCCTCGACAGATTCAGCCCGTGAACTATGGACCACTAAATCTGGGTGATTTAATAGTTGTAGTCTCACACCCAGTCCATCTTCAATCCATCTAGCCCACTTGTCCACTGAATCACCTCAGTGCATTTCTAACCAAAAACCCCATTTTTCACACATACAAGGAACTTTAAAGTATATTTTTGACATTCTGCATAAGTTGCACTCAATATATTTCTAATTTCCCATTCTGTACAGGAGGATTGTAGAGCAGGAAAGTTTATAAGCTAGGCAGGCATTTGGAAGTTTTAAATAGATGTTTTGACTGCAAGCGCATTCTTGAAAATTTCTGTGATCTTATCCTGTGGTCCAGTTAGACTTTTCTTCAGTGACATATCACCATGACGATACCCTTTTCTCTCCTTCCAGCATTGTACTTTATTTTGTTTTTCCCACAAGTCATTTCAGGTCACTGACTCTTTTGCGGCAATCTTTGGGAGGCTTGACGAGCCATGAACACTTTTGTTTTCCTTTTCACTGAGATACTTGCCCATGCATTTGCTCTTCGTTTCAATTTTAGTAGCAAATATGCTTGTTCCTTAAGAGAATGTGTCCTGATGTTTGGCAAAAATGCTATGACAATGAAGGGGAAGCTAGGATTTGGAAAGACATGAAACCTTTGTCCTTTCTTGGAGTCCATTTTGCTGCGTTACTGCCAACCACGTATGATGCCAAACCAATTTGCATTTATTAGCATATGATACAATATATGATGGCTCTGAATGGAGCGGTACATTTGAATAACACCAACATTTTCTGGCAGGGGCATCTTAACCCTTGGTGTGCCATGAACAAGCCACCTCATCCAAGAATGATTATGACGCTGGGGTTGCGGTGCCTATGAATACAGCACCCACAGCCTGCATTTGTATAGCCCGCTCTGGGGAAAAGACAGAGGAGGGGGACTAGCTGAGTTGCTCTTGAAGAGGGCCGGCATGGAGACAACAGGCCAAATGGCCTCCTGCTGTGCTATAACCATTTAATGATTGTCTCAATGTCAGTAAAGCATTTTGGCAAATCTTGGTTTTGTGAAGTGTTGCAAGTCTCATTTTCTTCATTGTTAGGCATATTGAAGTCAAATGCTAATCATTAGTTCAAAGCACAATGTTTTTAGTGACAATCACTGATAGTTTCATGGCCAACACTACTGAGGTTAGCTTTCAATTCCAGATCTTGTTAATTGAATTTAAATTCCACCAGTTGCCATGCTGGGGTTTAAGCCCAAGACCCCAAAGCATTAGGCTGGGTGTCTGGATTACTAGCCCAGTGACATTACCACTACACCACCAGCTGCCCAGGAACCATCAGTGAAGATTCGCCTAGAACAGGCTTGTCTAACCTTTTTGCTTAGGGGTGGTGGGGGGGGCATATTTCCATTTTTTTTCTCACTGAAAGGACTGATAAGCAAATTTTGGAAAGACAAGGGGTGGAATTTTATGACAGCAGGATTTCACAGTCCCGCCAAAGTCAATGAAGTTTAGAATGGCCCGTCGCATTTTACAGCCCCTTCTATGCTGTGACAGGAGGTTTGGCATAATTTTAAACTGAACTTCAAAAAAAAGTATTAAGAAAAGAAACAATTGCTGAGCAAAAATAAAGCAATGTCATGGCAGTAAACTGTTAAGTTAAAAAAAGAAAAATTAATAAAAATGCCCAGAGTGTAAGACAGTCAGAGAGAGTGCGTGCCAGGCTCAATCCCAGTTTCAGGGCGGAATTATCCCAAGTTTGCAATAAGCGTGGTCATTTTACCCGCCGGCCGCGATAGCAGGTTTTCATGCCGCTTCGTCCCAAACCCATCGCATTACTTATGCATTCCCGGGAAACACGCCGTTTTCATGGTGGGCGGGCTCTCATTCACCCGCCACACCATCACCTCACCACTTCATCACTTCAGGCACCACATTTAAAGTCCAGCCACGCTCAGTGCTTCCTACCCAGGACTGCAGCAAAGAAGACATGGTCCCAAAAGACAAGAAGGCTGTAACCCTTGAATGCTGTCTGGCTGTAGGAGGGGCAGCAACATCACCACTCCGGTTTGGGAGGTGATGGCAGTGCAGCCCACCAGGTACATATCTATTATGTGCCGTTGTGAAACACGTCACTATGCTTTCCTGCCGACATGGACGGATGATCCAGCGGGGAGGGTGAGTCCATCGGGCTGGCCTAATAATTATATGCTGATGTATTACAATGAGGTTCCCGACATCCAATGGCGGAGAATGCGGCCTTCCATTGGCAGGCTGAGCGGAGAATCACAAATTGGTTTCACGCTGTCGTGAAACCGATTGTGCCACATTGTCTGCTACGGCATCGATCACATCTGATGCCGGCAGGCACGGAAAGTCCTGACCTCAGGGTGCTCACTCACCCTCATCCACTTTGAGTGTGTGTGTGTTGGCGTGTGGTGGTGAAAGTGAGTGAGAAACCTGAGTGTGTGAGTAAGGCAAACTCATACACTCTTACTCCCATACATGCACTCACTCTCTCACTCCCGCACACACACATTCACTCTCTCACGCTCGCACACACACACCCAGTATCTCTCACTCCCACATGCACACACTCAGTCTCTCACTCCCACACATACACACTCACTTTCTCACTCCTGCACATATGCACACACACAAACACACACACACACACATGCACACACACACAAAAGCAATCTCCCACACACATCAGTCAGCCTCTTACCCACCCACTCCCTCCACCTTGGAAGCTCCACAGCGTCTCACTCTCAGGCTTCAAAGCCAGCCTCTCTACCACAGGCCCTGGCATTCTGGTTCCCAATGCTGGGCCCCAGTACTTGTGTTCCCGCTCCCCAGGCTTTGACACTCATGTTCCCGCTCCCCAGGCTTTGACACTCATGTTCCCGCTCCCTGGGCTTTGGCACTGATGTTCCCGCTCCCCGGGCTCTGGAACTCATGTTCCCGCTCCCCGGGCTCTGACACTTGTGTTCCCGCTCCCCGGGTTCCTGCACTCATGTTCCCCCTCCCCGGGTTCCTGCACTCGTGTTCCCCCTCCCCGGGCTCCTGCACTCGTGTTCCCCCTCCCTGGGCTCCTGCACTCATGTTCCCCCTCCCCAGGCTCCTGCACTCGTGTTCCCGCTCCCTGGACTCCTGCACTCGTGTTCCCCCTCCCCGGGCTCCTGCACTCGTGTTCCCGCTCCCTGGACTCCTGCACTCGTGTTCCCCCTCCCCGGGCTCCTGCACTCGTGTTCCCGCTCCCTGGACTCCTGCACTCGTGTTCCCGCTCCCCGGGCTCCTGCACTCGTGTTCCCGCTCCCCGGGCTCCTGCACTCGTGTTCCCGCTCCCTGGACTCCTGCACTCGTGTTCCCCCTCCCTGGGCTCCTGCACTCGTGTTCCCCCTCCCCGGGCTCCTGCACTCGTGTTCCCGCTCCCCGGGTTCCTGCACTCGTGTTCCTGCTCCCCGGGCTCCTGCTCTCGTGTTCCCGCTCCCCGGGTTCCTGCACTCGCGTTACCGCTCCCCGGGCTCTGGCACCTGTGTTCCCGCTCCCCGGGTTCTGGCACTCGTGTTCCCCCTCCCCGGGCTCCTGCACTCGTGTTCCCCCTCCCCGGGCTCCTGCACTTATGTTCCCCCTCCCCGGGTTCCTGCACTCATGTTCCCCCTCCCCGGGTTCCTGCACTCGTGTTCCCCCTCCCCGGGCTCCTGCACTCATGTTCCCCCTCCCCGGGTTCCTGCACTCGTGTTCCCCCTCCCCGGGCTCCTGCTCTCGTGTTCCCCCTCCCCGGGTTCCCGCACTCGTGTTCCCCCTCCCCGGGCTCCTGCTCTCGTGTTCCCCCTCCCCGGGCTCCTGCACTCATGTTCCCCCTCCCCGGGCTTCTGCACTCGTGTTCCCCCTCCCCGGGCTCCTGCACTCATGTTCCCCCTCCCCGGGCTCCTGCACTCGTGTTCCCGCTCCCCGGGCTCCTGCACTCGTGTTCCCGCTCCCCTGGCTCCTGCACTCGTGTTCCCGCTCCCCCGGCTCTGGCACTCGTGTTCCCCCTCCCCAGGCTCCTGCACTCGTGTTCCCCCTCCTCGGGCTCCTGCACTCGTGTTCTCGGTCCCCGGGGTCTGGCAATCGTGTTCCCCCTCCCTGGGCTCCTGCACTCCTGTTCCCACTCCCCAGGCTCTGGTACTCGTGTTCCCACTCCCCGGGCTCCTGCACTCGTGTTCTCGGTCCCCGGGGTCTGGCAATCGTGTTCCCCCTCCCCGGGCTCCTGCACTCCTGTTCCTGCTCCCCGGGCTCCTGCACTCGTGTCCCCACTCCCCAGGCTCTGGTACTCGTGTTCCCGCTCTCCAGACTCCTGCACTTGTGTTCCCACTCCCCAGGCTCTGGTACTCGTGTTCCCACTCCCCGGGCTCCTGCACTCGTGTTCCCGCTCCTCTGGCTCTGGCACTCGTGTTCCCACTCCCCCGTTCTGGCACTAGTGTTCCCGTTCCCTGGGCTCCTGCTGTCCTGTGCACCCGCCGCTTTCCCAGAAAGAAAACCTCTTTCCAGCAAACTCACTGCTGTTAATGTTCACTGCTTCTCCAATCAGAGACTGCTTCTCTCCCACATTTGTTGCTGATAGGTTCACTAGCAAGAATCAGTTGTTCTTGATTCCCTCACAAGGGGAAACATTTTACCAACATCTACCCTGTCAAGCCCCCTCAGAATCTTATATGTTTCAATGAGATCACCTTTCCTTCTTCTAAACTCCAATGAGTAAAGGCTCAACCTGCTCAAGCTTTCCTCATAAGACAACCTCTTCATCCCAGGAACATGTATAAGGACATCCACATCCTTCTTTACACAGTGTTCTGCAGTCTCTCTGCATTTAAATAATACCCTGCTTTTCTATTCTTCCTACTAAAGTGGACAACCTCACATTTTCCCACATTATACTCCGTCTGCCAAATTTCTGCCCTCTCACTTAATCTATCTATATCCCTTGGCAGACCCTTGTGCCCTCTTCACAACTTGCTTTCCTATCTATCTATCTGAAGGTCTGAGGTGCTGAAGGCTGAAACAGCATCAGATACGTCTAAAGTTTCATGGCTGCGTCTCTGAGATGACCCTAATCGTGGAGCTCAAGCGAGCTGCCCTCGGCCAGACAGAGGTCAGACATTCTCAGAGACTATGTGAAGATCTATGGAGTGTCCTCACTGCATGTTGTCATCATTCACCTGCGATTGAGTGACTATTAGGGCCTTCACTACATCTCCATGACTGGACCATTCTCACAGAGGGTATTGGCACTGCGATAAGCCAGATTGGAGTCAAACATTCAAAACTGTGATGTGAGGATCTACAGGAACACCTCACTGCATGTCTTCTTCATCCTCCACAAATTTGGCAGCCCAAGTGTGCCTGCCTCATCCAGCCAGTGTGAGAGCCTCATCCCATTGTCATCACCACCAAGGACCCCCTTACCCTCATCCCTGTCAGTATCCTTTTCATCAGAGAAGACATGCAGCTCCTCCATCTCTTCCTCAGCCAGCAAATTACCCCATTGCAGCGCCAGGTTGTAAAGGGTGCAGCAGATGACATCGATGCTTGACACCCTCTGCGGATTGTATTGCAGGGCTCCACCAGATTGATCCAGGCACCGGAACCGCATCTTCAGCATCCCGATGGTCTGCTCCACCAAGTTGCGAGCTGCTGTATGAGCCTCATTACAGCATCGCTATGCAGCAGTCTGAGGCCGCCGCATGGGTATCATCAGCCACGGTCTCTGCAGGTAGCCTTTGTCCCCAAGGAACCAACCCTGCAGCCTCTGTGGACCCTCGAAGACTGCAGGGATGTGTGAGTGACTCAGGATGTAGGCATTGTGCACACTCCCTGGAAACCATGCTCATACCTGCAGGATGCATTTCTGTTGGTCGCATGCTGCACGTTCAATGAGTGGAAGCCCTTGTGGTTGATGAAGTCCACATGAGTGCAGTCAATGGCACCCTGTACTTGTGGAAATCCCAAGATCAGGGTGAATCCAATTGCCCTTGCCTCCTGGCTGTCCCAGCACAGGGTGAAATGCACAAAGTTGTGTGCCATGGCGAAGATGGCATCCGTGACCTTATGGATGCATTTGTGGGTGGCGGATTGTGAAATCCCACAGATGTCACCTGAGGAGCCCTGGTCACTTTCACAGCCAATGGCATTGGATGTCTTCCATGTTCCCTTGGCGCCAAGTCCTGCCGTGTGTGGCAGATGTGAGCCACCAGGTCCCTAGACATGTGCAGTCGTCAACAACACTGGTTCTCAGTCGTCTGTAGGAATGGCAGGCGGCATCTATAGACCCTGAGAGTCCCTAGGTGCCGATCAGTGACAGCTCACTGTCACTCCTGGGCAGCGTATGCGGCCCCTTCTCCATGAGGTTGCTGCTCCTGCCTTTGCACGGCCAGGAGCCTCAGTCGCTCTATCCCTGTCTTCTACGGTCTCTGTAGACCATCAGGCATACAACTAGGATCCACGATCCTGACGTGGTCCTCCTGCAGCATGAAAGAGAGAGAGAGAGAGGTGGTTATCATGGCTGTCCTTAGCACCTTTCCTACCCCTGTGTTACCGCCCCGTAACGCTTCCTGGAGAATACTGGTCACACCTCGGATGGCCGGATGTGAGTACGCTTCATGGCTGCCTTGTCAACCTGCAACATGGGGACACTGGTCCAAACCAGGATGCTGAGATTGCAAGGGGCTGTGAGCACCTCCAGCAGTGACTGCTGCACAGCCAGTGTTGGCGAGGAGGTTGTACAAAGTGTGCAGTCCAACTGTTCCGCAGTCCAATAAAGTGGTGGCGGACTTGAAGTCTGTGCCTGGGCGTGTGGGGGTGGGGGTGGGGTAAGGTATCGAGCGCTTGGTGGCTCTTTGATGTCTCAGCATTGTTTGCATAGGCGAGCAGTCTAGGAGCCCAACTCCAATCATATCACTGTGGCTGCGCCTGATCTGTCTTATATGCTGAGGCATGGTCAGTTTATACAGGTGTGCCTGATGCGTGGCCACTTCCCTCAATTAATCTCTCCCCCCACCTGTACATGAGATGCAGCGCCAGGGCAGCACTTGACCCCCCCACCCATTCAGAAGTCACCTCCGAGGCTGACCAGCAATCTAATGAGCCCCCTTTTCTCAATGTGCTAGTTGAGAAATCTGCTAATGTGTTCTCTACAACTGTCTACTGCAAGCTTAGCTTCACTGGCCAAAATATGTGTTGGGATCCCTACAGCTCCACACACTATAGGATTGGCCTTATCAGCAATACCATAAACAGGGCCCAAGCCATTTGTTCACTTGCAATTGTTCCATTTGCAAGCTTGATGCAAAAATAGGCCACATCAAAGCTACCCTGTGGAATAATGGCGACCCAGATCAAAATATTTCTTGCTGTGTACCATGCATATTCACAAATGAGCTGAAGGCCACCACTTTTGGATTTGAAAAGTGTTCAATCTACCTCAAATTACCTTGGAGGGGTAAGATAGCTCAAAAGTTTGAGCATCAGGTGAAGCTAGCCATTTCACGCTGCTACCATGCAGTGGCATCACAAGTGGAATTTTTCACTCACAGGATGCTGCTGTCAAGTCAAAAAGATGTTCTGCCTATCAAACAAATTAGTTATGTGGTACATGCTGGTGTGATTCCGGGTACATAGGTGATGCATCCATCAACTGGCAAATTGCATCAAATGATACATCCCCTTGGCTATTCACAATTAGCAGAATACTGACCGTACTCAACCAACCTGAGCTTACAAAACTCAGAACATAATGTCTGAAGTTAGATGTGGTTCCGTGATTGGGCTGCACTTGCTGAACAATCCTGGGTGTGCTAAGAATTTCACAAGCGATCAATTTAAGATTATCAGTCAGACTCGCAATGTAGCTCACTTATGTTTGCTAGAAGCTACATATATTCATATGCACAGACCTGTCCTCTTCAGGCAAAAGAAATATGTCCAGATATAGCATCTTTGGATATTATTTTTGAATAAACAAAAGCATGGGGGCAATAGCTCCCTGGTGCATTTGCCATGCCAATGTCTCAACCAACCAGACTTGGCTTGCCAACAAATCAGCACCTTTATCCAACAGCATAAGTTGTTGCTTCCTTAGAAAATTGGCATTCTAGTATCTGTCCTGATGAGTGTAAGACAAAAAGCTTTGATAGCATGTCTCTTTTTTCAGCAATAATGGATTCCAGCATCTTCTCAATGAGTAACTGGCCTATATTTTCCAGCTTTCTGTCTCCCTCATTTCTTGTGTAAAGGTATGATATTTACAGTTTTCCAATATACTTTCCAGAATCTCGGGAATTTTGGACGATTACAACAAATGCATTCATTATCTCTATCACCACTTATTTTAAGACCCCAGTATACAGGCCATCAGGTCCAGGGGATTTGTCAACCCTTGGTCCCATTAGATTACCTAGTACATTTTCTCCAATGATAGTGATTGTTCTAAGTTCCTCCCTCCCTTTTGCCCCTTGACTTTCTACTACTTTTGGGATGCTTTCTGTGTCTTCTTCCATGAAGACAGATACAAAATATTCATTTAAAGTCTTCACACTTTTCTTCTTTCCTACTATTAATTCCCTGATCTCATGCTCTAAGGGGCATGATAGTAATTATAATGACTCTCTTTCTTTCTATACACTTGTAGAAGTTCTTACTGTCTGTTTTTATATTTATTGTGAATTTAGTCTCATATTCCAATTTTCCCTCTTTATCCTTTTCTGGTTTCTAAAAGTTTCCAAATCATTTGAGCTACTACTAATTTTCACAGCATTGTATGCATTTTCTTTTAATTTAATACTATCTTAATTTAATTTCCTTAACCTTAACTTCCTTAGTTAGCCATGAATGATGCAACCATCTCATACAACCTTCCTTACTCAATAGGATATATATTTGCTAAGAATTATGAAATATCTCTTTCAATGTCTGTCACTGCTTATCCACAACCTTATCTTTTAACCTAGCTTCCCAGTCCACTGTAATCAACTCTGCCTTCATACCTTTGTGATTGGCTTTCTTTATGTTTAAGACGCTAGTTTCAGATCCAAATTTCTCAACCTCAAACTGAATGTCAAATTATATCATGTTATGATCACTCTTGCCTAGAAAATCCTTTGCTATCAGATCATTAATTAATCCCATCTCATTAACATTACCAGGTCTAAAATAGCCTGTTCCTTAGTTGGTTCCAGAATGTGCTGTTGTAAGAAACTATCTGGAACAGACTCTATGAACTCAAACTCAATGCTACATTTACCAATTTTATTTATCCAATCTATATGAAGATTAAAATCACCCATGATTATTATGGTTTATTTTCTTACAAGACCCCATCATTTCTTGACGTATGCTCTTTCCTACAGTGTAGCTAATTTCAGGGGCCTATAAACTACTCCCACCAGTGACTTGTTTCCCTTGCTATTCTTTTCCCACCCAAACTGATTCTACATTATGATCTTCCAAACGAAGATCATTTCTCACTACTGTACTGATCTCATCCTTTATTAAGAGAGCTACCCTACCTCCTTGTTTTTTCTTCCTAACCTTCCAAAATTTTTAGTGCCCTTGAATATTCAGTTCCTAGCCCTGGTCACTTTGCAACTATGGGTGAAATTTTCCGTGCCCACTGGCATCGGGTGTGTTTAGCAGTGTGAACTGACAACATGGCAAGAAGGCCAAAAATTGGTTTTACGACATCGTGAAACCAGTTTGCAATCATCTGCTGTACCCATCAGTGGCGGGCTGTGTTTCCTGCTCTCAGATGATGGAACCTCATTGTAATACACCTGCATATCATTATAAGACCAGCTCACTGGAATCACCCCCCATGCTGGATCACCCGAGCACACACCGACATGTTTCACAACTGTACGTAAGTGACATGCACCTGGTGAGCTCCACTTCACTCGGGACTTCGAAGTTTGTTTGCCTATCTTGCTTTGGGCAGCACTCGCGGTCATCAGCACCAGGCTTCACACACTTCACCACATCACTTTTAGGGGGGCTCTGGGGCCAGTCTCTGCCTACCAGACTAGCCATAAGGTGGGGATGGTTTCTCAATGGCTGCAGGGCTAGAACTTGCTTGGGAAAAGGGGAGAGGTTGCCCCAGCCAAGGGGAGAGACTGCAGGGCAAGGGCTGTATTGGGGAAGGGGGTATCCCAGGGTGTGTGTGGGGCATAAGTTGATCTGTGCAATTGTCCTCAGGATGGTGAGGGCTGAGGAGGCAGTCTCCAGAGGAGATCAGGCCAGGTGGAAATGTGAGGGTAAGTGTGTGAGGGAGACCGGTGATGTCCCTTGAGCTGGCAGTTAGAGAGGTGGCAGTGAATGTGATGGGCTTGAGTGTGTGAGTTTCGAGTGATAAGATTGTTGCCTTACCTTGGCAGCACAGATGAGATCATTCATCCTCTATCTGCATTGGTTGGCCAACCTCTACTGCGCAGCATTGGCACTGATCACCGCTACCATCGCTTACCAAGCCGTAGTGGTAATGTTGCTTCTCCTCCTGCAGCTAGAGTGGGGGTACAGGACATCACGGTGGGCTTCCACGGTGTCCAAAAGGCACTTGAGGGATGCATCAGTAAACTGGGGGAGGGGGGCGGGGTGGGGTAGCTGCAGTCATCTTGCCTCTTGGGGTCATGTCCTCTTTGCAGCAGTGCTGGGCTGGAAGAACTGAGAGGTATGCGCGCAGCTGCACTTTAAATGTGACACCTGAAGCAGCGAGGTGATGGCATGGCGGGCGAATGAGAGCTATCGTAACGGCATGTTTCCCGGGAATGCATGATTAATGAGGTGGGCTTAGTATGAGATGGCGTGCAAAGCTGCAAAGGGAAAACATCCTTTTTCCTGCCTGTTTACGCACTTAGTGCAAACCTGGGACGATTCAGCCCTATGTCTCTGTCATGGCTATCTTATCACACCCATTTATCTCTATTTGTGCTATCAATTTATATATCTTATCATAAATGCTGCATGCATTCAGGCAAAGAGCCTTTCATTCTATCCTTTCACCATTTTTTTCTGCTCTGACTCTATCTGCCGGTGCACCCTTATCTTTATACAATTTGTTCCTTCCTGTCACACTTTGGTTGTCATTCTCCTTACTGATACCCTATGCCATTGCTTTGTCCTTCCTCACTAACTTTTAAATATCCCCTCACTTGAACACCCCCCACCTCCCCAAACCACCCCCCCACCCCTCCTAAGATGTAGTGTGAAGCCCTGTATACAGCCTCCAATATATGATTCACCAGGACTCTGGTCCCAGCGTGGTTCAAGTGAAGGCTATCCAAACAGTACAACTCCCTCTTTCCCCTGTGCAGGTGCCAATGCCCCATTAAATCATCCAGCAGAACTGATAAACCGTGTTAATTCATCACTAGTGTGCTCATAATAACAGATAATGATTCATTGCTTTTTCTTATCAATTTGCACTACAAAGAAAATGGATTAGCTTTTCAACTGAATCTATTGGAAATAGTCAGAGCCTCCTATTGGAAAAAATAAGCAAGACAAAAAGGGCTCTTAAGTTTCAATTTGCAGGCAGGGGGAATAGTTACAATACAAAACCTCTGCATGCTCACGAGTTGGAAAACCTGTGCTTAATGTTGAATCCATCCAAAAGTGCCGCCTAATGTTTAGAAAGATTGCACTCTATTAACACATAAAGTGAGGCCGGGATTTTCCAGCTGCACTGGTCCATCAAATTTTCCATCTCGCCACAGGCGGGACTTGAAAATCCTGGCCTGAGCCTCTGACAGGATGAAATCTATTTCACATAAAGGTCTCTTAGCATGTCAGCCCTCTCTTTTCTGATTGAGTTACATTAGCATTGACTGATCACCCACTATTTAAACATGAATCTGCAGAGAAACTGTGAGGAGGATTGGAATAAGATTGTCAAATATCAAGGCTGCACAGGATCGTTTGTTTTAAATTGTTTCCTTTCTAGGTCACTGAGAGTGGAATTTGTGAAGCAGCCACTTCCACAATGACCTTTGGTGTATCTCACTATGGTAGACTTTTAAGAGATCTGAACACTGTTTTAATGTGCCTTTGAGAGATAGGAGCATGACATCACTGGAAAGGAAGGTGTGTCACGCAATCTAGCTTTAGTTTCACTTTTGCTTTACAACAGAGCATACACACACAGCACTGCAGCTCTGATGTCTTCAAGCTTCCTATCCATGTATGTCTATTCTCATGTGCCTAGTCTCAATAAATGAACCCACAACATGTTTACCCAATCCCTTATGAGTAATTGGTGCCTTTATAGGTGTGGAGCAGTAGTTCCTTCTAAACGACATGGTGCCCAGCCTGGCAGCAAGATTCAGTGGAGGTACGACATGGTGAACAGTCTTAGATTGTACTACATGGCATGAGATGTCCCTCGATATTCTGGTCAAACCACGATGGAGTCACAGTGTCAGAGTGTGTTGAAATCGCAACATGGTGACTGCACGGAAAAGCTTTGAAGACACAGTGCCAGGATAAATAAAAAGCTGATCAGCAGGTGGATCCCTTGTGTGAAATTGCAGTGCATAGCTTGTCAGTTCCATGAGTGGGACAGCGTGTCAAGAGACCAGTACTGGGTTAGCTCAGTGGAGACAGGTGAGTGACCAAGATGTGGGCCAGATCAATAGTGAGAAAGGGAGAGTCAAACAAAGAAAAATATACAACCTGTCATAAAAATTGGGCCAGAGAAGTTTGTGACACAGTTTGTATAGTGACACTCGTCCCAGGTCTTGTAGGAGAAGGAAGATCAAAGGGATATTGTCAAAATGTTAACAAATTTCCCCAGTCTAATTTGGGATGCAGCTGACTTATTATCCGAATTCAAAATGTTTAAACAACGTACAGAGCTATGGTGTTTTGATTCAGGTGTGTCTGAACTAGACAAACGAGCCAAAAAAAATTGCCTAGCAATTGGGAATGAAAGTCTACACAGGCTGAACACATCAAGATTAATAACAGAAGAGCTAACGGATCCCCAAAAGATGGATTACATTGGAAGACTGGTTCAGAATGAGGTTCATTAGCTAGAGATCATGTCATTTCAACAAGAACCTAAAGAATCCAAAGCTCGCTTCATCAGCAGATGCAGAGAAAAGGATACATACTGTGATTTTTCAGATGCAGAACAGCATTGTTGAGTTGCTGATCACATCCACTCACAGGGAAAAATTCCAGAAAGATCTGATGGACAAGCCCAAAACGTATAGAATTGAAGAACCACTCAAGGATGTATGTAAGTAAGAATCGATCCTTGCAGGTCGATGAAGCATTCACTAAAACACCCAAACCTAGAAAGCCATGTGGAAGGTATGGACTTCAGCATGCATCAAGGAACTGCCCAGCTTTCCAGCCATTCTGCAAGGCATGAGGCAGAGAGGCCCATTGGCAGCAGCAGTGCACTAGAGCAAAGTTGATGCAGCTACAAGGAGCCGTGCACTGATCCAAACAGACCATACACAACAAATACCTTCAAGCAATAAGAACGACCATCCCGTATCCCTTAAGAAATATACATGAGGTGATTGACAAACCAGAAGATGACGATGATGTGCATGATAAGACAAGAAGTGGTGAACACATGTTTCACACCGCCAGTCTTGGGGAAAGCATGGATACCGTCACAACATCCGAGGTGTTTGCCAAGATTCAAATTATCCGTCCAACAAAGTTGGTAACTACTTGTTATTGGCCAAGGTTGACACAGGGTCAAGAGCCAACACGCTACTACAGACATGGAAGGCCATGGCGAAACCTACTTCTGTGCAACTTTCAGCATACAATGGTTCATTAATTCTACGTGCTGGATCCATAATCCTGGTGTGCAAGTACAATCAGTCCTCCTGAGTGTTACAGATGTTCTACATCATGGAGAATAAAGGCCCTGCAATCGCAGGTCTACCAATATGCCATGACCTCACACTAGTAACAATAAATGGAATCAGTCAGAACTCAACCAGCAGATCAACCTCAAAAACTACTCCTAACACATCAGTTCACAACCTAACATCAAAATATGCAGAATTTTTCAACAAAATTGGCAGTTTCAAGGGAGCTGCAACATTATACTTGCAGGTGACTGCAAGTCCATCAATTGATCTGGTACATTTTGTGCAACAAAAATGCTAACAGGAAAGATCTAGGCATCTCCCAGTGAGTCATTTTTAAAGGCAGGCAGGTCATCATACTGGAACCTTTGCAACCTGATATTCTTCAACAGCTTCATCACTCACACATGGACATAGATTGGATGAAACGTGCTGCCTCAGGGAGATCGCTGAAAGGCTGGCAAATATAAAAAATAGAACAATAAAAAATTAATTACCGTGTCCCCCTCGTGAAAATGTCACACAAGATGGGACATGTTAATGAAATAAACAAAAACTTTATTAAACGTTTTTAAAACCGCTATCAAACTTCATCCCACCACTGGTTGAGTTTTGTAAAGAACTCAACTACCTGAAGTTCGCACAGGCCCCTCAAAATCATCGACGATTGGAAAGTTAAGGGCCTTAACGAGGCCTTTAATTAATAGCGGGCATGCGTCCCACTACATAGCGCACCCGCCGACAGAAATATTGCGATGCTGCGCACTGACGTTGGGACGCTCGTGCGACAGCGGCATGTGACATTTTAATTGCTGGCATGCGGACTCCGCCAACCACACGCCAGCCAGAAGATTCTGCCCATAGATTCATCAGTTCTATATGGAATGGGAACTCAATATGAACCTGTATTGTAAATAGTTATACTTCTTTGGAAGCCCCGGAAAGTATCTTTAAGTAGAAAGCAGGATGTTGCAATATTTCTTTAAGGAATAGGAACACAACATCACTAGAAAGGAAGTGTCCCATGCAATCCAGTTTTAGTTTCACTTTTGCTTTTCTGCAGAGCATACACACAGCTCTGATATCTTCAAGCTTCCTATCCATGTATGTCTGTTTTCATGTGCCTAGTCTCAATAAATGAACCCACAACATGTTTACCCAATCCCTTATGAGTCATCAGCGCCTTTATATCATTGTAAAATCACGACAAGCGCTTGTCCCAATAGGTCCCATTTTATTTTGATCAGCAACAAAATTGCTGAGGATCTATTCCTCTTTCCCCTCTTTCTGCAGAAATGGAGTAACTGCATCCTCTGCATAAGGGTAACAGGACGTTCAAGTGGAGCCATGCTGTGATATTTATAATAAAATATATTTGTTGTAACGCAGTACTTTTTGTGTGTATGCAATATTTTCCCTGGTTACATGATAGCTGCACTTATATGACTGTCATCTTTTTAATTGTTTTCCTTGTTCAAAAAAACCTGACTACATTGAAGAAAACATCACCAGCTGCTTCCAGTCTTTGAATTGCCCGTATGTGCAATCTTATGTTACATATGTTCCACCTAAAATATTCCATAACCATGATGAATTAAGTCAATTTTAGTTATTGACCAGCACTTAGCTTTCTTTCATTTAAAGTCTTCATGGTGGTGCCTTTAAGTTAAATGAAGTAAAAAGGCTATGGAGGGGGCTGTTTGTCTTCCATTATGGTACTATAGCTAAATTTGCAGATGACACCAAAATAAGTGGGAAAGTAAGTTGCAGTGAAGGAATAAGAAATTTACAAATGGTTATGGACAGGCTAGGTGAATGGGCCAAAAGTTGGCAGATGGAGTTTAATGTGGATAAGCGTGAGGTTATCCATTTTGGTTGGAAGAATAAAAAGGTGACTTATTAATTAAATGGAGAGAAACTTCAGGATGCTTCAGTGCAGAGGGACCTGGGTGTCCTTGTGCATGAATTGCTGAAAGCTAGTATGCAGGTAGAGCAGATAATAAGGAAGGCAAATGGAAATTTGGCATTTATTGCTAAAGGATTAGAGTATAAAAATAGGGGAGTGTTGTTGCAACTGTACAAGGCATTGGTGAGACGGCACCTGGAGTACTGAGCACAGTTTTGGTCCCCTTACTTGAGGAAGGATGTAGTTGCACTAGAGGCGGTTCAGAGGAGGTTCACTAGATTGATTCCAAAGATGTGGGGCTTATCTTATGAGGAGAGATTGAGTAGTTATGCTCTATACTCGCTAGAGTTTAGAAGGATGAGAGGAGATCCAGTTGAGGTATATACGATGCTAAAGGGGGTAGACAAAGTAGATATGGAGCAGATGTTTCCCTTTTTGGGGCATTCTAGAACGAGAGGCCATAGTTTTAGGCTAAGGGGTGGTAGATTTAAATCAGAGATGAGGAGGAATTACTTTTCTCAAAAGGTCGTGAATCTGTGGAATTCACTACCTCAGAGTGCAGGAGAAAGAGGAGATGAACAGATTTTTAATTAGTAATGGGTTGGAAGGTTATGGGGAGAGGGTTGGAAATTGGAGTTGAGGCTGAAATGAGATCAGCCATGATAGTATTGAATGGCGGGACAGGTTCAAGGGGCTGAATTGTCTACTCCTGCTCCTAGTTCTTATGTTCTATTCAACTTACCATGTCTCATATTTATGTGAATTGCCCATGGGATTGTCCATGATCTACTGATGAATGCAATTTTTATTTTTTATATATCCTCCTAAGGATAAAAGATTAAGGGTGTTTAAGGTGATGAAAGGATTTTATAGGGTAGATAAAGAGAAACAATTTCTTTTGTTAGGGGAATCCAGAACAAGGGGGCATAACCTTAAAATTAGAGCCAAGCTGTTCAGAGCTGATGTCAGGAAGTACTTTACACAAAGGGTAGTGAAAAGATGGAACTCTATCCCACAAAAAACTATTGCAACCTAGAAATTGACAGATTTTTAGTAGGCAAGGCCATTAAGGGTAAAAGAACCAAAGTGGATAGATAAAAAAATACATATTTATTTAGTGCTTTTCTTGACTACAGGATGTCCTAAAGTGCTTTACAGCCAGTGAAGTGCTTTTGAAGTGTAATCACTGTTGTAATTAACAGGAGCCAATTTGCATACTGCAAACTCCCACAAACAGCTATGTGATAATGGCCAGTTAACCTCGTTTTTATTATGTTGATTGAGGGGAAAACATTGGCCAGGACACCAGAAATAACTCCCCTGCTCTTCTGCCATGGGATCTTTTACATCAACCTGAGAGGGTAACTGGGGTTCTGGTTTAATGTATCATCTGAATGATCGCTCCTCCAACACTACAGCATTCCTTCACTACTGCACCGAAGTGTCAACTTAGATTTTTGTGCTCAAATCCCAGAGTTAAGATATAGAAAGAGTTAAGATACAGATAAACCATAAACTAACTGAAAGGCGTGACAGGTTCGAGAAGATGAGTGGCCTACTCATGTTCCTATGATCCTATACACATGGATATGGGTTTTGGAGAGAGACTTCAGAAGTTTACTCCTTAGTGGCCAAAGTTTGTGACAGTTGATATGGCAAAGTTTAGTGGGGAATGTTGACGTACAAAATTACAATGGTGAATGTTGAATCAAAAATTGTCACAAAAAAAAGTAATGTTTATGGGCAGGAAGTGCCTCCAACTATAAGAATTTTTAATAATAAAGGCACTATAAATTACAATTAAAATCAACAGATATAGCACAATTAAATTTTTTTCCTGTTTTGGTCAATTTGTTCCTGGGCCTAAATTTTATAGTCCCGTCACAGCTGGGCTGTAAAATGCAGCGATCCATTCTAAGCTCCGTTGACTTCAATGGGAACATAAAATCCTGCTGCCCTAAAATTCGGCCCTTGATGTTTATTTCTCCACGCGTCTGAAGGGAGTGACCCTTCATTGGGGTATGATTCACTGGACACCAGTTGCCATTTGATATGTCATTCAAATGGCTATTATTCATGAGTGACCTTTGAAAGCATATGCATGAAAGTTAGTTGGCTGTGGTGGGCATCACAGCTAAGACAAACCTGTCCTCACCCAATCTTTACTCACACACTTTAACAGGGATCTGTGGACATCCAAAACTCTGCTGCCTGCATCTGAGCACACACACCAAGTCCCATTCAAATCCTGTGCTCACAAACCAACGTTGGCTCCCAGTTCTGCCATCCCACAAATGTAAAATTCTCATCCTTGTGTTCAAATCCCTCCATGGTCTTGCTTTCCCTTTCTCTGGCCAACAATCCTAAAAGAACTCGGTGTTCCTTCAATTCTGGCCTCTTATGATCCTTAACTTCCTTCGCCCCTCATTGGCAGTCATGCCTTCAGCTATCTTGGCTCTAACCCTGAGTTCCCTCCCTAAGCATCTCCATCTCTCTTGTTCTCCCTCCTTCTTTAAGACAGTCCTTAAACCGGGCTCTTTGACAAAGCTTTTGATCACCTGCTCAGATTCTCCTTCTTTGGCTCGGTGTCAGATTTTACTACATGATACTCCTGTGAAATATGTTAATGTATTAAAGGTACAATATAAATTCTAGCTGTTGATGGTATCAATTGTAATGTCCCACTGCATTAATTTATGTAGGCCAACTGAGCATGCCCAGGGATGAAATCTGGGATCTTTCTATCTGCAATGTTCAGCTTCTGACTGACTTAATTCAGTAGCCCTGATTTTGGATGCCCCCACCAATTGTACAGGACCTCACTAGCAGTGGGTGGATCTCAGGTAATTGGCCATCTGATTCTTGGGAAATTTCAGAGCAGTAACTGAGGCCGTGCTGCCACCCTCATCTTAACCCAGCAGCATATTGTTTTGATCATTTTGCTATCCTGCATAAACAGCACAGAAGGAGGCCATTCAGCCCCATCCTGTCTGTGCAAGCTCATTGAAGCAACTGTCCAATTAGTTCCACTCCTTGCCCCCTTACCAATCAGCCTTTCAAATCTTTCTTTTTCTTTATACAATTCCCATTTGTATGTTACCATTGAACCTGCTTCTACCACCCTTTCAGGGAGCACATTCCAGGTCATAAAAAAAAAGTCCTAACTTGCCAGCCACAACAGATCTCAAGCACTACATAAATGGTGACGCCAACATTTTGACTAAGTGGAAAATTTGGGATTCTGTAGCATTGTTGGTCACAAATCAAGAATACTGGAAATTTAAATTAACAACAGAAAAGTACTACAAGCAAATCAGTTTTTCTGCTGCAATTCTTCATTGGAACGGCTAATCTCCCCATCTTTCCCTTAACCCAGGGCCTCCAAATTAGAAAAGAAATACTAACTTTGCTTCCATGGCTCCCAGCATAGTTGCTAGTGGGCAGACATGCTGCAATGTAAACCTTTTATGAATGTTGATCAGGTGCAAAGAAGAACATTTATTCTTCTGTATTTGGCCTGCGATGAGCTACTAACCCCATATAGTCTTCCATCATCAAGATCGCTTACTTCCACCTCCATACTACCTCCTGTTTCTGTTTCTGCCTCAGCTCATCTGCTGCTGAAACTCTCTACGCTCTTGTTGCCTCCGGGCTCACCTTTCCAATGCCCACCTTCCTGGCCTGCCCCAGTTTCACCCTCTTTAAACAAGTTAATCCTGAACTCTGTGGCTCACATCCTAAATTGCACCAAGTCCCATTTACCCATCACCCTTGCGTTCATTAATTTACATTGGCTCCCAGTCTGGCAATGACTTAATTCTCATCCTTGGGTTCAAGCACTTCTATGGCATTGCCCTTCCACACCTTGGTAACTTCCTTCAGCCTTGGAACCCCTCTAGGTCTTTGCACTCCTCCAATCCTGGTCTCTTGTGCACCCTTGATTTTAGTTGCTCCATAATTGACCACTGAGCCATCATTTGCCTGGGTCCTAACTCCAGAATTTCTTCCCTAATCCTTTCCACCTCTCTGCCACTCTTGCCCCCTTTAAGACACTCCTTAAAACCTTCAACAGCATTGAGATTCAGATTTTAATTTGTCAATTTCCCCCTGTGATTTAACATTTTCTTTGATTGACAGCTCAGCCATCTGTTGAGCCTTTTAAGCAATGGAACAGATAGCCATCTGATCAAAGGTTTTATGTATTCAGCCCTGGATGCTTTGTTGAGCAGCTGAACAATGAAATTCCATTATGAATATATATCCACTAATGGATTCAGCTCAGCAGGAGTTGTTGGTACAGCTGTCAAGGGGATGTGGCCATTGTTTTGACTGACAATTTTATGAGCAGTTTGAAGAGCAATTTGAATGGTTGCTTGTTAATTTTGACATTTTTATGAGCATTTAAGAAGATTAAGATTTCTTCAAGTTGATTTGAATGACTATGTGTTTGATTGACAGTTTTATGATCTCCAAAGAAGATTAAGGTTTCTTGAAGATATTTTTGAATGGGTGTTTATTTTGACAGCTTCATGACTACCTCAAAGGCTTCCCAATGTTATTATAAAGGTCATGAGTTCCAACCTTATTAGATACCAGGCAAGTGGGCATGGGGGGATATGAGGGGGCAGGAGTAATATGAAGGGCCATAGGGGCTTGAGGGGCATGGGTATGGAGGTGCATGGAGGAACATGAGAGGGAATGGGGGTATGGTAAGGGAATGGTGATATGAGGAGGCAAGTGATTTGGTAGTGGTGAGAGAGGTGAGGGCCAACAGCTAGGGTGCCTAACACCCATACAGAACTGGGCTGATGTCCCAGTGAACAGAGACGGGCCTTCTAATCCACCAATCTCAGCATCTGTTCCCACCTCAGGCCTGCTTACAGAGGTGGGGGCCCCAACTTCAGCCCATGCCTGCCACTCAGCCGTGAAAATAACATGGGCATGTACTGCAGGGCAGGAGGCGGAATGGCGACATCGGGAAATGGCCCGACTCACCATTCCTACCTCAAGGATGAAAATCTAGATCCAAGTTTGTTAGCTGCTAATCCACTTACCTTCTAATGGTGCAAAAAAGGGTTTAAAATATTATGGCTGTATCAAAGCAGACTTTATAATGCAATCTGCTGGCTTATAGGCTAGGCTGGAAAGCCAGTAATAATTAATCACTGTCTTTACACACAGATTAGATTGTTTTTACAAATCAGTTCAAATCACTGACACAAGTTAAAAGTCTTTGACAATAAGGACAAATGGCACTGTCACTGGTTGATAAAATTATCACTAATATTAAGAGAGTGGTGAGATCTGAAAGAAGGAAGACTGGCATTTATACAGTGCCTTTCACAACACCGGGATGTCCCAAAGCATTTTGCAACCAATGAAAACCTTCTCAATTGTAGATACTGTTGTAATGTGGGAAACATGGCATCCATATTTGCACAGAGCAAGATCCCACAAAGAGCAGTGTGTTAATAACTGGATAATCTGCTTTTAGTGATATCAGTTATGAAATAGATATTGGTCCAGGATACCGGGGAGAACTTCTTTTTCTTTCACGATATGCTACTTTGGGAATTTTTATATCCACATGAAAGGACAGATGGGGTTTTGGTTTCGTGTCACAAATGAAAGATGGCATCTCTGACAGTGCAACACTCCCTCAATGTTACACTGGAGAATCAGCCTAGATTTTGTGCTGAAGTCTCAGATATGACACTTGAACCCACAACCTTCTGACTCAGAGTTGAGGAAGTGCTACCCACGGTTGACAGCTCTAATTATTAGCAACTTACAGAAATGTAGTATTAACAGAAAGATTCACATTAAAACATCCTGCTCAGCAATCAAAACACTCACCATGCTGAAACACAACTGACAGTTGCCAAAGTAAAACAAATATCAAACTTGAAGGTGCTGGAGCAGCAGCAGGAATAAAACAAACACCATTTGGACTTAAACAAAGTAGGGACTATAGTCACATCAGGAGAGAAAAAAATAACTAGACCGTGAAAACCAAGCAACCCTACAAGTGGAACAAACAGAAGCTGACTTCAAACAGGGACAAACAAGTGATCCAAATGAACACCAGCAGTCACCAGGGTCTTACAGGACTGGTTAAACAAAATTACAATAAAAAGCGAGTTTAATGGACCCACTCTCCCTATTTAAGGTCTAATTACACAATGAGATCGTCTCTCACTTAAATGCCGCATGACTTTACTTTGTTGACTTTCCCGCCGATACATTCAATGAAATTGAAAGATCTAATTTTAAAGGGCGTGTTGCTGTATTGCTGATCAGCCCTTTTTTTTAAAATTAAAGTCTTCGTTTTTGAGGCTCTGTAAAGACTGGAAATCAGAGAAAGAAATATTATCTAACCCCATGTTTTTTGAATTTGTCTTCTTATTTTCAATCATGTGTTGCACCAATTTCCATTTAAAAAAAAAGAAATGTAGCGCCTTTCAAGGTCTCAGGATGTCCTAAAGTACTTTGCAGTCAATAATGTACATTTGAAGTGTAGTCACTGTTGTGATGTAGAAAATGGAGCAATTTGCACACAGCAGTTCCCACAAACAGCAATGTAATAATGGCCAGATAATCAGTTCATATTATGTTGCTTGAGGGATGAATACAGGCCAGGACACAGGGGAGGACTTCCTGTTCTTCTTAGAAATAGTGCTATGGGATCTTTGACATCCCCCTAAGAGGGCAAAATGGGTCTTGGTTTAACATTTCAACCAAAAGGCAGTGTAGCACTCCCTCAGCATTGTACTGCAGTGTCAGCCTGGATTTTGTGACTCTGGAGTGAGACTTGAACCCACATCCTCTTGACTCAGAGACAAGAGTGCTGCCCACTGAACTGCAGATGACACACAGAAAATCATAATACTGTACATAGCAAAATAGTATAATTAGGCACATCATAGATTCACAGCAACTGACTGTATCAGATCAAAAAGACAACATTGTTCTGTAAAGCACAAGATAATAATAATTCTATCAAGTGATTTTTTAAAAATGTGATTCTGGATTGGTTACATTAGTAAGAGCTATCAAATGGATTGAGAAGCTGTAACTTGGATTTATACATGTAATCCGTTTCACCTTAACCCTGTAATCTGTTTTTACAGGAAGACAGAATGTGCTTGCTAGTTGATGGCTAATAACAGTGCTATTCTTGAACGCCCAAATCATCAAGCTCATGAAAACCTAGAAGGGAATGAACGTATAGCTGTACAGTATAATTAAGCAAAAATGATAGAACCAGAGAGAGGAGATGAGGAGAATTTTTATTTTACACAGCGAGTTGCTATCATCTGGAATGCACTGCCTGAAAGGCTGGTGGAAGCAGATTGAACAGGAACTTTCAAAAGAGGAATTGGATAAATATTTGAAAAGGAGAAAATTGCAGGGCTGTGGGAAAAGAGCAGGAGCGTGGAACTAATTGGATATCTCTTTCAAAGAGTTGCTACAGGAATGACAGGCCAAATGGCCTCCCTATGTTTATATGATTCTATGATTCTAAGAATGATGCATCTATAGCTCATTATGCTGTGGGATCAAAGAATGTTCCTTCATTAAAGAAATAAGGAGATGCTAAAAACAGATTCGCTGCACTGAAGTAGCACAGTTACGCAGCCTCAGGCATCTGCTTGAGGGGGAGAAGTATACAGCTTTTCAGTAATCTGTTTAAACACTGTGTGAGAATTTGTTATTAAACATGTTGCCTTAATGAAGTATTTTGGTGCAGATTTGGCAGCTCCATGTGTTTTCTTCTGTGGTTACTCTGGGCTTTACTATTTGCACAGTCACAGAAGGCAGTTGCCAACTTACATTCTCAGCAGCTGCCATGTTAAGCAATTAAGGTGGATGTACTCTATTTGCTTAGTGTAATAATTAACCATGCAAAACCACCAAGACACTAATGCTGCTTGTTCCTATGCTCAGAAAATAATGCCACTTAAATCATTCTCAATAAAAACTGTCAGACACTGTTAGGATAAAAAGGCTGGATTATATCTATCGTTGAAATCCATTTTGCTTGTATTAAGTTAGAGGAATATAGGAGGAGGGTGAGGCCATTCAGCCCCTCGAGCCTGTTCTGTCCTTCAGTTAGATCATGTCTGATCTATAGCTAAGTCCATTTACCTGCTTTGGTTCCTTTACCCTTTTCAGCTTTGAAATGTTCAATTGACCCTCAAACCCAACAACTTATTCAAGGACGAGGGTGCCAGATTTCCACTACCCTTTAACTGAAGAAATGCCTCCCCACATCATCCCTGAACTGGCTGGCTCTAATTTTAACATTTTGGCTGCTTTCTCTGAATTCTCCCACCAGAAGAGATAGTTTCAACTCATCATAACTGATCTGTACTTCAATTCCATGCACCCGTCTTAGCTCCGTATCCTTTGATATCCTTATGTAACAAAAATCTGTAAATCTGAGTTTTGAGAGCTCCAATTACCCCTGCATCCATAACCTTTTGGGTGATGAAAGTTCCATGTTTCTGCTACCTTTGTCTCTTAAAGCTTTCTTCTACCCTTTGTGTGATAACATGCTTCCTGATGTGGCTCGAATTTCAAAACTATGTCCCCTTGTCAATTTCTTTTAAACATGCAATTCATCTGCAATTTATTCTCAATAGTTTGGGGGAGGTGGTAACACTGGAAGGTGGTATTTATTGTCAATCCCTAATTGCCCTCAGAAAAATGGGCATGAGCCTTTTTGTTGCACTGCAGCATCTGTAGCAATTGTTTTCCACATGAGTTGTTTGTTGAAGTGTCAGATCATTCCTGCTTCTAAGTTTGACAACTGTAGGCTCAAACCCCACTCCAGGGGCCAAGAGTAGGCTGACATTCGCATTACAGTTCACAGGGAATGCTGCTCTGTCAGTATTGCCATCTTTTTGAGGGGATTTTAAAGCCGAGGCCTGATCTGTCCTCTCAGGTGGATGTAAAACATCCCCGGTGCTATTTCAAAGAAGAACAGCAAAGTTGTCCCCTGAATCCTGGCAAGTATTTATCTCTCAACCAATCTCACTAAAGAAAAACTGATGATCTGGTCATTATCGAATTGCTATTTGTGGGAGCTTTCTGTTTGAAAATAGGCTGCTTTGTTTCCTGCATTGTGACAGTGACTGCACTTCAAAAGTACTTCATTGGCTGTAAAATGCTTTGAGATGTCCTGTGGGTGAGGAAGTTGCTTTGGAAATGCAAGTCTTTCTTTCGAAGAGTTGTAGTCTCAGTCTAAGGGATGGCTATTTAGGATTGAGTTGTGGGGAAAGGTCTTCACTCAGAAGGTTGTGAATATTTGGATTCTCTACCCTAGAGGGCTGTAGATGCTTTTGAATATATGCAAGACTGGGATCAATATATTTTTGGACTCTAAGGAAATCAAGAGATATTGGATAGAAGAGAAAAGTGGAGTTGAAAGTCAGCCATGATCTTATTAACGAAAGGAGTAAGCTCAAGGGGCTGTATGGCCTACTGCAGCTCCTATTTCTTATAAGAAAATAAGAACATAATTATGGTTCCTCTTATCCCCAAGAATTAGATCATTGATTTGAATTATATTGACCTTTATATCAATATGCACCAAAGAACCCTATGATAAGCCATAAAAACCTAAGTGAAATGGCAGTATAACCTTCAATGTGATGCCTTTTATCAGCCTCTTTAGGGACAACATTTCCTTTTAATCAAATGGATTCATGAGCTAGTCATTCTCAAGCCTTCATTGACACATAGGCCCCTTTTAACTATATTGCAATTGGAGAACAAAATATCTTTCTATTCCATTTTATTTCTGATTGCTCATTGAGCAGCAGAGGCCAATGGTATAGACAGGCATCAACCCATTATAGAGCAAGAATGTAGAACTGACTTATTCAATTATGTGCAAGCTTTCAAGAAATACTAGGCTAAGGGAAAGGAAATTTCAACTTATAACAACAGTGAAGCTCCACCACAAAAAGCTCATCATGCCTGACTGATGTTAGAGACATGGCCATTCCACATATTTTGATCTTGACAGCAGACCCAACCACCCTTGGCTATCACAAATAGAAGAGATCAAGTCAACAAAGCATTCTTTAATGAATTCAATCCATATTTGTGTACTATTGAGCCCACTATTGAGATTTCTTCAGATTCTTTCACTGTATGTTGTTGCTGCGCCAGCCTTGTGATGCCAACTTGACTGCAATGTGATCTGCTTAGCTCCTGATATCCCAGAAAATAGCTATTATTTTATATATGTTCATGGGGTGTGGGTAGCATTGACAAGCCAATATTAAATTGCCCAAACCTACACACCAAAGAAGGTGGCAATGGACCTGAAAGATGAAAGTGTGGACTGGAGTTACAAGTTGGCCAGACCGGGTAGGGGGTCAATCTATTTTTTAATGCCTGCTCACAAATTATCCCAATTATTGAATTCAGTTTGCAACAGCAACTCACATTTATGTTGCGCCTTTAACATAGTGAAAAGGCTCACAGAACATCACAGAAGCACTATCAAACAAAATCTGACACCTAGCCATGTGGGGAGATACTAGGAAACAGGGAGGCTTTAAGGAGCATCTTGAAGAAGGAGAGAGAGAGAGATACAGAGGGACAGAGCTATAAGGAGGAAATTTTAGATCTCAGGGTGTCGGTAGCTGAAGGCATAGACACGAAGGGTGGAGGAAGCGATGAAAATCAGAGATGCACAAGAGAACATAAGAAATAGGAGCAGGAGCAGGCCATACAGTCCGTGAGTCTACACCACCATTCAATATGATCATGGCTGATCTTGGTCTTCAACTCGACTTTCCTGCTCACTCCCCATTTGCCTTCATACCCTGAGTGTCTCATTCTTCTAAACTCCAGATCCAACTTATGGACCCAATTTACTTAGCCTTTCATCATAAGACAACACTCTCATCCAAGGAACAACCTAGTGAACCTTTGCTGTACTGCCTCCAATGCAAGTATATCCTTTCTTAAATATGGTGATCAAAATTGTACATAATTTTCCAGGTGTTGACTCACCAAAGCCCTGTACAATTGTAGCAAGACTTTTTTATTTTTGTGCTTCAATTCCTCTGCAATAAAGGCCAACATGCCATCTGCTTTCCTAACTACTTGTTGTACCTGCATGTTAACTTTTTGTGTTCCTCCTTTGAGTACACCTATGTCTCCCTAAATATGAACGTTTTGACATATCATGCCTTTTAAAAATATTCTGCTTTTCTATCCTCATGAATACTTTGTGAATAATCTCCCACTTCCCCACATTATACTCCAACTGCCACCTGATTGTCCACTCACTTAATCTGTCTATGAGCGGAATCATCCTAAATTTGCCCTAAGTGCGGTAGCAGGCGGGAAAAAGGGTGTTTTACCCGCCGGCCACAATGGCAGCTTTTCACGCCATTTCATCCCATTCCCAGCGTGTCCCACCTCATTAATAATTCATTCCCGGGAAACACACTGGGTCACTGGCGGGGCAGCCTCTGTTTCACCTACCCTGCCGTCTTCTCAGGCCTTCAGTAACCCGGGCCATATTTAAAGGCCGCCCCTGCACAGAGCTAGCACTCTTCAAGGGATAGGAAGCTGCTGGGAACTGATGGTTGCCAAAGGGAGGAAACATGCTACCCCCAAATTTAGCGATGCCTCCCTCAAGAGCCTACTGGATGCAGTGGAGGCCTGCAGCAATGTCCTGTACCCCTACTCTGGGCGAAGACCAGCAAGCAAGGTCACCAATCCAGCATGGAAGGCGATGGCAGCAGTGGTTAGCACCAACATGCTACAAAAGACATTCATCTAGTGCCGAAAGAGGATGAATGTTCTCATCCGTTCCTCTAGGTTAAGTCACTCTTCTCATCACTCTCAATTCACACACTTACAAACCCATCACACATCTACAGGGATCTCACACCTCAAGAGACAACACCATTACCTCTCACACACACCCTCATATCTCCATCAGGCTTATATCCTCAGGAGCTCATTCATGTCCTCATCCCATCCATGGCCCGCTCACCACACAAACATTCCATGCAGTGCCATGCGTCCTGCTCACACTCTCTCCATCTGTTTTCATGCAAGAATAGCTGGCTCACAACAGCAGTGAGAGGTTCCAGACTGGGGATTGAGTGGCCCACTTTAGGCCCCTCACTCACTTTGAGGAGCATGCCATCACGCTGACTGATGAGGATGTGGACCGTACCTGCGGCAACGGTGAGGCCAGTGGTGAACACTCTCGTAAGGATCCTACACCATGTCATGCCTCTCTCGATGCAACTGTGAGTGCTCTCTCTCCTGCTTATGACTCTGTTGCCATGCGCTAATTATCTCTACTTTGGTTCACAGGGAGATCTGCCAAACAACCAACGCCCTCAGCCAGCCAGTTCCTCAGCTCCATCCATGCCCTCACCTCCAGTCAAGAGGGCGCCTCCTCCATTGAAGAGCTGGAAATAAGCAGCCTGGAAGACCTATCACAGCGCTTACCCACACTCACCACCAGTGCAGAGACACACACCTCAGTGGGGCCTAGATCTAGGGCAGGGTCGGGTTCACAATCTGGTGGTCACTGCACGGCCACATGTCCACAGCAGGAGGAGACAGGTTCAGCCGAGCTTCCCGGCACTCAGAGGAATGATGGGGAAGAGGCACCTGTGAGGTCCAGTTCAGATGATGAGCCTCTGGATTCAGCCTTACAGGTCTTCTTGAACAGTCAGCAGAAGGCAGGGCAACATCACGCAGAGCTGTTGGAAGCACTCAACAGAGTGGCACAGAGTGCGTCTGTCTGCTCTCTGATGAAGTGGTGCCCACATGTGTGCATATGGAGTTGTCCTTGGGAAAGATGGCAAAGGCCATGGAGACCCTGGTCCAGCAGAATTCGGAGATGTGCACAATCTACACTCCATTGTGGTATCCATGGGTGGATTCCTGCCGTGGCAATGCAAGAGGGAAACGGGGCACCTCGCCATCCCTCTTTCCCCTCAAAAAGTCAGGCTGGGGTCCTTGGCCACCCGAAGGGAGGGGGAGCGGCAACTGGACACCCCTGGGTCATCCGCTCAGGAATCTCAGATGTTGTCCTCTCCCTCCGAATCCCCTTTGCCTGTGACCCCCTCAACCTCATCCTCTGTCACAGCAGAGGGAGCACTGGCCCACAGGAGGACAGCCAAAGCAGGCCAGTTCCCTCAAGGCCCTGGCTGTCCAGAGGACCCACACCGAAGTCATCAGAGGCAACAGGGCTAACCATTGCACAGGCTGTCTCCACCCCTCCTGTGGATGTCAGGTCAACACCTAGGAGAAGTGGTAGGCCTAGAAAAGTTAAGAATTTCTGATCACAAGTGATTGCACTTCATAACCTGAAAATATATTCACTTTCACTGAATAACGTGTAATGGTGTCTTTCAGCTTAATTTACAGTGTTCACGAATCCTCCCACTGCATCCCCCCTACCCCCACCCCCCTCAGACCCCCAACAAGCAGTCCAGCTGCATGCAGCCGGACCACAAGCAATTCTGAAGTGAGAAATGTGTGTGTGGCAGGGACTTTCAGAGCCTTGTGTAAGCACTCTCACGCACATGGAGCCTTCCTCCATCACACTCATCTCACTATCCAGCTGCCTGCTGGGGTTCCCTTTCAGTTGTCCATCTGAGCTGACCTGCATCTCCGCCCACCCACTGATCGGATTCCCATGCAGCACCTGTGCCCGTCCAACCCAAGGTTCCTCTCATTTTCGACTTAAGAAGCATGGTGGTTATAAGGTTTGTTTTCAGCACACTGTCCTTTCCCCATCACTGTTGACCTCCCTGGCATCACCTCCCAGCTCCCCACCATCTCCTACCAACCAGAACCCTTTTCTTTCCAGGATGTCCAGGTGAAAGTATACGTTCCCTATCATTCCAAGAATCCCACCCCCTCCATCCACATTGACCTCCCCAACTTCCTCCTTCCCACCCCCAGGGTCCAAGTCTGTCTCCAAGTCCCCACCAACCACCCTCACCATCCCTTCTACCACTACCGTCGCACCCATACCTTTCCACCCTACCGCCTCACTCTGCCCTCTCTCATTCTCACCATTCCCTCCTACCAGGCCCACACTCAGTTTGCTCCTCAGGAGGCAGTTATCAACTCCACAGACCCGTCCCCTGCAAGTTCAGCTGGACATCTCCCTCCTCCACCCTTACTCCCCCTCCACCCTTACTCCCCCTCCACCCTTACTCCCCCTCTACCCTTACTCCCCCTCTACCCTTACTCCCCCTCCACCCTTACTCCCCCTCTACCCTTACTCCCCCTCCACCCTTACTCCCCCTCTACCCTTACTCCCCCTCCACCCTTACTCCCCCTCTACCCTTACTCCCCCTCCACCCTTACTCCCCCTCTACCCTTACTCCCCCTCCACCCTTACTCCCCCTCTACCCTTACTCCCCCTCCACCCTTACTCCCCCTCTACCCTTACTCCCCCTGCACCCTTACTCCTTCCTCCCCCTGGACTCCATAGCCCCCCCTGCACTCCTGCCCCCATCCAAACACCTTACCCATCCCCCCTCCCACCCGGACTCATGCCACCCTCCGCAACCACCGCCCCCCCCGCCCCAGACTCCTCCTTCCCCCTGCAGTCCTTCCCCCGCTCCAAACTCCTTCCTACCCCGGACTCCTTCCGCTCCATGGACACCCTCCTCCCCTGGACTCCTTCCCCCTCCAAACCCCTTCCCTTGCACCTTCCTCCCCCCTTATATCTATCTCCCTAGTGGCCGCATTCTCCCCCATTACACCCTCGTCCCCCCATACTCCCCAACCTCACCCCACCCCCGACACCTTTATCATCCCCTTCCAACCTCACCTCCTGACACCTTCGTTCCCCCCTCCCAAACTAACCCCTGTCGCCCACCTCCCCATCCTCCCCTACCCTAGCACACCTTCCTCTCCCACTCATAGCTGGACCTTCCTGTTCCCCTCCCCCTTCCCCAACGATCATCCGTAGCAGCCCTGGCCATGACCCTGACGCCCTGAAGCAGGCCCCAGGCATCAACAGAGACCTCCCAACTTCTGGGAGCTGCTCTGCAGCGGAGCCATGTCCATGAAAATCCATCCAGCATGACTCCCCCAGAGTCTGGTAGCTGTAGAGCATCTTCTACTCCTCGGATGTCCGCGATGTGATCAAGGCCCTAACAGTAAGTCCCGACTTCTGCATATCACACTTGTCAGGGCGTGTGCTGGGCTGACGTGTTTTCCCGCCGATATGGGCAGTAAATTTGATGTGGCAGGGATGATTCCGGCGAGCGGGGCTTATAATTATATGCAGATGTATTAAAATAACTTTCCCGACATGCAACAGCGGGAAATGATACCGCCATTGACAGGTGGAGTGGATGATCGCAAACAGGTTTCATGACAGCGTGAAACCAATTTTTGGCCTTCTCGTTATATTGTCCACTGACGCCCGCCATGAAATCCAACACCAATTGGGATGGAAAATTCCGGCCTATATCTCTTTGCAGCCTATTTATGTCCTCCTCAAAGCTTGCATTTCCACCTAGCTTTGTATTGTCAGCAAACTTAGATACATTACTCTTGATCTCTACGTTTAATTCTTTAATATATATTATAAACAGCTGAGGCTCCAGCATTGATCTTTGTGGCACTCAAATAGTCACAGCCTGCCAACTTCAAAATGCCCCATTTATCCCTACCCTCTGCTTCCTGTCCGCTAACTAATCCTTTATCCATGCTAATATATCACCCCCAACTGCATAATCCCTTATCTCATGTATTAACTTTTTGTGTAGCACCTTATTGAATGCCTTTTGGAACTCCAAGTACACTACATCTACTGATTCCGCTTTATCTACCCTACCACTTACATCCTCAAAAAACAATATATTTGTCAAGCATGATTGCCCTTTCATAAAACCATGTTGACTTGTTCTAATCGTACTATACTTTTCTAAGTGGCCTGTTAAGACTTATTTAATAAGAAATTCCAGAATAAGAACAGAAAGTCTGGGGAAAACACAGCAGGTGTGGCAGGATCTATAGAAAGAAAACAGAGTTAACGTTTCGAGTCCAATATGATTTCTTCAGGACACATAAGAACTTTGGAATAGATTACAGAACTTTCCCAATGACTACCAACCTGTAGCTCCCTGCTTTCTCTCTCTCTCTCATGTCTGAATAGTGGCGTTAAAATTGTTAACTTCCCATCTGCTGGGAGCATTCCAGAATCTAGGGAATTTTGAAAAATCATAGCCAGTGCATCCACCATCTCAACATTTCTTTCAGAACCCTTGGATGTAGGCCATCAGGTCCTGGGAATTTGTCAGGTTTTTAATCCCTTCAGTTTCTCCAGTAATTTTTCTCTGCTCATATTAATTTCCTTATTTTCCTCACTCTTCTTGGCCTTTATGTTACCAGCTATTTCTGGTATGTAATTTGTACTTTCTGTTGTGAAGACAGACATAAATTATTGTTCAAGGTCTCAGCCATTTCCTCATTTCCCATGCTAATTTCTCTTGTCGCTGCTTCTAAGGGACCAACGTTTACTTTAGCGACTCTTTTCCTTTTTATTTGGGGGTCTGTTAGCTCAGTTGGCTGGTTGGCTGGTGAGTGATCCCAACAGCATGGGCTCAATTCCCATACTGGCTGAGATCATCACTACAGGCCTTGCGATGTGAGGTGTGGTGACTCTCAGGTTAAACCCATCACCTGTCATCTCTCTTTCCAATGAGAGAGCAGCTGATGGTCCTCTAAGACTAAGGATATTCAGCACCTGCAGAAGCTCTTAGACCCTATTTTTATATTCCTGGCTAGTTTACTGTCTTAATCTACTTTTTTTTTCTTTTTTGGTGACTTACTACTATTCTTTGCAACATTGTAAGCTTCTTCTTCTAACTGAATCCTACCCTTAACCTCCTTAATAAGCCACGGATGGATCTTTCTCACTAAGTTTTTGTTTTAGAATATAATATATTTTTGTTGAACATTTTGAATTGTTCCTTTAAATGTTTCCTATTGTTTATTTACTGCTATAATTTTTAGTCTATTTACCCAATCATCTTTAGCTAGTTCTCTTATATGTATGTGATTGACTTTATATAAGTTTAAGATTCTTGTTTGTGATTGGAGTGCGTCATTTTCAAAATTAATATGGAACTCAATTGTATTATGATTAATATTTTCCAGTGGGTCTTTTACTGTGACACTACTAATTAACCCAGCTTCATTACACAATGCTAGATCTAATTAACTTTATCCATAATTGGTCCCACAACATATTGCTCCAAGAAACTATACTGAAAACATTCTGCAAACTCACCTTCCAGACCACCTTTATCAATTTGATTGGTCCAGTCTATATGAAGATCCCCACAACTATTACATTGCTTTTGTTACAAGCCCCAATAATTTCTTGTTTAATTCTCTGTCCAACGGTGTATCTATTGTTAGGGGACTTATAAACTACTCTCACTAGCGTTTTCTGACCCTTGCTACTCCTAAACTTCACATATACTGATTCTACTTGCTGATTTTTTGAGCCAAGATCTTTCTCACTAACGTCCTTATGTCATCCTTTATAATCAGGGCTACCCGCTCCTCCTTTTGCATTCTGCCTATCTTTTCAGAATGTTCTGTACCCTGGAATATTTATTTCCCAACAAAAGAGGCCAGAATTGGAGCAGTGCAGAGATCTCAGAGGGCTGCAAATCTGGGCGAGTTTGCAGAGATAGTGTAAGGTGAGGTCAAGGAGGGATTTGAAATCAAGGACAAGGCTTTTAAAATCAAGGTGTTGCCAGACTGCCTGAGTATAGTGTGATTTGAATTCGTGACCTCTGAGTTAAAATTCCAGTACCACTTCTGTACTTTACTTTGGCTTTTAATCTTGGAGCATAATGTTTAACTCCACCAAATCAAGTTAAGTTTCTTCAGAATTGCTGCCCTTTCTGGGGCTTGGCATATGTTGTTGAGTTGCAGGATTCTCCATGGAATAAGTGACTATTCGTCATCCCTATTGCATGATTCAAAAGGTGTTCTAGAGCACTGAGGAACTTATTCCTCCCAAAGTTGTGGAGGAAGGGGGTGGGGGCAGCTGTGACACCCTGTGTCATTTTCCTTTATCAGAGATGACCCCTATGTATACCTCTATGTTACTTCAATAAAAATATCTCTTCATGATATTCTAGGGGTTTGTAGAATCTTGGAAGGACTATGCACTGACTATCCAAATACTCACCTATCGCTCTGTGTATCAGTGCACTAGTTATAATGATACTAGTACAGTAAACCCGCCAGCCTGATTTCAATTAAATTCAGATGAGTTTGATCCCTATTCCTTTTCCCTGCTTCAATTCAGGCCGAAGGAGGGTATTTTGGGCTACTGATAATCCTTTGTTCTAACATGACAGCGTGTCACAAGTCACGACCTTTCCTGCACATTGCATTAATCCACATTTGCATTTTGCAATTACTTCAATCTTTTGAAAATGCATTTTGAAAAGCATAACAAAAGGAAGCACTCTGTGAGAGATGAAACTATCCAGCATCAGCTTCAATGCAAGTGTTCCCACGTGGCAATTAGAGTGGAGTCACCAGGTTTGTCCGTTCTCCACAGTTCTTGGACCTGAGGTTACTTTCCCAACCTGCCTTTTACAGGAGATATTAAACGGGGTTTTTCTCTCAGGGGGATGTAAAAGATTCCACGACCAATATCTAAAAAAGAGCAGAGGAGTTTTCTTTGGTGTTCCAAAGATCAATACTTATCCTTCAAATAATATTCTTAAATTGACCGGAATTTTTCCTGCGTCAGGCGGGCTCGGTGGGAGCGGGTGGGGGTGGTTGGGGGGTTGACTGCCGCACGAAATCGGCTCCACATCGCGATTTCACGCCGTCAGGCCAATTAAGGCCCTCCCTGCGTGGATCGCGAGCGGTAGCGCTGCGCTACCTGTACGGGCAAGGGGAGGAGGGAGACCAGGACTGACGTGCTGTTTGAGCATGCAAGTGAAAGAGCGCTTCAATCCTCCTGAGGCACAGTTCTGCCTCACGGACATTGAAGCGCTTTTTGAAAAAATTAATAAATACAATGAAAATTCAATAAAAAATGTGTCATATGAGATGGGACATGTTTTCACTTTCAAAAGAAAGTTTTTATTTCATTTGTAATAGCTCCCGGGTGAGGTTTCCTAAAAGCCATAAAGGCCGCTTGGCCTTTTCGCCTGCCTGCCACCCGTTTGGTTGGACGGGCAGCATAAATTTCAAGTTAATTAGGTCCTTAATGGCCTTAAGAGGCCTTTCAATTATCGGCGGACGTGCAGCCGACTCCGTTTCGCATCCGCCAAACGAAATATCGTGCAAGTGCGCGATGACGTGGGGACGCAGGCCCGATGTCATCACGCATCATATTACATTCCGGCATGTCGGGCGCACGACCACATGCCGAAGGTAAAGTTCAGGCCATGATTACCCACGGGACAGGATTTTTCGCTGAGCGGGCAGGCGCACACACAGCTCGCTCGAGCATAAAATGACGCATGATGATGTCGGGCGAGCATCCCGACGGCATCGTGCACTCGCGCAATATTTCGGTCGGTGGGTGCGCGTGGGAGTCGGCAGTGTGTCTGCCAACAATAAAAAGCCTATTAAAGCCATTAAAAATGCAAGTGAACTAAATTTTTTGTGCAAAAAGGCCAAGCGGCCTTTGCATTTTTTACCAAACCTCATCCACGGGCGGATGAGGTTTCGATCTATCATTAAAAATGATATTAAAATTTCATCCTAATTTCTAACATGTACCTCATTGTGAGGGTCATGTGAGGGGATATGTTTTTTTATCATTTTAAAGCCCTTTATTCTTATTTTTCAAAACTGTTCATCTCCCTGAGGCAGCTCTGCGCCTCGGGGGGCTTTTCCAATGTGCAACAGAACGCACGTGTGGACTTGTGCTCTCGCCCTCTTCCCCCCACTCCCCCCCAACACACACACAGGCAGCACTGAGAGTTGAAGCACGTGTTTCATGCTAGGCAGGCCTTAATTGACCCAGCGGGGTGAAATCACAGTCCCGGTTGGCGGTCGGCTTCCCAACCGCTCTCGTCCACCCCCACCAAGCCCGCCCGACGAGGGAAAAATCTTGGCCATGGTAATCATCAGGTGGTCATTATCACATCGCTGTTGCGGGAGCTTGCTGTGCACAAATTGGCTGACGGATTTCCTACATTACAACACCTCAGAAACATTTAATTGGCTGCAAAGCACTTTGAAATGTTGTGAAAGGTGCTATATAAATGGACTTGCGTTCTTTCCTCCTTTCTTTCTGGCCAGAGTTTTCCTCGACAGCTATTCAGCATAACTGGCACCGAAAGCCAATGTGCTGAAGAGCAAACCTTCATTACAGAAAGTAGTGATAATGAGCACAATCTGTTACTTCAAAACTTTCAATCGCAGTTCCTTCCACTGGCACTTGTTTTCACCTGGTTCTATCAATGAAGCCATAAATGCAGTAAACAGCTAAAAGAATTTGAAAGCGTTTGTCAACACAGAAAGGCTAATACAAACAATGATGTGAGAATTTCCCAATATACGCATGCTCTTAACTTCAAATCCTGCATTCTGTTTCTGGATCTGCATTTTAAAAAATTACATGGTTTTTATAGTAAAAATAAGTCCATACTCATGAGCATGAAGCAAAACGGTCCTGAACTCAAGATTCATTTTAGCGTAGCATTTCAGCTCAACTGCTGCGACAGCATAATTAATCCAGACGTGCGCAGTGAGTGCAATTAATACTCTAAAATTAGTGGTCTATTAGTACACCAAAGCCTAGAAATTAATGTTGTCTGTATTAGTGGGAGAGAGCTTAAATGTTTGCACAGCCTTCCCATTTAAAATAAATAGGTTAATGTATCTGTTAAAATAATGGATGATGGAGTACACATTAAGGGTTGATAGACTAATATCACCAGCAGTAACCTCTTGCTTTAATGATTGCACAATGCTATGATAGTCTGGGGCAGATAATTCCACAATAGAAATAAAGACTTGCATTTATATAATGCCTTTCACAGTGTCCCAAAGCACTTTACAGCCTACGAAGTACTTTTGAAGTGTAGTCACTTTCTGTGGGAAATGATCATATGGAATACAGCAATATCAAATCTTCAATTAAAGCCGATATGTTAAAAGCTTTTCAAAATTGAAATCCTAAGAACCTTTTAATTCAATGGAGTTTTTTAAGTCAATAAAGAGGAACCTGGCAACCTCAGACTGAGGTATTTAGAACGGACATACATGTCATATCTTCTAGTTCTTTTAATTATTCAGGTAGCTCCTCCAAAGTTAATCTCAATGCCCAACAGATGGCAGTGCAGAATGTCAGAATGTTCAAATGTAGGAAGCCCCATATGTGATGGTGTGGAGCATTAAGCTTCAAAAACCAAGCTTGTTTACTATCATTTCTAGTGAAACAATACCTTTTTCCTTCTTACAACAATCTAAAAAAACAACCCACAAATCAACCGAGCGGATTGTTTACTTTAATTTGGATTTGGCCATTCAAGGCCACAGTTGAGCTGACCTCCAAGGTACCACCTGCGCCGCAGTCAGTCAGACATATAAGGCAATTTGCACATTGCATTTCTATTTCCATAAATCAGAATGATTAGATCCTGATTAATGAAGATGTTATTTAGAATTTGCAGTGTTACTGACTGCCGCACACTGCTGAGAATCCATTTCCATAGTGCACTGCACTTGCAGTCAATGGTGCTTGACTTAATGATGGATCCCACATGGTGAATGCAGCTGCATGAGCACTCTGATGTGCACTGGGTGGCATTTACTTGATCCCCAGTCAAGCTCCACAAAGATTCTGCCCATTGCTGCAGAACATCATTTCTGCTGGTGTAATCTTAAAATCTAACACACTGGTAACACAGATTTTTCCATGCTTTGCTCTCCATCTGCTACTCTACACCTCCTCTGGACCCATCTTTCATTTCTTTACTCACCCCACTTTGTTTCCTTTGGTTTTGCGCCATTTTCCCCTTTAACATTTTGTCACTCCTGTCCTTCACCCTACCACAGATCTCTCAACCCTGTTTGTACTTTCTCTGTCACCCCTCCTCCCACGTTCCCTTGTTTCTGCTATTGCTTCAAGCTGTTATAGAATCTTACAGCACAGGATGAGGCCATTTGCCTCTCTATGAAAGCTATCCAAACAGTCCCAGCCTCCAACATATTCCCCCAAAGCCCTGTGACTGTATACCCCTTGAATATTTATCCAATTCCCATTTGAAATTTACCATTGAATCTTTTGCCACCAGCATTTCAGGCAGTGCATTCCAGGTCACAATAACCAGCTGTATAAAAAAAAACCCACATTATTCCCCCTCTGGCTCTTTAATTGTGCCTTCTGTTACCAACCCTTCTGCCACTGAAAACACTTATTCTCCTCATTTACTTTATTAAAATTATTTATGAATTTGAACACATCTATTAAATCTTCCCTTGACCTTCTCTCCCCTAAGAAGAACAATCCCAGCTTTCCACATAACTGAAGCCCCTTACTCCTGAAACAAAAACAGAAAATGCTGGAGTCCATATGATCCTTCTTCAGACCCTTCTCCACAGATGCTGCTGGACCTGCTGAGCTTTTCCAGCATTTTCTGTTTTTGTATCAGATTTCCAGCATCTGCAGTATTTTGCTTTTCCCTTATTCCTGATATGATTCTGGTAAGTCTCCTCTGCACCCTTTTCAAGACCTGGACATATTTTCTAAATTATGGTGGACAGAATTGAGCCTCTCTAAATTCTTCCAGTTCTGATGAATGGTCAGCAGCCTGAAATGCTGGGGCAATTTTAAGCTCAAAAATTGGTGGATTTGGTGGAAGATTAAAAAGCCAAAAATCTGAGACAGGAAAGCCACCCATCTCAAACACACCCGCTTCTGGCTCTACTGGAGACGGGACAAGGGAAAGGTGGCCAATGCGCTTGCAGGAGGCGTATTGGTCATTTAAGTATTTTAACAAGGCCGCATTTCCTCATTCTAACAGTTATACAGTTTTTGACCACAGTGGGCCAGGTTTTCAGGGCATCGAGATACTCGGCAGATGAAAGGAGGCAATGCTTGTGGGCCAGGAGGCACAGGAGTTTCTTCATTTGCTGCACGATAAATACCACCACCATGCGACCAGGTCTTCTCCCCATACCCTGACCACCAGGTTCAGCAGCCCATCCCAGCCTGCCACCGCAAACAATTGAGGATCTAAGGTCTCAGTTGCACATGGCCTTGGGCTATCCCCATCTGGAGTATTACATCCAATTATGGGGACCATAAGTACATGTTGGCTTTCGAATGGGTGCAGTGCAGATTCACTAAAATTATACTGGGCTTATAGGGATAAATTACAAGGATAGGTTGCATAAACCTGGTTTGTCTTCCCTTGACTTTAGAAGATTGAAGGGTGATTTGATCGAATTGTTAAAAGGATTCGGTTGGGTAGATACAGAGAAGATGAAAGTCTGGAGTGTTAGCGTAAAGTGGTCAATAGCAAATCATCAACCCATTATTCACTCCACCTAATTTTCTTCTCCATAATTAAGCAGTGTGTAAAACAAGCTATCACTGCAGGCTAATTTCACCCTGAGATAAATTGTTCCATTTGGTGGGGGTGTCCAGGAGTAGAGGAAAATCTTAAGATTAGAGCCAAGCCATTCATGAGTGAAATCAGGAAGCACTTTTTTCACAGAGAAAGCAGTGGAAACATGAAACTCTTTCCCTCAAAAGACTGTGGATGTTGGGTTAATTGGAACTTCGAAGATTGAGATCAAGAGACATTTCGACCACTGAGCTACGAGTGGTTTAAATAGCGGGTTTCCTGAGGGATGGAAGCATAAGGCTGAACCGTGCATTTTAAAAGCCTCCCTGCCTTGTTCACATTGGGCAGAGTGGGTTGAAATGGAACCTTGTATGTCAGTATGTAAACCTGAGCTCATCCAAGACTCTTCTACCCACATCCTAACTCGCACCAACTCCCACTCATGCATTAGCCCTTTGCTCCTTGACCTACATTGGCTTCTGGTCTTTGGCAATGCCCTGCTTCTAAAAGTCTTATTCTTCTTTTCAGGTCCCTCCACGGCCCCATCCCTCTCTATCTCTACAACCTCCTCCAGACCTACATCCTATACCTTCAGCTGTCTGATCCCTAAGCTCTGAAATTCCCACTCTAAATCTCTTCACCTCTACTTCTCACTCCACACTTAAATCCTCCTTAAAACCTAACTCTTTAAAAACATAAGAAATTGGAGCAGGGTTAGACCATACACACCCTTGATCCTGCTTTGCATTCGGTATGATCATGGCTGATCTTGGGCTTCAACTCCACTTTCCCTCCCACTCCCCACACCCCTTGATTTCTTGAGAGGGCAAAATCCATGTATCTTAGCCTTAAATATACTCAACGATGGAGCATCCACAACCCTCTGGGGCAGGCACATCCAAAGATTCAGAAGTCTTTGAATGAGGAAGTTTCTCCTCATCTCAGTCCTAAATGATCAGCTCCTTATCCTGTGGCAGCCAGGGGAAATAACCTCTCAGTGTCTACCTGTCAAGAATCTTACTTGCTTAGTGAGATCACATCCCATCTTCTAAACTCCAGGGAGAATAGGCCCAATTTACTCAGCCTCTCATTGTAAGAAAACCTCCTCTCCCAGAGACCAAACTAGTGAACCTTCACTGGACCACCTCCAATGCAGGTATATCCTTCCTTAAATATAGCGACCAAAAGTGTACTTTAGGTGCGGTCTCACAGAAGTCCCACAAAACTGGAGCAAGACTTCCTTATTCTTGTACTCCAATCCCCTTACATTAAAGACCTTCCCAATTGCTTACTGCACCTGCTTGCTAACTTTGTGTGTTCCATGTTGAGCGCACCCAAGTCTCTCTGAACATAAACAGTTAGAAGTTACATGTCATTTAAAAAATATTCTGCTTTTCCGTTCTTATGGCCAAAGGAAATAATTTCACACTTCCCCACATTAAACTCCATCTGCTATTTTGTGGTTCATTCACTTAGCCTTTCTTTGACTAAGTTTTATGCAGCTGGGTGTTTATCTGACAACACTCTTATGATGCACATTAGATGTTTTACCCTGTTAAAAGCACTATACCTATAAAGGCACCAGAATGTTATTCTGCATATTACATGGACTGCAGTGGTTCAAGAAGACAGCTCATGACCACCTTCTCAAGGGCAACCAGGGATGGGCAATAAATGTTGGCCCAGCCTGCGAAGCCCACATTCCGTGAATAAATAACATAAAAATCACTGGTTAAGCATCAGCTGGAGTATTGTGGATGTTTCTGGGCACCACGGTTCAGGAAAGGTGTAAAGGCCTTAGAAAGAGGACAGGTGAGATTTACAAAGATGTTACTAGGATGTTCAGGGACTTCATTTGCAAAGAGAGGTTGGAAAAGTTAGGACTGTTCTGCTTAAAACTGAGAAGGTTAAGAGACAACCTAATGGAGGTTTTCAACATGATGACTGCTTTGCTAGATTAGATAGAAAACAATCTATTCCCTCTGGCAACCAGAGGTCATGGGTTTAAAACCATTGGCAAATGATCTAAAACCTTTTCACTCAGAGAGTTGTTGGTGTCTGGAACACTCTTCCTGAAAAGGTGGTGGAAGCTGATTCCAATAACTAATTTGAAAAAGGGAGTTGGATGGGTACTTGAAAATGAGGAACTTACAGCCTTACAGAAGAAAGGTGAGAATGTGGGATTAAGCGTTATTGCTCTTTCAAATAGCTTGCATGGGCATAACAGGCTGAATGGCCTCCTTCTTTGCTGTAAATTTCAATGATATAATTGCAAGTTCTTGTGTGTCAATGCAAGTGGAGTAGCAGGGATGGTGTTGTCACAAGTGAAGGGTAGTTTAGCAAGTTTTACTCTTATATTGAGTGAGCAGCACTCCTCACTGCCAATGATTTGTGTTTTAACAGAGCTGGGCTGTCCTCTGTTCTAAGGTCACTGCCCTTAAGCATGCAATGTGTAGACTGTCTACAAGAACCAATGTAGGAAAAATCTCACACTCCCATTTTAGTTTTTGACTGTTTTAGCTATCTGCCTCCCTTTCCCAGGCACTGGAGTCTCTTACATTGTCCTCCTCTCTCACCTACACATCTTTCTCCATGTTTACCCCCACCCCATCGCTACTACTGCCGCTGCCCCACAACCTCTCTCTTCTCTTTAAACTTGCCTCTTTCATCTTTTACTTCTCATTTTTTTAATGATAACTGCATCTGCCACTCTTTTGGCTCTCTGATCCAACAACTTCCCTTGGGCTGAGATTTTAGTTTCTCTTCAATGCAGCTGGAAGGGTCTGGGACAGATGTCCCATATTGCAGAGATCTCTCTTTGTTTACTTATCTTGTGCATTGAAAAGGCTGCTCATCTTATCTGATGAAGTCTGATGCCTGTGTGACTGCAGACTGAAGCCGAACCATTTCATATTACGATTTGAATATAAAATGTTGTTTTCACTTCCCCCCACTACCCGCTCCCCGACCCCACACACCCGCACCAAACACTCCACAACAAAGAAGGCAATAGAATCTGCAATACACAGCACATCATACGCTCAGAAGCAGATGGGATATGACCAGGAAGGAGTAAGGGACAGGCAGGCAAATAGCAGGTTGGCATAGTGACAAGTGTAGGTACAGCTGCAGCCGGTATTGCACCGAGCACTAACTTCAATGGCCACCTACTGTATCAGCAACCTGCCACGCCAGTCCTTAAATTCTCTGTCTGAACTTAGCTTAATACAGAACAGTTCACACTTATTCTTTTTAAGTAATAGCCACACTAAAGATAAAAGTGTACCTTTCCTTGTGAGCCTGCTGAATATTTGCCAGCAACAATTAAAATAAGGAGCATGCATACCTTTCCAATGTGCCGAGATGGTAGACGAAGATTAATTTTTCATGTATAAGCTAAAAATATCAGCATACTGTGTTACAGCTGTCACCAAGGTAACTATGTGTTTTCAATCTGTGGAGGAGAAGCTCTCCCAATCTGGCAGAGTGAATGTTTGTATTAAACAGTTACAGAAACCACTGTTTTTTAATCCTTTGATATAAGAATGTTCAAGGGAAAATTAGCATGGGCAATGAATACTTTGCACCATAGTTAAGTCTACTTTGACTGAATATCCTTCATTGCCAAGGTACAATGTGGCTGCTGGTATATCAGTGTGCTGGTCCTATAGAAAGCCAAAGACTAGAGTTTGTACCCTTGATTTCCCAGATATTAAGCTATTATTACAAGGCTTGGCACTGAACCGAGGGCCAACAGTAGCAGAAACGCCAAAACCCAAAGGACGTGTTGGCCTCGGACATATTCAGGCACTGCCTAGAGGACAGGTACAAAAATTATATCTGTGACATTGCCCAAGTCTTCCCGTGCCTCAGCTGATCTGCTGCTGAAACCCTCAGTCATGTCTTTGTTACCTCTAGACTTAATTATTCCAGTGCACTTCTGGCCAGCTTCCCAAGTTCTACTCTCCGTAAATTTGAAGTCACCCAAAGCTCTGCTGCCTAAGTCCTAGTTTGCACTGTCCTGTTCACCCATCACCCCTGTGGACACTGACATTGGCTCCCAGTTAAGCAGCACCTCAATTTTAAAATTCTCATCCTTGCTTTCAAATCCCTCCAGGGTCTCACGCCTTCCAATCTCTATAACCTCCTCCAGCTCTACAGCTCTCCAAGATCCCTGTGTTTTTCTAATTCTATCCTTGTGAGCACCCCCAATTTTAATCGCTCCATTGGTGGCCCTACTTCTTGATGTCAAGGCGGAATTCCCTCCCTAAACTTCTCCATCTCCCCACCTCTCTTTCTTTCCTTAAAACCTACCTCTTTCCCCAAGCTTTTGGTCATTTGCCTAATAACTCCGTATGTGGCTTGGTGACACATTTTATTTGATAATCGCTCCTGTAAAGCACCTTGGGATGTTTAAAGGCATTGTTGTTAATGTTTATGTTGCTTTTTTTTGTATTTTCAGATCACAGCTTCCTCTCAACTGCTGAATGCTACAGTGGTAGAAAAGGAAGAAAAAAAGACACAAAGTAATCCAGAATAGTGCAGTAAATCTTTTCATTAAATCTGTCATTACAATGCTGGTGAAGAGCAAGAATGATAGCCCCCAAATATTTTCTTTTACATTTTCTATTCTACAAACACTACCATCCAATGTTTTATTTCATATTCTTAGATGAATATTTACTGCTCATGTGGTTCGGTGATGTGTTTTTTTGTGACTATACGTGACATGTTCTGGTAGTTGCTGATTGGATTTAGAGGGGTCAGCACCACATCTGTCTCAGTTCTTACCAAAGCCCTTTGGGTTTGATCGCAGCAAAGCATATGCTGCCTGGCAGGTGAACCTACATTTGTTGAGAGTTGCACTTTCATTTCCTGCATATGGTTCTGGCAAGGGTTGCAGATAGCAAAATGACCTTTACTGTGATAGCAACATTTTATCTCTCTCTTCCTTTCTCATCCCTTTCTCTCGCTATCATTTTTTCTCTCTGCTGCTCGCTCTATCACCTTCTCTCCATCTCTCACCCTTTACCTTTTCTTTTATCACTCTCTATATTTTTATCTTTCTCTCTTTCTATCTTTCCCCTCCTCTTTGTTTCCACCTCTCTCTATCTCTCCTTCTTTGTCTCCACCTCTCTCTCTCCTCATCTCTCTCTTTAACTCTCTCTTTATATCCTCTATTTATATATCTTTACACACACAGCACATAAATTGCTCTTGTACCAATAGATTGAATATCAGAGATTTTTTGTTTGATTCTTTTAAATCCTTTTAATCCATCCAAAGCATCTGAAAGCCCCAGTAAAACCATATGTGTGGCTCTAAAGCTCCTAAACATATCGACTGACCTATGGATGCATTTATACAAAAGGCAGCATGTGTTCATTGGGAATTATAGAATAAATTTTGCATTGCATACAGGCTGCAGATAGCAAAATGATCTTTCCTGTGATAGCAACATTTTCTCTGTCTCTTTCTTTCACATGCCAAGCTCTCTCTCTCTCTTTTCCTCTTGCATTTTCTATCACTGTATCTGCCTCCATCATTCTCTTGTTAATATTTCCATTTAATATTCTGCTTATACATTGTGCATATTCATTTTTTAAAATTAATTTCTAATTGATCTTTAATGAAGCGCCTCATTTGAACTATCTCTCATCTCTAGCCTTCGGCCTAAGCAGGCATGTTTGTTCTTGTCTCTGCAAGAGGAATTTGCTTATGGGTCACTTCAAGTAGTGTAGCTGCATATTGGCCCTTGATTTCATTGTTCATTGCATTGTGTCCTTGGGTTGCACCAGTTCAACCATACCTCTTCAAAGCTGCACCATACCTGCTCTCTGGTCTGGATTTTCATGCCTCCATCTGTGTCAGAATGGAGGTGGGGGGATTTAAAAATGGCAGTCTGGACCCAATTTCAGGATTCCCGCCACTATTCCTGGTGCCAGCAATTTTTGCCAGCATGGGAGTTAATGAGCCTGCAGCCTACACTCTCTGACTGGTGGTGGAGGGCGTGGGGGGGGGCGGGGGGTGGGGGTGGTGGTGGTTGCTGTGGGTGCATTGGGTGGTGGTTGGGTTGCGGAGGTGCAGTCAGTTCATGGCCTACTGAAATTTTCATGAAGTCCGATCAGCTTGTTGAAGACTCATGGTTCACAACCCTTTAGAGGAGTCATGAACAATTGTCTGGATTCGGGAAACTTTTGATAGGTAAGTTTAAAACCTCTTACCGATGTCCCTTCCATGCACCCACGCCCTAAGCCCCCACTATGTTCCCTTCACCCAGCATGCACTATGTACAAAATCAACAGGCGATATAATAATGGTGAGTCTTGAAATACTCATTAAAAAAGAAACAGCCACTCAGAAAACTGCTTTGAAAAAACTGCTGCTCTTACAACCTTTTAAAGGTGTCAATCAGGCACTTGCATTCACAGTTTGAAGAAGAGAAGCTTTATCCAACTTCACACCTCTTTGTCTTGTCCAGATAAAGCAAGCGACGCAGAAAAACGATCAAACAAAATCAACTATTATAACCTCATAAAGATGTCAATAAATCAAAGCTAACTCTCAACTTTAGCCTGTGTAAACAAGAGCCCTGCTGAGCTAATCTATTAATGAGTCTTGAAGATCAGACAATCATTCAAAATGAGGCCATCTGGAGAAATAGATGTCTGGTCATCTGTTCCAGTTGATATTTTGCCATTTGGCCTCACTATGAATGCTTGGCTGAGCTTCAATACTCACTAGTGCATTATTCCAATAGGGGTCTGTTTATACAGGCTGAAGTGTTAGCTTTGATTGACTGAGGTTATAATAAGTTATTCTTTCTTTGATCTTTATTTTGTGATGGCTGTATGCTTATTTGGATAAGTTTAAGAGGTGCAAGGTGGGCTAAAGCTTCTATCATTGAAACCATGAATAGCAGTGGCCGATGGACACCTCCATAAGGTTGTAAGAGCAGCAGATTTTCTCAAAGTGGATTTCTCAATGGGTGTTTTCCTCAGGAACATTTCTCAACACTCGCCATTGTTACTATATGATTCATTCGTTCTGTATGTAATGCACAATGACCGAGTGGGCATGGAGGGGGCATTGGGGCATAGAGGGGGAATTGTGGGCATAGGAAGTCATAGGGAGGGGGTGGGTGGTGAGGGGGCACGGGGGGGTGATGGCTTAGCAGCCTTTAATACAACTGGACCAAAGGCCCAGAGGACTGAGACGGGCCTTCTAACCAGCCCATCACAGCATTCACACACCTCTGTGGCTACCTCTGAACTGCTACCAGGGTCAGTGGGTCCAAACAATTCCACCCCTGCCTCCCCAGAGACAAAATAGGGCAGCATTTAATGGAGGTGACAGGCAACTGGAGAAAGCCCTGCATTGCCTCTTTTAAGGGAGACCCAGTGCCACTCAGGCACTTAACTGAAGGTGGATGGGGATCAAGGGCCCTGGGGCAGGAACGCCACCCGCCAGGCCCCGCCGGTCTATCTGGGTGGAGGCTGAAAGGCAGCAGAGTGCTGATCTGCCACCCTTCCACCTGATTAAATGCCCCTCCAACCACCAAACCTGCCACTAGGGTGAGCATTAAATTCTGTCTGGTGCATTCAGGGGCATTTATATGGAGACTAGTCTGCCGAGTGGGGAAATTTCCCAACTCGAGCTTTTCACCTCATCAGCAAAAATCGGGCCCACTGTGAATGTTGGTCACCGGAACTATAATTAAAATCTTCCCAATTTGGGCCTATGGATAATCTAAGGCCATTTCTCTATCTGCTGATTCTGGAAGACGAAGGCAGGAAGGGAATTATAGAAAGCTTTTGAATTTGTATAGCACCTTTCACAACATACCAAAGTCCTTTGCCATGAAGTACCTTTGAAGTGTAATCACTGTTGTAATGCGGGTAACATGGCAGCCAATCTGCAGACAGCAAGTTCCAACAAACAGCAATGAGATAAATGATCTGATAATCTGATTCTGTGTAATATAGCATTTCATATGCTGTGGGCTAGGAGTGCTGCAATCAAATACAAAGAAAATGTTCTTATATTATCTTGTGGAGTCACCTCAGAGTGCTAGATGGGCATGTTATCCAAATCACGCATTATCAACACTAAGCTAAACTCTATAAACAAGTGTTAAACAATTGCAGTTCAGATGCTCTGAATAACAATAAAGTGCATAGCTATTGCTTTGGTGATATACAAGGGACTTCCATCAATGTTATTTACTGGAGGTATGGTACAGTAGTGGTTATGTGGGCTAGTAACCTAGGGGGGAATTTTCCAGTCGGCTAATGGGTGTCGGGCCCGCTTGCCGACGTGTAAAATGATGCCCAGTGACATCGGGCGGGCGTGCCAACGTCACCGCACGTCATTTAGATTTTCAGTTCAGCGGGCGTGCAGCCAAGTCGGCTGCGCACCCACCGAGTTGTCAAAGGCCTATTAAGGCCTGTTAAAATAGTTAAATGAGACGCCCGTCCAACCTTAAGGTTGGCGGGGGGGCAGGCGAAGAGCCCAGGCGGCCTTCGCATTTTTCATGAAACCTCATCCACGGGCGGGATGAGGTTTCATGAAGTATTTAAAAATTAAATTAAAATTTTCAAAAAAATTAATTGACATGTCCCAGCTCATGTGACACTGTCACGTGAGGGGACATGTTTTAAAAGTTTTTAATTTGTTTATTTTGATGTTTTAAACTTAAACAAATCTCCCTGAAGCACAGGGGTGCCTCAGGTAGATTTCTGTGCTCTTTCAGGCGCACACATGAAAGGCCACAGGCCCCGACTCAGGGAATCCCCCTACGCCCGCACAAGGAGCACACAGCCCTTCCGGGCAAGTGTCACACTAGGCGGGCCTTAATTGGCCCGCCCATATAAAATGGCGGTGCACCCCCAATCGGGGCGCCAATCCGGGTTCGCGCTCGCTCCCGCCTGCCCCTGTACAACCCCCCCCAAAGGGGGGAAGATTCAGCCCCTAGAAAACATGAATTCCAATTTCAAGGTGGAGAATTTTCTCCCCGTGCGGGAGCAGGTGTGCGCATGTGGGCAGCCAATTGCCGCCTGTGATCGGCTGGGCGCCACCATTTTACATGGGTGGACCAATTAAGGCCCACCCAGTGTGATGTGCGCCCGGAAGTGCTGTGCACTCCCTGTGCGGGTGGGGTGTGGGGGAGGGGGGGGTGCGCGGAGGTTGCCTGAGTCGGGACCTGCGATATTTCGCACATGCATGCGAAAGAGCATAGGAATCTCTCTGAGGCACAGAGCTGTCTCAGGGAGATTAGTTTAGGTTTAAAAAATTTTAGTAAAGGAAAAAAAAAATTTGGGGGACATGTCCCCTCATGTGAAACTGTCACGCGAGCTGGGACATGTCTATGAATTTTATTAAAATTTTTTTTAAACCTTTAAAAACCTTCATGAAACCTCATCCCGCCCATGGATGAGGTTTCATGAAAAATACAAAGGCCGCCTAGGCTCTTTGCCTGCCCGCCAATCTTAAGGTTGGTTGGGCAGCTCAGCTTATTGTTTCAATTGCTAGTTAACTGGTCTTAATAGGCCTTTGACAGATCGGCGACTCAGGTGCGTGCCCACCAAACTGAAAATCTGAATGACGCGCGGTGACATCGGGACGCACGCCCGACATCACCGCTCGTCATTTTACGCCTCGGCACGAGGGCCCCACCTCCACTTGCCGAACCAAAGATTCTGCCCATGATGTCAGTTCTAGATTTTAATTAATTGTAAAAAATGCTGGTATAAGAAAAATGTGGCCAGAAACTGTCAAATCATCATCATAAACCCAGCTGGTTCACAAATAGCTCATTGGGAAGAAACCTGCTATCCTTACCCAGTCTGGTCTATATGTGACTCCAGTCCCATACCAATGTGCTTGATTCTTAACTGAGCTCTGAAGCGGCCATGCAACTCAGGGTGAGTAGCCTTGCCAGTGACGTCCCCAATCTGAGAATTAATTTTTAAAAACTGTTGACAATCTTTAATAATGCAATTATAATGAATCATCGACATCAGAAGTTAGAAAAAATTGGTGTCTGAGATAGATGCAGGATCAGAGGGAAAATAAATCCAGTGAATGAATTGGTGCATCACTGTTGTGCCATGTGAATGATGGGGAATTTCATAAGAAATTGGAAATAGGAGCTGAAGTAGACCAAACGGCCCTCTGAGCCTGCCCTGTCCTTCGGTACAGTCGTGACTGCTCATCGGTTAACTCCACTTTCAGTCCATTCCCCATATCCATTGATTCCTTGAGATGCCAAAAATCTGCCTAGTTCAGCCTTGAATATACTCAATGATGAAGCATCCACAATTCTCCTGGGTAGAGAATTCGAAATATTCGCAACCCTTTGAGTGAAGAAATTTTTCCTCATTGCAGTCCTAAATAATCAGTCCCTTATTCTAAGACTGTGCTCCCATGTTCTAGATTCCCCAGCCAGGTAGAACAACCTTTCAATTTCTACTCAGTCAAGTCCCTTCAGAATCTTATATGTTTCAATCAGATGTCATCACAATGAGTTCCTGATCTCAGATGGTTTATTTAGTACTGAAAGCAGAGGAGAGTTGCAGGGTGAGTCACTGTGGGCCATTAAGTCGTAAAGCGCAGGTTTTATACCAACATTTTGGTCAGCAAATGGCACGTGGAAAGGAGCAGAAAATAAGTCAAAAATGAGTGCTTTGTGAGTGGGGCAGTAGTTCAAAATCCTGCAACTAAAGTGGAAAGATGATAGACTCTTGAAGAACAAATAAAAGTGCAATAAATAAAGGATTTGCATTTATATAGCAACCTTCACATACTCAGAATGGCCCAAAGCATCTCAGGGCCATTGGGTTACTATTGTTCTGTGGGCAAGACTGCAGCCATTACTGCACAGCAAGGATTCACAGAGAAGAACGAGATGAATTACCAGTTCATCTTTTTTGGATTGTGTTGGTTGAGAGAGGCCAGGAAACTGAGAGAATTCTCTGCTCTCCTTTAGTCTATGTCATGGAATCTTTTGCATCCACATGAACTGGCAAGTGGGGCTTTAGTTTAAACTTCTCATCTGAAAGATGCACCTCCAGTGTGACAGCACTCCATCAGCACTGCATAGAAGTAATAGCGCAGATCATGCATCCATATCTACCATGGAGGTTTAAGCCCCAAACTACTGATTTGGTGGTGAATTTTACCAATTGAATTGACCTGACACTTCTTAACCGAGTATTTCTCCATCTGAAATATAAATACATCAAAACTGTACAGAATTATGTTGTCTACAATTGTTCATTCCCAAAACTGGATTAACCGCAGTGTAATTGGCATGTTCCTTTGATTTTACTTTAATGCAGTACTTGGACTGAGGGAGCTGAAGAGGGTTTGAGTGCAGTTGATTATGGCCAACTTTTCATAAATTTAAGTTTCTGAAAATACTACGGCCAGGAGAGAGCTAAATCTTTCTACCTACTGGCCAATATCATTCCAGTGTCAGCATTGAATTCGGAGTAACAACCAAGCAGAGATTGTCCTAAGGGACAAATGATTAGACACCAGTGACTGAGCAGGCCACAGCAGATGGTCAGTAGTGTTCTCCCAAAGCCACTGTTTATACACAACATCCAGTGTCACTGCCAAATAGAGCCAGAAGTGTCATTTTGACATTGAGTGTCTTTGGAAGAAATTTGTTAATTAATGACTGGTGACTATGGCTAGAAAGTGAAAGAATGACCAATACCTGAAACTTTCGCTCTACTAAAAGAAAATTACTTGCTTTAGGGACAAGGTCTGCAATGCCATACTTGTCTTTGTGTTATTTTATCTTCTTCACAATCTTATGCTTGATGGGTTGCACAAAATATTATTAACCAGTTAACCTGTATTGCAGGTTGACAGAACAAGTTAACAATTTTAGCTGTGATCTGCTTGATTTGTAATGACATGAATGACATGGTGTGCAAAGTGAACAGCCTAGAAATTAGCATCAGCAATACCAATGGAGAAATATGGAGCATGTTTGCATGGCATCCTGCTGCCCCCTATTTTAACACAGGAACTAACACTAACACCTTTATGTTCTTATGTTTTGTACTTGAATGGGGCTGGGGGGAGGAACAAGGAATTGTGTTTTATGCATATTAAGTTCATATCTTGGAATATTTAACCTGGTTTGTCTTAAATTTGGTCATACTTGTAAGAAAGTGTAACATATGAAATAGGCGAGCACTGCACTTTAAAGGTAACTCAAGGACACCTTTACATGATTGAGGACTCTTTCAAAACAGAATTTTTGGATAGAGTGAGTGTCTAAAGCCTAAATTGAATAGACTGGGCATGCTATGACATGATCTCATCCATGCTGCCAGAATAAGGCAACCATCTCATCACTCTAAACGCTCACACTCACAAGCCCATCACACATTCACTGGCACCTCACTCACTGCCAACTCAAAGGACATTACCACTCACTCTCTCACCCACACCCTCACATCTCCATCTGGCCTCATCTCCCCTGGAGACCATCTCCTCAGCCCTCAACATCTTGAGGACACTTGCGTAGAGCAACATGAGCCCCCACACATGCCTTGGGTTACCCCTTTCCCTAGAACAGTCCTCGCCCTGCAGCCTCATCCTTTACCTGAGGCCACTTATTCCCCTTCCCCAGGCAAGCCCTAGCCCTGCTGCCCATCTAAAAGTGGTCAGCCCCCACTAAAAGTGGTCCGGTGCTGCTTGCAAAGCCTAGCATTGAAGCAAGGCAGGTAAACAAACCTTGAAATCCCTAGCAAAGTGCAGCTCACCAGGTGCACGCTGCTTATATATAGTTGTGAAACATGTTGGTGTGGTGCCCGGATGATCCACTGTAGGGGGGTGATGATTCCAACAAGCAGGGTTTATACTGAGATGTTAAGGTATTGAAATTAGGCTCCCGACGTGCAGCAACGCCATTGACAGGTGGAGTGGACAATCACAAACTGGTTTCATGACAGTGTAAAATGATTTTTGGCCTTCTCGCCATTTTGTCTGCACGTGATGCCAAACATGCCCGGAGGTTTTCATGAGCATCTTAAAGGAGGAGAAAGAGAGAGGTGAAAGGTTTGGGGAGGGAATTCCAGATCTTTGGCACTAAACAGCTGAAGGTACAACAACCAATAGTGAGGTAAAGGAAATGGGGGATGCACAATGAGTCAGAAATGGAGAAACACAGAGGGTTGCAGGGCTAGAGGAGGCTACAGAGATAGGGAGGGGTGACCTCATGACGCGATTTAAAAACAAGGATGAGAATTTTAAATACATTGGTTGTTCTGGAGGCACTGTGGGTCAATTAGCATGGGAATAAAAGATGAACAGGACTTGGTGTGAATACAAGCAGCAGAGCTTTGGTTGAGATTGGGTTTCTGGAGGGTGGAAGATGGGAGGTTGGCTAGCAGAGCATTGGGATAGTCAAGTCTAGAGGTAAGAAAATCATGAATAAGGGTTTCAACAACAGATGGGCTAAGGTGGGGCAGAGATGGGCGATGAGGCAGAGTTGGAAATAAGAGGTCTTGGTGATGGAGCAAAAAGGGAATCCGAAACTGAATTCAGCATCAGTTAGGACTTGGGAAACTCCTGAGGTAATGGTACAGGCATAGAAAGAGAAATCATTGCATGGGATTCTCAAGCTATGACTGGATAGGTAAGACTGAGACCAGACAACGGCAACTGATCAGCAGATGCAAATCATTGGGAAACTTAAGTGCAATCCACTATGTCAAAAGTTGTGGACAGGTTGATAAGGATAAGGAGTGTTTGTGCACCATAGTCACGATCACAGAGAATGTTATTTGCAGCTATAGTTGGAGCCATTTCATCACTGTGACAGAGACCACAGGTGAGTTGCCAAAAAAAAGCACAATTTGTCAGGTGACATGTTCAAGGACTTTGACGAAGAAATGGGGGGCTGGAGATGGAGATGTAATTTGCATGGATATTGAAGAGTTCCGCAAGCACCAATGTGCCATTCTTATGTTGTCTGCTATTCAGTATGAAGAACTATGTTTCATTATATGAACCCTCTAGACATTGGGATGTTGTGTAGAAATTTCTCCAAGATCAGCATAAACACACAATTTCTAACACCAACAACAGCAACATAAAAAAGAAAATCTACCTATGTAAAAAAGCTGCACTTTCTTCAAAACAAGTTCATTTGAAGTAAATAATGAGTATCCAATGCATTATGCTCAGGTTGACAAATAAGGCCCCGTGCCACTAATTTGAAGACCAAGGAAGTTACTTCTCCTCGGTGTCATGGCCAATACTTATCCCTCAAACAACATCATTAAAGCAGGTTATCTGGTCATTATCACATTTCTGTTTGTGGGACCTTGCCGTGCACAAATAACTGCAGTGCTTCCTATTTTGCAACCATGACTACAGTTCAAAAATACTTCATTGGCTGTGGAGCAATTGGGACATCCTGAGGCCATGAAAGGTGCTATATAAATGCAATTTCTCTTTCTCTTTCTTTCGAAATCAGTTCAGATAAATGAGTCACTGGAAATTTACAATGCCTGATCATCTCTCCTTCCACCAATCTTCCTGTTTTTGTTTCCCCAGTGCAGGTACTCTTCCATTACATGTGCATATATTCCCCATGAAATAGTCACCTGACCAATATATTACAGACAGTTGTAGTTGGTTAACAGTGAGTTAAAAAAATGCAATGCACATAATCTTTGTTTCCCATTGTTTCTTGAATGGTTCCTGCCTTTCATATTATTCGCTTCCAACAATCAGTTATAATTTTGGCATGTTGCTAGAAATTTGGGTTCCCTTCCATCTATTGAAATTAACATCGATTAACATGAATCAACTGAGGCACAATGAGGCGCAAACTGTTTGTGGGAAAAACTTTTCATTTTCTATGGAGTTCAAATATTACCTGACATCAGAGCATACACTAATACAGCCAATGACCAGTTGACAATAGACCCTCCCCACATCTAGACCTAAATGAATGATTGTGAAATTCAGCACTGTGCAACTAATGCATTTTGTGATTGAGGGGTGCCTTTTAGCACTGTTCCAATTAAGCTCCGTCAAACTGTCCGCACACTGTATCGTTACCGTGCGACCTTAAATAAATTTGCTTGGCACAGAATTCCTTGCAAATTCCTGAACTACCCCAATGGAATGTGCTTTGGCAGGCACACACTGTTCCATAATGAACCTAATGAATCTTTCAGCAGTTGAGAATTGTACACAAGATATATTTTTTATAACAGGATGAATAAAATAAGCCTGATAATGTTGTCATTTTGTAGAACTAGCAGCTGACAGAGTGAGAAAGATACATTTGCCCATGCCTTTTGACGATATCCCATGATTCATGCAAGTTGGCAACAGATCATTCGTATTTTATCATCCATTATTTCCAATCCATTACCAGCCTTTGGCACTCTGTTAGGAAACAACAAAGATTTTTTTCCCCATGCTTGTGCAGTTCATGTTTCATTTTTCATGGTCCCTTTTCTCATTTCTTCTTTGCATGTTAGGACTCTGTGTAGCTACAATAGTTTGATGTGTAAATGCTGTACACAAAAAAAGCTTTTCAAAAAAATAATCTGTAAAGACCTGAACCAGCCCAATGTTTCCAAGGCAGCCTTTCCTACCTTCTCTTTCAATCCAGTATTCATCACGGCAGTGCAATGTACACGCATTGATTCCCCTTTTCAATTGTATTGATCACCATAGAAATTCATTGTATTACCAGATATGTTTAACAAGTTACAAAAATTCCCATGGACCTTCAGTTCACCTTGTTTTGAGATTCTTAATAAGCCCGGGGAAATATGAATATGGAATATCTCTGTATTACAATGACTGAAAGTTGGGACCACTCAGGAAATGTCCAGTGGGGTGCTGTTTGTAATGCAACAAGTGCACCTTTAAATATGATAAAAAGAATGAGCCACATAGAGTGCAAAAGGTCAAGGACATAACTGACAGAAATGAGCACTTCATTAGTGCAAGGTTAGAGTATTAGCACTGATATAAAAGGACTTGGTCCTGAGGGACATTTTGTCATTTCTTGTATCTTGTTTTATGTAATATTTTTATCGGCTTTGAAAATTAGCACAACTGTGATCAAAACAGAATTGGCTAATGACCAATTGAAGTCATTTAGCTTGGGAAATGACAGCATCCTGAATCACATTTAATTTAGTTTCAGATGATCTAGTTTAGGACAGACGCTGAATAGACTGCTACTGTTACTGATCAATGTTTAATACTATTATCTATGTTACACAGTCACATATGCCATTCATAACTAGCTTTATTTCCTTTGGAAAGCTTTTCTTCCTAGGCAATGTGAAGAGATAGTGGAGCTGAATATCATGGATATTCACTCCAGGGACTTGACCACAAAACCTAGGCTAAAACTTCAATGCAGTACCCCCTTGGCTGAAGCCCCTCTTCCAAATGGCTCCCTTACAGTTGAATCCTTCACTGGCTCAACATTAGGTGTTTGCCATGAGCGTTCAGAAGACAATTTTTCTCACCTTTCATGCAGTCTCAGCTGCAGCCTCCAACTCCTCACTGTGCTCCTTGATAAAGCCTTTTATCCCACCCTTGTGCTCTTTGGACAACCCTGCCATGATTTCCTCCTGACCATCATTAAATTGTATGGGCAGTGAACAATTGCAGTGAGTTGGCAACTAGCTCTTAATTGGCCTATATTAGAAGGCAGGCCGGCTTCCGCATTTTTACCCTGATCACTTTCCATAATATTCCAGTCAAGCAAAATGATATTGGGAACCTGAACCAATGTCACCCTGCCCGATTTTGCATTGGATCGGGTGGGATATCCACCCGCTGTGCGAAAGTAAAATTCTGCCTGTTAACTTTCTTTCTCTCTTCACAGATGTTGCCTTACCTGCTGAGTATTTCCAGCATTTTCTATTTGTACTTTAAACAAATTATCTGGCCGTTCATCCCATTGCTGTCTGTGGATTCTTGCTATGCACAAATTGCCGGCCATTGTTGCCTAGATTACAACAGTGAGTATCCTTCAAAATAAAACTATTTAAATAACTGTGAAACATTTTGGAATGCACTGAGAATGCGAAATCTGCTATACAAATACAAGTTATATTTGTCAATGTATTTTAGAGGATGGGTTCTGGTCCGGCAAAAGCAAGTTTCATCAAATTCACAGATTAATAAGAAAACTTGCATTTATAAAGCACCTCTCATGACCATGGGACATCCCAAAAAACTTTACAACCAACGAGGTACTTTTGTAATGTAGGAAAAACAGCAGACAATTTATGTACTGCAAGCTCCCATAAACAGCAGTGTGAAAATGTTGAAAGGTTCTTTTTGATGAAAGCTCATCAACCTGAAACATTAAGTCTCTCTCTACAGCTGCTGTCAGGCTAGCTGAGTACATCCAGAATTTTCTCTTTTTATTTCAGATTCCCAGCATCTGCAGTATTTTATTTTTGTATTATGCTTAATTCTGTAGTCTGCTGGAAATGGCTGCACTATATAATCAATTGGGGATTGTTGCACTGAAGGGGACAAGTAGAAAAAAGCTTTCTTGCAGCCTCTTATCACTTCACTTCTTTGACCCAATGTAAATTCAATGCCATGATTAAGCCAAGGAGATAAATGTTTGCAAATGGGGTTGTGTGCTTGTAAATTTGGCCAGGCAACATTCTGACCAATCTTTCTTCATACATGTATTTAATTATTTTTCTCACAATTGAAGTCAACAGGTCATTTGTTGCTGACATTCCAATTCCAACAGACCCCTAGCTCAAATCCCAAATCCCATTCACCCATCACCCTGTCCTCACTGACCTACAGTGGCTCCCAGTCCAACCACTCCCACAGCCACTACCACCTAGAAGGACAAGGACAGCGGACAGATGGGAACATCTGGAAATTCCCCTCCAAGTCACCCACCATCCTGACTTCGAAATACATCACCGTTCCTTCACTGTCGCTGGGTCAAAATCCTGGAACTCCCTTCCTAACAGCACTGTGGTTGTACCTACATCACATGGACTGCAGCGGTTCAAGAAGGCAGCTCACCACCACCTTCGCAAGGGCAACTAGGGATGGGCATTAAATGCTAGCCCAGCCAGCGAAGACCACATCCCATGAATTAATTTTTTTTAAATGCCTCGAAGGTAAAATTCTCATCCTAGTGTCCAAAACCCTTCTTTTTCCATAACCTCGTTCAACTCTGTTACCCTTCAAAATCTCTGTGTTCCTCCAATTCTGGCCCTTTGTCAATTTCTGATTTCGAACATTCCCATCAATGATAGATATGCTTTCAGCTGCCACGACCATAAGGTCTCCAATTCCTGTTCTGTTCAAAAGTTAAACTTTGCTATCTCTCAGCTAAACTGCTGGGATAGAGCAAGTGACTGCAGCACAACACTCCATCCCAATGGGAATGAGCAGGAGATGCTCTATACCAGAAATGACCTTCCAGGTGACTAAATCTAGAGTGGCATAAATATTGGATTACGGAAAAGTCCCAAACAATCCTACTCGCACAGATTAAGGGAAATGTGAGGTTAGCAACGATGAAGCATTAAAATTACAAGTAATTCATAGTTAAGAAAATCGACCTGTTAGAAATTCAATTTTGTTAGGAATTCAAAATAGCGTGGTTAAAAGAAGCTGAAGCCTTTGGTTAATAAGAAATAAGACATGAAATTTCTATTTTTGTGCTGTTCCTACTGGAGATTCCATCTTCCATTTATAGGACAGAAAAAGACTATTTGGTCTGTTGTGTTCGTGCTGCCTCTTGCAAGACCTACTTCCCATTAGCTCTGCAGATTCTATCGCTTCTGGTGGTTATTCAACTCCTTTTCGAAAGTCCTGATTATACTTGCTTCCACCACACTCCCAGGCTGTGCATTCTAGATCTTAACCACTTACAGCATAAAAAAGTATTTCCAAAGGCAAAATGGATCCAAAATTGGCTGAGAGGTAGGAAGCAGAGAGTGATGGAAGAGGGATATTCCTGTGACTGGAAGTCTGTTTCCAGTGGGATTCTGCAGGGCTTGGTGCTGGGACCCTTGATGTGTGTGGTGTATATAAATGATTTGGACTTAAATGTAGGGGGTGTGATCAAGAAGTTCACGGATGGCATGAAAATTGGTAGGGTGGTAAATGATGAGGGGGTTAGCCGTAAACTGCAGGAGGATATCAATGGGCTGGTCAGGTGGGCAGAGCAGTGGCAAATGAAATTCAACCTGGAAAAGTGTGAGATAATGCACTTGGGGAGCGCTAACAAGGCAAAGGACTACACTATGAATGGTAGGACCCTGGAAAGTACTGAAGATCAGAGGGACTTTGTTGTGCATATCCACAGATCACTGAAGGTATCAGGGCAGGTGGATTAGGTGGTTAAGAAGGCTTATGGGATACTTGCCTTTATTAGCCGTGGCATAGAATACAAGAGCAGGGAGGTTATGCTGGAGCTATATAAAATGCTGGTTAGGCCTCTGTGCAGTTCAGGCCGCCACATTATAGGAAGGATGTGATTGCACTGGGGAGGATGCAGAGGAGGATTACCAGGATGCTGCCTGAGTGGGAGGGTCTGAGCTATGATGAAAGTTTGGTTAGGCTGGGGTCATTTTCCTTGGAGCAGCGAAGGTTGAGAGGGGACCTAATAGAGGTGTATAAGATTATGAGGGGCATAGATTAAGTGGATAGGAAGGCACTTTTTCCATTAGAAGAGGAGTCAATAAACCAGGGGCCATTGATTTAAGCTAAGAGGTAGAAGGCTAAGAGGGGAATTGAGGAAAATTTTTTTCACCCAGAGGGTGGTGGGAGCCTGGAACTCACTGCCTGAAAGGGTGGTTGAGTCAGAAACCCTCTTAACATTTAAGAAGTATTTAGATATTCACTTGCGTTGCCATAGCCTCCGGGGCTATGGGCCAGGTGCTGGAAAATGGGATTAGTTCAGACAGATCTTTGTTGACCAGTGCAGACATGATGGGCCAAATGGCCTCCTTCTGTGCTGTAAACATCTATGAGTTTCATGACGTCATTGGTTCTTTTGCCTCCAGTTGTCAATTTTCGTGTCAATGTGAAAAGTTTCCCTCCATCTACTTTGTCTAGACCCCTCATCATTTTGAACACCTTTATTAAATCTTCTCTCAAGCTTCTTTTCTTGAAGGAGAATAACCCCAGCTTCTCCAAGCTACCCACACAACTGAAGTCCCTCATCTCTGGAATCATTATTATAAATCTTTCCTGTACCCTCTCCAATGTCGTCACATCCTTCCAAAAGTGCAATGCCCAGAATTGAACGCAGTACTCCAGCACAGGTTGAAGAAGTGTTTTATAAAGGTTCAGCATCCCTTCCTTGCTTTTGTATTCTAAGCCTCTATTTATAAACTCAGAATCCCATACACCTTTTACACCACTTTCTCACCTGCCCTGCCACTTTCAGTGATTTGTGCACTTTATTCCCCCTGGTCTCTCTGTTTCTGCAGCTATTTGTTATTTCCCTAAAGATTTGCTCCTTCATATCTTTCCCACTAATTGGTGCCCTGTAGAACACACCCAGTAGTACAGTGGTATCTCTATGGTTTCTTAGCTCTAACCAGATGATTCTGTTCTTGACACCTCTAGGACATCCTTTTGCTCAAAGACTGTAATGCTCTCCTCAATCAATACAGCCACAGCCTCCTCCTTTCTTTCCTTCCCTATCTTTCCTGAACACCTTGCATCCAGGAATATTTGGTACCCAGTCCTACCCTTTTTTGAGCTAAGTCTCCAATATCATATTCCCACGTGGCTATAGATTACTAATGTTATTTACCCCACCCCCTGCATTCACTTGCATGCACTGTAAAACCTAAATTTAGACTTTATTGCATTACCCCCGTGGTCTGGCCCCACCTAAAACATTATTATTTCTTACTCTAGTCCTATCTGCTTCACCCAATCCTTTGTGCACTTGGTTTATCCTTCTTAAAGCTACATTCTGCTTCCCACCCCCCTGCCAAGATACTTTAAACTTTCCCTCAAAGCACTAGCAAACCATTCCAAGAAGACATAGGTCCTGGCTCTGTTCAGATTCAACCCTTCTGGCTTGTATGAGTCCCAATTCCCCAAGATCCAGTCTCAATGCCCCAACAGTCTAAAGCCTTCCCTCCTGCACCATCTCTCCAGCCACACATTCGTTTTCTCTATCCTCCTATTTTTATATTTATATTTACTCCCAGTAATTCAGAGATTACTACCTTTGATGTCCTGTTTGCTAGTCGCTTTCTTAGCTCCATAAGTCACCACACATTATGTCTTAAATAACTCATAGACTGCATCCTCAAATGTTACTTTCTGAAAGAATAGCATTTTCAATTTAGCTTTGCAGAAAATAGTATATGCATTTGGCTTTGAAGCTGAAACTTAACTTGGGCAAGTGATGTGAGACCTCCTGTAGGAGGAAGTATAAGTGACCTTGGCTTTACACAAGAGCCAGGATTTTATGGCCCTGGAATGGCATGTCTCTCCTGGCAGATGCAGTGAGCAATTTAAATCTCCATTCAGTTCAGCGGGACCATAATATTCTGCCGGGAGGAAGGGGCCATAAAATCCTGGTCAAGCTCTGCAACCAATGGGAAGCACACCTTTAAGCATACAATGGACAGTTTAAAGTTCAGTTTTAATCATCGCAAAGTTAGCAAAGAACCTTTTTCTCTACACCTGCTATTATCAGGTGAGAAAGGGCCAAGTGGTTCCCCTCTTTTCCCTCTCCTCATTTGACCACAACAGGTTTTTTTGAAAAGGATATACTTGCCGATTCAGTGAGTGTTTAACTGCTTACAGTGCGATCATAAAAATGACTAATTAGACCGGTTTTCTTCAGTTTAATAAAGAAAAAGATTCACTTTATTATACTTAAACCGATGTAAGTAAAATAATAAAATGCAGTCCAACTCTCTCTCACACACACATACATACACACACATACACACACACACACACACACACACACACACACACACACACACACACACACACACACACACACACACACACACACACACACACACACACACACACACACACACACACACACACACACCAAGTTCACACACACCCCCCAATAGATTACGGAGTGAGGAAGGATAGCTTTATCAACTTAGAGTCCAGAAAAATAAAAGCCACATACAGTCTGTAATTTGGTGACTCAGTCGGCCTCAGGCAGAATTCAGTAGGCTTGTAACTTTCCTTTGGTGGTCCCGATCTTTCTGAGTTAAAGATGTAGACAGCTGATTTAGCTGTTCTCCTGGAGATGGCAGTGCTGAGTTGGCTTGTTTTAAGAAGTCTCTGCCTGTAGCAGGGGTGTCCCTGAACGGTCATGCTCAGCAAACAGGGTTCGAAGCTTGCAAGGTGGGTTGGAGAGTGAGGGAGGAAGGAGAGACCCCACTTGGGTCTTCTCTTGTCAGCATCTCAGCTGTGTCTCTTACTGCAGAGAAAGCAGAAGTTTAAACTCACAGAGAGTGGGCCAATCACATTACCGTCATCCAGTAATTCAAATATGATCATGATTGGTGTATTTCCCCTTGTAAGTTAATCAGTTCATGTCTGGGAATCCTCTCTCTCAGCCAGTGTTCCAATGTTTAAGTGATTGGGTTTAGCACATTCCCATGAGGTAATGTCTGGGAACCCCTGTTGAATATCCCAGGTGATTGCGTTGATGTTTCGCTTAAAGGGATAGGATAGCTGGTTCATTCGTATTCTCCTGAAGCAATTGTCCTTGATGAATCTTTGCAGACATAGGGCAGAATTGTCCAGTCCCATTGGCGGCAGACATCATGCGGAGGTGGAGGAAGTATCGAGAGAATTCAGCATGCGGGGCAGAAATTGGTTTCACTCCAGCATGAAATCACAGCAGGATCATCTGATGGTGTCCGCCATGGTGGAATGCAAATCCTGCTGGAGGCCAGCGTGAGCACAATTTGCATCCTATAACGAGAAGCAAGGTAAGGCCCATCTGGAATCGACCACCACCACGACTGGTTTACCGTTAGGCCAGCTGGAAATCATGCCAGCCCAGGATACGTTTGGACAAGGGAGATGTGCAGAAGTCAGGACTTACCCTCAGATCACAGGCATCTGAGGAGACCGACAGCTACTGGACCCCGGGGGGGTAACACTTGCATCGCATGCTGGGTGGATCCTCATGAACGTGGCTCCACCATGAAGCAGCTCATGGAAGGTGGGAGGTCTCCATTGATGCTTTGGGGGGGGGATCAAAGGTGTTAGAGGTGGGTGAGGTTGGGAGGGAGAAGGAGGGTGTCCAGGAGAGCAGGGAGTACAGGGTGAGGAGGGTGCAATGGTGAAGAATGCTACAAGTAGGCAGGTAGGTTAACAGGGAGGAAAGTCTAAGGGAATGAGTTCGGAGTGGATGATGTCTGGGGCAAGGGGGGAGTTCAGAGAGGGGAAGGTGTCCAGGGATAGGAGGAAGTTCGGAGGGGGGAAAAGGGTCCGGGAGTTGGAGGGAGCAAGGGTGGAGGGGGTAGTAAGAGTGGAGGAGGGAGTAAGGGAACATACAAGGGAGGGGTCTGCAGAGTCAATGACTGCCTCCTGGGGGGAGCAAACTGAGGGTGGGCATGGTAGGAGGGAATGGTACGAGAGTGGGCAGAAGGAGCTGGTAGGGTGGGAGGATGAGGGTGTGTTGGTAATGTAGAAGGTACAGCAAGGGTGGTTGCTGAGAGCTCAGAGGCAGACACAGACTCTGTGAGCGGGAATGAGGAGGATGGGGAGGTCAATGTGGATGGGGTGGGATTTTCCAGAAGGTAGGGAGTGTCCATGTTCACCCGGACATCCTGGAATGACAAGGGTTCAGGTTGGTGGGTGACAATGGGGAGGTGGAAGGTGCTGCCAGGGGGGTCCAGAGTGATGGGAGAAAGGACATGCGTGACTGGGGGAGGGAGAGGATGTGGGAGCTAACAATAAACTTGACAACTACCATTTCACAGAAATTGAAAGTGAGCGGATCCTCTTGTTGGACGGGCACAGGTGCTGCATGGGAGTGAGATCAGTGGGTGGACGGAGATGCAGGTCAGCTCAGATGGACAACTGAAAGGGAACGCCAGCAGGCAGCATTGAAAATGTTCGGGACAGTGAGATGAGTGTGATGGATGAATGCTCCACGTGGGTGGGAGGCTCGAGGTTCCGAAAGGCCCTTCATGCATGCACAAGGCTCTGAAAGGCCTTGCCACATACACTTCTCGCTCCAGAGCCACTCGTGGTCTGGCTGTATGCAGCTGAACTGCTAGTGGTGGGGGGGATGTGGGGGAGGATTCACAAAGTTTGTCAATGAAGCTGAAAGACATCATTGCACTTTATTCAGTGAAAGTGAATATATTTTCAGATTATGAAGTGACAAAATGTGTTCACCCCTGCAATCACTTATGATCAGAATTTCTTAACTTTTCTAGGCCTACCACTTCTTCTAGGTGCTGCCCTGACATCCACAGCAGGGGTGGATACAGCCTGTGCAATGGTTAACCCTGTTGCCTCTGATAACTTCAGCATACATCCTATGGGGAACCAAGGCCTTGAGGGTCCCAGCTTGCTTTGGCTGCCCTCCTGTGGGCCAGCTGCTCCCTCTGCAGTGACAGAGGACAAGGTTGAGGGGGTCACGGGGCAAAGGCTTTGAGCAGATAGCCTCTGAGATTCCTGAGTGGATGGCCCAGGGGTATCAGCTGCCACACCACCTCCCTTCGGGTGCCCGAGGATCCCAGCCTGACTCCTTCAGGGGAAGGAGCATCTGGAGGGGCATCGAGTTTCGCCCTCGCGTTGCAACTGCAGGAACTCACCCATGGCTGCCTTCATGGAGTGCATCTCCACATTCATGCTGGATCAGAGCCTTCATGGTGTCTCCCATCGTTCCCACGGAGACCTCCATATGTGCGCATGTGGGCACTACTTCATCCGAGAACAGGCAGACACACTCCTCCGACCCGAGTGCGCTTCAGTTGAGGGCTCCCAACAGCTCTAGGTGATGTTTCCGCACCTTCTGCTGACTCTCCGCGATAAGTTGGAAGGCTGAATCCAGAGGCTTGTCATCTGACTCGGACCTCACAGATGCCTCCTCCCCAGCAGCCCTCCAAGTGCCGGGGAGCTTGGCTGAACCTGCCTCCTCCTGCTGTGGACACATGTCCGTGCAGCGACCACCAGATTGTGAACCTGAGCCTGTTCTAGATCTACGTCCCACTGAGGTGTGTGTCTCTGCACTGATGGAGGGTGTGGGTAAGTGCTGTGACCGGTCTTCCAGGTTGCTTATTTCCAGTTCCTGAATAGAGGTGGTGTCCTCTTGGCTGGAGGTGAGGACATGGATGGGGCTGAGGGACTGGCTGGCTGGCAGTGTCGGTCACCTGGCAGAGCTCCCTGTGAACCAAAGTAGAAATAATTAGTGCATGGCAGCAGAGTCAAAAGATAGCACTCACATTTGCATTGAGAGAGGGATGACGTGGTGCAAGATCCTCACATGTGTGTTCGCCGCTGACCTCACTATCATTGCAGGCACAGTTCACGTCCTCAGTAGTCAGCATAATGGCATGCTCCTCAAAGTGAGAGAGGGGCCTAATGTGGGCCACTCTACCCCTGGTCTGGGACCTCTCCCTGATGTTGTGAGTAGGCTTCTCCTGCATGAAAACAGATGGAGAGAGTGTGAGCAGGATGCATGGCACTGCATGGAATGGTTGCGTGGTGAGCGCAGCCATGGATGGGTTGAGGATGTGAGCTCCAGAGGATACGAGCCTGAAGGAGATGCGAGGGTGTGTGTGAGAGTTAGTGATGTTGTCCCTTGAGGAGTGAGAACCTGTGAATGTGTGATGGGTTCGGGAGTGTGTGAGTTGAGAAGGACGAGGTGGTTGATTTACCCTGGCAGAACGGATGAGAGCATTCATCCTGTTCCTGCACTGGATGGCTGACCGCCCATGTGCTCCCGTGGCTCTGACCGCCACTGCCACCAGCACTGGAGTCAGATTGGTGACTCTGGTGGACTTCCTGCAGCCAGAGCAGGGGTAGAGGACATCATGGCGACCTTCCACTGCATCCAGCAAACACCCCAAAGAGGCATCACTAAATTTGGGGGCTGCCGTAGCCTTTGCTTTCAGGGCCTTATGTTTCCTGCAGCACTCCTGGTCTGTAGACGTGAAGTAGGCTGAGCTCTGGTGTTCTTTAAATATGGCACCCAGTGTGAGGAAGTGCTGAGGTCATGGCATGGCTGGAAAATCCAAACCTGCCTGCCAGCGAGCTGGCATGTTTCCCGTTAATGCATTATTACTGAGGCGGGGCGCACTGGGAAAGGGGCAATTCGAGCAAAATCCTGCCATTGCGCCCAGCGGGTAAAACATGCCTTGTCACACCCACTACCACAATTACTGCAAACCTGGGACAATTCCATCCATGGCGTGTCGATCTCAGTGGATTTGAAAGTGGAGGGTTCGGTGATGTAAATTGGGAAGCCATATTTGTTGCAAGAACAAGTCACACTTTTAATCTGTGTTTTTAAAAGTCTCTGATTTAAAAAGTTGTTCAGTTTTCCAACCATTCATTAAAAATCATTATTTGGCAGAATTAGTTTTGGTTTGCTCTGAGGAGCTAATGGGCTGAATGGCATGCTTTTGTGATAACACCCAATGTCTAAATTTCCACCAATGATTCTATTGTTGCCGCACCTGTATGGCTATGCCACTTAAATATTAAATATATTAATCAATTGAACAGAAGTAGGGAAAAGGAGGTTAATTTCAAAGAGTGAAACAACCTTTTGGATCTACAGCACAAGGCTCAATGGCTTGAGTAGAATCATAGCAGGTTAGAGCATACAAGTGAGGCCCTTCAGCCCACTAGCTCCTCAGAGCAAACCAAAACTAATTCTACTAGCGTGGTCTCTGCTCATAACCCTGTAATCTCTATCTGCTCCAGATCCCAACTTTATGAGAAGCAGTTGCCTTTGCCTCAACCAATTCCAGTGACAAAGCATTCCATGCTGCAATAATCTCTGGATCAATATATTTCCCCTCACTCTTGAATGACAATGCCAAATTGATGACTTTTAGTCCTTAGAGACTGGTATTTTCAGTGTTGTAGCACCACTGCCTTAAAAGTGGAAAACAATTCCTGAACGGGGATGCATCAAATATGATGTTGGTGTTTGAATTTGGGCACTATTACAGTGAAAACATGTTCCTTTAGTCATATGTGCCTGGCACACCCCTGTTCCAATCTCCTCACATGCTTAATAAAATATTTTGTACACTTTCACTCTTCAGACTAATTTTCTTTTTTCCTATTCTTTCATGGAATGTGAGTGCCCACTGGTAAGGCCAGGATTTATTGTCCAATCCTGATTGCCTTTGAAAAGGTAGTGGTGAGCCATCTTCTTGAACTGCTGCAGTCCATCTTTTTTTATTCTTTCATGGGGTGTGAGCATCTCTGATTAGGCCAGCATTTATTGCCCATCCCTAATTGCCCTTGAGAAGGTGGTGGTGAGCTGCCTTCTTGAACTGCTGCAGTCCACATGGTATAGGTACATCCACGGTACTATCAGGGAGGGAGTTCCAGGATTTTGACCCAACGACAGTGAAGGAACAGTGATATACTTCCAAATCAGGATGGTGTGTGGCTTGGAGGGAAACTTACAGATGGTGGTACTTACATGCGTCGGCTGCCCTTGTCTTTCTAGGCGGTGGAGTTCACAGGTTTGGAATGTGCTGTTAACGGAGCCTTGGTGAGCTTTTGCAGTGAAGTTTGTAGATGGTACACACTGCTGTCACTGTGTGCCAGTGGTGGAGGGAGTAAATGTTTAAGTTTGTGGATGGGGTGCCCATCAAGTGGGCTACTTTTCCTTGGATGATGTTGTGCTTCTTGAATTTTGTTGGAGCTGCACTCATCTAGGAAAGTGGGGAGTATGCCATCATACTCCTGATTTGTGCCTTGCAAATGGTGGATAGGCTTTGGGGAGTCAGAAAGTGAGTTACTCGCTGCAGAATTTACAGCCTCTGACCTGCTCTTGTGACCACAGTGTTTACGTGGTTCTATTCAACTTCAGGTCAATGGTAACCCCCCAGGATGTTGATAGAGGGGGACGAAGGTGAGATGGTTAGATTGGCTCTTGTTGGGGATGGTCATTGCCTGGCACTGATGTGGTGCAAATGTTACTTGCCACTTTTCAGCCCAAGCCTGTACGTTATCCAGGTCTTGTTGCATACGCACATGGACTGCTTCTGTCTGCATTTTCTTTCCACAGTGCACAAAGCTTTCTCTTCCCTTTACAGCAAAAATTTTCAAAAGTGTTCTTGGTTTAAATAGACTGCTTGGTAGTTAAATATAGTTTAACTACCATGCAGCATTTTTCTTCGCTAATCATATGCTATTTTAACATGAACAGACAAGCAAGAATACTTTTTCTTTCAAAATAAACCTTCAACTCTGAAAAGCACAAATATGATTGAAAGGCATAGGCAGAACACATAGTGGGTAAGTATAGGTTAATGGCATCCTAGAGGCATTTTATTTCAACTCATGTACATTCTTGAAAAGGTTAACACGAACCTATTCTATTTATTCTGCCATACACATGGATAAACTCTGCATGGATAGCTTCATTTTCATCTCGAAAATGATATCGCTGTTTTAAAACAGCAACCTGTATGCAGGCTTGAAACATCAAAATTATTTGTTCTCACCATTCCTTGACAACATTTTTTTTTTTATATATTTTTATATAGCACCTTTAATGTAATGAAACATCCCAAGGTGCTTCACAGGAGCAGCATAAAACAAAGTATGACAACAAGCCACATAGGACATATATGTCAGATGATCAAAAGCTTAATTAAAGAGGTAGATTTAATAAAGTGTCTTAAAGGAGAAAAGTGAGGTGAAGAGGCAAAGAGGTGGAGGAAGAAAATTCCAGAGCTTGGGACGCAAGCAACTGAAGGTACAGCCACCAATGGTGGAGCAATTGTGATTGGGAATGTACAAGAGGCCAGAATTAAAGGAGCACAGGTATCTCAGAGTTGTGGAGCTGGAGGAGATTACAGAGATAGGGAATGGCAAGGCCTTGGAAGCATTTGAAAGCAATGATGAGAGTTTTAAAATCAAGACATTGCTTGACCAGGAACCAATTTAGATCAGCCAACACAGGAGTGATAAGGGAACAGGACTTACTATGAGTTAAGACACAGGCAGCAGAGTTTTGGATGACCTCAGGCTTGTGAAGGACAGAATGTGGGGGACCAGTCCGGAATGCGTTGAGCAGTCAAGTCTAGGGGTTACAACCAGACTTGTTTAGTCTCAAACTGTTGCCAGGGGGAGGGATAGAATCAGCAGTTAGGGAACTGGCAAAGAACATTAGCCCTCACATGCTTTGTGAGAAACCTTTTGAGTTTAAGCTTGATTTCTTGGCACTCGATATCAGGTGCTTACCCTGAATGTTTAGGCAGGTTATTGAAGTGTTGAAATATTAAATTGAAATAGTTGAACAATCAGACCAAAACATTATCAAATGCCTTTTTTTGGGTCATTACAAACTAATTTTAGGAAACACAACAGAAGTTTTAATGTTCCCGAGGGATGGTTCCATTAACTTTAAAAATAAATGGTGCTAATTTTAACTCCTGGTAGGTTTTGGTGAGTGAGGTGGAGTGAATGTAAAATGCAGGCTGATAATTTAGGCCAGGGGTATTTTAAATCCTAGGCCTCAGTTGTGGGCCACCAGCTGGTTGCTCACCTGATACAAGGGGAGAAATAGCATCTGGTTGATAGCCTGCAGGTGAGGCCTTGAATGGAAATACCTCGGACCTGAAATCTCCAACTGCGAGTTCGTTTTTCACTCATCCTGTTCCATGAGGACAACGGTTCCAGTGCCTGAAAACTCCAAAAAGTAAGCTCACTGGTAAGCGGGCAAGTTGTAGGGGGGGAGGTCTCTAGAGGATGACCTACCTTCACTCGGCAGGGACACAATGTCAACTCCCACTCAGATCCAAATTAGAATCCATGTGAATTCTTGGACTTAATGGAACTCCGATTGATGAGGCTTCCACTTCCTGCTGATGGGCCCTTCAGCACTAAACCACAGCATGTGGTCAAAATGGTGGCCAGGAGGATTCCAGCTGGAATGCAGCAGTAAGGTTGAATTTTCCATGTTAAAGCCCTTCCCCCAACCCCACCCTGATCCCAGCTGGTGGGAAGAATTCAACTTCCCACCTGACACTTTATACTAAATAGTTGAAACAGGGGTTACCAACCATGCAAACTATCTTGCAGAACATATACCTTTGGTAAATAATAATTAATTCAAAAAATATATTAAGATGCCTGATGAGCAGTTTATTCATTTACCAAACGTTACAGATTTTCCAAAGTTTATTGTAAGTTTGCATTTTATTCTAACAGCGTAATACTGCATAAGGGAGATTGAAAATACAACAGACATCAATATACAGTACCTGATCAGTTTGGAGGATACGGAAAGTGGTCCACATACGTAATATGTAACATGTGTGCAAGACACATTTGGCAGAAGCTTATCTCTATGTGATTGGTGCAGATCATTGTACATGTACTTATAAAGAGTGTAGGAAATGGTGCTCTGGTAAGTGTTGGCCAGTTCAGCGTAAAACCTATTCAGGTCTTCCAATGTTCATTTATTAAAAGTGAATGGTGAATCGCCAGCCTGCTTGTTGCTTGATGTCACAGTGCACCAAGCAATACATTGACAATAGAAGCATTTTAAAAACAGAAAGAAAGGCTTGGATTTGTATAGTGCCTTCCATGACTTCTGGAAGTCCAAATATGCTTTCAAACCAATTAATTACTTTTAAGTGCGGTCCATTTTGCAGTGCATGAACTAAGGTAGCCAATTTGTGCTTAGGAAGGTCATATCAACATTAATGTGATATTTGCTAAATCTCAGGAGGTGGCATCAGTGCATGTATTGCTCATCCCTATATCCCATTGAGAAAGTGATGGTGAGCTGCCTTCTTAAACCACTGCTATCTTTGGAGTGTTACGAGGATGTGCTTTTTAAAGATAGAATTTCTAATTTTTCTTTTTCTGGCTGGAACCCTCTAGAAACGATGACAAAACTACTCAGACTGCAACAATACCCATAATTTTGCATTTCACCAAGTGTGATGAAAAGCAGACACTTAGCCCTCTGGTGTGTGTGGAAGACCTCATCCACTGTTGGCTTCAGACCATCCTGAGACTTTTCAAATGTTTCTGAGATGAGGCATTGAAATGCAATTATCAGATCTGAAACAATAACTGCAGCAGACATGACCGAATAGAACTTATCTGGAATTACAGCCAGTAAGGTACTTTAAGGCCCACTTGCCAAGGAGGAAAGAGAAAACAAAAGACAATAACAGAAAATGCTGGAAAAACTCAGCAGGTCTAACAGCATCTGTGGAGTGAAAAACAGAGTTAACGTTTTGAGTCCGTATGCAAAAGAGCGCAGAAATCTCCCTGAGGCACCCCCCTGCCTCAGGGAGTTTAGTTAAAGTTTTTAAAAGCTAAATAAAGGAAAGAAAATACTTTAAGACATGTCCCCTCATGTGACAGTGTCACATGATCTGGGACATGTCAAGGAACATTAATGATAAACTTTATTTAATTCATAAAAGCTTCATGAAAAATGCGAAGGCCGCCTGGGCTCTTCGCCTGCCCGCCAAGGTTGGATGGGCAGCCCATTTAGCTATTTTAATTAGTTCTTAACAGGCCTTAATAGGCCTTTGACAGTTCGGTGGGCACACAGCCAACTCGACTGCGCGCCTGCCGAACTGGAAATCTAACTGACGTGCGGCGACATCCAGATGCCCGCCCAACGTCACCACACATCATTTTATGTGTCAGCAAGCAGGCCCCACCCCCGCTCACCAACCCAAAAATTCTGCCCTATGTTGTACTGAACACAGGCTGATTTTGAAGCTGTGTGCCCTCTCTGCTTCTCTCTCCTAGAGCTGCTGTGTCCGGTTTTGCAAAGTAACCATGCTGAGAAGAGAAATCTCCTGCAAACCGAGATCTTTTGTGAATAGAACATGGAAATCTACTCCATACAACTACACCCAGGAAGATAACTGAACAAAATGGCCGCAACGTGGAATCACCACGTTGAGGCCCGCCAAGGAACAGCAAACCGCATACACTTCTGTTTTATATTCTCATGAACCGTAAAAATCCTATAAGCCTCTCCTCTTACTCCGCCATCAGTACTGGTGTGTGTGTGTGGGCTCAGACAATTGTGCATGAATGGTAGTTGCGATTTGCCTGTTTTTTTTAAGTTCAATAAATAGTTTCAATAAACTTACCTTGTTCTTTGTTTAACCTAAGAGAACCTGTCTGACTAATTCTTTACAACCTGAAAGTGTAAAGTGAGACTTCTACAGAACTGGCAAAGCCTATCCTCTCTAAATTCACAAAAAACCCTGCTATGGTCAAACCTGGAGTGGGAAAATAGGGAAGTCATTTCACCCCTCCTCACGTGGTTGTAACAGTAGTGAAGGTGCTCTGATGGCGCTGTTAGGTAGGAGTTCCAGAATTTTGAACCAGTGACTATGAACGACCAGGTCATCTGCTTTATTGATGTTATTTGAGGGATAAATATTGGCCAGGACTTAGGGGAGAACTCCCCTGGTCTTCTTCAAAATGAGATCCATTATATCCATTTGAGAGCTCAGATAAGGGCTTGGTTTATTGTCTTATCTGAAAGATAGCACCTCTACCAATGCAGCACTGTGCACCATCTGGTACTGCACGGGGGTATTGGCCTCAATTTTGTGCTCAAGTTTCAGGAGTGAGACTCAAACCTAAAACCTCCTGACTTGAAGGTGAGAGTACGTGCAAACCATTCCAGGGTCACAGAATTTGTGATGTACTAGTGTGGTTGATGTAGCCCCTCATACTTTGTTACAGTTACTAAAGGAATGAGTTTGGCAAATTAAAATATTCATGTTAAACTTTAAAAAAAATTCCCTGTTACATGTGATTAATTCTGTTGGCCTTTTACTGCCCGAGAAGGAAGTGACAGATCCACTGTTTTATCTCAATTGCTAAGTTCCAGCTGGATAGATCTCGGAGAATAACGCACCTCTGTTAATGCTGTTCGTTGATTAATTCTGCTTTTTTTCATAGATGACAGAATTCCAAAAGAATTGAATTGAGGGTAGGATGAATTTGTATTTTGCCACCCTTGGTGTATGAAAGCACAATCACCATTAATACGAAGTCTCCTCCAGTGGTACTTTAATCAATATACCCTGGAAAATTGTTTTAGGTCTCTCTAATGTATTTCACGAGAACAAGATCATTAGTGAGAAAATAATGATTAACCTTTAAAATCAGAGTGGCATTTCTTTTTACTGTAAATGTAGAATTAATAAGCATTTTTTAATCATTAGTTTAATTTTCAGGATGGTACTTTTGTTCTTTTGGGTGTTGAACTGTTACAGTTGGTAGTAACCCTTCAAATCGTTTGCTTCATTCAAGCATTCTTTTCTGAATAATTCATCAAGCATTATTATTCATGCGTGGAACACCTCATTTAGCACTGGTGATCTTCTCTTATGTGTAGCTGACAGGCAATCAAAGTTTTTATCAGTGCAGAAAATTTGCAATTCAGAAATGTATTTGCAGCAATTAGTAGCTATCAGGTAGCACAGGGAGCCCAATTTCATAAAAAAGATTTCACTTAGCTCAACTGATATTATCACCGAATAAAGTAAAGAACAAAAACTAACCAGCTGTTTCCAAATTTGCCCAACAGAACATTCTTTTGATCAAAAGGAAAAGAAAACTTTAATTAACTTCTTGATCCATACGATTTCACATCCAAGTCGCTAGGAAAAGGTACAAGTGCTGTGTTTACAAAGCATCCTGGGGAAGGCTTGTTGATGCGTTTCAAGTTCACTTTGCGCTGTAATGTTACTAACTCAGCAGCTTTTCACAATGCTGCAAGGCTCTTGTCTTCAAATAGGCTCTTGAGACCTGTCCATTTTGTGAGAATAATATCCAATACGGTAACAGAATCCGTGATAAGGTAATCAGGGTCTAATCAAAAAGCATGTGAAGCAAATACAAACCTTTCTGAAACAAAAACAAAAACAGAATTACCTGGAAAAACTCAGCAGGTCTGGCAGCATCGGCGGAGAAGAAAAGAGTTGACGTTTCAGGTCCTCATGACCCTTCGACAGAACTTGAGTTCGAGTCCAAGAAAGAGTTGAAATATAAGCTGGTTTAAGGTGTGTGTGTGGGGGGCGGAGAGAGAGGGAGAGAGAGAGAGGTGGAGTGGGGGTGTGGTTGTAGGGACAAACAAGCAGTGATAGAAGCAGATCATCAAAAGATGTCAACAACAATAATACAAAAGAACACATAGGTGTTAAAGTTAAAGTTGGTGATATTATCTAAACGAATGTGCTAATTAAGAATGGATGGTAGGATGAACACCTGCGGTCTGTCCGCAAGAATGACCCAAACCTCCCTGTCACTTGCCATTTTAACACTCCACCCTGCTCTCTTGCCCACATGTCTGTCCTTGGCTTGCTGCATTGTTCCAGTGAAGCCCAACGCAAACTGGAGGAACAACACCTCATCTTCCGACTAGGCACTTTACAGCCATCCGGACTGAATATTGAATTCAACAACTTTAGGTCGTGAGCTCCCTCCCCCATCCCCACCCCCTTTCTGTTTCCCCCTTCCTTTTCTTTTTTTTCCAATAAATTATATAGATTTTCCTTTTCCCACCTATTTCCATTATAAAAAGAGAAAAAGAAAAAAAAAATATTTATTTATTTATTTATTACATCTTTTATGCTCTCCCCACCCCCACTAGAGCTATACCTTGAGTGCCCTACCATCCATTCTTAATTAGCACATTCGTTTAGCTAATATCACCAACTTTAACTTTAACACCTATGTGTTCTTTTGTATTATTGTTGTTGACATCTTTTGATGATCTGCTTCTATCACTGCTTGTTTGTCCCTACAACCACACCCCCACTCCACCTCTCTCCCTCTCTCCGCCCCCCACACACACACCTTAAACCAGCTCATATTTCAACTCTTTCTTGGACTCGAACTCAAGTTCTGTCGAAGGGTCACGAGGACTCGAAACGTCAACTCTTTTCTTCTCCGCCGATGCCGCCAGACCTGCTAAGTTTTTCCAGGTAATTCTGTTTTTGTTTTTGTTTTGGATTTCCAGCATCCGCAGTTTTTTGTTTTTTACAAACCTTTCTGAAGTGAGGTTTGTGAGTTTTGAGTTACTGATATCTGTCAAAATGGTAGTCGTACTAACCTATTGGCCAGGATTTAAGGCCCCTCTGGCCTGGCGGGATATTGCAGTCCCGCTGAACTGAATGGAGGTTTAAATGGCTCGACATCCGCTGGGGGGGAGACATGTCACAGCAGGGCCATAAAATCCTGGCTATTGTGTTTCACTCTTTCAATGAAGCTCAATGCTATAGTTTCAGGTGATTTTAGTGCCCTTTATTTCCATAATGATGTGAACATTGTAATGGAGAGAATGTTCGTATGATGTAACTTCAGTGGTTTAGACATTCAGCCTATTGTTGAGAATGATACACATAAAACTGTTCTTAAATGCCAAAGTACTTCTGTATCAGGCAATGCATATTTGATATCTTTTAAAATATGATTGTAGCTATAAGAATCACACGTAGCTCAAATCAGATACATCTTCCAAATAAATTACACAAAATAAATTACAAACCGCATTTATTGTGCTCTAAAAGACTCATTGCTTATAGCTGAATTAACATTCAATTTCTTCCAAATGCTCATTATTACATTACTTATTGTAACCAAAAATTACAGCAGGTACAAATTTGTTTAACGGAAATAAGTTTTTACCAATCTACAAGTGAACGGTGGCATATTTACTTAGCAATTAAAGCAATTGTATAAAATCAGGACGAAAGTCATTTATTGACTGGGAAAACTGAGGTTATTTCAATGTGCTGGGAAAATAATCTAGTAATAAAATCTAGTGCCATTTGCAAAGTGAAGTTTGATGGTTGGCAAGTCAATGATTTAGCAGCATGGGTGTACCAATATAGGTATATCAACACTGGTGCGCCAATATAGTTGTACCATTTTTTTATCAATGCTTTGAAGCCCAGAGTTATATGACATGCAGCACCTCATATGAGAAGTTCATAAATTCAAGTCAGGCTGTCTGGAGGAGTAGATGCAGGGTGGTTCACCATTGGGACAAAAAAGAACATACATACACCTTGGATGGAGCATCACCCAGGGCTCACTCCTGAATCTATTTACCTTCTCATTTCAAATTGTTTGAGAAGGAATTTAAAGGCGTGGAGGGAAAACGCAGGAGGAAAAGTGGGTGACAATGTGGACAATCATCTCACATTGTAGGTCGGGCAGCATCTGTGGAGAGAGAAACAGTTAACATTTCGAGTTGAATATTATTCTTCTTCAGACGTCTGCAGAAGAATCATATTCAACTCGAATGTAAACTCTCTTTTTCTCTCCACAGATGCTGCCAGACCTGCTGAGTATTTCCCAACAATTTGTCTTTTTATTTCAGGTTTCCAGCATTCATAATATTTTGTTTCCATCTCACGCTGTATGCAGGCATGCCTCATTCCAATGAATATATAGAGCTGGGTGGGTGGTGAGTTCAAACATAATGCATCGTGGGCAACCCTGGCCTCCTTGCTTGACTGTTCTAGGGAATCAGGGTGGAATTTCCCATGAAGTTTTTTCTGAAATTGGCCTAAAATTTCCCTGTTTTATAGTGCGTCCATAAATTAGAACTTCCAGAAATTAGGTTGAGCATGAGATTCCAGAGTCTAATGGATAATAGCCTAACACTAATTGGCATTCTGGCATACAAGAATAATGATGTTGAAATGGAAAACATTACACTTGGAGAGAAACTCTTCAGATTCAGGGTTGAAATACATTGTGGTGAAAAAGTAGAGTACCTAATTTGGCATGTTCGATGCTGACACTCAGACTTGATTTTTCTGATCAGCGCTGCAAAATACTTGGAATTTACAGCTCAGGAACAGACCATTGAACTCAACGGGTCTATACTAGTGTTTATGCTCCATATAAGCCTCCTCCCATACTTAATTCATCTAAAATTATCAGGGTATTATTTGACTATTTTCCCCCTCATGTATTTATCTAGCTTTCCTGTGCTATTCACCTCAACCACTCCATGTAGTAGCAAGTTCCACATTCTAACCATTATCTGGGTGAAGAGATTGTTCCTGAATTCTTACTGGATTTATTGCTGCCCATCTTGAAGTAGAGGTTCTGCTTTGGGTGAAATTGGCAATTCTGGTGCAAAGTGGGCCCAAAATTGCACCCGTTTTGAAAAGCTCATTTGCATATCACCAGACGCAAAAACTTTCATAAAACCGTGTGATAGGGCAGGTTTTTAAAACCTTTAACTTCCTTTTAAAAATATTTCCTTTAAAAAAAGTGGTAATTCGGTGCCATTTAAACAATCGGGTTTATCGAAAAAAAATCAGCATTTTAAATCATCATGTCAATCCACCAGGTGTGGGTAATCAAATTTTAAATGACTGAAACTAAGGGCAGAACTTTACGTCTTGTGGGCGGGCATGTGCCTGACCCGATCGGGTGTAAAATAGTGTGCAATGACGTCGGCCGAGCATCCCAACATCATCGCGCACTCACGCGATATTTCGGTCAGTGGGCGCACGCAAGAGTCATCAGTGCGCCTGCCAACAATTAAGAGGCCTATTAAGATTGTTAAAGTGTTAATTAACAGCGTTTTTTCGCTGCCTGTCCAACCTCACGGTCGGCAGGCTGGCGAATCGGCCAGGCAGCCTTTGTTTTTTGGAGGAAATCTCATCCACAGGCGGGTTGAGGTTTCCGACAATAATTTTTTTTAAAATAAAAATGCTTTGACATAATTTTTATTATGTATATGTTAATGTGAGTGAGTCCTATGTTGGGGTACAGGGGAGAGGAGGAACATGGGGTGGGCAGACCTTGGAAGGGGTCCCGATCAGGAAAGGGACCCTATGAGGGACCTGCCTCCCCTTTCTCCCTAGGCACAAGCCTGTTAACCTCCTGCCAGCCTGAAAATTGCAACTAGGCAAGAATCAGCCCTTAAGTTGCCCACATCTGGGATGAGAGCAGACGGGCTGACCAGGCAACATCACTAAAAAACAGATTATCTGGCCATAATCATGTTGCTGTCTGTGGGCGCTTGCTACACACAAATTAGCTGCCACATTGCCTACAGTCCAACAGTGGCTACACTCCAAAAGTATTTCATCAGCTGCAAAGTGCTTTTGGATGTCTTGAGGTTGTCAGAAGTGCTTTGGAAATACAAGTGCAGCTCTCACAACACTCAAGAAGCTTGACACTGTCCAGGACAAAGCAGCCCACTTGATTGGCACCCCATCCACAAACATTCACTCCCTCCACCACTGACGCACAGTAGCGCAGTGTGTACCATCTACAAGATGTACTGCAGGAATTCACCAAGGTTCCATAGATAGCACCATCCAAACCCATGACCACTACCATCTAGAAGGACAAGGGCAGCAGATAGATGGGAACACCACCACCTGGAAGTTCCCCTTCAAGTCACACACCATCCTGACTTTGAAATATATCGCCATTCCTTCACTGTCGTTGGGTCAAAATCCTGGAACTCTCTTCCTAACAGCACTTTGGGTGTACCTACGCCATGTGGACTGCAGCGGTTCAAGAAGGCAGCTCACCACCAGCTTCTCAAGGGAAACTAGGGATGGACAATAAATGCTGCTGTGAATGAATTTTAAAAATCTTTCTTTTAGATAGGTAACTGCCTCCCTATTAATGAATATTCATGCACATAGCTACACTTCAAACTGAGTAACTTATTTTTCAAATCACAAAAGCTATGGAATGCGCGAGCGTTATTTAAAAAATGTTATTTTAAAGTCGATGGAGTACTGCTTGTGTTATGTCACAGCTGATTGTAAAATCTAAGCTTGTGTGCATGAAGTGTAAAATGTTCCATTCCACAGCATTAACTTTTCAAATCTCAAAGAGTACAAAACTCAAAAAGAAAATGATCAGCTGATTTTTATGTTACCAGCAACATTTAAGATAATACAGTAAGTTGTCCAATGAACTCGACAACCATTGCCATTTAGTAGGATTTTGTATAGTCAGCTTCATTTCAGCCTTTCATTCTTTCATCTCCTTCAAAAGGGAGAAAATGGGAAGTCACAAGATCAATGTGTAAAGAGTAAAATATAAAATGGAATTATTTCAAGGTTGAATAGTATGTCAAAGCAGTAAGAAACATAACGGTTCTTGCAGCACATATCAACTAGGATCAAATTAGTTCACAAAGTTTAAAACATCCCTTTTTAAGAATATATCTTACACGGATTGGTAAAGGATGAGGTGAAACCATCTTCTGTGGACCTTCATGAAGTGTAGCCTCAACAAATTTGTAGCAAATTATCAGTTGCACAGGTGAAAGTAAAAACCTGATCAATCTGGTTGTTGGATGTCAGTCATCTCAGCTCCAGGACAATCACTGCATGACTTCCTCAGGGTAGTGTCCTTGGCCCAACCATCTTCAGCTGCTTCATCAATGACCTTCCTTCCATCATAAGATCAGAAGTGGGGATGTTCGCTGATGGTTGCACAATGTTCAGCACCATTTGCGACTCCTTGGATACTGAAGCAGTCCATGTCCAAATGCAGCAAGGCCTGGACAATATCCAGGTTTGGGCTGACAAGTGGCAAGTAACATTTGTGCCACAAAACTACCAGGCAATGACTATCTCCAACAAGAGAGTCTAGCCATTGCCCCTCGATATTCAAAAGCATTTTCATCACTGAATCCCCCACTATCAACATCCTGGGAGGTTATCATTGACCAGAAACTGAACTTGACCAGCCATATAAATACTGTGGCTACAAGAGCGGGTCAGAGGCTAGGAATCCTATGATGAGTAACTCACCTCCTGACTCCCCAAAGCTTGTCCACCATCTACAAGGTGCAAGTCAGGAGTGTGATGGAATACTCCCTACTTGCCTGGATGGGTGCAGCTCCCACAACACTCAAGAAGCTTGACACCGTCCAGGACAAAGCAGCCTGCTTGATTGACACTGCATCCAAAAACATTCATTCCATCCACAGTAGCAACAGTGTGTACGATCTACAAGATGCACTGAAGGGATTCACCAAGGCTCCTTAGACAGCACATTCCAAACCCACGACCACTACCATCTAGAAGGACAAGGGCAGCAGATAGATGGGAACACCACCACATGGAAGTTCCCTCCAAGTCACTCAGCATTCTGACTTGGATATCCATCACCGTTCCTTCACTGTCACTGGGTCAAAATCCTGGAACTCCCTTCCTACCAGGACTGTGGGTGTACATACACCACATGGACTGCAGCAGTTCAAGAAGGCAGCTCACCACCAAGGGCAACTAGGGATGGGCAATAAATGCTGGCCCAGTGGGCAAAGCCCACATTCCATGAATGATTTTTTAAAAAAATCTGCATTATGGTTTCTGCCATGAAAAATGGTGACGTCTAAAGGTATTACTGAGAGCACACATTATGATATTGGGTCTTAGAGATGATTTTAATCCTGCCCATGAGCAGACAGACAGTTAAAATAACCCAAGGACCTACCTGCTGAGTTTCTGCTCACAGGTGCTGATTGTAACCTACCTTTCTGGAAGCTTATTCTTTGTATATACAGACTGGGTTCTGCTTACATCACTGGACCCGATGGCTACTTTAACCAAAGGATAGCACAAGGTCACCATTGTGGCTTTTGCCACCAGACCACCTTAACAGGGAGAGATTTAGGTGGATTCTCAATCAATCATTGTTTACTTAATGCTGAGAAATATGACTTCACAAACAGTTTCTAAAACCATGGTGAGTTTTGTTGCGACTGCCATATTAATGGTAAAAGGGTGATGACATCTATTTTGCTGTCATATCAAATATCCTTCATCTCAAAATGCCTGCTGGCTCCAGCACATAATCAAATGGGAAATAATCAGCCATAGAAATAGGGGTACTTCCAAAAACATCGGTTCTTATTTGAACAGTGGCTGTCCGAAAACCATATTCCAAAGACTAACTGGAGTGCAATGTTTCGGTGTGAGCATGTGGAGGTGCTAGGGAAATACAGTACAGACTCTTGTGCCTGTCTGCACAACATTCGTTCGAGTAAAGCTCCTTCCATGATGTATCAATCTATAATCCCATGAGTCTATGATTCATAATAATTCTCCTTTGCTGTTTTTATTCTTTGTGCTATATACAAAGGTTTATTGCAGCCAGTGTACCTGCTAAATTGCACCAGTGCAAGGCCACGCAGCAGCCTAGGAGGTACTTGTTCTCTGATAAATACCAAGCAACAAAAAAACTGGCTGTGCACAACAACTACATTTTAAAGGGAACATTGTTTGCAATATATATTCAAAACACAATTAAGCAAAGTATTTAAGTAATCAAAGCATTTTCATTTTCATGGATCTTAACACATCAGCTGGCAATGTTACACCACAATGCATTGTGTGAGAAGTTGCCAACCTTTTAGCTTGGCTCTTCCACCAATGCAATGATTAAACACTACTATAAACACAATGCGTAATTTGAGAATGTTGAAATTACCTGCCAGATGGTTCATGTGCTTCAGGACTTTGCCCTTTCTACTCTATCAAAAGTCTAGTAAGACAGTGAATATTTATAATATTCTGTAGTTTAATAGCTCAATTTTAACATCCTCACCTCTTAATCAGAAAGCTACAGAAGGTTGTGTCTGCCTAGCGACAGTGAACGAATGCTGATAGTTCCAAGTCAGGACGCTGGCTTGGAGGACAACTATCAGATGGTGGTGTTCCCATGCATCTGCTATCCTTATCCTTCTAGGTGGTAGAGCTCATGTATTTGGGAGGTGCTGTTGAAGGAGCCGTGGAGAGTTGGTGCGCTGGAGCTTGTTAGATGGTACACACTGATACCATTGTGCACCTGTGGTGGAGGGAGTGAATATTTAAGATGATGGATGGGGTGCCAATCAGGCAAGCTGGATGGTGTTGAACTTCTTGAATATTGTTGGTGGTGCCCTCATCCAGCCAAGTGGAAAATATTCCATCACACTCCTGGCTTGCGCTTTGTAGATGGTGGACAGGCTTTGAGAGTCAGAAGGTGAGTTACTCTCTTATAGAATTCCCAGCCTCTGAGCTGCTCTTGTAGCCATGGTATTGATATGGGGATTGTTAGATTCTCTCTTCTTGAAGATGGTCATTGCCTGGCACATGTGTGCTGTGAACATAACTTGCCACTTATCAGTCCAAGCCTGTATGTTATCCAGGTCATGATAAGAGCACGGACAGCTTTAGTATCTGAGGAGCCGTGAATGGTGCTGAACATTGTGCAACCATCAGTGAACATCCCCACTTCTGACCTTATGATGGAAGCAGCTGAAGATGTTTGGATCGAGGACACTACCCTGAGGAACTCCTGAAGTGATACCGTGGGACTGAGCTGATTGGCCTCCAAGAACCACAACCATCTTCATTTGTACCAGGTATGACTCCAACCAATAAGGAGTCACATTGACTTTGGTTTTGCTGGAATTGCTTGATGCCACACTCAGTCAAATGCTGCCTGTCAAGGGCAGGCAGGCACTCTCACCTCACCTCTTGAGTTCAGCTCTTTTGTCCATATTTGGACCAAGGCTGTAATGTGGTCAGGAGCTGAGTGGTCCTGGCAGAACCTAAACTGAACATCAGTGAGCAGGTTATGCTATATCAGTGCCACATGACAGCACTGCTGACGACCCCTGCCATTATTTTGCTGATGATCGAGAGTAGACTGATGGCTAGTTACAGGCTGGTCTGGATTTGTCCTGTTTCTGTACACAGGACATACCTGGCAATTTTCCTCATTTCCAGGGGGATGCAGCTGTACCGGAACAGCTTGGCTAGGTGTATGACTCATTCTGGAGCACAAGTCTTCAGTACTATTGCCTGAATGTTGTCAGGGCCCATAGCCTTTGCAGTAGTCGGTGCCTTCAGCCCTTTCATAATATTATGTTGGGAGAATCAAATTGACTGAAGACTGGCACCCATGGTGATTGCAACCTCAGGAGGAGGCCAAGGTGGATCATCCACTGGGCACTTCTGGCTGAAGATGGTTGCAAATCTTCAGTCTTGTATTTTGCACTGATGTGCTGGGCTAACCCATCATTGAGGATGGGGAAATTTGTGGAGCCTCCTCCTCCTGTTAGTTGTTAAATTATCCACCACTATTCATGGCTGGATATAGCAGGACTGCAGAGCTTAGATCTGATCCGTTGGTTGTGGGATTGCCTAGCTCTGTCTATCACTTGCTGCTTCAGCTGTTTGGCACACACGTAGTCCTGTGTTATAGCTTCACCAGGTTGACACCTCATTTTTAGGTATCCTTGGTACTTGTCCTGACATGCTCTCGTGCACTTTTCATTGAATCAGGGTTGAAACCCTGGCTTGATGGTAATGGTAGACTGGGGGATATGCCAGGCCATGAGGTTACAGATTGTGTTTGAGTACAATTCTGCTGCTGCTGATTGCCCACAGTGCCTCATGGTTGCCCAGGTTTGAGTTTCTGGATCTGTTGGAAATCTAATGCATTTAGCATGGTGGTACTGTCACATAACACAATGCAGAGTGTCCTCATTGTGAAGACAGGACATTGTCTCCACAAGGATTGTACTGTCATCATGCCTACCAATACTAGGTTCTAGGCCCAACCATCCTTAGCTGCTTCATCAATGACGGCCCTCTATCATAAGGTCGGAAGTGGGGATGTTCGATGATGATTGCACAATGTTCAACAACATTTGCGACTCCTCAGATACTGAAGCAGTCCATGTCCAAATGCAGCAAGACCTGGACAATATGCAGGCTTGGGCTGACAAGTGGCAAGTAACATTCACACCTCGCAACTGCAGCCAGAGAGAATCTAACCATCGCCCCTTGACATTCAATGGCATTACCATTGCTGAATTCCCCACTATCAACATCCTGGGGATTACCATTGACCAGAAACTGAACTGGACTAGCCATATAAATACTGTGGCTACAAGAGAAGGTCGGAGGCTAGGAATCCTGTGACAAGCAACTCACCTCCTGATTCCCCAAACCCTGTCCACCATCTACAAGGCACGTCGGGAGTGTGATGGAATATTCCCCACTCACCTGGATGAGTGCAGCTCCTACAACACTCAAGAAACTTGACATCATCCAGGGCAAAGCAGCCTGCTAGATTGGCACCCAATCCATAAACATTTACTCCCTCCACCACTGACGCATAGTGGCAGCAGTGTGTACCGTCTATAAGATGCACTGCAGAAACTCACCAAGGGTCCTTTGTCAACAACTTCCAAACCCACAACCCCTACCATCTAGAAGGACAAGGGCAGCAGACAGATGGGAACACCACCACCTGGAAGTTTCCCTCCAAGTCACACGCCAACCTGACTTGGAAATATATCACCGTTCCTTCATAGTTGCTGGGTCAACATCCTGGAACTCTCTCCCTAACAGCACTGTGGATGTACCTACACCACATAGACTGCAGCATTTCAAGAAGGCAGCTCAACACCACCTTTTCAAGGGCAATTAGGAATCGGCAATAAATGCTGGCCCAGCCAGCAACGCCCACAGCTCTTGAATGAATAAAAAAAATACAATCATGGACAGAGGCATCTGCAATAGGCAGAGTGGTGAAGATAGGGTCAAGTGGGTTTTTCCCTCTTGTTGGTTCCCTCAGCACCTGCCGCAGACCCTGTCTTTTAGGACTTGGCCATCTTGGTCAATGGCAGTGCTACTGAGCCACTCTTGGTGACGGACATTGAATTCCCCCACCCAGAGTGCATACTTACAATATTGATTCTTAGTTCAAGGTGCGCCAAGGCATCTAACTGGAGCTTACAGAAAATTCAGCAACTCTTTGGCAAGTTATTGCTGGGGCAGAGTCTGGGAGGTGGGATGTTTTGCTTTGAAAGTGCACCAATCATATTATTCTATTATTTCAGCACCGCATAAAGTGACGTACTAATCCCACCCAGAAAGGAGATGATTGCACTTTCAATCACACCTGGAGACTAGACTGGTGTAAGTGACTGGGATTGATTCTATGCACATCATTTTTATTATGTAACTATCCTCCACTGACTGCATTTTGTTGGTTTTATCGGGCAATGCTGCTGTAGCTTCAGTCATAGTGAATCTTTTTAAATAGACTCTGTAAATGGACTTTGTTTGCTGTAGGGTAGATTATTTTCTGTGAGTCCTGCCATATGCCCCACCTGGCTGCAGACACTGGCTGACACTGTGGTGTCAGAAACTTTGGCCGCAAAATTCCATTGTGTAGTCCACTCCCAGCTGCATTATGGAGGCCTAGCATTGCTTTTCTAGGGTGTCAAGCATCATTGCTTCTTGTGGCTGGTGCAGTATTCTGCATGGAGAAGTGTCGGGGCATCCCCTGTCTGCACCGAAAAGCTTTGAATTGATGCTGTCCTAACATCATACACCCCAACCTGCTGAAGTGATCTACATCACAGCTGTGACTTCAAAAGTACTTCTTGTCAGAAAAGCGCTTTGAGATGTCCCGTGGTCATGAAAAGCAGGTCACCCTCTCTTTCTCTCTTTCTCTCTTTCTCTCTCTGCAATCAATAAATGTGCTGCTGTAGGATGGACCAGGTACTGGCATTAAAGGGCCAGGCACCCAAATTGCAGGGGTGAGGTCATTTTTCATAAGTTTTTCTCTTGCAAAGTGTCAGAGAGTATTGCAGAGTGTTTTTGGAGATGTTGTGGGTTCCTGGATTTGGCAGAGAGTTTTGCTGCATCTGCACAGTGATGGCGGAGGAGTATACACAACAGCTGCAACAGGTATAGGGCCGCAGTGGCAGTGCCTCTGGGTCTTCAGGATGATAGGAGATGGAGCAGAGGCTACATATAGGAAAAGCTTTACATCATGCCCTCTGCCAACTTAGTGCCCATCTCCCCCACACACCACACCTCCATCACTCACCCGGCACCAATCCCTGGAACTCAGTACTCATGCCTAACATACAGACACAACACTTCACCCCCAACACATTTTCCAATGATGCCAGGCTCACACCGGCCTCTCGCTGCCTCCAAATGCCCCCAGTTATATAGCTATGGCAGCAAGCACATCACTCAAATGCAGTACAACCCAATCACAGACATTCCGATCTCTCCCGCAGGACATGATGGTACACGACAGGAAGGAGCAGAGCAGAACCGACAATCATTCTTCATTTCCTAAGACCCATGGAGGAGATGCACTAGTGTGTCGGCCTGCCTCATATGCTCAGGTGTGGAGAGCATGGGTAGCTGGGTGCCTGGGTGGCTGGCTGGCTGGAAGGATGGACAGATGGATGAGACAGAGAAGCCCAGCCACTCCATCTGTCTTTTGAAGCACTAATCCTTTTTATTTCTTTTATTCGCAGAATCATTTCAGCTTTAAACTCCTCAAGGAAAAAATGGATAATGGCGAACTGGCGACATGTGTTATATGTTACCCAATTTTAACTTTTCAATGAGAAATCACGGAAAGTACAAAATCGGTATCCAGTTTGCAATTGTCCATTTTTCAACCAGGAATAGAATTACATCCCTGTCTTTTTTAAGCTCATTTCCCTTTTGTTTACTTTTAACTGTTGCTGTCCTGATTACAAGTTATTTCTGGGGGCAAAATAAATGGATTTCATGGCAGGAAAGACGTCAGAATTGGGTGATAGCAGGCGGGAAGGATTCCAAAGGGCAGGAAATGATGGCTGGCTTAAATGGTTGGTGGGCAGGCAGTGAGGCTGTGGACCCACATCAACATGGTGGGAAGCCACTTATGATAGTTAAGAACCACAGAATCACAGAATCTGTACAGTGCAGAAGGAGGCCATTTGGGACATGGAGTCTGCACTGGTTCTCTTAAAGAGCATTCTACCTAGTCCCACTCCCCTGCCTTATCCCCATAACCTTGCATATTCTTCCCTTTCAGGTAGCAATCCAATTCCCTTTTGAATACCTTGATCAAACCTGCCTCTACCATCCTCCCAGGAAGTTTGTTCCAGACTCCAAACACCCTCTGAGAGAAAAAAATTTTCCTCACATCACTTTTACTCCTTTCACCAATTATTTTGAACCTGTGCCTTTTTGTTCTTGATGCTCTCTTCAGTGGGAACAGTTTCTCACTATTTACCCTATCCATACCCCTCAGGATCTTGAATCCCTCTATCAATTCTCCTCTCAGCCTTCTTTACTCCAAGGAAAATAGTCCCAATCTATCCTCATAGCTACAGTTCTTCCTCCCTGAAATCATTCTTGCAAATCTCCTCCGTACTCTCTCCAATGCCTTCACATCCTTCCTCAAGTATGGCACCCAGAACGGGACGCAGTGCTCCAGATGAGGCATAACTAGTGTCCTATACAAGTTCAACATGATCTCCTTACTGTTGTACTCAATGCTCCTATTAATAAAGCCTAAGATACTATGGGTTGAATCTTATGCTGATTGGGCAGGCACATGCCCAACATGATCAGGCATGAAATCGCATGATATTTCAGTCGGCGGGCACAGGCAAAAGTTGGAAGTGCTCCTGCCGACAATTAATTGGGCAATTTAGCCCATTAATGGCACAATTGTCTCCAATATTTCGTGGTCTGGCCAACCAGTCAGGCAGACTTTGCATGACAGGTTTTTCATGACATCTCACCCAAGGGCGGGATGAGTTTTCTGTTATTAAATAAAATAAAAATAAAAGTCCATGGACAGCATATTTTATCATCGATACGTTGCAGTGCCTAATTGTGATGCTTGGACATTTTCTTCCTGATTTTCAAAGCTTTACTTCACGGTTTTTGGGTCTGCAGCTCCCTGAGGCAGCTCTGCCTTCAGTGAGCTTTCTCTCAGCGCTCGCCCACGCCTGGGTTCACATCATTTCCCACCCACCCCCCACCCCCACCCCAGCAGCACTGAGCTTTTCAGCACACAGTTGCCCTGGCTGGCCGTTAATTGGCCAGCCAGCATGAAATTGCAGTTGGGGGCTGATCGCAGTTGACGGTTTGTTCCCTGGCCGATCTCGGGCCAGCCGATCATGCTCACCCGCCAAGCTAAAAATTCAGGCCTATATGTTTTATTAACTGCTCACTCAACATGTCCTGCCATCTTCAATGACTTATGTACCTATACACCAATGTCCCTCTGTTCCTGCACCCCCTTTATAGGCTCCCCCTTTATTTTACACTGTCTCACCATATTCTTCCTGCCAGAATGAATCACCTCACAATTCTCTGCGTTGAACATCTATCGCTTAGATAAAAGCAAAAAACTGCGGATGCTGGAAATCCAAAACAAAAACAAAAATAACCAGAAAAACTCAGCATGTCTGACAGCATCTACGGAGAGGAACACAGTTAACGTTTCGAGTCCGTATGAATCTTCAACTGAACTAAGGAGAGCTGAAGAGTCATATGGACTTGAAATGTTAACTGTGTTCCTCTCCGCAGATGCTGTCAGACCTGCTGAGTTTATCCAGGTATTTTTGTTTTTGTTCATCTATCACTTGTCTGCCCAATCCACCACATGTCTATTCCTTTTGAAGTGCAAGAATATCCCCATCACAGTTGACAACATTTACAATCTTTATATCATCTGCAATCATGCCCTGAACGCCACAGTCTAGGCCATTAAAATATATCAGGAAGAGCAAGGGTCCCAACATTGACCCCTGGGGAACACCACTACAAACCTTCCTCCAATTTGAAAAACAACCATTTATCACTACTCTATGTTTCCTGTCACTCAGCCAATTTCTTGTCCAAGTGCCTACTTACCCTTTTATTTCATGAGCTAAAATTTTGCTCACAAGTCTGTTGTGTGGCACTGTATCAAAACATTTTTGAAAATCCATATATACCATATCATCAGTGATGTCCTTATCAACTTTCTCTGTTACCTCCTCAAAAAACTTCAGCAAGTTAGTGAAATATAATTTTCCTTTAATGAATCCATGCTGAGTTTCTTTAACTATCCTGCACTTGTCTAAATGACTGTTGATTTTGTCCCAAACTATAGTTTCCAGACGTTTCCCTACCACTGATGTCAAACTGACTGGTCTGGAGTTGCCTGCTTTATCCTTGCACCCCTTTTTGAACAATGCATTTGCAATGCTCCAGTCCTCTGGCACTACACCTGTGTCTAAGGAAGACTGGAAGGTTATCATTAGTGCCTCTGCAATTTCCACTCTCACTTCACTCAGTACCCTTGGATGAATCTTATCCGGTCCTGGTACCTTATCTATTTTAGATAGCCTTTCTAACATCTCCTCCTTCTCAATTGTAAATTCTTTTAGTGTACCAGTTACCTCCCCTCTCACCTCAGCCTGGGTAGCATCTTCTTCCTTTGTAAAGACAGATGCAAAGCACTTGGTTAATACCTCCACTTATTTCTCCCACCTCCACGTGCAAGTCATTTTTTTTATTCCTAATCAGCTCTACTCCTTCTTTTACCGCCCTTTATTATTTATATGCTTTTGCTTTTATGTTAGCTGCCAGTCTTATTTCATGCTCTCTCCTTGCTTTTCTTATTAGTTTTTTCACTTCCCTTCTGTTCCTTCTGTATTCAGCCTGATTCTCCATTATGTTTTCTACCTGACATCTGTCATATGTGCTCTTCTTCCCTGTCATCATCCAAGCGCATTGGGTTTATTTGCCCTACTTCCCCCCTTCAAGGGAATATACCATGACGTTGCCTGCAATACTTTTTTTTGAAGGTGGCCCATTGTTCAGCCAGCATTCAATTCCAACTCACTCGACATGGATGCATTCTCATCCCATCGAAACTGGCTTTCCCTCAATTAATTATCCCTGCTCTGGATTGTTCCTTGTCATTTTCCATGGCCTTATGATACAACCTTATGATACAATGGTCACTGTCCCCTAAGTGTTCTCCCACTGATGTTTCATTCACTTGGGCCAACTCATTCCCCAGAACCAGGTCCAACAGTGCCTGACCTCTCGTTGGACTGGAAACATACAGCTGCAGAAAATTATCTTGAACACATTCCAGGAACTCTTGCCCCTCTTGTCCTTTTGCACTATTCCTATCCCAGTCTATATTTGGATAATTGAAGTCTCCCATTATAATTAATCTATAATTGTTGCACCTCTCTGTAATTTCTTTGAAAACTTGTTTCCCTATATCTCTTCTATTGGTGGTATATATATTGCATTGATCAATGTTATTGTACCTTTTTCATTACTTACCTCTAGCCAGAGATATTCTGCTCCTGACCCCTCTGGAACATCTTCTCACTCCAGTACTGTAGTGCCATCTTAAATCTATACTGCCACTATCCCCCCATCCCCCCCATTCCACCCTTTTCTTTCTTTCCTGTCTCTCCTAAACACCTTGTACCCAGGAATATTTAACACCCAGTCCTGGCCTTCTTTGAGCCAGGTCTCTGTTATAACAATAATATCATAATTCCATTTGTCAGTCTGTGCCTGTAGTTCACCAATCTTATGAACCACACCCCATGCATATGCACACATACATATTAGCATTTAGGCATTTTTACTTTCCCCCTTATTCTTTTCCCATCTAATGACTTACTATTGCCTTCCCTAATTCTATCAAACTCTCCCAGGTATTCTATTTACCTTGACACAACTCTCTGATATATCCTCTTTATCAATTAATCCTTCTCTACATCCCACTGCCAGTTTTTCTCCTCTCCACTCTGAATTTCCCCCCAGGTTTCCTCATTTCTATCTTAATTTATTTTTTTTTTATTTTTAAGCAGTGGCCCAACATTCTAGATTCTCCCACAAGAGCAAACATCCTTTCCACATCTACCCTGTCAAGTCCCCTCAGACTTTTACATGTTTCAATCAAGTCACCTCTTAATCTTCTAAACTCCAGCAGGTACAAGCCTAGCCTGTCCAGCCTTTCCTCATAAGACAACCCATCCATTCCAGGTATTAATCTAGTAAACCTTCTCTGAACTGCTTCCAATGCATTTACATCTTTTCTTAAATAAGGAATCCAATACTGTACACAGTACTCAAGATGTGGTCTCACCAATGCCCTGTACAACTGAAGCATGACCTCCCTACTCTTGTGTTCAATTCCTCTTGCAATAAATGAAACATTCTATTAGCTTTACTACTTACTTGCTGTACCTGCATACTAACCTTTTGTGATTCACGCACTAGGACACCTAGATCCCTCTGCATCTCAGAGCTCTACCATCTCTACCCATTTAGATAATATGCCTCGTTTTTATTCGTCCTACCAAAATGGACAACCTCACATTTTCCCACATTATACTCCATTTTCCAGGTTTTTGCTCATCACCTAACCTATCTATATCTTTTTTTAGCCTCCTTATGTCCTTTTCACATCTTACTATCCTTGCTATCTATGTGCTATCAGCAAATTTAGCAAGCATACCATCATGCCCTTCATCCAAATCATTTATATAACTTGTAAAGAGATGAGACCCCTGTACTGATCCCTGTGGTACACCACCCATCACTTCCTGCCAATCAGAAAATGACCCATTTGTGCCTACTCTGTTTCCTGTTAGATAGCCAACCTTCTATCCATGCCAATATGTTACCCAATACACCATGAGCTTCTATTTTCCACAATAACCTTTGATTAGGAACCTTCTCAAAAGCATTCTGAAAATCTAAGTACAGTACATCCACCAGTTCCCCTTTATCCACAGCGACTGTTACTTCTCCAAAGAACTGAGAAGCATAATCGGCGGGGGGAGGCTGATGGAAAAGTCTGAGAGGCACCAGTAGGGGGTGGGGTGTGGGTGGTGGTGGCTGATGGAACAGGCTGAGAGACTGCAGTTGGGGGCAGGAGATGGGGATTTGGTGGGTATTATCTGAGAGGCACCAGTCGCGGAAGGGATGGGTGATGGAGGTTGTTTTATGATATTTTATGTACCTGCATGCTGCTATAATGTAAAGGTGTTTGGCAGAGCAAGAGTTGATGTGGGACTGGAGAATAGCACTGCCCATGGCATGATGTATAAAATCACATGGTAATAGACTGAGAGAAAGAACACTCTGGAATCAGTCTGAATGAAGGCAACAGCACCATGCATGACAGTAATCTGGGATCTGTAATTAGTTAAAGGTTAACAAAAAAGGGTTCACATTTAAAGATACAAGTCTCTAGATCTCATCATTCAGCCACCTTAAAGAACCCATATTGCAACATGGTTGGCAGCGGTAGTCACTTCTAAAAGACATTACATCAGAAATGATATAAACAGTGGCATTTTAAGCAATGAACCCAGAACAGTATCCCAAGGTAAAACTAAGGTAATGTTCCTCAACAAAAGATAAGATTCCTTATCAAAGGTTATTGTGGAAGATAGAAGCTCATTGCATTGGGGGTAGCATATTGGCATGGATAGGAGATTGACTGAAGCTGAAATAGAGAGATGTGCACCTAAGAGGAAACTTGAAGAAACAGTTGAAGAAGCTTCACTACAGAATTAGAAGTTGAGGATTCCACCAGGGTGAGTGGAAGCCCATTGCAAGATTCCTGAGTGGCACAGAGCAAATAAAAATGATACAAGACTGGTGAGACCCTGTGTGACACTGAGTTAAGACACTTAGTTAGATCACAAGATGGTACACAAAACTACAACAATTGCAAGATCCTGAGTAACACAGAGTCAAAGAGCCTGGTCAGTTTATGAGATGATAAGTAACGTTATAAATAAAGAAGCTGTACTTACATTATAGAATAGATGGCAGTCCCAGGGCTCAGCAGGTTGCATCAGTGGTATTCATACTGCACTGAAGTTAAAAAAAAATTAGCTGACAGAGTCAAGAGATAAACCTGCAGGGCACAGCAACAAAAAGGGAAAAACCTGCAGAGTTTAAGAGACTGAGAACCCCTTTCAGTCGGGAAAAATAAAGACTTTCAGTAATGACCAAAAAAAATTGCTATTAATCCTTTGGTAGTACATAACTTGAGTTTTGCTGATAAAAGAGATGTCTAAGGTTTTTGTCTTGCACTTATCAGAACACGTCACAAGAATACCAATATGAGGGGAAAACAACAATTTATACTGTATGTGAAGAGAGTGCTGATTGGATGGCAAATGGTGTTTCCACCCATTAAGACATGTAAGGAAATTGTTATATGCAGCTGCGGATTTAAATTTAGCAAGCATATTATCCACATATTGGAAATAGGCAAGTGGTAGGAGGTTAGGTGTCATTCCATCATAGACATCTTTCTCATGGAATCCAACAAAGATGTTTGCGAGAGCTAGGCCTAGAGGGATCCCATGGCAAAACCATCTATTTGGGCAAATATGGTGTTATTAAAACTGAACTCAACTGTGCGAGTGAGCAACAAGCGAAGCTAGCTGTTTCACGCTGCTACTTTGCAGTAGCAACATGAGTGGTATTCGCCACTAACACCTTGCTGCCATCAAGCTAAAAAGACGTTCTGCGTATCATACAAATGAGTAATGTGGGATATGAATTTCAGTGCCAGTATGATGCTAGGTATGTAGGCTATATGTCCCAAAGACTGGCAGATCGTTTCAAACAGCTTGCCTGAGCTGCTGTTCGCGACAGGCAGGGTACAGACCGTACCCAATCAGCCTCTGTTTGAAAATCTCAAAACACAGTGTCCAACATTAGATATGATTCCCCAAATGTGCAACATTTGCTACATAACCCTCAGTGTGCCAAGACTTACGCTGACAATCAATTTAATGTTGTCAGTTAGGCTCGCAATGTGGCGCATTTGCACATACTGGAAGCTACATACATTAATACACCCTGTTCTTTGCAGACAAAAAGAGCATGTACACACATTGCCACTGTTTCAGCTATACAAAATAAGTGACAGCCATTCACTGACTCATTCCTCAGGGCAATGCCTTGACCAATCAGGGTCAAGCTGTCTGGTTTAAATTTCAAACAATGCTTGGCAGTTAACTGTCAGTCACCATCACTGGTGCATTTCCATGGCAATGCCATTTTCCAACCAATCAGCACTCTGTTCACATACTGAATAAATTCCCCTTATACTGGTATTCTTGGGAAATGTCCTGATGGGTGCAAGGCAAAAAGCTTCAACATGACTCTTTCTTCATCAATAAAAAAGAATTGCTGCTGTTCTCAAGAGTTAACAACAAACGGCACTAAGAGGACAAAGAAAAAACAAAACCTGCAGAGTTGACAGCTCGTGGCTTTCAAAAAAGTGTGCACCCGCTGAAACTCTCAAAGCGCAAAGCTCAAAGAGACTTGCAGAATTTTAAAAAAGGAAGAATCAGCCAGAAAAGTATTGCTGCAGTATGTTCTTTTAAAAAAAAATTGAAAGAAGGCCCAGGATCATGGGTATCCTGAAAAGCACGGTAAAATTAGTGGGAGAAAACCAGCAAGTTGCCAACAACCCCCAAAGGTCAACACAAAAGGACCTGCAGAGTTCAAAAAGGAGAAAAAATGAGAAGAAAGTGCTGCAAGTTTAAAAGTCTTTTGAAAAAAAGCTTCCACAATCGCCGGGGAGACCGCCAAATTCAGAAAGGCACAGGGAAATCACGGTGACAGAACTGAGGTCTGCAGACTGCCTGAAGTGAAACAAAGGTTTACTGCACTGACAGTCTTAAAGGGATAATGAAATTTAAAGCTGTAGCTACAAGAAAAAACAAATAGCCATGAACAGCAAATTAGAAGAGTCAGATGCATTCTTGCTTTGGTAAGGGTTAAACCAGACCCAAGAATGAGATTCTTGGAGAAGACCATTTTTAGTTAACAGGAGACTTGCAGGATTAAGTAAGAAATCAGAAGAAGTACAAGTTGATAAGTTTTTATTCATCTTTGGTTCCTTTGCTGGTGAGGTACTCCACAGCCAATGTAAAGACAATGTTCAACAACATTTTGTGAGATATTAAAAGGCTTTGGCAGATATTTTAAACTCCAAGTTCTGGAGAACATAAACCCTAGAAAAACGTCTAGCACACCACCAATAAAGCACTGACAGTAACGAGAGACCTCAGAGAGAGGGCAACGCCCAATAAAGCGCCAAGGGCAACAGCAACAAGAGACCCCAGAGAGATGGCAACTCCCAATAAAGCATTGAGGGCAACAAAAGACCCCAGAGAGAGGGCGACAGAAAAACCCAGGGAGAGGGAGCCAAAAGACCCCAGAGCAAGGGAGACAAATGGCAATGCAGAGTGAGCATATGGCTATGAATGAGGGAAAGCTATTTGAGGTAACTCAAAAGAAGCAAAGTGTGCAAAAAGTAAATGAAGCTGTTGTACAGGAAAATGTTCACGTCAGAGCAGAACTGGAATATTTGAAGCACAAGGTTGAAGCTGAGCATACACCTTTGAAAACGCACGATAGGCTGAAGTTTTCACTGAACCAAGTTGTTCAAGATCTGAACAACTTTCAGAGATGACACAAGGGTTCCAGAAGGAGATAACAACCCTCAATTCCACAGTTGTCAAATCAAAGCAGGAGTTGGGGAAACTCAACCAGATGTACATCCAGGCAAAACAGCAGGCAGGGAAGGCATGCAAAGAAGTATGACCCTGAAAGACTCCTTGAAAAATCAATATGTAGCCATGGAAAAACATGAGGAGCTACAAAGGATGTTGAATATTACTTTAGAAAAAGCTGTGTTGGAATTATCAATAGCAACAAAACAATACACTGAAAACTGGCAAGAGGTCAACAAGAAAATAAACAGTTGAAAGAAGAGTTGATTGCCTTTCATGATCAAATGCAAAAGAAACGTGTAACCATTCAGCAACATGAAGAAATGAAGACTTCTTAACCAGCAGGATGGAAGCACAGCAGACAAAACTCGAGGAGACTAAGGCTGAATTACAAGAAAGCTCAAGATGAAGCAAGTGAGCTTCACAAAGAAAAGGAAAACTTGTTGACAGATCTTCACACACTACAAAAATTCCTTTGAACAAAGTTTATTCCTCTGGAAAATTACAAACAGAAGGAAAATGAATTCAATGTCACTCTGAACAAACTGAAGGACCAGTTGGCAGAGAACACTCAGCAATGTTCTATGTTCCTGGAGGAAGCTGAAAGCTACAAGAAACAGACTGAAGAGCTGAAGAAGTAGTTGAATGGAAAAGAAGAGGCATTGAAAGGAAAAGCCATCGAACTTTCCAAATTGCAAGTGAATAATGAAGCCATGAATTGCACAATTACAGAATTGAAACAAGTTAAGACTTCGCTGGAGACAGACCTGACTGACAGAGGAATCAAATGAAGAACAGGAACAAAGTTCTGTTCCAGACAGAGAAAGAAAATAAAGAAATAAAATCAAAAAATGTAAATCCAACACTGAAGTACAAGGAACTAGAAGAAGAAAGAGCACCTGATGTCTCAGAGGTACTGAGAAACAGTGAGCTGAATGGAAAGATTCATAAGCTTGCAAAATGGTTTGAAAATAAAATAGCAAACAAATGTTTGGCTGAGATTGCAAAACAAGTGGAAATGAAAGTTCCATTAGTGAAATGTATACATCCAGCAAAAACATGGTGGACACCACAGAAAACAAAAACTCAAGTTGACTCTAGGAAGGAACGGGGCAAACTCACAGTGTCCAAACAAAGACAAGTTGTTAATAAGGAGAAACACAACTCGAAGGAACACAAAAAGTAAATCAAATGGAGATAGCCAAGTACCGGAAACACAGAGTGCTACTACCATTCCTCAAGCCTCGAGACCTCCAAATTTGTAAAGTCAGAGACTTGAGGTGGGGGTAAAAGTAATGATTGTTTCATAATACTGCATTGGAAGGGGGAAAGTTTTCTTTGGCGAAGAAAGGGGGATGTTGTATGTGCCTGCATGCCACTGTAAAGTAAAGGTGTTCGGCAAACGAAGGGTTAATGTGGGACTGGATAATAGCACCGACCTGGGTATGATGTATGGGGTCACATGGTAATAGACTGAGAGTACAGTCCAGAGAAAACTTTCTGGAACCAGCCTGCATAGAGGTAACAGCACGCGTGCATGACAGTAACCTGGGAACTATAAATAGTTAAAGGTTAAAAATAAAGGGGCTCATGTTTAAATATACGGATCTTAAGAGCTCATTATTCAGACATCTAAAGAACCCACTTTACAACAGAGGGTGCCTGATGGAACAATGTGAGGGCACATTTCAGAAAGTGGGCCAGCAGCCAGTAACATCTTTTGTCAACTTAATCTCACTAGGACATGAATTCTTTGACATTGTAGCCTGGGTTGTGTGAAATATATGACAGCACAAAAATTATCCAAGAGCAGCAGGATTTGGACTTATAGAATTTCATCACCTACCATTATTTTATTATGAGTACCCCTGTAATCTTGCAGCATTTTGGAATGGAACAAGATTAATGATGTCTACGAACAGTTTAACACAGCCTTCATTTTTTAATGGTGATCACAATGTTGGGAGCATGAGCCAACCAGCTGAGGGAGGTGTCTGCAGGCACCAGAGGCAACATTATCAGTGAGAACAGCAACAGAGCTCGTACCCACCATGTTATCAGACAGGCCCCATTAGTCACTTCCCTAATTGGCCAGCCACCACACAATTGCAGTTGGCAGGCCCCTTCCCACTCGTTGGAGAACCCCACTGTTCCTGGGCCCACCAGTGAAAGTCCATCTTCTGGACTAAATTCAGCCCAAATTTGTCTGACAGAATGTGCTAAGGGAATCCAGAAGAGAGCTAGAGAAAGATGGGGGGCTAGTGCAAAGCAGAGGCGGTGAAAACCAGCGGGAGTGACAGACATAGAGGAGAGCAATGTTAGGGAGAGAGCAGCAGGAGGATCTTTAGCAGAAGCTAGATGTTCGTGTAAGGATTGACTATGAGAGCCTATAATCAGTTTGGCTTTCCAAATACTTTGACCACTTCCATCGCATTAAAAATAAACCTGGTTCAATTGTTTGGTTTCCATTTGTAAAAACACCACTCCATAAAGCATAATTTATTTTTATTATTTTATAGCATTTTAAATTGATGTATGTTTTGGTGCAGTTGTGCATTTTGTTACATGAATATACAATGGCCTGGGTTTTGTGTTAGGAATAATGGTGGAGCTGGAGTAAAACAGACAGCAACGCTGAAATCAGGAAGTTGCTGTACAATTTTTCCTGCTCCTCCACAAACTTTGCAAACAAGTAGCTTGCCAATATTTTCAGCATTAACTGACATGGAGGGCATGAAGTTGCTGTACTTACCAATTAGATAGCCACTAATCAGATAAAGTTAGGGCTTGTTCATTCAAGAGTAAGTGAATTTTTAACATTTTGATCATTCTTAATTACTGCCAAACAACCAACCAGGCCTTGAAATTTGACTTATACAAATGTGTGATCTCATTCCCTCTAATGTTAAATTATTGTTAGAGATTAAACAAAAAGAAAAAAATATTTCTTATTTTACTTTTATTTTCTTTCTCTTTTATCTCTCATTCATAATCCCATTTCTCTTTCACCTTCTTTATTTTAGTTACTTATTTTTCATTTCTGTATGGATTTCACTTTGAATTTAAAGTTCTGACTGACACTTCCTGGCATAGGTTTTGCGTGTTTCGGTAAAAATTCTTCAATTTAATTGGTAATGCATCCCAAAGAGTTAGAACTTTGAGAGCAGGGTGGGGGGGCCGAGAGAGTGAAGGAGGAGAGATTAATGAGAGCAAAGGAGGAGTAGATTTGTGGGTGTGATGGGGGAGTTATGTTGAGCTTGGTGTTTAAACTGCAGGGCTTTTTAACACCTACCATTTCAGAGTTTTTTGGGAACAGGAATCAAGATTTAAAGATCTGTCCGTTAGGTCATGCCAAACATTAGAAAAAAGCGCAAGGATTTAAAAGGGATTCGTAGCTGTTAACACTCAGTCTAAGCTCCAAAGCAGCCACTGGTTGACTGCTCATGACCCCAAAATCTTGTTTCTCTACCCCAATGGGGGTCACTACCCACAGTTTGGGAAGCCCTGCACTAATGCTTATCTTGATCACATAAGTTCCAGATCCTTTGAAAAGGGACCATGCAGCATTGAATTCTCAATGATTGTAGATTGTCACACAAAAGCCCACTAAAGTCTGTCGGCAACTGCAAACGCACTGAATGCCTGATGCCATTACTTTGTTGCTAATCACAAAATCTGGGCCACTGATTAAATCGAAGAATCTTTCTTCTTTCCTGCCAGTTGTGACTCCGTGATAGCCTTTGAGACAGAAGTCTGTGAGTTCAACTCCCAGTCCGGAGACTATAAGCTGAAATTCCAAGGTTGCACTGTCATAGGTGTCCTCCTTTAGATGAGATGTTCAACCAAGCTCCCGCCTTTCCTCTCAGATGGATGGCAGGTAGGAATCCCACCGCCTTCTCGCCTTTACCCCGTTCAAGACTGTGGATGTGGTAGGGCCCATGGATGGCCTTCATGCTTCTTTGCCAATTGAGGTCCTTAAGTGGGCAATTAAGGCCCAATTAATGGCCTCATCTGGCACACCAGTGGCAGGTGGGAACTTGCCATGTGGGGAACCTGACAAGCAAACCTGGGTTGGTTACGTGCTCCCAGGCAGGGCAGGGGGGGGATCCCTCATTCAAAGGCATTCAGTACCGAGGAGCATGGCACTGGGAAGGGACGGCCCACTGAGAGCCACCCTTTTGGCCTTGCTGCCAAACCCCCTCCCCCTCGACTCCCAATCCCTCCCGCCATCACTAGCCTGTGGCCTGGGGTCCAGCAACAATTCAAGACCACAGAACATGTTGTACCAGCAGCAACCACCACCTCCCCGGTGGCATTGCAGTTCAATTGAGCTGCCAGGCTCTGATTGGCTGGCAGCTCTCAGCAGGCAGACCTCCTTTGACCTGAGGAAAGCCTGCCATTGTCCCGTTAAGTGCCTGAATGGCACTTAATATGGTGGGCCTTTCATAAAGGAGGAGATGCAGGGCTCTCACCAGCTTTCCAGCTGGCAACTGAAACTCCCGTCACCTCCATTAAATACTGCCCAAGGTGTTGACCAATATTGTTCTTCAATCCATTACCAGGAGATAAGAAAATAATATGTATTTACATAGTGTCCTTTGCAACCTCAGGACATCCCAAAGTGCTTTAGAGGCAATGAAGTACTTATGAAGTGTAATGAAAGAGAGCAGAAGCCAATTTCTGCACAGCAAGCTCCCACAAAGAGTAATGTGATAAATGACCAGATAATCTGCCACTATTATTGGTTCAGGACATTGGGATGGACCCTCTGTTCTTCTTTGAAGCGGGACATTTTATGTCCATTTGAAAGGGCAACATGGGCCGACATTCAACATCTCAACTGAAAGACGGAATCTCTGACAGTGCAGCATTCCCCCGCATTCCCTCAGTCCTGCATGGAGAGTCAGCCTAGTTTGTGTACTGAAGCCTCTTGAGTGGTACTGTGAACCCATGACATTCTGACTCAGAAATTAAAGCCCTTCCCAGGGTTAGCACCTAGGTTATCACTCAGAGATATCTTATCCCTGCCTTATGGTAACTTTGCATCTTATGTTCACTCTCTCTTGATTTAACTCCTCACCTCTGTTAATCACTTTGGTTTTGCTTTGAGATTGTCAACTTATTGGGAGGGTGGGGAGCGTGATTTGAACCTATAGCCCTCGACAATGGTGTTGTGTACATATTGAACAATGCTACATGCTCCTTCAACAAGTGAAAATGTATTTATACGATATTGGTTAAAATACATCAGGTGCAATAAAGATCTTAAGTGGAAGAATCAGAATATACTAAAAATCATTTGAAGTGTTATTGCAAACTTTGTTTCAAGTAAGCTTAATGATTATAAAATTGATTCTGTGGCAGTATACACCAGCTAATAATTTCAAATTTCTACCTGTGTTGACCCTCTGTCTTTTGCACCCTCAGCTCCTCAGGTTTACAGTGTCTCCCAGCCTGTCTGCTTCTTTGAAGTCTTTCTGTGTTTGTGAGCTGCCCATAAGTGCTTAGACATATTAAGATGTTCCTTCCGACAATCCCAGCGTATTCATCTGCAACTTCATCGAAAGGTGACAGCATTGCGGCGCAGAATGGCAGGACATTGATTCACACCTCCAATTTCCCCTCATGTTGAGATGCTCAATCTGAGCTGGGTCATCAGCAGAAAGCATCAAGCTGAGCTAAGGCCCTTTTCCTGCAGGGAGGGATAATTGAGGGCAAGTCAACCTGGACTGCTCTGGTGTGCCTGGTTATGGAGTGGCATTAGCAGAAATCCTCGTGGTTGTCATCTGCTCAGCTTCTCTGCTGGGGATATGTAGATGGTATGGTAGTTTTGAATTTTTTTTACAATGAAAATTTAAAGTGTTGAAGATAACAAGGCAAAAATATAAGTTAAACAATTTTTGGAGAGATCTTTAAATAAAACTCCATACTTTTTCTCTGAGCAGTACACTATCACTGTCTGTCAAGTCCTCGAACATCTCTCGCTCCAGCAGCTTAAATATTCACAGGACATTCTGGTTTTGCAGGTCATAGTTTATTTTAAAATTCAAGAGATGTAGTTTGTTCACCTAACTGGAAGTCAATTGCTTCAGGTGTAAATTGAAAGATGTTGAAAGCACCCAGATAATCAATTATATTCCATTCTTTGCACGGCCTATATATATTATATATATTAAACCATCACCAAAACACAAATGAGAGGAAAGCTTCAGTAGAATAGACAAAGCTTTCTGGGGCATCTTAATATCGACTGAATTCAGTATGAACCTGTTCAATGACTAGAAAATAACTCTGCAGCTCCCTCTAGTCGGGGTTGCCTAGTAACCACTGAAGACCATCTATATTAACCCTTCCCTTTCCTTTCTTTGCTGTTGCCACAACTTATATTTATTTTAATGGTATGGATTTCCCAATTTTCTCCCCTAACACCGAGGGGAACATCTTCCTCAGTTGACCAATTTTATGATTGGACAAAAAGAATATATTTGCTTCCAAACATTTTTAAGCAGTTTGTATGTGTAACAGGAACTCATCCCGAGGAGGGTTTCTTAGAATTCATCCAGGGCTGTTTCATTAACTAGTATTTTGCAGCCCCAACAAAAGGGAAAGCAGTGTTAGGCGTGCTACAGGGCAACAGAGTCAGACAACTAAGTGACCTGAAGGTAAAAGAACACTCAGGAAATAGTGACAATAGCCAAAATTAGTTTCACACTGAAAATGGTTAAAAGAGGAGGAGTCAGCAGTAAGGGTGCTGGACTGGAAATGAGTTAATTTCCGTGGAATGGAAAGGGATCTGACACAAATTAATTGATTGGAAAAATAGCAGATTAAACACAGATCAGCAGTTGGAGATATTCAAATATGAGATAGATAAAGTACAGGTGGATAACATTTTGACTTTAAGTAAAGGGCACGTGCCAAAGAGATTTGAGCTAAAATAGACTTATAAGTGACATAAATGTGTGGAGTTACAAAAAAGAAATCAATGATAAATATAAAAAATATAAAATAAGACAAAAACAATAAGATTATAATTAAAGCAGAGGATGTAAAAAGACTGCTGCTCAGTATGAAGAAAAACAACAAGGACTTAATAATCATTGAGGGAGTGAAAGGGCAATCAAAGAACAGAACACTTAGGGACAAAGGAACATCTTGTACTTGAGGAGAAAGGGATAGCAGAGATCCTGAATAAGTATTCTGCTTCATTTTGTTTTACAGAGGATGGTGAAAGTGGAGCTGCAAGAATACCTACCAAGGTATTAAAACAGTTAATAGGGCTGAAAATAAAATGGGCAGTAGGCCCAGATGGTGTACATTCCGGAATATTAAAGGAAATTATGGAGGAGTTCAGAAAGTGACTAACCAATATTTCCAAATGTGAGTTGTGTCAAGAGCCTGGAAGATGGCAAATATCACATTACTGTTTGAGAAAGGGGAAAAGGATAAGGCAGGAAATTCCAGGCTAGTTGTGTGTAAATTTTAGAATTGAAAATACTGGATGAAATTAGTGAAAGGTTAGCAAGTTGTAGCATAATCATGGCTAATAGAAAAAGATTTGATGAGTCAGGTCATACATGACTAATTGAAGTTTTCAAGGCAATCATAGAACATATCGGAATAAAGAATGGGGAGACAGTATATTATAGGAATTTGCAGATGCCATTCAATAATATCCCTTATAAATTTAGGCTGATATTATAAAAAGCAATGGAGCTGCAGAAACCGAGGTGTAACTAGGAGACAAAAAGCAGTGAGCAGAGGTGTATGGATGGTTTTGAACTGGCAGTATGTTGGTACCAGCGTGGCACATGGGTTTTTGCTTTGTTTTCTGTGCATATGTATTCAAGAAGAATGATATTGAAGCTGGATGATGATAGCAAATTGGAAAGGATGAGAAATGATGAGAAAGGAAGTTAGAGATTGCCAGTGGGCATAGGTTAGTAGAGTAGGCTGATAGATGGCAGATGTAGTTCAATACAGAAAAATGAGAAAATGAACTATGAAAGAAAGTGTACCCCAAATTGTAGGATTCTCAACAGAATAGAGACAGTTAAGGGTGAATCTAACTGAAGCTTTGAAATTAAGAAATACTTTGAAGAGGGAAGATTTATGTCTGCTGGTTGAAATAAAGGGGGGATATCAGGATTGCCATTACAACAAGAAAGAGAACATTTGAGGAGATACTTGCACAGGGAGTTACTAAATTTTGGGAGCACATGGTTATTGAGGCAAAGACTATATTAAATATGAAACAAATATGGGAAAAGAAGCAAAAAAAGTAATATTAGAATAGATAGCTCCAGGTGAAGACTTAGCATTGCCGCAGGCTTCCTTCTGTCTGTTTTTTTTGGATATAGTTTCAAAGATCCCACACAAGATCAATGATCAAGATATACAGAATTTTTTGGAATCTTAAGGACTCATTTGGAATGATGCAAAAATCCTCTTTTACAGAATAAATTTCTTCTTGATCCTGAGATTTTCTGTTGAACAGTTTGGATGCAATGCAGTGTGTGAAGTGTCCTAGGCCCAGCCATCTTCAGTCGCTTCATCAACGACCTACCCTCCATCATAACGTCAGAGTAGGGATGTTCGCTGATGATTGCACAATGTTCAACACCATTCACGACTCCTCAGATACTGAAGCAGTCCATGTCCAAATGCAGCAAGACCTGGACAATATCCAGGCTTGGGCTGACAAGTGGCAAGTAACATTCGTGCCACACAAGTGGCAGGCAATGACCATCTCCAACAAGATAGAATCTAACCATCGCCCCTTGACTTTCAATGGCATTACCATCGCTGAATACCCCACTATCAACATCCTTGGGGTTAGAACCATAGGACCATAGAAAAAATACGATGCAGAAAGAGGCCATTCAGCCCATCATGTCTGCGTCGGCCAAAAAGAGAATAAAGAAACTAGTCACTTATTTTAATCCCACTTTCCACCATCTGGTCCATAGCCTTGCAGGATACAGCACTTCAGATGCAGATCCAGGTACCTTTTAAATTAGTTGGGCATTTTAGCCTCAAGCAACAACTTAGGCAGTGAACTCCAGACGCCCACGACCCACAGGGTGAAAAAGTTTTTCCTCATGTTCCCTCTAATCCTTCTACCAGTCACCTTAAATCTATGCCACCTGGTAATTGACCCCTCAGCTAGGGGAAACAAGTCTATATAGGTCCCTCATAATTTTGCACACCTCAATTAGGTCACCCCTCAGCCTCCTCTGTTCTAAGGAAAACAACTCCAGCCTATCCAAGCCCTCCTCATAGCTGCAATTTTCAAGTCCTGGCAAGATTCTTGTAAATCTCCTCTTCACTCTCTCCAGAGAAAATATGTTCTTCCTGTAATGTGGTGATCAGAACTGAACACAAAATTCTAGCTGTGGCCTAACCAGCATTTTATACAGTTCCATCATTACATCCCTGCTTTTATAATTCGATATCTCGCCCAATAAAGGAAAACATTCCATATGTTTTCTTGATCGCCTTGTCCACTTGTCCTGCCACCATCAAGGACCTGTGGACATGCACTCCAAGGTCTCTCACTTCCTCAGCCCCTATCAAAACTTCCCATTTATTGAGCATTCCCTTGCTTTGTTTGCCCTCCCCAAATGCATTACCTCATACTTTTCCGGATTGAAATCCATTTGCCACTTCTCCACCCACTCAACCAAACCATTGATATCATTCTGGAGTCAGCAGCTATGCCCTTCACTATCAACTACATGGCCAATTTTTGTGTCATCTGCAAATTTCCCAATCATGCCTCCCACCTTTAAATCGAAATCATTAATATATGCAACAAATGGCAAAGGTCCAATGCTGAACCCTGTGGAACACCATTGGAAGCTGTTTTCCATTTGCAAAAACATCCATCAACTATTACCCTTTGTTTCCTGTCGCTGAGCCAATTTTGGATCCAACCTGCCACCTTCCCCTGCATCCCATGAGATCTCACTTTCCTGACCAGTCTGCCATGTGGAACCTTGTCAATTGCCTTATTGAAATCCATGTTGACAACATCCACTGCACTACCCTCATCAATCCTCCTTGTTACTTCCTCAAAAATTCTACTAAGTTAGTGAGACACTATCTTCCCCTAAAAAAAAACACACAGACTATCCCTGAACAATCCTTGCCTTTCTAGTGCTAGATAATCCTGTCTCTCAGAACTGTTTCCAATAATTTGCCCAGCACCAAAGACAGACTGACCGGCCTATAATTTTCTGGCCTATCCCTCACACCCTTTTTAAATAGTGGTACTGTTGATCAGAAACTGAACTGGAACGGCCATATAAATACTGTGGCTACAAGAACAGATCGGAGACTGGGACTTCTGCAGAGAGCAACTCACCTCCTGATTCCCCAAAATCTGTCCAACATCTACAAGACAAAAGTCAGGAGTGTGATGGAATACTCTCCACTTGCCTGGATGAGTACAGCTCCAAAAACAATCAAGAAGTTTGACTCCAACCTGGACAAAACAGCCCGCTTGAGGCTTGAGTGGCACACCATCCACCACCTTAAACATTCACTCCCTCCACCACCGATACAGAGTGGCAGTAATGCGTACCATCTACAAGGTGCATTGCAGCAAGTCATCAAAGCTCCTTAAACAGCATCTTCCAAATCCATGACCTCTACCAACTCAAAAGACAAGGGCCACAGATGCATGGGAACATCACCACCTGCAAATTCTCCTCCAAGTCACACACCACCCTGATTCGGAACTATATTGGCATACCTTCACTGTTGCTGGATCAAAATCCTGGAACTCCCTCCCTAATGGCATTGTGAATATACCTACACCACATGGACAGCAGCGGTTCAAGAAGGCAGCTCACCACCACCTTCTCAAGGACAATTAGGGATGGGCAATAAATGCTGGCCTAGCCAGCGAAGCCCAGATCCTATGAATGAATGAATGAATAAAAAATAATGTGGAACCAGTGCAGAAATGTCTGTCAAGATTGATGTCAAGTTGTATCCTCTCTTCCATGGTTTTATCTCATACATATTCAGTTGAGGGGGCTACAAATCTTAGAAAGCAAAAGAGAAATGTTTAACTTCATGAAAAGAATTATAGATAGTCAAAGTACATTGCAAATGAATGTGATCTTACATTGCTTTGGTTAGTGTGCTGTTGAGTAGCACAGCTAGCAGCTTGCAAAACAAAGTAAAAGGGGTACATACACCACGAAAATATGATAATGGAAATTCCATATGCACATCATGAACATTACTGATCCAAATCATGAATTCATATACAATAGAAAAAATATTTCCAATTAACTCCCAATTCAAGGAATAAATTGAAATGTAAAACCGCATCCAAACATTAAACATAATCCCAATAACCTCATTTTTTTGTTGCCTTCTAAATGTAAATTTCATCTGGACAAAGAATGTTACAGAAACTGACTTAATCTAAAATGGTGTCAAATGCTTTCTGTTGTCCCTGTTTGATTGAATTACTTAATGAATGATTACATGGATTGTAGCACAAGAACTTACAAACCAGCTATTTCTTTCTTGGCAAACAAACTATGTATCTATCACAATTTCAGCTATATTCCACTTTTTGTTCCAACTATTTGTGCTTCTATCTGTCTGTTTATTTATCTGCACAGTTTGATTCCATTTTGTATAGGATTACGTAGAATTTACAACAAAGATACTCGTTTGTGCTCCATACAAATCTTCTCTCACTCTATTTACTTCACCTCACCTAATCAACATACCTTTCTATTCCTTTTTTCCCTAAGTTCTCCTTAACTGCATCCATGCTTTGATTATTTTACTGAGCTGTATTGTATGGATTCCACGCACAAGCAAAAAATGGTCAATAACTTTTAATTAAGTTGAATTTTTCAAATTATTTTAGTTCAGATTTTTGGCTACAGCTCTTACTGTTCTGCCTGCCTGAGTACTGTACTGAGCAAAGATGTAAGCATGGAGAAGAATTCAGCAGTTGTGTGCACAATTTATTTATTTAGTAGACAGCAGCTAACTTCTTGTGTTGAAATTTTCTGTGTCATTGCACTAAAAGTATCACTGTTAGGGTTCATGTCTATTACTACCATGGTGCATGCAATAGATTAAAGATTATATATGACTACTATATATTATAATGGTTATTTTATATATGAGTTTAATTTTTATATACAGACGGAACTATCACATATACTTTTGTTACTCAGTTTGATTCGCTCAGTAAAAGGTTTAATGACACTGACATGAAGCTTCCTGGTAGTTAAACAAACACCAATTTCCTTGTGCTCCTGGAGCTAGACAAAACTGTGACCCATCAAGCAGGACATGTTTCACATTGAACAGTTTCATCAATGGTAGATGTTTGGACCAGTTTCTGTAAATAGGAAGCCTCATGCCTGTTATAACAATAATGAACTCTCAACCTATTCTGGCATTTAAGAAAGCACATGCCTGTTATGCTGTGTGATCATTAGATCCTGTATAAATATTATGTTAACTGAACCAGAAGCTAGTCACAGGTTCTATAATAATAGAAACATTCAATTTTAATCTTGTCATAATTATGAATGTTCTAAGCATATATGCAGCTAAATTAAAATGGTTTTGAATATTTATAATTTTAAAATCATAATATTCATATGTATAACAAAGTAATGTAGTATAATTATCTTTAATTGGATGGTTATATTACATTCAAAAAGTTAGATTTATGTTTTGATTCTTCTGCAACACTATTTTAAGCTGTAAAAATATATATATTTCAGAAGCATGTTTTTTCATCCCTAAAGAAAGGAAACATTTTGAATTGTATGCTCTTTATTAGGTTGCACTAATGAAAGAATTCTTGGTATCTCTGAAAATATGGTAAGATGATATTGGTTGTTAGAGCACAACTGGTGATGTTCTCACTGTTATTCAAATAGTGGCATGGTATCTTTAACATCGTGCTAAACCACAAAGTCTTGCAGATGAGATATTAAACTGAGCCCTCTCTGGTGGACAGAAAAGATTTGAAGAAGAGCAGGAGAGTCTTCCCAAAGCCCTACCAATATTTATTTCATCACCAACATCACTAGAAAAAACAGAAAACCTGGTCATTCCTTCATTGCTGTTTGTTGGAGCTTGCTATCTATAAATTGGCTTCCATGTTTCTTATATTACAGCAGTGACGATGCTTCATTAGCTGTAAAGTGTTTTGGGGTTCCCTGGATGGCTCTCTGTAAATGCATGTTCTTCCATTTCTTTCCTTATGTGGCTTAAATATGTCACTCCTGTCTCCTGATACAAGGCAAGCTTTGCAGATCTAACTGCTTCTTGTATTAATGTAGATAGCAAAATGAGCAATACTAAAAGTGCTGCTCGATAAAGATATTTTTCACAAATGCTGCACTGGTCTTCTGAAATGTCCATATAACATGATGCATCAGAACAGACATAATGAAGTTGCTTAGACACTATACACTGCAATGCTTGATTCTAGTGTGTAGTAACAGCCAAACAAAATTATTACATCCTTGGCACCATATCAAAGAAATAGCAATTATAATTGTGGATCATTGCAATTAGTACCATGTCTGTACCCTTTGAATGTCCTCAAAAATACTAAGTCATTAAATATGGATCATTTTAGATTTCTATATGCACCTATTAAAAGGGGTGATTCCAAGCCAAGTCTAACTATTGGCGCTTTGCCGACAAATGGGGAGATAAAAGACATGGCTTTTCAAAGCCAACATATCTTCCAGCAAAACAGGGAAAGTCTGAAATTTGCAACATTGGTTCAAGTTTTTAAGTTTCTTTGGTGGTCATGAGGCTCTTAAATCTATCAAAATAAGGAAAAGAGTTTTTGTTCAAAGTTTCTTTTTTTTTCCAAAATGTAAAATTGTTACAATTCTGATTAACTAATAAGGCACAACTTGACTGAAAATATCCCTGATCATTTTTTCTGGATAATTGCACTTGCGTTTTTCAGCAGCTGAGAGTAATGCATCTCACAAGACATAATAACACAACATACAGGAAGACAAATACCTGTATTAAGTAGCAAGTTATAAGGCAGTAATTGCAATCCAGTGGTTACAAATTATACCAGGAACAACAACATTAAAAGCTGGAACGATTAATGGCAGACCATGAACTGGCCTAGTCCTATTGACTGTAGTATGTTCCTTGTTGTCTCTTATTTTGTATAATATAGAGAAAGTGCAGTCAGTTAGCAACATCTGGTCTTTGCAGGAGGACAGAAGTACATAATGAGAGGGAACTCGGTTTATAAGCGCAGCTGCTTGTCACCTTGTGCCTTATCTCTCACAGAAACATTTCAAAATGTTTCACACACAATTAATTACTTTCAATAGCACTGGCTGCATATTCAGCAGCTATTTGGTGCACAGCAAGATCCCACAAGCAGTGATTAATCCGCTGTATTTTTTATACATGGTATTGGTTATGAAATGCACCCTGTCTAGGACTCCTGGAGGATTCTTTGCTGTTTTTTTTTCAAATAGTAACATGCATGGAAAGGAAAATGTAGTTTTAGAAGAAAATAAATAGCATGAGGGAGTTGAAATAAGCTCAAAATAGTTGGGCCCTCATATGAGATTTTCAGTGTTTGCTATGTCCATAAATGCTTTTGATCTGGAAACTTCACCATTGAAGAAAGGGATGCTGTGTGATTTGGGTGTAAGTGCATAACGTCAGGTTTTATTTGAACACAAGGAAGTGTGGGGTTTTGCATTTTGGGAAAAAAAGTAAGGAGGTCACATATTATTTGGAAACCATGAATCTAAATTGGGTAGCAGAGCAAAGGTACCTCGGAGTATAAATACACTTGTAACTAAAGCAGGCACATAGGTTAATAAAGTTATAACAAAAAGCAAACACAGCACTGGGGTTCATTTCTAAACAGGTAGAATCGAGAAGTTCTGCTAAACTTGCGTCAAATTATTATTATCCCACATTTGAGGAGTGCTGTGAACAGTTCTGCTGTCCAAACAAAGCACGGGAGGAGGGTACAAAAACAGATCTGGTAGGATGACATCAGAATTCCGAGGTTAAACCAAGTAGGAAAGGATGAGCAAGCTGGATCTCTTTTCTCTTGAAAAGAGAAGGCTAACAAGTGGCCTAATAATGGTCTTTAAAATTATGAAAGGCTTTGACGGGGTAGACAGAGGGAGTGTTTCCATTTGTGGGCAAAATTAAAGGCCATCAATATAAGATAGTCACCAAGAAATCAAATAGTGAATTCAGAAGAAAATTCTTTACCCAAAAGTGTGGTGAGCATGTGGAGCTCACTACCACAGTGAGCAACTGAATTGAATAGTATAAATGCAATTAAGGGGAATTAGATTGGTATATGAGTGAGAAAGAAATAGGGGGTTTTGCTGATAGATTTAGATGAGGAGGGATGGGAGGAAGCTTGAATAGAGCAAAATTGCCAGCAAGGCCTTGTTGGGCCAAACAGCATGTTTCAGTATATTCTATGCAATTTAATATCTGATTTGAAGAACACCATCAATTGACACTGGGATTGTCTACAGTGTAAGACTTTCATTTTTATCAAAGCGTTTTCTCCCCTTCGACTTTCCATGACCAATCCTATGAACATAGAAATAGGAATGCAGCTGGTTTGCCCCTGAACCCTGTTTGACTATGCAATGAGATCATGGTTGACCTACAACTGAATTCCAGCGTAGGGGGATCCTGCTCCTAAACAGTAGAACTCTGTCAATATTGCAATTAAACCGGATGGTCATAGATGCATGAAAAGTAGCTCAGACTTTCTCACCATATGGAGTTTGGTCGGTTACAAAGCACACCCCATATCCTCCACTCTGTACCATACCAAAGTTTCATCACAAAGTACCAGTTTACTGCTCAGTACAGATAATTAAGTGTAACTGGATTATGAGGAGTGACACAAAACACTATTCATGATATCTGCAGGTATTATGCTCTCCAAATATCTGGCAATCATGAAATTTAGCAGGTTTTAATTTTCTGAATTAAAAGTTGTTAAATGTAAATTTTGGCTCCTGACATTATTCCATTTCTGAGGCAAAGCAGGTATCATGGCCAATTTTTGCATTGTGTTGTGTACAATAGAGAGACTCAACCTGACTCACTTTGGAAGATGACGCATTGAACAGGAATGCTGCCCATTTTGAGCTAGATAGGTAGTCATTGCAAATATTATATTTGGGTATATCTGGTGTAATTATAGAATATCTCAAGGTAAGGAAGCGTGACAATAAAAATCAACCTTTTACTATGAGGCCCATCACATTGTTGATGCTGAATGTAAACAACAGCTCAGGAAGCCTCACCTGAAAAAAAATCAAGATCCCCAGCCAGTTGTATCTTGGATCCACTGTTCAATGCTCAGTTGTTCATTCCCAGCAAAAATAGGACTCACCAGTTATCAAAGAACTCGCTGCAGAAAAATGAGATGGCATTCTGGCTGACTGCTTCAATATCAAAGGATAAACTTTGCGCAGTGAATTTTCATTAAGTGAGCCCTGTAGAAAAAAAGACTTGACATCAAGTTTCCCAATATTTTCTTGGAAAGATGTTTATTTAAATTTATTTGCAGGTTTCGTTTCACCATTCCATTAGCACTTAATGGATTCTCACGTCAACTAAGCCACTACAAAACTAATTCCTGGTCATTCATGTGGAAGCTGCGATATCTAGACAAACTAATGGCAAATCAACCTCTTTCTTTGTTTCTAATTTAGTCTCTATCAAGCATTTGAAGCCTGAATGTACATTCGCCATCTAATGCTGTTCAGCCCAATGAAAGCTAACAGTTAAAAGGTGAAAGTTAACCAGTTGGGCATCTTAGTAATAAAAGATAGGCACTTGTTCAAAACTAGAAAGATTGCTAGCATAGGCACATACAAAACTGACAAGCAGGAAAAGGTTCAACTGTTCCTCATGATGGCTGGCGCATCATGACCAAGCACATTTTTCTTGAAACATAGCAGCTTGTTATTCTTTATAGTGGTTTGGTGCAAGGGAGTGGGTTCATTTGGCCACTTCAGGGAGCAGGAAAGAGTCAAGCACATTGGTGTGGGGCAAAGGTCACATGTAGGACATACTTGGCAAAGATGGTAGGTTTCTCACCCTAACAAAGATGTACAGAGCTTTTCCCTAGCCCTTAGAGTAAGATTTTCAACTTGCAACATAACTTGGAGGGCGTCAGTTGTGCTTTTCACCCCACACCCGCCATCACATCAAATGAGAAGAAGTATGAAAAGCTAGAACACTAGGAAATAAACTAGATGGAAGAACAAGGACTGGTCAATGAAAGCTGCAAAGCTTACAACCAATATTCCAAGACTTACTGCTAAATAGTCACAGTAACTGATTGTGTGCACCATTGGCTTCAATTCGTTTAGTTTAGAGGAAACTTCATCTGTTTAATCAATCCCCATAGGAAAATTATGTATAACTCACAACATACTTGTAAGGAACCCTTGCAACTTTTCAGTGTAATGTCTATACTGTCTTTTAACACCATGTACACTTAGAAACAAACTTAATACTATTTCTAATTTCTGTACCAGTTGTTAACTAACTGATCGAGATTGATTGGCATGATTAGTCAACAACTCCATTATCAACATATTAATGCAAATAGCCGAATGGTAGAAGGTGAATTAGATTGACCTTAGTTTTTATTTCATCTAGCAATTCCTATTTTCTGAATATACATCTCATAATGGATGTTTAAGAGTCAATCTGATATTATCTGAACTTAAAATTTAATAATAAGTATTTTTATATTCATTCATAGGACATGGGTGTTGCTGGTGCATTTGTTGTCCATCCCTAATAGCCTTTGAGAAGGTGTTGGTGAACTGCCTTCTTGAACCACTGCAGTCCATGTGGTGTAGGCACACCAACAGTGCTGTTAGGGAGGGAGTTTCAGCATTCTGACCCAGTGACACTGAAGGTCAGGGTGGTGTGTGACTTGGAGGGGAACTTGCAGGAATTATTTACACTAGCATAAAATGGCTCCACTTGGGACACACTGTAACTCCAGAGTTGATTAAAGAATTATGCAAAATTAAATCCTTAAATCTTCATTATCCAACAATTTCAGAAACATTTTTGTCTCCTTCTGGGACTTTGGTTGTATCCAAGTAGCTTTTGTAAAGTGTTCTATATACCTAGAACTCACCATTTTCAGAGTTAGCAGCACAATGTGTATGAAGAAAAGCCTCTTGAGCTCTGAACGAGTCTACTACCTGGAACTATCCAAGGTTTGGTGTGAGCCTTCCTACTTCTAATATGTATATTGCTTGCTAGAATTTGTCAGAAAGCATAGAACTGAAACTGGGTCAATTCATTTGATATGTAGCTCATAGGATTTACTTTGATATTTGAAATCCAAACCATACAATCAAATATAAATGCAAAATACTGTGGATGCTGGAAATCTGAAACAAAATAAGAAAATTCTGGAAAAACTGAGCTCTGCAGAAGGGTCATACAGAATCAAAACGTTAACTCTGTTTCTCTCTCCACAGACGCTGCCAGACCTGTTGAGTTTTTCCAGCATTTTCTGTTTTTGCATGCAATCGAAGAGTTGAGTTCTATTCCCATGTATTAGAGATGGAACATCTTAATGCACTGCCAGTCACATTTATATCATGTGCCTTCCAAATGCATTTAAATGCATCAAAAAGCATCAATTGGAAATAAAGAAACTAAACTCCTTGCATTTAACTGAACGGAATTGGAAATATAAAATGCATCACTTTCAAGCTGAACAGAAAATTAGTAAGTAAACAAAGCAATAAGCCCAAAAGTCAGTCCTCCAAAAATAATTTTGAAGCCTCTGTGCTCCTTTGTATCAATTAGCTCAATCAATATCCTGGAGATCACTGAAGGAACTCCTTCAACCCCACCGACTTCAACAGCTCAGGAAGAAGGCCCATCACCAACTGCTCAAGGGAAACTAGGGATGGGCAATAAATACCAGCCTTGCCAGAAATACCCATATTCCAAGATTTTTTAAAAATGCATACCCAATTATTTTGTAATAAGTGTCACTACATATGGTCACATTTAGGATTTAGTGGAATGCAGTGGAATGACCTGCTATCACATAAATCACATCAGACTATAGACTACACTTCAGTCAACAACTACCCTAACCCTACTGGGTGTTTGTGATATTCCAAAAACTTTCATAGTTAAATTTGCTGAATGCTAAATTTTTGAATGTTGTATTTTTTTTGAAGAACTGCATGATAACTGATGGTGATGCTAATGTTCTGTGAACTGGAGGTATGGGGGAGGCAACGTGACCTACATGAATTCAATAACTTCAGACCATGAACTCTCTCTTTCATCTTTGCCCTTTTTAATCCACTCTTTTAGAGTTTTTTTTTATTTATTATTTTTTATCCTTTTTCCTCAACCCACCCCACACAGGGTCTTCTGTCACTTGTTTCTATGTTGTGCTTTCACAGTGTGCAGACCTTTGCTCTGCTATTAACATATTCTGCTAGTTTACCTTCATGCCACTATCAGCACCTTCTTTAGTCTTTAACACTGCCATTAACACCCCCTTTGTTTTGTGTCCATGGCATCTTTATCAATCTCTCCTGAGCTCCCACCTATCCCTGACCTTCTATCTGCTCTACCTGCTCCACCCCCTCTCAAACAGTATAAAATCCATCAAATTCCTACTTCTCTTTAGCTCTGAAGAAGAGTCATGCGGACTTGAAACATTAACTATGGTTCTCTCCCCACAGATGCTGTCAGATCAGCTGAGCTTTTCCAGCATTTTCTGTTTTTATAACACGTTCTGCTGATTTGGCCTCGGATATAACCTCGGATTTGACCTTGGCGTGTGATAAGGCACCTAATTTCCTAGGTCAGCAGAAGAATGGCATAGCATCACTACAGAATGGAAGATACTGGCAGTTCCTCAGCTTCATCTCCACCAGCGGTTGGCCATTCTAGAAGAATGTTTGATAACTAACTTTTTTTTTAAAGAAAAGGAAACCATCCTTCACTTGCTAGTTGAAATAGCTCAATTAAGAGCTAATGCTCCTGATTAATTTTCACTTAAGGGCACAGACGTCAATTTATAGGGGCGTTCAGAAATCTCCCGGTGGCAGACATGGCAATCCCACAGCACTGCGGATGGATGTACCTGCACCACAGGGACTGCAGCTGTTCAAAAAGGCAGCTCACCACCACCTTCTCAAGGGGCAATAAGGGATGGGCAATAAATACTGGCCCAGCCAGCGACGCCCACACCCCGTAAATGAATAATAAAAATTAAATCGAACAATTTTGTCCATTCAACTGGCTGGAGTGGTTAGGTCGGTCTAATCGTGCCATTTCCGTGCAATCACGCCAAATATTAATCATTAATCCGCGCTCCAACCATTTCGTTTCCCTTTGCACACATTGCCTATATTACTGCCACAAACTGGCTTTTACGTTCATTAAAACGCAATTTGCCCCTTCTCCTTGTTAGTAACCATTTTGCCAGCGGTCGCGGTGACATTTCAGCGCAGTTTAAGCCTCATGTTTCTGTCGGGCGTGTATTTTTTTTTCAACAACCGCCTTTGTTTTTTCCCCTCCTGGAGCTGCTTTCTATTTCTCCTAAATAAGCACTGAAATTCTAAGAAAAACGCAACGAGAGAGGGAACTGAAGCGTAATTTCAACCCATCTAGACACCGGCACAGTGGTTCCGCCTCTCACATTCCTCCGCTTCCAAACAGATACCGGGGAAAGTAAATCATCTCCCTGTTTATTTGGGAAAATCTTAGACTCAAACGGTGCAAATAAGCAAAGGGCTGGCGTGGTCTAAACAAGGGTTAGATGTTGAATTAATTAAAGGCCACTAGCTAACCTGTTCAGAGTCAACAAACGAAATGAACAGCAGAAATTGGAGGGTTTCAGCGGAACTACAATTTTTGTGAATTATCTATCACAAGACAGCGATTGTCCTGAAGAAATAGCGTATCCACGGAATATTATTAAGGCGAACTAACTCTGTTCACTGTATTTCATGATGCAACGATGCTGAATCTAATACAGTGCCTGGATGGTGGCTGATCTTGTTAACTGTAACAAACAAACACGCGTTAACATTAATTTGTTTTTATCATCTCTGCTTTTGAAGGATAAAACGCAAAGTTGAACAATAGGAAATACTCTTTGTCCACATCAGAGATTTACCATTTGTATATCGAAGTAACTTCAGTTTCATGTCAATGTAGTTTTCTTTGTAATCTTATTTCCGCTGTTTATCTGCAATGCAAAGCAATCCCCTCTAACTTTTTAACATACCAATTACGGGCTATTTATAAATGACCAAAAATTTTATGTTGGCGAGCTGCTAAACCGCTAGAGGGCGTCTCAATCATTCCTTGCGAAGCAACATGTCCATTGCTCGACCACCGGAGTGATTGGATTGAATTACCAGATTTGCAAAAAAAAACTATAGTTTAAATTGTGCTAATCGTTTGGCCGAGCTTTTAGAGGGAGGAGTCTGTCCAAAACTCAATGGAGTTTCAATGACAGGTGTACTTCAGTGAGCATGTCTTTATCTAAACGGACTTGAAGAACCATCAGAGACCTTGACCTGTATATTGTTGGAACTACTTGTATGAATTAATGGCAAAAAGGAGTCTGAAGATGCAAATACCAAACTGAAACTCTCTTTAATTTCAATTAGCGTTCAGTGCTGCAGCTGTGGAAATGGCCCTGACTACACTAATAAAGACAGTGTTAAAAGAACTATAAATTGCATGTTAAACAATGCCGTGCTTGGCTTCGAAATCACATAAAACGGGGTGATGTCTTTTGCAGGATTACCAATTAAATATTAAATTGTCTTATTACAACCTGCCTGGAGTTGTTATCTATGAACTATAGCTGGTTGGCAAATAAAAAAAAATCTCAGTGTGACAGACAAAATGGTTTCATTTGATCCTGTTCAATGTCAGAGATGAATTAAGGATCAACTCATTAACGGTGTTCATTAGCAAGGCGGCGTCGTTTCAATGCTGGAAGACCGCAAGCGAACTCTTGTATTTGGGTCCTTACATTTTTGAATTTCAAATTCATTTTTTACCAGAGATAGCGCAATCTTCAAGGGCAACTATAACTGCTGTGTTTCACATTTTAAAACAATACAATAAAGATTCAGGATTTGGCTGATCAGAATGTGTTCAAAATTTCCAGTTGAAATCTTTCAACAACAACAAAAAAAACTCCTAATATGTGTTCCAGAATTAATGTCTGTTGGGATTATCAAGGATGCATAGAATGGTCAGAGTTTCCCAACCCGTGACAGGCACAATAAGCAATCGCTCCATTTCTGCAAAGTGAGGTCTGGGTACGGTGTGGCTTTCGTGTCCGAGCTTACACCCGCCCGTTCTCCACTTCTCAGTGGGTCCATTAGCTTATTGATATCGAAATAGTGCAGTAAAAGTTAATTCGATCTGCTGGAGATATCACCTGTTTTTAAGGTTACATTTACAATTGTTTCAATTGTCAATAGCAACTCCACCTACACTTACAATAACTGGCAACTTGGATTGGGTCAGATTGAGGGTCGGCACAATATTCTGTAAGGGAGATTCACTCGTTATTTCAATTCGCTTTCGAAGCAGTGCAACTTATTTCGCTTTAGGTTTTTTTCTCTATCTTATCCAAGCGGACTCTGCCTCTCTCTCTCTCTCTCTCTCACTACCCAAGCAAAGCTGTTGTATGTAAACCTGCATTCACAGCGTGATAATGGGGCTGGGTTTTTTTTATATCCACAAGCTATTTATTTTCCAATCAGAGGTATTGACTGTGAATTTCTTTGGTAAACTGGTAGCTTTGGGGGAGCTTTGAAGAATCACAAGTGGAGGTTTTTGTCTGGCTGAGATTTCCTAGCAGCGAAAGCCTTTATCCGTGCGTTTTATTGGCCTTCCTTTACATATGTATAGCGGGAAGAAAAAAACTGTTGTTAGTCAAGCATGGAGTCCATTTCCCTGTGGCTTTCAGAAACAGAAAAAAATTGTGTGGCTGCGTCCCGTTGTATAGTGGCTCCCAACACAACGTGGCAAGGGTTTGAAATACTTCGCTCTTTTCTTCCGCAGACAGAAGTCGGTAACAAATTCGTCAGTTAGAATGGTGCTTGACAAGAATGATCACAACGAGTGGCGTAAAAATAAATCTAAGCCTTTTCTGTCCGGGAAACTGGATTCGGGGTTTCTGGGGGTTTTTTTTCTCTCTTTCTCTTAAAGTTCAAATTATAATTTTAAAAAAAAGTCAGGTTGCGCTGGCGAATTAGAAAGGCTGGCGTTCCTTCAAGTGGCGAGCTGGACAGATGTTTGGAGGTCCCATCGTGTTTTTTGTGTGTGTGTGTGTAAGAATGGATGCATTGTTTGCATCGATTTACAAAGGGCAGAATGGCCCTCTTTTTACCAATGGAGTATCATCCCATCTTTAAATGTTGATTTATTGAGCGAAGGTTGAATGAAAGCGTAATTAGTATTTCTGAAGCATTAGAGTCTATTTAATTTAAATGCCACTGAATATTTCACTCTCAGTTGCAAGTCACAATGTGTTCAGGATTGTTGGTGACTGTCTTTGCCATCTGTTACCTACCCTCGGAACAGAAGACATCAGAGAGCGAGGACATGGCTTGTAGCCGAACGTTTGCGTAACTTCAACACCCTCCTTTCTCCACCATGGACCATTCTTTAGCCCCTGTGATTCTCCCGGGGACGTATTGTGCAACAAAACAGCCGTAGGAACTTTTGTGAAATAGGCTACATGGAAGATGGGAAGGGGTGGGGGGGGGGGGGGGGGGGGGGGGGGCAGCACGAAGTTAAGCCGGAGAGGGGTTGTTGCTCAGAATGCAGTCAACGCTCAAAGGTGTTGTAATTCAGTTAATTCTGTGGGTACCTGCCTGTCCCTCCACTGTTTTGTGTGTCTTCGCTACTGTTCTTGTGCACGAAGTATCAGCAAATCTCTTCACAAATGGGAAGCCCCCACATGCCTAAATATAAAAGATTACGCGTATAAATGGTAAAATATTTAAAAAAGAGAGAGATGTTACCGGTGGGGCGGGGGGGGTGGTGGGGGGGGGGGGGGGGGGCGGGGGGGTGGTGCGGGGGGTGTAGCTGGCTACTCAGATCAAGTAAATGCCAATTCCAGAACCAGTGCAGGTTTGGCCGGGGTGTGGGAGGATTAAATAAACTGTACATTCCAAAGAGGTGTACAGTTTGCAGCAAGTGAGTGTCAGAGGGCGAGATGAATGATTATGTCGTAACGGAGGGGGAGACGAGTGCGATCCGTCCACACACACAAGATGTTAATGAGCCCAGTGGGCTCCTGATAATGGGATAATTTGTTTCCCTCCTCCACCCTCCCCCCCCCCCCACCACCCCCCCCCCCCCCAACCCCATACAACCCCTCATAGAAACTGAGTTTATGTCACCGAAGTTCCGTGAAGCACACTTTACCGTGGCAGTTAGGTATAAACACAGATCTCTGCATTAATATTGCATCCTGAAACTTAAACACCTTACATTATAAACCTATTGCGTGTACATGTATATTATATTCTCTAGGGGGGTGCTTTAGGGGTGAGGGGTTATTACAACTAAAATATGAGGGGCCTGTATTTTTCAGGGAAAGCAATCATTACCATAAAGTCCCCTGTGATTTAAAGAAAAACACTCCTTCGATTTTAGTTTTCTTGCAAAGGCTTCCCATCTTCTGATCACAGAAAATAGTTCCTTGTCAAACTGTTCGCCTGCAGGTTTATTCCTGATAAGTTTATGCTGTTTTCAGTCAGAATCCTAGAGAGTTCTAGAAGCTCACGATGCACAACTGCACGTTATATGTCTGAGAAAATGATAATGTGCCAAATGCAATATTTCAAGGGCAGAATGTGCATTCCCAGTTTCATGTTGGCCTCGGATTGTTTCAAGTTCATGAGCTGTAATCGCATCTCTTTCACTGTTTAAACTAAGGCTAATTTAATAACACTTGTAGCTAGTGTTGTAAAGCCATTACTGGATTAATATCTAGAATAACGCAAATCTGCATGAACCGTGACCACAATAGGATAGTACAAGTGCAGCCTTAAATTAAAGTTCATCGGGTTTAAAATGGTTTGAATAGTCAGAATGCCTAGTTTATTTAGTGCAACAACAGCTGAAACCCCAAGAGCATAACATTCCATTTCCTTGTCACTCTCTTACAAAATGACTGAATTTCAATAAATGCCACAGAGCACGTGGACGGAATCGAAAAGTGTTTGTGGCAATTGAAAAAGGTTTGCTTAGTAAACGTCATGTTCATAAACAAATAATATTGCGTCCTTTTTTTTGCTTTCAGTCAACATTCCTTGAAATTATAGATAAACCAGTGCCAAAAAACGAAAACATTGGCAGTTATGCAATCGAAATAGTTTTGTTTTCTGCATTTCCGCCATCCCACTGCTTATTTCAATTCTAAACTGAAGATTAGTATAGGCTCCCTGTTGAACGTAATGTGACATTTAAAATGGTCACTTTTTTTTCCCTGTGAAGTGAGCCAATAACAGATGGCTCGTCATTTCGGTGTTTGTCTTTAGTTCTTTCAGTTTGTACTTTGAAAAAATTTAGCCAGCCATTGTGATCGACAACGGAAAATGACAAATTAATTTTGATATCGCCAAAAAGGTTTCTTGAAGACAGCACCATCAAGTACAATTTTGAGTTACCTAGAAGCTTTGTAATCGGTTACGTGTTTTGAATGTATTTATCAATGACAGAAAGTGAAATGTGGTAGATCGTATACTCTGTATGAGAAAGAAAATTCAATATACACTTATCTCTCTCCAGTTCAAATTGGAAGACATCCTGTACGTTCGAACTATAAATTTTATTCATACATATAACGCCGAATATAGAACAAACAAAGCAGTGGGAACAAGAGATCTTTGGGCAAAGCTCCCAAAAGTACTGTTTAAGGATAGAGATATCAATAATTCTGCACACAAAAGATGCTGTGTCAATATTAACAGGTAGCTCCCTCTATGAAATATATATATTATAGATAGATATAATTATCTGTTAATAATTGGCACTTTACTTCATCCAGTTGGTTCGCAACAGTAAATCTCAATTCTGAGATTAACCTATGCACTGACCGAAAGCACAATTAAAGATTTCGCTTGGAGAGGGACACTTACCCATATGAAGCACTTTTTAAAGCACACGCAGCATTAAAAATAAGATTTTAATCTTGGATAATTTATTAATTTTAAATTGTACTCAGCTAGTTATAACATTAAGAGAAGTTCTGTGCTTTTGGATTGGACGAAAAGACGTTTCTAGCACGAAGTAAATCACTCCCTGGCTACTGGGTCAGACAGAAGAGTTTTTCTTCCGTTGTTACTAATAGCAATACTTCGATTTACACCTAACAAGGTTTTTCAGGTTCTGATTTATTACCTTATTATTGCTGCAAACGTTTGGCAACGAAATCTAGTGCCTGCGCGAGCAAATTACTTGGAATGGATATTTTCAGATTTAACTATACCAAATTAAATTAAACGTCAGTTGTAACTACATTGAGCACATTTAAGGAAATAGAAACAAGCAAAATACTGGAATTAAATGTATATGTTTGCTGTATCAGGAAAAAGTGAAGGAATGAAAACTGCACTAAAGTTTGTGACAATGCGCTATCATCGTACCTTCTGCTATTAAAGTGCAGAAAATAAGTGCAGACAGGCTAACACTGTTAAATTATTTTTTGTGCTTCCTGGAAAGGTTTGCTTTGGGTCTTAAATTGTCTTTCATCGGAGTAGCTCCGCAATGTGACAATCAAACTGAAATTTCATTGCCAGTTAGATCATGTACTATTGTGTCAGCTTGAGTCTCTTGACAAAACAACTCACTAGAAAGTAAAGCTATTTCTTTATTAGTCCCAGGATGATGTGAAGCACTTTCCAGAAAGCGAGCATGAAATAAAACGAAAGTCCAAATTATTGTAGAGCTTCGGATTTTTTTTTGGCCTGCCATTTTTTTTGTAATAGCCACTGCAATTTCAACTGAGATTGACATTAAACACTGGAAACAAACTATTGTCTTGCAACATTGCCTCGTAACAATTGTGAGATAGAGAAAACATCGAAAAAAAGGTGCATCACTGTGGGTGGCAGAAATTGCTCAGGTTTCACTTTTCAGAATGATACTGGTGTTCTCAGCTCTTCATGCGCTATAGAACAGCTCGAAATCAATTCGGAGCTGTAGATTTGATCAGATGCCTTACAAATAACTAGTGGTGCAATTTAGGAAGCGTTATGGACATTGTTATATGCAATACTTCATTTTATTGCCGTATGCAACATTCATAGATTACATTCTATTCTATGTAATCATGTACACCTTGTATGTAAGTTCGGACATACAGGACCCATTTGTAATTTTAAAAAAAGTTCTCTTGTAGTGTAGCTGACCAAATCGGCTATTTCTTTCTGCCGCGAAAGAGTAGACATTTTCTGTGGACTAACAATCTACATTTCAAGCTGAAACAAAAACAAAAAATGCTGGAAAAACTCAGAAGGTCTGACAGCATCTGTGGAGAGAAAGACAGAGTTAATGTTTCGAGTCCGTGTGACTCTTCTTCAGAGTACCGACTCGAAACGTTAACTCTGTTTCTCTCTCCACAGATGCTGTCAGACCTGCTGAGTTTTTACAGCATTTTTTGTTTTTGTTGCGGATTTCCAGTATCCGCAGCATTTCAACCTGGTTTGTTTCGGAGTTGAAAGACATGAAGCATTGGCCAATCTTGTCATACGTTTCCGGCATGTTGTTTAATCAAATGTTATTCAAAATGTTCTTTCTTGGAGAGAAAAATGAAAAGCAGATGCGAACTACATCAAAAAATATCAAAAGTTAATATTTGTAGGACTGGGGGGAGTGGGAGGGGACACCTTGCAGGGCTGTGGAGAAGAGGAGTGAGATGAATTGGATAGTTGTTACAAAGAGCCTGCACACGCACGATGGGCCGATGGGCCTCCTTCTGCTCTGTATTATTCTATGGTTCTATCACGAGAAATCCAATTTGGAACTGTAAAAAAAACCTTTCCATTAAAGATAATTGCACTGATATGCTGCTATGGTAGCGCAAAAACATGTTTTATATATAAAATAGGCGTGTGTTGCCCAATCCTATAGCAGTACAAAGAAAAGGGGTTTCTTGTCCAATTCTTCGCTTCTATAGGGTGACCAGGAGTTGGTCATGTGTTTGACTGTCATGTTGCTGGCTTCGGTATTCCTGTTCAAGTTATGCCATCAAGCTAATATATTTTGACTGCTCTTCTCTCTTGTGACAAAGCCTTGCAGCTGCCTCCGAATCAATATATGTCAAAGAAATATGAAAACAGTCATGACAGAAGATTTAAAGTCTCCGTACACTGTGCATAATGAAATGTCCCCTGTATTCTCAAGGTAGTTGGGCGCACCAACTCCTTCATCGTTAACTTTGCTTTCTGGTCAATTTTTATTCCGACACCTTTTCTTCCTCTTTCCCAGCAGATACTGTCTACATCTGTTGGTTTTGTAATGTAATTTGTAATTATTGCCCTTCATGTGGTCTAGTGCTTTGAATTATCTTTAATTAAAAGCATAATTAAGGAAAGATCTTAAGCAAGTCAATTACCAGATGGCTTTTTTTTAAAAAAATATATAAACATTAGCTGGTTTAAGATTTTATTGGTCGACTTCTGATTTTTTTATTTAATGTACTGGTTCCCGTTACGTCAAAAAAGGAGATCAGCAAGTCCAATTTTCCCACCGCATTATTCAACGCATTTTTATATAACGTGGAATGAATTGTCACATCCAAAAGCATTTATATCAACCGCTTCGTGTTTTAGGCAAGCCATTACGAGGGAACAATACTTGGAATGAATAATGTAACAAGTTCAACCTCCTAAATTTGTTACAGCGGAAGATTTTTTGAAGACATTATGCATGAGAGAGAGAGAAGCAAGTCAACGGTATAATGTAAATTTAAATTATATACAGCTACGGATTTCCGCAATTGCTGTCGCTCTGTTTACATCCCCTCACTTTTAAAACTGCGAGAAGTAATCATTTCAATTATCTTCACGATATTTACTTTATAATAGTTGTCATCCAGACGAAAACGCATAAAATGTAAATTGTACCTTTCCCTCATGTGTTCCCTTTCCGGACGGTTTGTCGCTGTTATTGGCCCGAATTGCTTCGTGCTACTTCCTTCCCTTGAATTATTTCAAATATTCCGTCAATTATTTATATACAAAAATCCCTTGTTGTGCTGATAAATCTCTGCTGCTAAATCAGGCATGTCGTATTCTTGCTTTATTTCTCCGACTTTGATCCAACTTAGTCAACATAAAGTGACGAATTGTTCAGTCCTCGTATTATCTGATTCGTTTGTTTGTTTTGTGACATTATTTTTTATTAGTTATCACTGACAATTCAGAGACATTCACTTTTTAACGAGAATAATGCATTCCCAAAAGTCTTGCAAATGCCCCATAATGTAACAAGTTTTTATTGGATATGTTATGGAAATATGTAGCGGTCGCTCATTGTTTCCCGCTTCTCGACCTACAGTGTGGGGTTTGGGTTTTTTTTTGGAAAATCAATTATGGATGCACGGTAGAGTGTTTAAGATCCCAATCTCCTGAACTCTTTTTTTTACCGTAGTGTTTCTATGATTCTTACTCACCTGGGAAGCACTGGCTTCACATGAAGCTGTCGAACCGCGGTCCATGTTTAAAAGGACAGCAAGACTTTCTAATTACCTCTGGAGAGAGAGGTGGTGGTTCTTGGGTTGGGGGTGGGGTGGGGTGTGGAGAGACAGAGAGAGAGAAAATACAGAACAAATGTAGACTCGTGGCTTGAATCCAAGCACACAAGAGGCCATTTTAATTCAGACATTTGAAAAAAAATGAATAGAAACACTCCTTAGATATTATATTTGTGAACTATCGTCTCATTAAAGCTTTTCACACCTTCTAACTCCGATCAGTGGTTCCATTATTTTTGATTGTCATTAACGATCAGCCATTAAACATTGAGCAGTGAGAGAATATGAAGAGAATTGGGGAAAAATCCTTTGTATAATGCTAATTCAGCATGCGTGCTTTTGTTGTACTTTGCATTATACCAGCCTATTTTGTGGAAAAATATGTGTAATTTTTGTTTTGAGAGGGGGCATCATTTCCCTTGCTTCGATACACAGCAAGCTCCCCTCGTTTCTAAAACAGTCTGTTGGGCAAGTGCGCCATTTCCTAGTGGCTAGCACCTGGAGTCTTGTAAAATTAGCATTGATATAGATTTAGTTGAAATGTAATCTCTTAAATCTATCCCAAGTTACACAGAGATAATTACACTTTCGCTGAATTGCCATGGGTCAGTGTCTCTGTAGACTCGGAGGAGTTGATTTAGTGACAATAGTGTATACATGAAAAACAGTGTTTGAGATTATAATGTTAATAGATGTACTCACTGGGGAGTACAAGCGGTCTAAAACTAATTCGGTGGGCCTGTAACTTGGCTGTCTCGTCACAGGGCTTGAAATTACTTATGGTGCTTAATTCGAAGGTGGGAAGGTCTCGTTGTAATTAAAGACAAGGCCGAGAATTATCATCACTGGGGTATCGGGCAGCACATCAAACGGTAAAGTGAGTATTTTATATTGTTTTACATAAACCTATTCTTAGCCCACGTCTATTAAGCAACCTCGTCGAACAATGCAGCCTACAATGGGCAACATGGTGCTAGAATATTGCCCCAGGATTATTGCGGTTTCTCATTCTACATAGTAGAGATATTCTATTAGAATATTTAATATTTGCGCACTAAAAGCAGTTAAATAACCCAGGAACACCGGCTGTTTTTAAACGCAATGACACTATCAGATGGACTGAGGGCCAAGGGACGCAGATATAAACTTGTGAAAGGCAAGACTGTGGGCCCTGGAAAAAAAATACTTCTTCAAGAACGATGATCAGGATCCAAATGTCCTTGCAGGTCGGTAAGAGCAGGTGAAATCTGCGATGTCATTCAAGGGCCAGTCCAATTGTGTTGGGAGAGGGAAAGCAGAGGAATGGGGATGGTGTTTCGAGTTCCAAATTACGGAAGGCCAGCCCAACAGCCTTCCTCATCAACCTTTTAGAACTTCACCCTTTGTTTTGTTAATAAATCAGGCTGTCTCAAAAACCAACACACTATTGGTGCCATGCTTTCAATTGCCTAGGTCCCAATCTCTGGGATTCCTTCCCTAGACCTCTGCACCTCTCTACTTTTCTCTCGTCCATGAAAATATTCCTTAAAACCTAGCTCTTTGACCAAGCTTTTGATCACCTATTGTAACCTTTGAGAGTTTTCTTTGCCTGATAACACTCCTGGCAAGTGTCTTTGTATTTTTCATTGTGAAAAAGGAGCCAGGTAAATTATAGTTTTTCTCCTTGTCACTTTCTGATCTATGCACCCCTGTTATTCACGTCATCATTCGCTCACAAGGATTTCTATTGACTCTTTGTCCCGGCCATTTTGTAATATAATTTTTCCCACAATTTTCCCTTAAAATAACATTCAATGTTCATCCCTATAGACCACTGAAAACTGGAAACTTGCTACACAAAAAGAATAGAGTGTATTGCTATGGTGTGACCATAAAATATCACAAACTGAACTTCTTCACAACTCATTTTGTACAAGGTTTAGAATTTAGATGTGGGATTGTGTTTGTGAATGAACTATTTAAATATAATGTGTAATATATCTGAAATTTGGTGTACCCTTTTACAGATCAACATTGATAATATCTAATTTTACATATTCATCTATTAACATTTTCCTTCATTACAACAGTGACTACATTTCAATGGTACTTTATTGGCTGTAAAGTGCTTTGGGATGTTGTGTGAAAGATGCTATATAAGTTAAAATCTTTCCTTTTTTCTAACTATGTTACATCACTTCAATCTCCCCTATAATTAAACACTGCGAAGACTGAGCAATTGTTTCCCCCACTCATCAATTCCATCCCCCTCCTGGGCTACTGTCTCAATCTAAATCAGACTGCTTGCAACTTCTGAGTCATAGTTTGTTGTGAACCAAATTTTTGACTCCATATCCTCTTAAGCCTTGCCAATTTACACCCTTGTAACTTTCCCAACCCAACCACTGCCTCATCTGCTGCTCAAAATCTCCTCCATGCTTTTGTTATTCCAGATTTTACTATTCCAATTTTCTCCCGGCCAGCAGACATCTTCTGCCCTCCATAGGCTTGAGCTCACCCTAACCCACACCAACTCCATTTACCTATTATCCCTGTACTCACTGACCTGCAGTGGCTCTCAGTTCGCCTACACCTCCCTATCTCTGTAACCTCATTCAGCCAGAAAACCCGTCAAAATCCCTGCATTCCTAAAACTTTGGTCTCGTGTCCTCGATTTCTTTCCCTCTAATGTTGGCAGCTCTGTCTGTAGCTGTCTAGGCCCTTAGCTCTGGAATTCTCTCCCAAACATCTCCACCTCTTCCTTTAAAATGCTCTTTAAAACTGACTCTTTGATCAATCTCTTCATCACCTGTCTTAATGCCTCCTTATATGTTATCAGTTTTGTGTCATGCCTCTGTGACATTTGAAACATTTTACCACGATAAAGGCATTATATAAATGCAAGTTGATGTTCTGCGCTCAGTAGGCACAACCAGTAATAGCAAGCAATTAAAATGTATTGTAAAAAACATATCAGCCATATTATATGTGAAATAAGTATCTTCCCGAAAGCAGCTTAAAGGTAAAAGTCAATGAGAGGATTCAACTAAAGCATGTTCAGGACAAGATCAGTTGCATTGCAAATTTCTCATTACAATTTTGTATGTGTCATTTGTAAACTGATTGGAGTTTCCCTTTAAATTAATTACTCAGGAAGAATTGCAGCTGCACAGTAAATGGTCCCTTGTAATTTCAGGTCAGTAACTTCAGCACTATTATAAGAAAATTACAGTCCTAGTTTGTTTATAGTACAGGGTACTGAATCTCTTTGTTTCTTATGAGGGAAAGTGTAAGTTCAGTTACTGAAAAATGCAGTTTATACCATGTACATATGCTCAAGGACTATGAAATATAAAAGTCATTCTCCATGAATGTTACATCTCTCTTCCTTTCATGTCTGGAGGCACTTGCAAATATTCACTGAACTGTAATTTGAGTTAAAATATTTTACAATTAAAGTTCCAAGTGAAAATGCATTAAGTAGTGTAGTGATTAGGATACCTGGCAACTCAAATGTTCAACTCCCATGAATGAAGGTTATGAAATTCAATTCACTAAATCTGATAATCTGAGGGGTAGCACTAGAAAATGATCATGAATGCTGCAGGATTCTTGCAAATCCTCAACTGGTCCGCTGTTGTCCTTCAGGGAAGGGAAACTTGTCTAGAGTTCTCTACAGATCAAAAACAAGTTCTTACAAGAGCCAACTGCAACTTTTAGTTCCTGGACTTTGTCGAACCTCTAAAAAGTCAACAATTATAACATGCACTTGTATACAGAAGCAATATACCTCAGATATAATGAATCTGAACTAAAAACAGAAATGCTAGAAACACTGAGCAGATCAGGTAGCATCTGTGCAGAGAGAATGTTTCAGGTCACTGACATTCGATCAGAATTGTCTATCTATAATCATTTAATTCAAGTTCTTAAATGACTATGTAAAATTTCAAACAGCCTCTGTACTTAGAATAGTTCTCAGTTAGATTCCGTAAAAAGCTGTTCATGCCTTTATGATTTAGTTTATGCCACAGGTATCCTTAGATTTATTTACTGCCTTATAATATGTGCTAGTTATTGAAATATGAAGTGTAATACTCCTAAGTCAGTGTGACAGTTGCTCATGAGTAATGCAGCATATTGACAGCTGCTGTCCAGAAATAGAATTAGAAAGAAAAATTGTTTAAAAAATCGCAATTGCAAAAAGAAAACAGACACAATGGAATAAGTTAAAAGCCACAACCTAATTCTGTAATTCAAATGTTATTTAAAAATCATTTGTTGGTGATGATAACAAAAATAAAATTGTGACAATTTAATTATTGTTATACACTCTCAAACAAAATATGGCTCAAACCAGGATATCCCTCTCTTTGCCCTACCCCTCTCCATCTACTTAGAGGTTAAAGTGTGTAACGACAACAACATGCATTTATATAGCACCTTTAATACAGTAAAGCGCCCAATGCACTTCACAGGAGCTATATCAAACAAACCTTGACTGAGCCATGCAGGGAGGAATTAGACAGGTGACCAAAACCTCTGTCACAGACGGTACTTGAGTGTTGAAGGTTTGATGTCTCTATAAACTGTTAAAGTGCAGTTCTTGCAATTTCTAATATTTTCAAAAATCGCAACCTTGCAGCTCACTCCCAGTCATATTTTATTCTGCAATGTCTGTTAGAATTGTTGTATACTTTCAAATTGATATTGGGGTAAGTTCTAGATGAACAGATGCAAAAATCCCTTTCAATTTGCACATATAGTGGATATCAGTCATGGCTCAGCTGGTAGCTCTCTTGTCTTTGAGTTACAAGGTTCTGGATTCAACTCCCACTTGAGTGTAAAAATCAAGGCTGATACTCTGGTGCAGTACAGGGGGTGCAGTGCACTGTGAGAGGTGCTGTCTATTGGATGAGATGTTAAACCAAGGTCCCATTGCCTGCTCAGGTGGATGTCAAGGATCCCATGGCACTATTTTGAAGAAGAGCAGGGGAGTTATCCCTGGTGTCCCGCCAATATTTACATCTCAATCAGCACCACAAAACAGATTATCTGGTCATTATCACATTGCTGTTTGTGGGAGTTTGCTGGGTGCGCATTTCCTACATTACAATAGTCGCTGCACTTCAAAAAGTACTTCGTTGGCATAAAGGGTAGAATTTTCCCCCCATCGGGGGGCAAGTGCAGGAGCGGACATGGGGAGGCGCGCCTCCGATCGGTGCCCCAGATTGGGGGTGCGCTGCCAATTTAAGCAGGCGGGCCAATTAAGGTCCACCTAGAATGATGTCCACCAGGAAGCGCTATGCGCTCCCTGTGCGGGTGGGGGATTCCCTCAGCTGGCTGTGCACTCTTTCATGCATGCACACGAAATAGCACACAGATCTCCCTGAGGCTAAGTGCTGCCTCAGGGAGATCAGCTCAGAATTAATATTTTTAAGGTAAATGGTTAAAAAATTTCCCTGACATGTCCCCTCATGTGATACTTGTCACATGAGTCAGGAAATCTCCATCACTTTAACTCAAACCTTTATTAAATATTTAAAAACCTTCATGAAACCTCATCCCGCCCGTGAATGAGGTTTCATGTTTTTTCTGAAGTCCACCGGGGTTTCTGGCCTGCCCGCCAACCTTAAGGTTGGATGGGCAGCCCTGTCAATTGCCTAAATTATTTTATTAATGGACTCAAAAGGCCGTTGACAAGTTGGCGGGTGCACAGCTGATTCTGCTGAGCCCCCGCCGACCTGAAAATTGAAATGGGGCGGGGTGACGTCGGGAATTCCGCCCAATGTCATTCCGCATCAGGGAGCGGACCCCGCCCCCCCACTCGCCGACTCAAAGATCCTACCCAAAGTGTCATATAATAAATATAAGTCTTTCTTTTTCTTTTTTAATCTTTAATGTACTTCCTAGTATCACGGCAACAAAATGGTCCTCCTAGCGTTGGCTATTCCTATCACAGAGGTTATGTGAGGATACAAAGGCAATCATGGTGCAAGTCTTCCATTACATCACACATGAGATATCAAATCATCATTTTCAGAAGAATGATAATATATGTTTGCAGATAATACTGGACTCAACATTGGTTCTGAATACACCAGTCTTATAACAACTGCTTTTAAGTTGCATTATAATTTTGGAGTTTCACTGGTGTAATCTGAGCTCTTTGACAACGACACCAAACCTTCTAACATCTTTCAGGAAGTGCCTGATGGGTTAACATCAGGGTAGGATTGGGTGGAACTGATCAGGCGTCTCAGTGGGCATGCTGTTCTGTGGGAAATGTATGCTGAATTGTATAAGTCCAGTAAACTATTAGAAAATGCAACCTAATAATTCATGCTGATACTTGCACTTTCAGATGAAAATTCAAATTAATATGACATCAATTGCATGAACATGTGGTCTTGTATACCATGTATATCCAATCTCTTGTCTGCGTTACCATATTATAAACATTTGCAAACTTCATTCTTGAAAAGTATCACCAAAAATTCAACAACCATTGTAAGCAATTTACAAATAGATGAGCACTAGGAAGTAAGAATTGGATGAAAGACTTCCAAGGATGTTGGATAATGCTTTACCTAACTATGTAACCATCTTCTATCTCATATTTGAACATGTATTATCCTCTGTGTTATATTATCACATCATTCAGCTGATCATGTATTATTAGCAGTGGTGGTTTATGAATAAACTTAAAAAGGGTGTAGTTGTGATAAGCATCCATTCAACCCATCCAGCTTATTCCATCATACAAACCCAATGCAGCTAGAAATATCTTTTTTCTTAACCCAAACATGTGCCCCATGTCTTTGTTGCTCTCCTTAAATGCTGTCCACTGCCCTTCTCTTACTACAATCCCATATCCTTGCTACATCTGTGTCAGGAATCAATCCAATTCCCATTTGAATGCTACAATTGAATTTATATTGTTGCACTAGGTGGCAGTCTATTCCATGACTGCTCGGAAAGTTTTTTTGAAAAATATTATGCTTAGCTTTTGATTTTTTTAATTTAGAATTTGTTCTTATGATTCTTCTATCCTTCTTCGTCCAATTAATCAATTTGCTTCATTATATTAAAATCCTGGCTCACATCCCGCTTAGATGTTTTCCAAGATTGGCATTGTATCCCAATGACCAAAAATCTAAAATTATTCTGAGTACTCCAATAGCTCAGTAGCTAAAATGCATCACATGATGTGAGTTGACCACATGAAGGTCTCAGAATTGATCTCTGCTCTGAGCTAAAATAGCTTATTCAAGTTAAGACAGGGGTTGGGCATTTGCAATTATCCTTGGTGACTCTGAGATAAAAAGGGGGAACAATCAACTTATATTCCTACTCCTGAAACATTTACAGGTGTAGAGCTTATATGAAGACAGGCTGGATTCAGCTCTGATCTCCTTTGACTCTAAATGTCCAGACGTGCTTGAAGAATAGATGCTTGGTACAATAATTTGGCTCGTGTTAGTGCTAATGGCATTATACCTATCTAAATCAATGTCTTCAGGAGAGAAAGGAAGAAAGGTGAAAGATAACAGCCTGACATTAAACCAGAAATAAAAACTGAAAATGCTGGAAAAACTCAGCAGGTCTGGCAGCATCTGTGGAGAGAGAAACGGTTAACATTTTGAGTCCATACAGATTTCCAGCAGTATATCGCTTTGGGTTTAAGCCAGTCTGTTTGTAACCTTGGTCTCACATTTGTCCTCGAGATGAGCTTCTGACCTCATATTTGTGTCAACATCAAGACTGCCTATTTACAACTCCCAACATCATTCGATTTCACCCATTGTCTCAGATCATCTGCTGCTGAAACCCTCAATCATGCCTTTGTTAACTCTAGACTCAACTATTCCAATGCACTCCTGGCTGGTCTCCCACATTCTACCCACTGTAAAAATGAGGTCATCCAGAATTCTGCTGCCCATGTGGTAACTCACAGCAACCCCTGTGCTAGCTGACCCACATTGGCTCCCAGTCAAGCAAAGTTTGATTTTGAAATTCTTGCCTGTTTCTGAATCCTGCCATGGCCTCACCCCGTCCTAAATAACCCCTCTGAGATATCTGTGCTCCTCTAATTTTGGTGTCTTATGCACCTCCAGTTTTAATTGCTCCATCATTGGTGACCATGCCTGCAATTGCCTAGACTCCAGGCTCTGAAATACCTTTCCTAGACTTCGCCACCTCTCCACCTCACTTTCCTCCTTTAAGACACTCCTTAAAGCCTACCTATTTGATCAAGATTAATCTGATCTAACATTTCCTTTTGGGGCTCGGTGTCACACTTTGTTTTATAATGTTCCTAGGAAGCACCTTGGGACATTTTCATTCTGTTAAAGGTGCTATATTGATATGTTATTGTTGGTGTTGGTACAGAAAAACAGTACAATACAGCTGTAGGTAAATAAAAACAATAAAAATTTGCATCCTTTGTGCGTAAATATTGGTAAGATCACAAAGTACCTCAATCTCACAACTGCATCTGATGTTTTATATATACATAATGAGAAAACGTACTTTAATTTACAACACTATTTAATATACTTAAATATAACATGTTGCATCTACTGCTTGTTTGATCCAACATGTCACACTACTTGTGCTGAGCTTCAGGAGTTGTATTTCAGTCATCAAGCCTTAAATTCTGCGTTCATAAAAGAATTCCAACAAGTTACAACTGATGCTGTACAGAAAGCGATACAAATCAGGTAAATAAATGTCCATTGAGGAACTGATAAGCATATGGAAAGCAAAGGGATGGATTTTTATCTTTGCCAATAACAAAAAATTGGTGGACGAACACAACAACTTATTTTTAAGTATCGCTGGCCATCTATTCAGCTTCACCTGTTCCACCTCCCTTAAACGGTATAAATTTCACCACATTTCTACTTCCCTTTAGCTCTGAAGAAGAGTCATATAGACTCGAAATGTTACCTCTGTCTTTCTCTCCACAGATGCTGTCAGCCCTGCTGAGTTTTTCCAGCACTTTTTGTTTTTGTTTCAGATTTCCAGCATCCACAGTATTTTGCCTTTAACTTATATTTATTTCCCATCTTTAATGTAATAAAATGTCCTAAAGAGGACATTATGCAAGAGCATAATGAGACAGAATTCAACACCAAGCCAAAGGGGATGTTAGAAAAGGTGGCCAAAAGTGTGTTCAAAGAGCTAGGTTTTAAGGAAGGTCTTAAAGTAGGTGAAGAGCTGGAGAAGTTTAGGGATGAAATTCCAGAGCTTTGGATCTAAACACCTGAAGGCACAGCTGCCAATGGTGGAGAGAGCGAGATATGAGATGGACAAGAGGCCGAGTTGGAGGAATGCAGACCTCTCCAAGGATATAGGGCCTGGAGGAGATGGGAATGGGTGAGGCCATGGAAGGGTTTGAACACAAGGACGAGAAGGTTACAATGGAGGTGATGCCAGGCCTGGGCTTAAATTAAAAGTGCAGTTGCAGAGATATTTGGTAAAGAATGAAAGATCCAAATAAAAAAAATAAAGAGGCCCATAAAATGCACCAGGATTGGGAGCACTGCAGAAATCTGTCTTCGGCCCTGCTGAAGTTCATAAGGTCAGAGGTTGAGCCTTCAGGATCGGACATTCCATGGTATTGGAAAAGTCTGTGGCTCATGTAACTAATTCCAGAGGTGGCTAGGCCAGTGCCAGGAGGAGGGTTGGAGAAAGGTTGGGGAGGGGCAGTGGTGGTGGTGGGGGAGATTCATTCTGGATTACCCAGCTATTAAAATCTTTTGTGTGCCTGAATGGGCCCCTTACAAGGGAGCTGCTTTAACCCCCCCAACAGTGTTTAGGCTCCTAGCCTTTGGGATTCAGAGCCCCAGCCCTAACTTGGAGCCTGCAATGGGTCTCTCTTCTATTAGACTATCTGATTTGCCTGTTGGGAAAAGGAATTTCTGTGGTAATCACATGCTAGCTCACAGCTGAAAGCTGGGGAGGAGCTACACCTGACTTAGGGAGATCCTGATTATATCCCCTTTGCAACAGTGGCTTATAATAGCAGGCAGGAGCTCCACCCCTAAAAAGACCCTGCATAAATGCCCAACATAGTCTGGGATCTGGCATATCTCAGTGTCTTCCAACCTTTGGTCCCTTCTTCCACTGAAGGTGCGCTAGGAGAGCATCAGAAGGATGCTGGGGTTGCTCCCCAAATTATGTGCAGAATTTCATTTTTGTCTCTGGAATTTATTGATCGATCTTCAGCAGGATAACACTATCTGGGTTTTCCATGAAAGAATGAAAAATGCTGCACAGTTTCTCAAGAAAACTCTTCCAAACTTCTTTCACTGGTGAAGTGAGCCTCTTTCTTAGGTTCACACGCAATACCCTTTCCTTGCAGCACTGTAACTACAGACTCACTATCAGCAATGTCATTGGTGATGTGCTAGTATAGAATACAATTACTAATATTTGGAATTCACAACCCACAATTATGATTGTCACCATGCTTTCCTTATTATCCACTATTGTATCTTAGGCTGCAGTTATATTATTATGTTTCCAATGATAGAAAGTGGTTTGAGTGTCCCTTGATATGAAAATGGCTCTTGTGTAGTGGGTTTGGCAATCTAATTCCAAAAGCCATGAGGAGTGCAGTTATGATGACAGTTTTGCAACATTACAAACAGGCCTCTTCTTCACTACAACTAAGAGTTACAGTATAACTCAGGTCATGCCAGAGTCAGATCTCATTCTAGCTCCAAAATGCAGCATTCTGATGCTCTATTAGAGACTCCACATACGTTGCCTTAGACTTGCCAGGATATATTGCCTGTATAAAAACAAAAAAACTGCGGATACTGGAAATCCAAAACAAAAACAGAATTACCTGGAAAAACTCAGCAGGTCTGGCAGCATCGGCGGAGAAGAAAAGAGTTGACGTTTCGAGTCCTCATGACCCTTCGACAGAACTTGAGTGAATCCAAGAAAGGGGTGAAATACAAGTTGGTTTAAGGTGGTTTAAGGCTCTGAAGAAATGTAATACGGACTGGAAACGTTAACACTATTTGTCTCTCCACAGATGCTGTTAGACCTGCTGAGTTTTTCCAGCATTTTCTGTTTTTGCTACTAAAGTACTTCATTGGTTGTAAAGTGTTTTGCAATATATGGAGGTCATGAAAGATGCAATATAAATGCAAGTTCCTTCTATCTTTTTACCATAGTCTAACCAGATTGTAAAGCAAGAAACATGGGCTCCTGTCCAACAGATAGGCTTAATGATCTCAAGTTTGTACATGGTGCAGGATACTACAACCTAGTTGACTGATTATATTTTAAAAGTGTTCAGTTGGTTCATTTTTTTTTTAAAACTAGTAAAGAAGTACTTCTCCTGCCTGCTTAAAATATCTGAGCCATTTGGAGAGACGAGCTATGTATCCAAAGACACATTAATGGAGCTACATTGTCAATATGCTGAGCATGAGGCACGGTCAGCAGTATGGCTGAGATCCACTAAATGAGCATTGTTATTCAGAAATATCCGCCTTGAAGAAAATCTGCTTTTCTCGCCAATAAACTGCTAAATCTCTAGCTTCTTCCAGTTCAGAAGAAAGAGCATTGACCTACAATGTTAACTCTGTTTCTCTCTCCACAGATGGTGCCTGACCTGCTGAGTATTTGCAGCTTTTTCTGATTTTGCTTTGTTATACAAAGGCCTGTCTAAAATTAGTGTCCACAGCACAACTGCAGCCTACTATGCCAACAACTGAAGCACATCTGCTCGTAATAGAGGATGAAAGTCTATGTCTCTCCCATGCAACTAAACAATGTAAATGAAATACTAAATATTGCTACAAAGAATAGCAGAATAAATCTATTGCTATACTACAATAGTACAATACAGTTTACATGGATCACATAAGTTTGTGATGTCCATTCAACGGCCTCATGCTACCTGAGTCTGAGGAAAGTCTGAATGCCAATAAATCAATGGAAATTAATAACTTCCACCCACTAAAATTATTCAAACTATTGAAGGAATCGATAGGTTAGAAAGGAAGACCTGCACTTAAACAATACCCTTCACAATCTCAGGACATTCCAAAGAGGAATAGTCACTGTGTAGTGTAGGAAATAGGGCCACTAATTTTGCATACAGCAAGGCCCCACAAACAGCAATGAGAGAGATGACCAAATTGTCTGTTAGTGATGCTTGCAAAGGGATAAATATTGACCAGGGCAAAGGACAAACTTCTGCTGCTCTTCTTTGAAAGAATGCCATGAGTTCTTTTGCATCCACCTGAAATGTTAGACAGGATCTTGTTTTAACAGCATCTTTGATTGAGCATGCATTCCTTCAGTACTGAAGCATCAGTCTAGAAAGTGTTCTCTGGAGTTAGACTTGGACCCAGACCTTCCAGATAAGAATGTTAACCATTGAGCCACATGATGTCATGAGGCATAGGGGAAATTAAAAAGTACCACAGCTAGATATGGTGCATAAACCAGTTGGCCTTATATTGTTTCATTAAGTCCTCCCTGCCTTATGTTCAATGTGTGATGACAAATCACCAATCTCATAATCTAGAATTTAAACGTGATGATTTGAAAGCCTGTAGAAAAATCTTGTGGCAGGAAGGCATTTGTTAACTGTCTTGCAATCCCATGTATAGTGCCTATTTTATGAAATGACAAATGTCAAGGAAGGAACAAAAGGCAACTACATTTATATACCAGGTTCAGGGTGACATTGTGTAACTGTCTTGTACTTGCCTGATAGCCATCTATTATTATACTGAGTGTATAAAATGCTATTGGACCAGAGCCACTTACTTCTGCATCTCTTGCTGTGAGCTTGTCGCCAGGCAGCTGTGTGAGGAAGAGGGCAATTGTGTTTAGTTCTATTACCTCGACATACACCCACTTAAAGATGTATCTCGAATGGAGGTGAATTAGCTGACAAAACAGAAAAAATATAGTTAAGCACATTATTGCTCATCAGGCTGTTATTTCAGACATTGCAGCTCAATGATTGTCATTTCTTGTTGCCATATCCCCAAAGGAATTCCAATGATCTGAGCAATAGAATTGCATTGGATTACAATGGTTCACCATTGGTTGCATTTGACAAAAACGTTAAATCTAGTGCAGGAAGTGGCTTCATATTGATGACAATCATTTCATGTTGGATAACAATATTAACTCCAATTTTGAAAACATACTCATTTTATGAGAGTACTCGGGTGATTGGAAATATGATCACTGAGTGTTACTATTGTACGCTAAAGTGTTTTCTTGTTGTAGCCCAGGGTTCAAAAGGTTAGCACAACTGCCAGTGGATTCTGATCAATTCATAAAATCATAGAATAATTACAGCACAGAGGGAGGCCATTTAGCCCATCATATGTGTGCTGGCTCATTGCAAGACCAATTCACCTACTCCTAGTCCCCTGCCTTTTCCCCATAGCCCTGCAAATTTTTCCCCTTCTGATAATGATTCAATTCTCTTTTGAAAGCCATGACTAAATCTGCCTCAGCCATACTCTCAGGCAATGCTTTACTAACTGTGCTCTCAAACTGCCCTGCCAACCTTCAATGATTTGTGCATATATGCCCCAGGTCCCTCTGCTGCTTTTGAATTGTACCTTTTATTTTACATTGCTTCTCACTGTTCTTCCTACGAAAATGAATCACTCCACACACTGCATTAAATTTTATCGGCCAAATGTATGCCCATTCCACCAACCTATGTCCTTTGAAGTTCAATACTACCCTCCTCAGAGTTCACACTACTTCCAACTTTTAATGTTATGACATCCTCCAGCTACTGTTGCTCGCTTGATGCATTAATAAGGGTCATTAACCCATCACAAGTCAGACTTAAGTTCATTTCTATCAGTGATAATTATCTGCTGGCTAATTTCAAATCTGGCATTTTAATATATATAGTTCCTACCATTTGAAATGATACAAATGTGTAACTAGTCTCCACAACTGATTGCTGCAAACTAACTTCATTCACATCTTTCTGTGCTTTTTGCACTATAACCCCTATTATGAAATAAATGTTGTTAATTTTCAGAAAGGCTGATTTATCAACTTCCCTGAGTATTTTTATTTCAATATTTAAGAGCTTTAAGAACACAACTTAAAATATAAACTTACATTTCATAATGAAAGTGACATTGAGTCTGAATTGTATGAAATTCTGATGCAGGTATTTCCTGATCTAAGCATTTCTTCTCCGTTCTAACATCCCCAATTCAATTAAGTGATGCATCTATCCTACAAGCCTCCCGGAGAACCAGATGCATAGAATTTGCAACACAGAAACAGGTCATTCGTCCCAACAAGTCTATGTTGGTGTTTGTGCTCCCCACCATCCTCCTCCCATTCTATTTTCTTCATCTCATTCTACTGACATATATTTCATTCCTTTTCCCCTCATGTATATATCCAGCCTCCCCTTACAGGCATCTGTGTTATTCACTGTGATCGCGAGTTCCATATTCTCACCACTCTCTAAGTAAATAAACTTTCTCCTGAATTCATTATTGGATTTATTAGTGACAATTTCATACATATGGCCCCTAGTTTTGGTCTCTACCTCTACCTCTACCCTATGGACCATCTTCATAATTCTAAAGACTTCTGTCAGATCGTTTCTCAATTTCCTCTTTGGAGAACAGAGCCCCACCCTGTTTAGACTTTCTGCTAGTTCTACGCTCCCAGTTCTTGGATCATTCTTGTAAATCTTTTTTGCACTTCCTATGCCATTTCCCATCTCTTTTCTAATATGAAGTCATTGTATTTACCAATGCTCCACTACATACCTGCATCAGTGATATAGTTTTAACCACAACACAATTTCCAATTGACAGTCTAGAATAAAAGCAAAATACTGCAGATGCTGGAGATCTGAAATAAAAACAAAACATGCCAGAAAAACTTAGCAGGTCTGGCAGCATCTGTGGAGAGAGAAACAGAGTTAAAATTTCGAGTCTCAAAATTAGACTCAAAAGCTTAACTCTGTTTCTCTATCCACAGTGTGCAACATCTACAAAATGCACTGCAGGAATTCACCAAGGCACCTTAGACAGCACCTTCCAACCTCACAACCACCACCATCTAGAAGGATAATGGCAGCAGACAGATGGGAACACCACTATGTATGATTTCCCCTTCAAGTCACTCAACATCCTGAATTAGAAATATATCACCATTCCTTCACTGTCGCTGGGTCAAAAATCCTGGAACACCCTTCCTAACAGCACTGTGGGTGTATCTACACCACATGGACTGCAGCGGTTCAAGAAGACAGCTCACCACCACCTTCTCTAGGGTTGGCCCAGCTAGCAAAGCCCACATCCCATGAATGAATAAAAAAAAAAGTTGCTGCCAGACCTGCTAAGTCTTTCCAACACCAATTGTTTTTACAGTCAATCTAGAATGTTCTTCCCACAGAAGTTTAGGATAAGTTCAATTAATTTTATTTTCATGATTTGGTGGTCACAGTTACAGTTTGGGAACTGGCTGTCTATGTGTCCATGTACAGAAACCAAAAGGAAACAAGAGAGTGTTTGTGCCCAGGTGTGCAAAGGAATGCTACATCTAACATAGCTCTGTGTAAAAACTTATTCCAAAAGGAGGTTAAGACATTTCTTCAAATCCAACTATCATTTCAAGTTGCATCTTGTTTATGTAACCTTCAAATATGTAGGAAAAATGACAGAATATTCTGAGGGATGAAGTACTGTTACTCTTTGCTCTTTAGATTGTTGAGCATGAATCTCCTATTGGACACCTCTGACATGACAGGGACATCAACTGAAGTCTAATACATTCTTGAAATGGCCCTGAGGTCAATAGTACATTGGTTTAGTTAGTCTCCAGGTTGCCTGATGTTTCGTAACAGTTACAGCAGCGGTGATGTGATTATTATGCTACTGGCGTTAACCTCAAAGGTTGGGCGTTCAAACCCCACCATATCGAGTGTGAAGTTGAATCCATTAAACCTGGGCTACCGCCTGGTTATTTTACAGGTGATCTGAAGGCCAGGCACTAACAATGACTTCATTAGCTGGTTTAAAAATTGCTGTACTGCTTGATTTAGTTATCACAATAATCCGTGCAGTGTAATTGAACCTCACATGTCCATTAGCCACCTTCCATTCTTGTACCTCTCAATCCAATATGCTAACCCACCTGTAGTTGTTTGTACACAGGGAAAGGGAAATATGCCAACTCTACTTTATTTTGATATTGACGATAAGAACTGGGTAATGAAGATTATGAAAGACGCGTGCAAAGGTCTTGGGGAACTATAACGGGCGTTTTAGATGCATGACGGGGTAGAATGGGGAAACCGTACGGATTCCTGCAAGAGTTAAACAGTAGAACTGAAGATACCCACCTATATAATATTACTATTTATTTTATTATATACAAGGGTTAGCCCAGTCACTGGTGCTGGACGGGCAGAAATGTTGATAGGTGTACAAAACATTGTGAGGAAAGATACAGCTCTAAAGAATCCTGATCTGGAGACATGTCATTCGCAACTACTTTACCATTCACAGGAGCTCTCCGGTTCACCCGAGCTGGCTGACACTACGTGGGGGTGGGGTTGTAAGTTTTAATAGCTATCTTATTAATTCATGTCTTAAAATATGCGAAGTTATTTGCCTTAAATGTATAATCAGGATGAATGGTTGATTCTGCGACACGTTCTGAACGACCTGCTTGTAATGTTTGCGTTTAGTTGGTGTCTTGTCAACTAACAGCTTGCCAAACATGCTAACTCTCTTTCCCTCGCTCTCTCTCCTGACATAGAAATGACAAATGTGCTGCTTTATCCATACAATTTATTTCATTATTGTTTCCAGCACCAAGAATTATAATCAATCACAAGGAAGTCCAGTTGGCAGGTGTCAATCTTGGTATATATATTTTTGGGTCTCCGTCTATATTTAATCCAATTACAAGGGTCAAGGAGTAAGTGCAAATCCCCTTGTTACAGCTCAGTTGTTATCCCCGATTTATGGTAAAAGTTAAACATGATCATATTTGAGTTTGGGTGCAATAATTTCTGATCTGAACATACAGAGAGCGCCGCGGTGCCATTCATTAAACAGGTGCTCTTTGCTTGTTAATGGAATATTTATGAGTGTTTATGTGTAAATGAATCATCTTGTTATTTCCTAAAGGAGAGGGAGGCTTTAATGATGGAGGCTGTGTCTCGGCTCACTGCGCTTTCGACTACAATTGTAGATCGAACTCAGCCCTTGTCACGTCGGGAAACAGTGAATCTATAACATACAGGACGTGCCTGTCGACATACAGCAAATTGCATTCAATCAGCCCCGGGGAATTCGGCTAATGCTTGAGTCCAAAAACCGGCATGGGGAGAAAAAAAGAAGTAGATCAGAGACTGTAGGCTGGTTTAGCTTTAAAAAATATGCAGACAAGTAACTATTAATACCAGACTGCCACGTGAAACGCAGTTTGCAGGCAAATTAAAAGCGTGTTAGTCCCTAGAAGCAACAAAAATGCATATGAAGGAAAATATAAGTAATGCGATAGCCACGCAGATAGTATTTGGGAATTTATCATGTGATTTTACATATATAAGTGTGTGGGGAGGGGGCGAGGGAGCGGGGTGGGGGGGGGGGGGGGGTGGGGGTGGGGGGGGGGCGGTGGGATCTGAATGGACGTTTAAACAGAAATGAACACGGCATGTACCTGGACATCATAAGATTCTATTTCGCGATTTGATGTTTGTTTAGAGCAAGCACCCTTGTCATTAGGATTGACAGATGTCAGTCATTTTGCAATTGCTTGTCAGTGTCTGGTTACTAAAGGGAATCATCTAATATTGCAACAGCTCGTGCAGAACGATATTAGACTCATAGCCAGACTCGCAGCATTGCGATATAGGAGCCCTGCACCAAATCGGAACTTAGAATTGACTGAGATTGTCAAAGTGACGCAAAGCAACCTTGCTTTTTGAAAATGCATGTTAAGCAATGTGCACTTGATTTAACGCACGTCAACAAGCAATGCAATTTTAAAAGCAAGCGTTGGTACCTGGCGTTTGCTATAAATTTAATAACCAGGACATGATAAACGGCAACATTTTAATTTCACTCTAGAACAGGGCAACAGTCTGCTTCGGTGTCCCAACTTAAAACGAATGACTTAAATATACCCTGCGTTTGGCAGAGATAACGCAAGGAGGTAGGGAATTTTTTTGTTAACCGGGAGCAGCACTTTGTAACCGGACACCGGTTTTAGCACTATCTCTGATCGTCTCCTGCAGCGTGTATCACGTAAACTGACACATATGTCTCCAAATCACAAGCGGGTTGATGCTATTAAACCAATTATTGTTGCACAGTTCCCCGGTTTCTGCCGATCTCCTTGAGGTGACGACAACAAACAACTGTTTCTTGTGAAGCTACGGGAATAAATTCCAATATTGAGGGAACAAAATCTTTGCAAATGACGGACTTAAGTGAGAGTCGAGTCTGGCGGTGACAAGGCGATTAACAGTGAATACTGATGGAACCCTCCACTGTAAAGCATGTTCAATGTCCGAATTAAGCCGATATCACAAATCGGAGTGAAGGTGGGGAGGTGGGGGGGGGGGGGGGGGGGGGGGGGGGCCGGGGTCATTTTAGGATTGTTTCATTCGATTCTCCGTGTTTTGTTTTCGTTATTTTTCACTGAAGGAGCGCAGCCTCGCAGGAAGTGTACTGATTCTCACTGTTGCTTTCTATAGGTTTACTACTGAACCGCAGCCTCTCATCCCCCCCTCTGTTTAAAATATCGACTGTGTAACTTCCTCCACGGACAGTCTAAAGAAAGCAGATGGACTTAAACAAACACTTAGTGTTTGCAGCTCGTTTAAAAAAAAATTAAGCCGCAAAACAAAACGAGTCAGGCATTTTTTTTATAAAAAAACAAATTAATATCGCCTCGTTCTCTTTTACCGCCCGGCTAAGCGGACTACTGGTCCTTCTAGATCCACCGAGCAATAGTGATCAGCTCGTGCACCTATTACTGCTGCTCAGAATCTACTTCGAGTTAGCATCATTGACTAATGCACGATTTGTTCGGATAAAGGGGGAAGACTTGTAGTGTGGCCGGGGGCGGGGTGGGGGGGTTCGAGAATGCCCGAGGAAATGAGGAAGATTCGAGTCAAATTCGGGGACCGAGCTGGAGGCTGGGATAGAAAAAACATACGGATTACTGTGCTGATAGAGTTAATTATTGCGTGCAGACTAACGGTTGTTTTATTGAGTTGACACTGCTGTTGCAGCATGTTAAGGTGCAATAGCACTAACACTTAAAATGGATTGAGTCTACTTTACCTCAACTTGTCGGCCACTCGCTTCCAAATTTCGTTGCTACCTGTGTCGCTTTGCAAGCGCACCTTGTCGCACAATTCCACTTTCCCTAGCCACTCCCGACAAACTGCACAAAACAAAAAGAAACCTTCTGGACTTGTGTCCAACCCACCCACACGGGTTAGCCATTTTTTTCCGCAATGAATTTTAGTACGCGTGGGCCAGGTTCATGATGTTACTTAAACTGCGTGAGTAGGCAGGTTAATTATTTAAATTTCTGTGGGGAGTCCTGCACCTCATGTTCGGAATGCCACCATTAAAGAGACAGCAGCTCCTCATTTTGCTGGCCTGAATGCAGATGGTTACGTTCAGAAGGGGCACCCTATGAATGTAACTTTTCATTTTCTTGAACTCACCTTAAGAATCAGCACATTGATGATGTTTTGGAGATATTTTGCCATGCTCATTGTTTTTAGCAGGAAGTGGAGATTTGGGGCATTTGAAAGCATTGGTTGGAGATACGATTTTCTTTTATCGTTGCCAAATGAAGGCGAAAGACGACTTTAAAATGCACTTTAAAAGAGCAATATGGGGCCGCCGTGCAAACTGCAAATCGAGTAAACAATTGGTTTGCTTGTCAGATAAAGACACTTCAAAAATGGAGAAAACATCTTAAATTCGTTGCCTATTTGCTGCTGTATTGGGCATGTTTTGCCAGCTAAGGGGCTACCTTCTACTTATTTAGATGAACCTTCACAAAATCAGCAGTGTGTACATAACGAACATCTTTTAGCGAACATCTTTTTTGATTGGGAATGCTAATCTCCATAGAATCAATGACATTTAATTGTGTCGAAACACTCCACACTTGTGATACAGTTTTGATGCTGCCATGTAAATTTCCACCAAATGAAGGCAATCAATTTCCACCCGACATAACACACTATTCATTGCACCCACAGGGACTGTGAAATTTACAATGGGGTTCTGACTTGACATCTTTTATTCCCACCGTAAAGCGATGTACAAGAATTGCATCCTTTATGGACAAAATATGCAGGAATATAATTGTTTATTTTATCGGGAAGTCAAAAGCTTGTCTTAAAGCGTTTTGTTTACTTTATGGCTCAATGTACTGTAACGAGCTTATTAAAAATAATCACAACAGCGACCAAAAGGTGGGTGGTTATTTGATATAAATCATTTTTAATACACAAAGTAACGACAGGATTGACGCTGTAAATCACACAGTCACAATATTTCTGCCATTTCAGTTTGGATAAGGGTCCTAATAGCATCTGAGGCAGCTAAGGATCTGTTTAGGCATATAACTGTAGTAGTATCTCATTGATGTCATCTTAACTAAAAACTGACCCACGTTATATCTATTGCTTTCTTTCCAAATGCAATCACAGCGCAGGACTTTCGACACACAGAGAGAGAGAGAGAAAAAAACGGATGAAACAGCCTCATGTTTATAACACCCGCATTAACAATCAGTTAGCATCCGCTCCCTCTGACACCTATTCACAGTTAAAACAAAAAATAAACTCATCAAATGCCCATGATGTGGGCCGTTTAAACAATCTTGCGCTCTGGCGACGGGTCTGGCGGCACAGATTGATTCACGGATGAGCTCCTTTTGGAGAGTTGTGCAGCTTGAAGAGAGCAAGGTAACACCTGGCTCTGTTTTAGCTGCGCTCGCCTTTGCTGAGAGACAGATAAGGGGCCGCCGCGACTTTCCCAGCGCTTCCTTGGAGAACCCTGGCCGGTTGCACGGTTTCAGAGCTCCCAGCCTCTAATAGCAACGGGTTGTATCATTAGCGAAACACCTTTCGTTGACAGTTCTCCTTTATAAAAATCTGTTGAAACATTATCCGCTCACTTCCTGCCATACTTGCCAACATTATTGTTCCACAAGATCCACAGTGGGAGCAAACACCACTTGCTTCTGTTTCCTTCCTAACATTGTAAACACACACACATTTATTTTAAACAACCATTGCTTCATTTATGCCAACTCAAAAAGTGACAGAGTAGATCCTACCTTTAATAAGAACGTGGACAAGCGCGGAGCAAATACTTCTTAGAGTTGAATTTGGAACAATGGACTGTAGCAAAACATTGTAACTGTTGCATAGTTCTTCAATGTATAAGTAATGTTTACATATATGATATATATATTTAAAAATCAGGAACCGAACGTGTTTTCACAATAAGTTGCCCAAATGGGTCAAGTTTGTTCATTAGTCCTTCAATGCAACTTTCACAGTAACTCCGGCTCGCTGGGAACACACAGTTGAAGAATCAGGACAGTGCAACACGCGTGAAGATCATTTTCCTGGAATGTTTCATTATAAACCGTAAACCGTTGCTGAGAATGGGCTGTGTGAGGGAAGATCCTAATAAATTATTTACTCTGCAAAATGTGTGTAAATAATGGTCTATCTGAAAACCAACAACACTGTACTGGCACTGTTCAGGAAGCATGATAGTGTGATAAATTAAATGTCCAAACAGGCTGACGAAAATCGTAAAATGTGCAAATGCACGCATACAAACCTATTAGAATATAGCCATCAACAGATACAAGTACATGTGTGAATATGTGTATTTGCGTGCAGACACCTTCTGGACACACAGGACCCGAGCATATAGACAAATGTGTGTCTGTAATTTTACACATTCAAACTGAGTGACCTCAGATGTTCCTTTAACAATTAATAAGGTCCAAATGCATATGTTTAACTGTAGTGAAATATGGGATGACAAAAGTGCAACGATTCTCATAGCTCGCTTTCCAATGTCCCTGTATTTCGTGATATTCTGAAGAATAAAGAGAAATGTGTATCTTTATTACAGCGCGTTACATTACACGGGAATGTAAACCTTGATTTTATTTTTCTTGACAAGTATTTAAGACATTTTCATAGACTGTGGGTGCAACGGTGTTCTTTTGAAAGATGAAGGGTCAGGTAAGGCGGTTGGAGGGGTTGCACTTTCGATCTGTTTTCCCTATGCTGAGGCTAGTTACCGTTTTAATGAAGGTATCCAGCCAGAAGCAGAAAGTTGATTTTTCTACCTGACTGAACCCATTCAATAAACAGAACCGAGAACCAATGGATCAATGTTTACTTTATTGGTGACTTTGGACTAAATCACGGAGAGACGGGCCGTAGACTTGAGGTGAATGATAAATTATATCAAGCAATTATTAGTCCTGGCCAATGTTTTCCCACTTAATGTCAGGCAGTGGGACTTAATTGCGTGAATAATTGTTATATGAGGTCTGGTGTCTAATACTTCACACTAGATAAACATCACTTTCTTTACCCTGTTGTACATGTGTACCACAAAACACCCTCAGAAATATCAAGCGGGACCATACACTGAGAGAAAAGAATTTTGGAGAATTGCAGTAAAATGTACCATTTTTACAGAATAAAGGCAGCATTCACTGCATGCAATGTCTATCATTAAAATATCGCCACTGTAATTTTGCAGAATTAGCTGTTCCCATTTCTATGATATATCAGATATAGACTTTGGAACATATTTGCATATTCATATATTTATATAATGATGACTGAATCCATTATGCTGCCATCAACACCAATCTGAGTCAGAACTATGAAAACTTTATGGACTCATTACTTGCGATATTGCTTTAGGATAAATTGCCATATAAGGGAAACAACGCGGGCCACTCTTTTTCTTAAAGGGGCATTATAAGTTTTGCATAAAAGAATATTCAACATTCGCTGATTGCTTCCGGCCTTTCTATATTTCACAACATGGCGTTTCTTTAACGGGAGGAGGCTGTGGTAGGGGGGTTGCGGGGGGTGGGGTGGGTGTGGGGAATATTTCGAAACATAAGGAAATCTCCACTTGAAACGAGAGCGGCGTTAGGCCCGGCGTTAAGTGCAGCCCTTGTGTTTGCACAGGGTGTTGTTGCGTCACGCAGGCGCCTGGTCCAATCAGCGGCGAGCTGACACTGATATTAAGGGGGAAAGTTTGTGTTTCAACGAAAAGCCGTCCCATAGTCCCGGTGACATTTAAACTCTGAGCGAGAGCCCAATGTGAAAATAAGGCGACCAAAACCTCCCACGGTTCTTTCCCACCGACCGGTCTGGGAGACCAAAATAAACGTGTTGAATCACTGGCGTGCAACACAGTGCGACTTGATTCAGGTACTGTGCTTCCTGCTTCGCCCTTACCTTACCGCTGCTGTCTGATGTGGTTTCTTACAAGTACCTTCTCTATCTGTTTTCCTCATTCACTTTGTGTGTCCAGGACGTCAGCTTTGGCCGCCAGTTTGTGTTTTATCCTTGCATCCTCTGCTTTCCTTTCCTCTCTTAACATTTTTGCTGTACAGTTTCGGTGGTTTGTCTGCGTGTCTCATGTAGTTTGTCCTTTGGGAGAATTTGTCTTCTGAGGTCGCTTCTCCGGATTGTACTAACTCGCGCGTCCTGTTCGTATTCCGACGGGCGGCACGCCAATTTTAACGATGTAAGGTGAACACGATTTTAAAATGGATTGCTACAGGAAGCCACAACTGTTAATTTTTTGTGTGTGGTGGGGAGTAGGGGAGAGGGTCTGTGGGATTTCGGTAAAGTTGCTCTTCAACATCTGGTAACAGGTGGCGCGGGAACAGGTCTTTTACAGTTGTCAGCTGGGGTAGGGGAAAATTAAAAGGTTGGTAATTTAGCGTTCGCCCCCCAACTCCTCTGTGAGGTGTTTATAATGGTGCGAGGAAGGTGTGAGACGTGTATCCCTTGTCTTTGGAAGTTGCCTGCATTTAAGCTGACCCGCTTATTAAAAAAAAACGTGTCAAGCCTCAAGAATGTGCTTCACGTAGCCTTGCAGCAGTTTTGAAGCCCGGGAACTTGTTTGATTTCTGCTCGCAGTTTGAACGGGGTCTAATTAACGCTATTCATCGAGGTGAAGCTTCATATTACACCAATCCCTGTCACGCCCTTGTGCATGTCAGGAGGCCGCATAAATCGGGGCGAATTTAGGGGAGCTTAGTCGCTAGCAGTTTACTCGTGGGCATCAAGCAGGGTCATGTCACATTAAGAATGCAAAACGAAAAGGAACATTTAAAAGAAACTTCTATGAAGGTGAAATGTCTGCAGACATGTTAAGAGAGGATAGCTCAATTTTCAGTAGTTGTACCGTAGAAATCAACCCAACACTACCTGTTTAAGAACCAAGGTTAGAAATTGGCAACCTTTTTAGGAGTCTTGTTGAAAATATGCTTCTTTTTTTAAAAAAAAATGGAGTAAAAACACAGCCCAACTCACCTTAAGTGGCTCCCGGTTGTTTGCTGTGTGCATTCCAATTTCCCCCTCCCAGTCTAAGGATCATAAATCATTCGACGTGATATTCCAAGCTAGCTATTCTGGTTAAGGTTGGCGCTGGGGATTAGCTGAAGGTACTACTGTACATGGGTCTCACCGGTAGTGGACCATACCTCGGTAATAAATCAAGCGTCTTGCAATACAGACCCTCCTCCCTAATTAGAGATGTTTATCAGAGTTACTGTTTATCCAGCTGTCATGTCGAAATAGGCCTGTAACATAATTGCCCTGACTAGAAGCCCTTTGCCTGAATAACCCCCATTCCTCTCAACGCAGACCAGTGTACATTTAAATCGAATGCAGTTTGCCTTGAATATTCTTTCATTTACCTTTTGAGCCAACTCCTGGTCTAGCGGCATTCTCTAGGCGTTAGTAAAATACATGTATCCTCCACGTGTGCTAAGATGAAAGGAGTGATTAAACGATGGTCTTCTGCGTTATATAGATTCTGCTCTTAATTTTTTAGTAGCCGAGCATGAGTGACACTAGAATATTAACGGAGATGCGGCGAAGATTCTCCCAGAGTGCAGACGGACAATATGAGATATTATCTCAGTTTGTGTCGGTGTGATAGTTCAAAATACATTTTGTGTTCAGTACACAGATAGGCATAAAGTATCCGCAAGGCACGGACGCTGGGATAAGTTGTCAGAAGTCGTGCATCTCCACAATCTATCGACTGGACTAGACAAGAGGACTTTAAGTGTTCTGTGGATTGTGAAAGGTACTTGGTAGTTTGGTTTGCTAATACAAGGAGACGAGGTCCGTTTCTGCACTAGTGATTTAGACTCCTTGAGTTGAGAAGGATGTGGAGCGTGCGCGTGTGTGTTGGGGGGTGGGGGGGGGAGGGGGCAGTGGGTGGGGGTGGGGGTGGGGGAGGTTTAAACGTTAATTTACCAATTTATTAGCCCTTCTGAAGCCGAATATCTTCGCCTCGGCCTTGGAAGAGCAAGTCCTCTAAATCAAATAACTTTACAATGCTCAGCAATGATACAGAACCCGAGAGAGATGTAAACTGTGATTGTAATAAGACCTGTTCAAACGGATTGCACAGATGGTTTAATATGCTTTTGGACAAGGTAATTCTCGGGGTTTTGTATAGCCTCTATGAGCGAACACAACCTCTGCCATTATGCCTGTACAAATAAACGAAGCATGTTTTATAATAATTGCTTTAATTGGGTGATTTTTTTGCACGTTATTTTCCAGGCAGCAAGTGTTTAAATGGTACTGTACTGCACCAACCTGTGTTAACGGTAACGATTAATGTCATTAAGCCACAGCCAAGAGCTTCCTGGAGTGGAGTCATTGGTTCCTGTCATCTAATTCCTTATTGATTTTAAAAAACAGAAACTAATCTCAACTGCCACAGTTAAACAAAGTTCAGTTGATTAAGTTTATAGAAAGAACAGGAGCGAGTGGTTTTAAGCAGGGCACACACTTTCATTTAGATATTATTTTATGCTCCTTGTGGACAATGTAAATATGAAAATGTGTACAATCGAATTTTAGGATTTATTCTCCGCTTGGGGAAGGACAGGATTTAAGACCTGGTATTATTCTCAGTCTTGGCAAAGGAATAAGCAGCGTTTTAATTTGCCTTCCATTAAAAGGATAGAAAAAGTTTCAAAACCTAGTATGACCCCGCAATACAATGCAATCCCCGCGTTAGTTAATTGTGCGTCCATAATCATTACCGTAATATCAACCATTAGCCCGAAATATCCTTTCATCATATTGCTTCATTTTTCATCCGCAAACTTCTGTTCACTTTACATTTGAAATTTTGGGTGAAGATTTTTCCCCCTGTTTCCGGGTTTCCGTAATGGGTTTTGTTGGTTTTTGTAGGCCCCCCACCACAACCCGCACCCACCCCCCCAACCCCCGTCCAAAATCAACTTTCTTCATGTTCATTTCCCTTCATTTTGTATTCTGCAGATGGAAGTTTGAACCCTTTCGCTCACAACAACATGAGGAACTTTTGACAAGTTCATTGCCCATTTTTTCCCCTCCGAGTTATTCTCTTTTTTCCACAACACTTTTGATATTCAAATTTAAAAGTGCACCAACTAATTCGACCCTCCTTCCCTGAAAAATAAAACCCACAACAGCAATCGCCAAATCACCCTTCCTCCTTCGGAGTTTGTGACCGTGGAAAATAAAACAAAACTTCTCCACGAGATTCCTATTTTATTATTTTTTTAATTAAAAAATCTCCAGTGTTTTGCATATTATTGAATCCGGTCTCGGATCATACTGGTGCCCATCATTCTATTTTTAAAAAAAATGTCATTTTGCTAAATGCAATCCGGCAGCAGGCTAGCCCTGTAAAGTACAAATTAAAAGACTCGTTAAAGCTCATTTTCTCTCTTTGGGGAGAGCTATGTTCAATAAAAATGGCGTCACTCCGTTCCTCTTACCAAACTCAAAGAGAGAGGGATTTTTTTTCTCTCTCTTTTAGAGTGACCCACCGCCCCCACCACACACCACCCCTCCCCCGAAAGGGAAGGCTGTCGATCAGGTGAGCCCCTCGTAACTTCTTCTGTAAATACTTTAGAGGATGAAGGTGTTGAGAGACAGTAACTCTCAAGTAGACTGGCTGTTTTGTTTTAATATACCATATATATATCTTAGTCAAGTCTTAAACTTCGATGAGGAATTCTCGACTCCGAATAATTATTGTAATGATAAACCTTGGCTGCTGTGCTTCCCCATTGGCTGCCAACGCCTATTCCTAACCCCTTGGTAAATCAATGGTAACCAATGTATCCAAGGCTCTATTTGGCGATGCGCTTTAATAAACCCCTTTCTCTCGGAGCATGACGTCAGTTGAATTCAGTATTTCCCTCCCTTCGCATGATTTTGTGTGTGTGTGTGTGTGTTTAAAACTTTTTTTTTGCGCGGGGCCCACAAAGAACACTTTGCCCCGGGGGGAAATAGCGACAAGATTAAGGTCTTCTGGCCCGTATTAGTGGGTGCTAATCCGAAATGCGCTAATTGAGTTTGCAACGAAAGAGAGAGAGAGAAAATCACCATCGCCGCCTGCGGATTTATGAAGGCACCGACTTCACTCCTTCAAACTTTGTTTGTTGAGAAGAGGCGCTTTAATTTCCAAAAAAAAAGCAACTACAGTCCAAATAGTTTCAGAAAGAATTAATCCGAAGAGCCGAGTATACTTGGAAACGCCCCCACACAAAAAAAGTGGAGATTCATTTTAAATTGCCTTCTTTAAAAATAAAGAACGGCGGGGCGAATTCTCTCTTACAAATAATCAGACTCTGACTAACGCACAATTGTTTCCAGTTAATTTGAAAAGCTTTTTCGAGGCCACACCTTCCATCAGCCAAAGGACAAGGAAACGGGTTTGTACATTTTTTTTAAAAGAGAAAAAAAATAATGTACATTAATTTGGTTGCGACTGTGGAGTTTCTGCTTGAAGTTCAGTGCGAAACTTAGAAGAGTTTATTGTGTGTGTGTTTCTCTGCTCGTTTGGAATAAATTACCAACTCGACAACTTTCTTGGCGCTGCAGTTCAGGCCTTTTCCTTTCGGCCCCATCAGTGTTCACGGTTAGCGAAGAAATAGTTACACATTTCAATTGCGAAAGTTCATTTTAATATAGGACCAACTTTTCTTTTAACCCCTGTAGTTTACCGAATCTAATTGCAAGCTTTAATATATTCGCCTGCACCTATACCTTCCATCTTGTGTTTTAGTTGCTGTTGGTGGGTTAAAGCCGCACAATCTACTGGAGGTCCCACTCCGCGCCGTGTAACCTAAGTGGTGTTTTTGCAACATCAAAATGAGCACTTCACTTGTGTGTGTGTGTGGAAATCTAAGGCGAGCGATGTTTCTTCGCCATAATAGAGCGGACAGACCTCTCGGTTTTAAGCAGTAAAAGCGACCCCCACCCACCGCCATCTCCCTCTTCACATTTGCTGTAACAGGGCCACGTTCCCATGCAAACTCTGTACTCGGTCACAGCGTGACCTGTAACTCCCCTTAAAAAAAAGCATGCATCCCTTTTTTCTAATTTCCCAACCCCCTCCCCCTCCCGAATTGGCCATCTCCTCGAACATGTAAAGATAGACGTTCAGAAAAAAAAACCCAAAAGTACCAGTAGAATCCGAGAATATTGACGTTAGCTGAAGGGAAAGGATAGAAGTGAGTTGGATCGGCATTAAGAGAGTGGCAGCTCTCGCCAGGACTCGAGATGACAGTGCATGACGGTCTGGGCAGCTCATTATCCAGCTCCTATTGAGGCGTCCTTTTCACTCTGATGCAAAGTATTTGGCAGAGTCGTTTGTCTCCGCATTGTACTTTAGTTAGGAATGCAATGGTTGTCAGTGGCTCTTATTCACTTTCAAGATACTTTATTGATGAGCTCTGACTTTTAGCACTTTTCACATGTCAAGAGAAGTCAAGTGTATGCAGCCACGACTTCATTTCATGCTTTGCCGTTTCTGTGAACCCCCAGCCCCCAACCCCCGCCCCACCCCCGCCGCCCATTTTCCCCTTCTGGTTGCTTTCTCTCTCTCTTCCCTCTCTCTCTCTCTCACACACACACTCACACGATCTATTCCAATGGGATAAATAATGGAGACACCCTGAGCCGAGACTGGTGCTACCTATGTAACCTCAAACCAGGCGCTGAGGGGTTGCTTTGGAGTTTACTGAGGTGTGCATTAATAGTCGGGCATTCAACAAATGTAGTTCTGGTGTGTGGTCAGCTGTGAGTTCATTTTCTTACTTTCCCTGTGATTTTCTGGCATCCAGTGAAGTGGCACAGCCTATTGGAAATGATCAATTAAAATTAATAGAGCTTGCACTAAGCTGCTGTAAATCAGACGCACAGGCTTTCTGTGGAGGATGTTAAATATGCTTTCTCTGTTCTCTCTCTCCAAAACGTCCGAGCATCTCCTTCAAAAAAGTTGAGGTTTAACTTATTACTTCCACAAGAAAAAAAGCTAATAACAGACATCGGGCAAACAAAGGGCGCGTGGGAGAGGTTTGTGAATGTTTTCTGTACAGACACTTCAGACCTATTTACCAGAGCCTCGAATCCACAAAGTAAATGTGTATTTAATCGGCGCTGTCAATGGGAAGGGATCTCTCCTCTTTACTCCGCACAACATTACCAGAGATAGGTAATTTGTGTTAATTCATCATTGGCCGAAATGTCTGTGATTTTTTCCATAACAGTTTTAAAAATGGAATATATGTCCATAGCTGTTTAAAGTGAATAATTCACAAATTTCATCTTAATGTAGAGATGAAAAAAAATAATTTGGATTCATCCATCTAATATCTATGATAATCAAAACAATCGATTCCTCACATTTTAATATTTTAGTCAGCTACCAGCTCTTACAAAACCTTCTCCTGAATGAGCACGATAAAGTTGTTAAAATGTTCGAAATTTGGGAGCATTTTCTGCTATGTACATATACCCCATATGGTCACGCATATTACACTGGTGTTTCACCGAATCCTGTGATAAAGTTTGTTTTTTGTGTACAGGGGGTGGGGGGGGGGGCGAATGCAGTGGTGAGGACCATCTCTTGTGCCCGGTTGCCCGGCATGCTCGCTAACCCCTTACTTTGCATAAGGAAATATTTATTTGTGTGCATTTGCATGTGGTGCATAAAACCGTGTGGAGTGATTAGTGGGTTTGAAAGAGTGCATTTCCCGCTCTGGTGAGGCGCAGGGAGGAAGTGTTTTGCTTGCGGATGATGACAAAGGTCACCCTCTGCTAATGGGCCAGTGAAGTGAAGTGGAGGCGAGGCGAGGCGAGGCGAGCGCACCTCCTGAATTCAGACATGCATTAATACAACTAGCACCATCAGCAATCAGCTAGGTGTGCTCTCTCTCTCTCGCTCTGTATCTCCTCTCTCGTCTTTCTCCCCTCTCCCTTGTCTCTCCATCTCCGCGTGCTTCAACAACTCCCTCTCTCTTTAGTGACAGCAGATTTTATTGTCAATCTCTGTCTCCTTCGCAGGAATTTGCCCTCTCTCTCTCTCTGTGTGGAGAAATTATAATTCACTGACAAGTCTAAAAAAGTCGCCCATCATATCCCATCTTAACTGTTTGCTGGACGTGTTGACACGCAGAATGCCCCATAAAGGTGAGTTTATTTGCTTTCCTTACATTTAATTTAGTGCATTTTTGGGCATCTTATTTAACATTTCTTAATCGCAAGGGAAATGTAAGTTTCCTTTAGCTTCCATCTATGATTTATTGCCTAACTCAGATTTAGTGCAACATTATAAATGTTAACGAGATTTTTTATCATTTGAGGGTTATTTTGAAATATTGCAGTGAGCAAACGAGTAATTCTAAAGAGGCACATATATAGATGGACAATCCTTAGGAAACTCAGTGGAAATTTAGCCAATTCTCCGTCGTTACATTAAAGCATTCGCTCGTTTTAACTTGTGGATTGCTTTTTTTTATTCCTATCAAGCCGTTTACTCTCTGTTTGACTTCTATTAATGACCACAGATTAATTTTAATCGGATTCGGCGGCCATGCATCCCTTGACTTTAACATTTAAATAAATAATTTTCTCAACGATGCACCAGAGAATTTAGTAAAATCCCCTTATTTCCCCTCCAGGCAAACGTAACTGGCGTTTCTGGGAGGCGACGCGAAATATGTTTGAGATGCTGTAATGTGGGCTTGTCTAATGTCATTTTTTCTGCATGTTTATAAGTAGCTGATGTTTATTAATGATAAGAAAGAGTAAAATAAGTCACTTTAGGCCAAAGCTTGCTGTTTGATGAAGATGCAATGACCCGATGATGCATAGTGTCAGTTTGAATTAAGCAATCAGCCGATTCATTAGTGCCGTTTGTACTGAGTGTTTCAAACTCATCAGGACTCTGCTCTGTACAAGCGTTAGGGCTTTATTTTTTTTTTAAATATCTATGTATTGAAGTACTTTACATTCTCGAGAACTAATGGGCTCAGCGAGTTAGCACCAAACTGAATGTTAAAACGCAAATTAATTGAAACGAGAGCTCCTTCCTCGGCTCGGGTTCCATGCAGTCAATCGATCAATATATTCCCCTCCGTTTCAAACTAGACCCTTCTGTATTCCAAACTTTGTTTCTTATAATTTTACAAAAAAAGCCCAAATTTATAGCCATTTAAAATGAGCATGAACTGACGAAGTATCTCAGTTTGTGATATATAAATTTGGTGGTGGTGGTGGGACATTAATACGCCCTCGGAATTTAGAGCGAAATATTGCATCAACATTTTTTCAACGACAAGAATTAATAAGATATTTAACATTTAAGTACAGACCTAGACGGATCTGTCCCTATAAGATGTAAACTGCCTTAACTGCTCGATATTTTAATAAATTATTGAGCGCTGTGCCAAACTGTTCCGTGTCTCACCTTAATTATAAATACATTTTCGAATTTCTGGCCGTAAAAAAAACTGCAGATTTCTCCCTATTATGGCTATGAGTGTTGCAATTACAGACTGCTCGCATCCTAACAGTTAGAAACTAGGAAATATCGGCGCAGGTAGGGAGAATATATCATTTCCACATTTGTTTAAATGCACACAAGTTTGCTGCGTTTTTTGTAGAAATTCCCAACGTGGAGTATAATGGGAGGGGGGGGGGGGTGGTGTGAAATAAAGACTGAAAAAAAATATGGAAGAGCGGCGTTGATTTACGGGTGTGTTTTTTTTTATATATAATCCAATACTTCATATCATGTAGTCTCGGCCAGCGTTGAACGAAGGCTGGGCCGTGAAAAAAGGGTGACAGCTTGGTTCGAAATCGGCACTAAAATACAATAAGATCGCATTCGGTATATTTGAAGTCTGTGGTTAGACTTACATATTAATATATACATATGTGTGTGTGTGTATATATATCTATATACTCATATATAATTAGCAAATATATAAAGGGCGATACAGTATCGTCCCTCAGGCTAGGCCTTTGAGACACAACTGCTTGTTCAGCACTTGTTTTCATCTCTGTAACCGGGGAACAATAGTAAACAGTGGGCTTAAAATTCTAGCCCTGAAATCTATCAGGACGCTATCAGCTGCTGGTTTCCCTGCATGTTTAGAAAAAAAGAGATTTTAATAAAGCAGTAAAACGGCGTGCGAACTTTGCAGAGATTGATGAATTGCCCTTTGCAGTCCGAGTACTAAGGAAAACATCTCGACTGCCGCCGAAAAGCCCATAGTCAAAAGAAAGCATTTTTAAATTTTTCTTTTTAAATTGCAAATGCTGCGGGCCCTTTCTTAAAGTGAGAAAGCACAAGTGGTCTTTCTTGAAGTCTGACGAGCAGAGATGGTTTCCGCTGGCTGCAGTTACGAGAAGTTAAAACGCCCGGGCTTCTCCTGCTCGCTCAGTTCTGTGGATAATCAGGTAGTCACCCCTGGCTGTTGTAAATATTTACGCAGGGAAGTCTGCATGCTGGGAGAAAGTGTTTGTTTGAAGTTTATTTTTTGTGTGTGCAGGAATAGATAACAAAGCTAGTCTATAAATTATTTTCCGGTGGTGTGTGATGAATAGAAAGAAGGGAGGGAGGGAAGAAAAGCGGGCGTTAAGGAATTTAGGTTCAGATGTAATAGTGGGATGGGTTGGGGGGGGGTGTGGGAGGGGGGGACAATATGCGTTATACTTATGGTGGCAAAAGGAAACAGAATGAAGTATTTCGAGAAAGAGGTAAAAAGAAAATGAAAGCTGGTTCATTTCGTTATTGTACCCCTTTTTTAGCAAACCCCGTGAATAGACCCTTTATTGTAATTGTCTCCTCGCAATTGAGCGCCCCACGGAGCTGTTGTGTCTTTTTACAACCCTTAACAACCCAATACCAGCAACATAATTACCTCCAGATACTCATAACAGAAATTACTTGTTTTATTTCGCGGGTGGGGAAAGGGGTGGTGGGGTGGGGGGGAGGGGAATAGCAAAACAAGCCCCCCCAATAAAAAATTCTACATACTGTTCGATGTTGAAGAAAGTTCCCCCCTCCCCACCTTGAATGAGTGTGAGTTGAAGAGTGCGCTACTTTTAGCTGAACGCTGTGTTGCTGGTTGGGGAGCCTAGTTGGTGGGGGGGGGGGGGGGGGGGGGTTGTGGGGGTGGGGGGGTGGTGGGTGGGGGGGCGGTGCGGGAGTGGGGGCTGCTCTCTGGGTTTGGGCTGTAAGTAGAATAGAAAGCATTGTTCACTTTCTGTAGCCTTTGTCGATCAGTGCTGACCCCCTCCCGTTACTACTTTTTAAGCACTGAGGCGAGGTAGACAGCGTGTGTCAGAGTACCTAAGTACAAAAGAAGATCTAAAGACCAGGAAGAAAGTTAATCAAGAGTAACTAAGTTCAAAAGTACGTTATCGAGTACATACCTTAAGGAGTTTTTTTAAAAAAAGAAAACCTAGTGTGATGATGAGCCCCCACCCACTGAATTGTCGAGCCATCCAAAGTAAACAATGCAGAATAACATACAGTATTTTCATCACAGGTTTGCAATAAGGCGCGTCCACCTAAACCAGACACGAAATATCTACGTTTAATATATATTTATAAAGTATGAAAAATGAGACCACTTTCCGCGCATGCATTATGAGACAGTGAAATCATTCACCAGTGAGAGTCCGAAGTGATGAGACCAGTGTACAGTACAATCACCTTATAAAAACGAGAAATCAGACACCCGTGCAAGTAGGCAAAGCACTCCTGGGCGGGCATATGCCAGAGTCCCTGAGATGAATCAGATGGGTGTTTTTCACTGTGGGCGATGTGAGATAGAATTCGAGCGAAAATTCTTAACGCTTTTACAAAGTGTCTTGACGGAGGGGGAAAGATCACTTTGCACACTGGCTTAAAGGGACCGGTCCCGGTTGTAATGTTTGTGCAGCCTTTACGCGACCCGCAATCCAAGGCCAAATACCTTTAAACGGTCAGATGGTTACTGAACGATCTAATACTATTCCTGGTCTAAATAGGGAGTTTCAGGAAACTACACCAATAATATATTTATTTAAAACGCCCGCCAGGTTGCCATAATAAACTTTTTTTTGTTTTCTTTTTCCATAGAGGGAAGACTTTAACTAGTATCAAACAGATGCCTGTGGTCACAGACTGTCAACACAGGGTTCAGGCAAGTTTCAAATATTATTGCATTCGGGTAGCAGTTAAATATCGAAAATTCAAAACAGCCCTTAATTCCAAAAGATCATGGCTTTGTATTAAGGGTATATAGAATATAGCTGCCCGCGGCTTCTGCGTACCGTATATGTTTTGTTTTTAACCAATTCTTTTAAAATTGTTCCCTTTGAAGAATATGTTAGAGTCAGATTTCTCAGAGATTGTAGATGTTTCCTTGACTGCCTGTGACTTTGCCCTGATTAACGCATAGTTTTATTACTATCAGAACACAATAAACAAGCCACGTGGGACTCTGGTGTAACAATTCAACATGCAGAACAGTAAGTGATGCTTCGTGTACTTATGTGAATCACCGAGAAATGCCAAATATTAACGTGTGTCAGGAATAGGTCGCCCCCGCCCCCCACCACCCTCCCCTCCCCCCCGCCACACGCACACACACACACACACACTTCAAGTGTTAAGGCCGAATAATGTAGGTTTCATAATTAATAATAAAAACACGTCTGCTTTAGCTGACCAGCCAGACCTTCGCTGGCAATTTTCAGCGTTTGTATGGAGCATTAGAATTGCTGGGATGTAAGCGTTGTGAGTGTCAGACATGGACCATGTTAAGAAGGGTTACCAGCTATTTATTGCCAATAAATGTATGCTAAGCGCCAAGTAAAATGACTACCTGAATTTACCAACTACTTAAAAATGAGAAGATACGATCACTTCGATTACCTATGGGCCCTTATTTTGCAAGAACACTGCATGTAAGCATCTCTCATGTTCCCGAACTCCACTACAAAACTGAACCTGGAGCTTTACAAACGCGCATGTTCTTTGTTCATTTTCCACCATGGTTGCTTTATATCTGATTATGAATCGCAGGCATTTGATCCAAATTTCACACTCCCAAAATTAAAGAAAACTCTTAATTGTTTACGTTTTAAAGAAAAATGCATTTAGTTGCTAAAGTGAATTAAAACCTCCCCAAAGTAGCATTACTGAGAACGAAAAATATAAATAAAAGTTCGGATACGTGTACTCAATCTTAATAGGATTAATTGAAATGGGTTGTGTGAGTGTGTGTGTGTGTGTGTATGATCGAGTAAGCTGTTGTGCGAATTGCTGAAGAGATATCATTCGGGTGAAGCCTTTAGTTTGTTTAAAGGTCGCGGCGGGCTCTGCGGGCTTTGTGCTAATAACTCCTGGGTGTATATGCTGCATAACATCCAAATTGCCACCATATGTTTTCGTATTAGATGACTCGCAATAGAATACGGGGCGCATAATCATCGCCACTGGGCGATTCCTCCACGCCCCAGTACAGAGACTAGTACAGTGATTAAGATATACCTATTTTTTTAAAAAAAGGTGCTGCTTGTACATGCCCTTCTCTTTAAAAAAAAATTAAACCCGGAAACTTGCACGTGGAAGTGTGGGGGAGGGGCGAGTTGAGGTGCAGTAAAGGCCTTAGCATTTGTTAGCCAGTGTAAGGTATACTGCTTAATGTGCACCGTGTCTTTTGATAGGGAACTCGATACTCTCACACATAAACTGGGCGTCAGTGCTCCAGGTACCTGGGCTGACGGTTTTGTTTCAAGAGGTTCACACCTTTTGCTGTTGTTTGAGAATGTCAGGCTTGTTTCAGAATTGATGTCCTGTTTGAGTGTGTGATACGTGAATTCATGCTTTTTTAAAAGAAAAAATCATACTTGCAACTATCATATTTCAAATTTGTGGGAAACTGGCACCGAAGTGTCTTTTTGACTTTAATAGATTTTCCAAAGGAAAGAATGCATTACTTGTCATTGGCTTGATTTCTTTTTAAAAATAAATGCCCAGGTATAAGATTGGGATAAAGAGTTTTAGTGGAGCTGTGTACCCGTGGTTCTAATCAACAGATAAGTTTTAAAGCAGTCAGAAGATAATGGACTATAAATATGTAATGCATATGCTTTTTAAAATGTGAAATGGCCTCAGATTTAATTTTTTTTAGAGAAAGTACATTAAATGGTTGCATTTTTGCATCTTTAAACAGTGTTGATTTAAGTAGGGCGCGCGTTCCCGATGTCGTGATCGCGCCTAACCCCCAGGCAACCTTAAAATGAAGCCTTCCTTTAAGGGTAATGAGTATAGTGCAAGACACTATGAATGATATACAAATGCGGACAGAAAGGGACGTTTTATCATGCTACTATTTGTCGTGACGATAGGATTTTCAAAGTAGAACAGTGTCATAAAGTGACATGCCTGCCACAAGTGTTTGGGGCTGATCTTTTCAATTATCCTTCCGTGCACTATACAGGGAGACTTCCGCTTATTTCTAGAAATTAAGCTCAAAGTTGACGAGCAGCTAGCTTGATTTTCGAGACAAATGTCAGCAAAGCTCATCATTTTCCCTCCTATATTCGGAGCTTATTTATGGCTAAGTGGCTGGGCTTTTTGGAGCCAATTTAGCAGGCGCTCCTAGGGAGAGGAGAACAGGTTCTTTATAAGGCGGGAGCTTCCTCCAGGGACACGGTTAACAGCCAGAGTTTCAGGTTCGGGATTTCCATAAGCTCCACAATGACTGACCTTTTTCTGTTTTTTTTAACAAGCGAAGGGAAAGAATTGTTTTGGTGTATTAGACAGCTGTTGTAATTTCGGGAAGATAACGTGTGTTATTTGCAATATTGGATTGAGTTGATCTTGCATTGTCAGTTTAAGAGGAATTGTTATTTGCTCGATTGGGCGCCCTCTCGTTCGGTTTAGCGAAGCAAAAATGTTGTTCTGTTGGCTTCCTTTGCTTTCATGCAGTGTCTGGCTCGAGTGGTTTATTGCACTTATTTCGGTTTGGTAATTTGTTGGCGCACCGACGCTGCTCGTTGCTCGTAAGCTATTCCGGTTTGATTGGTTTTGCGAGCTAGAGAGCGCGTTCATGGGTCAGGTTTTTTTTTGTGTGTGCGTGTTTTACAATTGGGATCGCCGGCGGGATTAACGACGGGCACTGTGAGCAGCGGACTTCACTGACCGTACCTCCTCGTCTCGGCCGCTGAATATGTTCGCTGTTACTTTGTCCCTAGGTCACAGTGGAGTGAACCAGCTCGGCGGTGTGTTTGTTAATGGTCGACCATTGCCCGATTCGACCAGACAAAAAATAGTCGAACTTGCTCACAGTGGAGCCAGACCCTGCGATATTTCAAGGATCCTCCAGGTAACAATATCTCAGTTAATAAGTCTATATTCATATCTTTCCAAATTGACCAAAAAAACGCATGCAAGATGTCAGTGTTACAGTTGCATATGCAATCAGCTTATTGAATCATTTTCTAGAAGGGGTTTTCTACAATCCAAAAATGCTTCCTGAAAATTGCATTCGTACCTTCAAAGTAATTTCTTTCAAAATTGACAAAAAAAAGCAAGAAATTATCTTGAAATGATTGAGAAATGGTAAGATTTCCCCCTGCCATTTAAGGGTTTATTTTTGTATTGTAGACCCAATGTTGATGCAAAAAAAATTAAGTTTGAAACTTTTTTTTAAATAACTTTGGCACGCGCCAGAAATTCTCTTTGAATCGATGCAATATTGGTACGTTTCCCATTGCCATTTAAGGTATATTTTTGTATTGTAGACCCATGCTGATGCAAAAGTCCAAGTAGTGGATAATCGAAAAGTAAGCTCAACATTGTTTAACTATATTTATATACCTATATAAATACATATTATCAAACAAAAAGAGCCATTTTATTTGTAAAACCTTTTTTTGATAGAATTGCTTTCTTTTTTTATTATTATAGGTTTCCAACGGCTGTGTCAGTAAAATCCTGGGCAGGTATTATGAAACTGGATCCATCAGACCCAGGGCAATCGGAGGGAGTAAACCAAGGGTAGCAACTCCTGAAGTTGTGTCCAAGATCGCTCAGTATAAACGCGAGTGCCCGTCGATTTTTGCATGGGAAATTCGAGACAGATTGCTCTCTGAGGGGGTCTGTACTAACGACAATATACCAAGTGTGAGTAAAACATTTAATTAACTTTTAACGGAGTGAAGGTTTTATTTATTGTCACTAACAACTGCACACAGAAAGAACGCCCTATTTGCTCAAACATTTTTTTCTCACAAAAAAAAATATGTGTGATTTCATTATCAAGAAACCGCAGCGATGGAGACAAAAAAACTATCTCCCTTAGACATCGATTGTTCATCAAATTTACATTTCCTGCGGATTTTAACTCATTTATTCTGGCCACTAAAGATGGAATTTAAAGAAATCTTGCCATCTTATTCGATAGATAAAAATGCAACGATAGGAAGTGGGACTATTTAAACCCAGCGACAATGTGAAAATTTGATAATCCTGATTCAAGTGATTATTTTTACCGTTACTCTTGAATTCGGTAAAGATTGATGTAGGCGTTCACCACTTAACTTAGTGCAACGCACGAAATCAGTTGGTGCAGATCCAGTCCTAAGGTTGTGCCAATTTATATATATATATATATATTAATTAAGCGTGATTATTTACATTTGCGATTAATTTTATTTTGTGCTGTTTATTGGTATAAATGCAGATGAACGCAAACTTGTCAAATCTTTACGTATATGCACCACTTAAGATAGAGACTGGATTGTCATGCGAAATAAATTTCAGAGATCAAGTTACTATCGATTAGATGATTATAATTCTTGTGTATTTAGTTAGATTTTATTTCAGTTAGACAACTGCGTGGACTAATTGCGCACATTTGTGAATTTCAACATTCAAATTGTTCATTTAAAGAGCGGAAAGGTATTTAAGAAGAATGGCTAATTGGCTTTCAGGTGTCATCGATTAACCGAGTCCTTCGCAACCTGGCTAGCGAAAAGCAACAGATGGGAGCAGATGGGATGTATGATAAACTAAGGATGCTGAACGGTCAGACAGGTGCATGGGGTACCCGGCCAGGCTGGTATCCGGGCAGTTCGGTGCCAGGGCAACCCAACCAAGGTAAGGGATACTGCGTGGCTACACTTACAAGGGCCGACAAATCCAATCTACAGCTTTCCTGGATGTGTAGTTAGATCGTGATACTCAGATATGCGGCTATTTCGGGCAGTTGTTCAGCAAGTGGGTTAAGGTGAATATCTCTCAGTCAATGAAAGGATAAAGATCAACCAAGCAGTTCAGGTACACTTTATCCAATAAGCTTTTTTTAAATAATGGGCCATTTGTATCTTTGCTATTTGTTGGTCACCTGCTCTAACTGTCAAGAGTCAGCGGCGTCCAGATTCCTCCGCTAACTTATCCTCTGCTGTTTTTTCGTTCATGAGGCCAATGTATTGCATTCGACCATTGCGTAATCATGTTTATTCTAATATCTAAAAAGCAGCAAAACAGTTGCAGACAATCACTGTGAGAGGAGGAAGTCAGAACATCGAGAAGTAGAGATGAATTAAAGGCGCTATGCAAGGCAATGCATGAAGGAATGCATTTTGTCCGTGTCGAGGTTTATTTCGTCTCAAAATGTTTGAACAATGAAACCGTCCAACGCGTATAGCGGGCAAGTCACCAACGTGCCCGCTATAAGCGGTAGGAACTGTAAGGCTATAAAGACCAACAACACCTTGCTTTTGTATTTCGCCCTTAACGGAAAGCCCGCCCCCAGGTGCTCAGCAGATTAACAATCGATTCCTTTTAGGCGAATTGTTCAAACCATCTAACTCATACTGCCCTGTCGCATCCTTCCAGTTCAGACAAGAACTGTGGAGGTTCATGTGCGTGACTGTAACATTCCTCCGGAACATCCGCAAACAGAGCGGGTGTAAGGCCACTGTTCAAATTGCCTTTAATTCACTTGGATAAACCATTGCTTCCACTGCTCAGATTGTTAAATATGACTATATAATCCACTGTACATACCTCCAAATTTAGAATGAAGCTTAATCATGAAAGATCTAGTTAATTATATGAGTATCTTAAGTTCCATCTTTTTATATATCAATGGGGGGAAAAAAACATCACCTGCAATTAAAATCAAGCTTGAACTATGCGGCAGCGCAGAATGTGAATCACAACATCTCATGATTGCTGTAAATAGGCGCGGCCTTTAGTCATCAGTGAATGTAAACCAGTTAAACTGCGCAGTGAAACACTCAGGAAGTCCGGGGAAGTGTGCAGAAAGCATTTTTTTCTTGAAAAATATATTTTGATCATTGGTCAATGGCTTTTACCTTGAACACTTTGTCTGAAGGTAGAGGAGGTCGCAAGTATGGTTAGAGAGTGCAAGAGAAAGGGGGCCTGGTGCATATTAATCTATTTAAAGTAACCCTTTCTGTTAACTACACAACCACTACGTTGACAGCACGAAAGCCATACAACTCAGAACAAATAACGCCCGGGTCAGTCACTTTGGAAATAAATATATATTCCTATCTAGTTAAAAAAAATGCTTGATATAATAACAGACTTTTTTTGTAAACCATATTCCAATGTTGTAAGAATACAAGTGGACGTGGTTCTGAGACCTTACATTATTATATATAACTTCCTTCACTTGAAGTCAACCGAGAAGCTGACGTCGTTCATGTTTAAGGTTAGCTCATGTTTATTATCGCGATAACAGCGAGATAATTTGCAGTGTAATTGGATGTGATGTTACTGGCTGGGGATGGGGATGGGGATGGGGGAGGGGGGTGTAGGTGGGGGGGTTGGGTGGGGGGTGGTGGTTGATGTAGAGAGACCGACAAGTGAATCATTTTCTGTATCCTGTGTGTCATTAGTGAGCCTGTCCGTGACAGTCATCAGCCGAGGGAGGAGGTGTCCCGTCCACAACCTGCTTTTTGTTCGCAGAATCAGCAACAGTGTGCGGAATATATTGTACAAAGGATGTTTCAGCCACACGCAAGAATTTGTTATGGGAACAATTCTGTCGCTATGTAATTGCTCATTAGAGAGCGTTTTGTTTCTCATTAAGCAACATGAATAAGCGTCTAGTTCTAGGAGACAGCTGTAGAAATGTTACACATGAGACCCCTGGACACCATATCGCACCACTTGCCAATTAGACATGTCAGCTTTCTGAGAAGCAAACAATATAAGAAGGGCACAAGAAAGATACACAGCAGCGCATTGCTTTCTGTAAGATATCCGCAGCTTGTTATAGCACTCTTAATGAAGCCATCGACACAACTAACAACGAGTGTATTGGAACACAAGGGCGCTTTAAAAGTCCAAACTTCTAAACAACTTTAACTCTCCACTCATCACAGAAAGAGTACAAACAAACCTGGGAATGCAACCATTGCTGAGAGACTGGATAGCCGTGTGGCAATGTAAAAGTAAAGTCATACCTTTCTCGATGACTTGAATAGTCCTATATATTGAATGTAGGGGGTAGGGAGGCACCACTATTAACTAAATAGCCGAGACTTACACCCAATACATTTTTATTTCAAAAGCCTGTATTTTTTAATCTTGTGAATGCATTATACTTAATGTATAACCGAAAGAATTAAATGTGGGAATACAGGAGTTACTGCTCTGGTGTAATTTGAATCTATTGCTGGATAAGGGGATTAAAAATTATGTTTTAAGTTACCATAAATTCTTGATGCAAGAGACGTACCAAGCTGCAATTATTCTATTGGTTAATATCTAAAAAATCATTTCGATATGTCTTTTCATTTCACGCTGTGTTTTTGAGCCTGGTTTGGGCCTGTTTTGTTTGGCTCTTAACTCGAAGTGACTGTTAAGGCTGTCTAGATATTTTAGGTGAATTGTGTAGATTGGAATCCCTAGGGATAGCAAGGGAAATCCAAACTTGTTTACTGCAATTATACGGTAATGATGTTGGTGGAGGTGGGATGTTCTTGACAGTTGCTTTGAATGGTTAGGACCGTGTAGGCCGCGGGCGGAATCATGTCGAGTTTGACTGCTCTACATTCGGACCCATGATTGTTGTTTAATAAATGCACAGTCTCTGACAGGCCTTAATGAGCGACTGTCAATTCGAGCCACACAAAATACTGTATACTGTTTGGGATCCAAATAAAATTCAGAACAACAATTTTTTTTGCAGGCACGACATAGTTAGAACCATAGAATCAAACAGCACAGAAGGACGCCATTCAGCCCATCCTGCCTGGCCCTGTGCTCTTTGAACCAGAAATCCGACTGGTCCCATTCTCCTACTCTTTCTCCATAGCCCTGTAAATGTTTCCTTTTCAGACGTGTCTCTTGATAGCTCTATCTTGAACATTAACTCTTATGCAATATCCTGTTACAATCAGCATCGCTCCAAACAGATTATCCCGTTATTATCACATTGCTGTTTGTGGGAGCTTACTGTTCGCAAGTTGGCTGCCACGTGTCCAACATTGTAACAGTGGACCACAGTTCTAAAGTACTTCATTGGTCATAAAGAGCTTTGGGACATCCTGTGGCCGGGAAAGGCGCAGTGTTAGTGCGAGTCTTTGTTTCATCGGATTCACGAAATGTTGTAATTTTTTTAGCATGAAACAGAGGGACTGTGTTACCAGTGATAGCTGCATTGCAACTGGACAATTTTCAGCAGAAATAACATTATATCACCTGTTTTGAAGTCATTTCTAAATCGAAACATAAGGTATCATTTAGGCGGAGTTGTAGAGAACCTAAAGTCATACAATTTTAAAAATCTCAATCTTAATCTCATTATCAATTTTGACCATTGACTTTCCTGATGCATTGTGTGATTGTAACAGCGATAGCAAACGTGTAATCGCACATTCCCCAAACAGTAATTGCCTCTGTTAAATGGTCTGAGAAAGCTGACGACGAAAGTTGTAATCTGACCCATTGCCTGCGTCACAATGACACTGAAATAATCGAAGTACACAAACTTGTAAATATTTTAGCCAATGAAAAATACGAAGTAACGTGGTTTCATTTTCTCAAGCATATTTATTAAATATATTGTACATTGCCCCTCTGAGCAGCGGACTGACTGCATTTTGAAGTTATCCGAATTTATGTAACACTTGGGTGGAAATAAAATTTATGATGTTTGAATGACTGACGCTGTGCCAGTCAGTAATGTTAAGACCCAGACAGTAAAAATAAAACGCATTAAAGAGCTTTTTTTCGCTGCAAATTTCCGTAAATAAAACGCCAACGAACTTTTAAAAGAAGCCACAATCAGGAACATTCTTTAAAGCTTTATTCCAATTGGCTAAATAAATCGTGCAAGTGATATTAATGAAAATAGTAGAAACTCTGACTTAATTCTATATCTCTTTTAAAACATAAGGAATAACACAAGGAGACAATAATTGCTTTAAAATCTAAGTCCGAACGAACTCTATCTAACTGGTCTACAGCCTTTATGTTTTTGACCAATAAAACGGCATTGAACAGATATAGCCCCCAAGTGATTAGCGGGAATCTTTTCCCAATATCCATACAGCTTCTTAATTCTTCCCAACCACCCCCACCCCCAACCTCGTGCCGCGATGTTTGAGCAGATTTTTAAAAGTCCATTACTCGATGCACAAGTCAGGGTTAGGTCTCATAGGGAGAATATGGTTTCAAGCTGATTCATGTCAGACAGCTGTGGAAAAAATAATACCAGTATCAAGCCTGACAATAGTCTAAGAGAGACATCTCTATCAGCCCTACCCTTCAAACAGGGGAGTGGGGCATTCTCCAGCGAATTAGGGTTTTAAGGATCGCTGTGACAGTTTTTTTTTTTCTCTATCTTTTTTCTCTCTTATATGGCTAAAGCCTTCTATAGGATTTAGACACTTTCCCTTTCAGAAGGTTTATGGTGAAGGGCAAAGCGTTTCTCATCTGAGCTGCAACGCTGAAAAGTGCCGCAATTCGTTTGCTATCTCCTTGCTTGTTTTCCGCGTGAATGATTAAGACACTAAGAAACTAAGGAATGATTTTATTTCCCAGCGCCTTATTGTAGAAAACAAATCCTAACCCCAGCGTCAGTTGGTCTGGCTGTGGGATAATAGGACACACATTTATCCTTCTTTTTACGGATTAGGAGTAACAGCACCAGGGACCGGGGTATTCAATTGGTTCTTTAGGAGATTTTAAACCGCCCTCCCCTAAAATAGACATAAAAGAAAGATAACTTAATTGTCTGTCGTTTGGTTTGTGTGTGTGTGTGTGTGTTTTAAATTCCTGTACACCCTTTATATCAAAGACAACCAGGAATAATTATATCTGAAGCGATTGACAATATTGCTAGGTCCCCGTTCACCTGTATTCAAATATAATATTAAAAAACAGGAATGCTTCAGAACTGAACTGTACACGTACTTATGGCGTTGTTATATATAGTATAAAGACGCAAGATTCGTTATCGTATTCAATTTGTATTTAAAGGTTCTTTCGTTTAATGGCAGTTTTTTTGGGGAGAATTCTCCTTCATTCTCGATTGCAAATCGACAATGTTCGTTTATACTGAACAGAACTGATAGTCCGATTGCGGTTAGAAATGAAAGGAAAAGAAGCGATTGGGAATGTTAGACATGGCATGGTTTAAGAACAGCGAATGCTCCACGAACGAGGTATAGGGAATCGGCCATTTGGGGAAAGTGGTTAGAAATTCGTTTGAAGAACAGAACTGCGTCTGAATTCTTGTAGTCAATTCTACAGGCAAAGGAAAGAATTGGTGATGAAATCATTTAAATCGGATCTTGGATGATGTAGGGGAAACACGTATGGGCTCCAAATTCACCAAAAGTGTATATACAGTGGTGGGCAAACACGTGAAAAGATGGAAACAAATTTAACTACAGATATTAGTTGACGCTGTCAAAAGCCACAAAATGCCATAGATTAGCTCTGTAATTAGGTGCAGCAAAAGTGGTCATATCACGGCAAAAAAACGTTCTAAAGGGAAAACAGTGCAACAGCAGTGCGTGTGAAGATTTTATTTTCTAATCTTAGCTGAGTGAGATTTTCTTTTTACGTTGAATAAACAGGTCATTGCATAGAGTCCCATTCACACTGCCCCTCCAAATGCTTTGGCCCATTCTCCTCCTACAGAATGTTTAAGCCTAAATGGCGTTGAACAGTCCAACTCACAGGGACAGTGATTAATGATAGCGTCGCACAAAGGTTAACATACTTCACTGAAAAGTCTGTTGACTGTGATCGTTGTGCGACAATGTGGAGCACTGCCTGCCTGAAGAGAATCCTTTTGTTGTCTTCCCGCGATAACCAGCGATTGTATTCTCAAAATTCTGCCCACGAAAATTTGCCAACCTTCTGGCCTGGGACTTTAATAGTTTCCGTCCTCTACTGGCATTGTACGCCTGAAAGGCTATTCAAGTGTTGGCGGCCACTGCAATAGACATGAAAAAAACGCCCATATGGTGATTAGAAAGATGGACAAAAATCTCCATTTTAAGGGAAATTCCTTAATCTTCAGAGTGGTACAATACAGCTGACAAACAGATTTCTGTAAATTCCGAATGAGCCACGTTTTACATAGAAGCAGGATAAAACTAGATAACTTATAGTCATTTACAACATTCTGGGTAAAGAAACCATTGATTCGAGGGACACATGATACAATAATTCTCGTTGGGTTTCAACCCGAATCGCGCTTTAAAAGGATTCGACCAACCATGAATCATATGAAAATTGTTATCTCATAAACCTTGCAAAAATGTCACTGAAAAGTAATATTGACAGATGTTTACAGGATTGTACTTGCATTGTTGCAAGAATTTAATAATGTGGAGTGCGTACTGACAGTTAGTCTTCTGTTTAGCCATTCGATATAGCTTTGCCCTGTTGGTAGCAGACATGTATCTGGAGAATCGGGTCTGCCTCGGTTAACCAAAGTGTTAAGGCATCAGCTCTGAATTTATTACAGCAGTCGTCACAAATTCTGTTCCTTTTTTAAGTACTTATGTATCACAAGTAGTGAACAGTGGTTTCTTCTAAATATAAGAAAATTATAGGCTGTTATTACTGATGATATAATTGCACCCGTGCTTAGCAACTAGAGGCCAAGATTATGAGCTTTCATGCAACATTCTAGTTAAGTCAACGAATGGAGAAATTCTGGAGTTCGAACTTCTGGAATGTACAGACTACAAAGTTAGACAGTAACTTGGCAGGAAACTTTGGATAAGAATAGCCGCCCCCCCCCCCCCCCCCACCCCCCCCCCCCCCAACAATTACCAGGAATAACTAGGAGTGAAGAGGAAATTCTAGCCTCACTTTTCGACTACAGATGCACTTTCAAGTCGTTGCTTGCATCGTATCTGAACAACGCAATGGTCAGAACGGAGTTAGATTGGTGGTTATCCCTCCCCCATTGAGATCTACAGTAAACAGCTCGAACGCTTAATGTAATGCAGATCAGCTTCCTCCCAACATCAACGAGGATTTTATGCTAAATTTAGTTAGTTATATTAGAAGGCCCAATATGGTTTGGCTATTTTTGAAGGATGACTTTGCACTGAATGTGCAGTGATACTACACCCAGTGCCAAACAAAGTGGTGTGAACCTATCTGCTTGAAGTGTTTTCACACCTGACTTCAGCAATCAGGTGGCTTCTTGACCCGCGAGAATACTGCTTGGTCTACTCGCTGATACAAAGATACTGGTGCCCGAGAAACATGGCGTATTCTTTATGGATGCTTGAAGTTTCATTTACTCTTTACTTTCTTTCAATTTCAGGTCATTTTAATTAAGGAAAATTCAATCAGCGATTTGTTTGTTAGTCAGCTGAAAATGGTATAGATATATCACAGCGAAACATGCCATTCGGCCCAACTAGACCATGCTGGTAGAGAAAAATGCCTGTGTTGGGGGTTATTATAATCAAATACAATTAAAATAAATAACAAAATCAATTAATGGGGATGAATTATTTCAAGACATTGAAATATTTTGATATTTTTGAACATTTAAACGTAGACCCAAGGAACCACAGGAGAAAAGATTCTCTATTGAGGTTGGGCGGTTGTATCTTGAACAGGCTACTCAGATTTTTTATTCATTTACGGAATGTGGGTGTCGTTGACTAGGCTGGCATTTATTACCCAGCCATAGTTGCCCTTGAGAAGGTGGTGGTGAGCTGTCATCTTGAAGCATTGCAGTCCATGTTGTGTAGTTGCACACACAGTGCTGTTAGGGATGGAGTTCCAGGATTTTGACCCAGTGACATTGAAGGAACAGCGATATCTTTCCAAGTCAGGATGGTGAGTGGCTTGGAGGGCAACTTCCAGGTGGTGGTGTTCCCATGTATCAGTTGCCCTTGTCCTTCTAGATGGTAGTAGCCATGGTTTTGGAAGGTGCTGCCTAAGGAGTCTTGGTGAATTCCTGCAGTGCATCTTGTAGATGCTGCTACTATGTGTCAATGGTAGAGGGAGTGAATGTTTGTGGATGTGGTGCCAATCAAGTGGGCTGCTTTGTCCTGGATGGTGCCAAGCTACTTGAGTGTTGTTGGAGCTGCACTCATCCAGGCAAGTGGAGAGTATTCCATCGCACTCCTGACCTGTGCCTTGTAGATGGTGGACAGGCTTTGGGTAGTCAGGAAGTGAGTTACTCACTGCAGGCTTCCTAGTCTCTGACCTGTTCTTGTAGCCACAGTATTTATATGACAGGTCAAGTTCAGTTTCTGGTCAATGGTAACCCCCAGGATGTTGATAGAAGGGGATTCAGTGATGGTAATGCCATTGAATGTCATGAGGCAATGGTTAAATTCTCTCTTGTTGGAGATGGTCATTGCCTGGCACTTGTGTGGCGCAAATGTTACTTGTCATTCCAAGCCTGGATGATCTCCAGGTCTTGCTGCATTTGGACATGGACTGCTCCAGTATCCGACGAGTCGCGAATGGTACTGAACGTTGTGCAATCATCAGCGAACTTCTGACCTTATGATGGAAGGAAGGTCATTGATGTAGCAGCTGAAGATAGCTGGTCCTAGTTCGATATACACCATTTGAGAAACTCGAGCACACTTACGAAAGAATTTGCTACTTATGTTGAATGTTATTGAGGCTAATATTCTCATTGACCTCACGCTATAGTCGGTATAAGAAGCCGAGTGCCTTTAATTTGTTGTTGCTTCCTCCGCTATTACTCCAGATGGCTGTCAGCAACAGGAAGGAGGCGGTGAAAATACAAACTCCATCAACTCAAACAGCGACGATTCAGACGAAGCACAAATGAGACTCCAGCTCAAAAGGAAACTGCAGAGAAACAGAACATCTTTCACCCAGGAGCAGATCGAGGCCCTGGAGAAAGGTAACAATAACAGGACCAGCGATTGGGAGGGAGGGAGTGGGGCGGGTGCATGGAAGGGGACGAGAAAGGGCAAGGATGGGTGCACGAGGCCGAGATAGTGAGTAAGAGAAAGGACATGAGAGAAATGCCACCTTCTTGAATTCCAGCTGCTGAAAAAGCTCTCTATTTCTTATTTTGTTAAGATCCGTAAACAAACAAAAGAACTTTCTTCTTCCAGAATTCGAAAGAACTCATTATCCTGACGTGTTTGCCAGAGAACGATTAGCGGCCAAAATAGATCTCCCGGAAGCTAGGATACAGGTAAACCAATGCCGTGTTTCTGAATGTGACTCAACCTGGCTGCATTGCGAAAAAAAAAAACACTTGAAGCTCTTTGGAATGTTTCTGAGACATGATAAGGTAGATGAATGCGAGGCTTTATTTGGTAACTTTTTGAGGCTAAGACTTCAATAACTTTTGAACTGCGTGTCAATTTTTGTCAGTGATTTGCGCAAAGGAATGGAATTTCTCTCTGCTTGAGCCAGAATATAGAGTGGAAATTTCAATCCCATACCGTCCAAAGCTGGAATGCCTATTAGGTATATTGCACAGGCAGAAATCGACCTCAAATTTGTAAACATAGAAACATCCTGCTTTTATTTTATTGTTTCAAGCACAATGCTTTCCACCGATTTTTATATTCTTTTCGTTTTGTTGCATTTGAGTCAGGCGCAGCTCAGTTGGTAGTACTCTCGCCGATGCAAAAACTTGCATTTCCCATAGATAACACCTTTCATGATCACAGGACGTCCCAAAGTACTTCACAGCCAATGTAGTATTTTTGAAGTCAGTCATTGTTGTAATGTTGGAAACACTGCAGCTAATTGCACACAGCAAACTCTGGCAGACAGTAGTGAAATAATGACCAGATTATCTGATTTTGTCGTGTTGCTTGAGGGATAAATATTGGCCAGGACACTGGGGGTAGCTCCACTGATCTTCAAAATAGTGTCATGGGACGTCTTTCATCTTTGTGTTCAGGTCTCTGGAGTGGTACTTGAATCTATAAACTTGTAACTCAAAAGCAAGAGCAACTGTGCGACAAATCACATTCAGAGGAGTTGAGTCACTCTGAGACTGAATGCTATGGATTCCAATCGTCCACAAGTGACTTGAGCACAAAAGTTAGGCCCATACTTCAGTGCAGCAGTGAGTGTAGTGTCTGCGGTACCATCTGTTGGATGCAATAATAAACCGAAGCCCCGTCTGACCTCTCTGGTGGATGTAAAATATTCTATGGTATTATTTCAAAGATAAGTAGGGGAGTTTTGCCAGGTGTCCTGATCAATAATTACCCTCAAACACTATCACAAAAAAATTATATGGTAAGTATCATATTGCTATTTGTGGGATGTTGTGCGCAAATTGGTGTTTCCTACATTTCAATGTAGCAGCGGCGATGGTGCTGTAGCCGTACTATCACTTGGTTAGTAATTCAGTGGCCCAAGCTAATACTCTGGAATAGTTCAAATCCCGCCAAGGTAATAGCAATGTGGCTGAATTTTAACTACACTCTGAATAGTCTAGCAAGTTAGTAAGTATAGGGATAGGTAACAAATGCTGGCCTTGCCACTGACGCCTATGACTGGTGAAGGAATAAAGAAAAAAAATAGGATAGTGACTACGCTTCAAAAGCGCTACATTGGTTCCGTCAGCTGCGGCTCAGTCAGGCCTGAGTCAAGTGATCCACGTCCTGCTCCGGATTTGAGTCCAAAATTCCAGTGCAGTCTGAGGAAGTGCTACACTGTCAGAGGTGCTGTCTCGCGGATGAGACCTTAAACTTAAATGCCTTCCAGGCAGTTGTAAAGAGATCCCCCTGCACTACTTCAAAGAAGAGCAGGGCGTTTATCCCGAATGTTCTGGCCAATATTTATACCTAAACCAAATCCACAAAGCAGATTATCTGCTCATCATCACCTTGCTGTGTGTGGGAGGTTTCTGTGCGGAAATTGGCTGCCGCTTTTCTTATATTACAACAGCGACTAAACTTCAATAAGCACTTCATTTGCTACAAAGGCTTTGGGACGCCGTGAGGTGATGAAAGGCGCTATGTAAAGCAAATCTTTCTTTCCTCGAGTTTGTCATGAATTCACCTATCCCTGTCTCCCACTCCACTTTTTTTTTGCAGGTTTGGTTTTCCAACAGAAGAGCAAAATGGAGGCGGGAGGAAAAGCTGAGGAATCAAAGACGACAAGCCAGCAACACCCCGAGTCATATCCCCATCAGCAGCAGTTTCAGCACCAGTGTTTATCAACCCATTCCACAGCCCACGACTCCCGGTGAGGACAATGTGCCAGGTTATATCCATGAGTTATTCCAGGTTGCACAACAGAAATACGGTCAAAACTGCCTCTGGGTTGGTCGGGGAGGAGGGTAGTGGGTTGGGGGAGGAGGGGGGGAGGGTGGGGGGTGAGCGGGGGTGGTGGGGGAGAAGTGGGGGGGGGGGGAGCGGTGCTTACTGAAACAAGCATATGATCAACCACTCAATTACAAAACAAATCCGGAAAGAGTAGTGCAAAATCATTAAAGCAAGAAATGAGTTAAGAGAGAAGGAAAGTTCAACACCACCAGCATTTTTTCCAGATATATTGTCGCTAATGTTTTATTAATTGGCAAATCAACGCACGTTTAATGTGAAGGTTGAATTTCCGTCATGAACAGAATGACACGTACACATTTGTAATAAATTGTTGAGACTTAGTAATTATGATTTCCCGAGAACCGAAAAGTGCAGTGATTACAATAAGAGAACATGTAAAAATGTTATCTGCTTTTGCGGCCCATTTGTCCCCAGACCCCCGAGGGCATCATAAGAATAGAAATATGTTCTACGTGGAATTGAAGTCTTAATTGGGTCAGTGCTAATAGGATGCATTCCTTTGCAGCCGGAATTTTCCCTGTTTGTTTTAACAGCGACTGATGGGGTTACCTTAATATAGGGACTATCTGATAAAAGAGGCAGTTTTATTTATTTTTATCAAGGTAGCTGGCTTCAGTTGCGTCTGGGTAACAATATGAACGGACAATCAGGTCTTGTAACGTGGAGAAGATGGATTATTAATAAATATTGAATAATGAAATTCTATGCAATTAATTATGTTGCTTAAGTCCACCGTGTCACTGTCAATGCGTCAGAGAGTCGATCAACCACTGCCCACAATTCCCCAGCCACTACTCCCCACCCACCACCACACCACCACCCCCTCGCCCACCCCCCCCACCACGCCCACCACCACCACCACCACCACAACGTAGTTCAATAGCTAAATCCTTTGGGTATTATAACACTGAATTCCACAGGTCAGATAAGTGCCTAGTCGCATTACTAATCTATGTTGAACCGGGTGATTCCCCAATCCGGCGGTGTTTCAAAATTGCTGGTCAGGAGATGGCAAGCATCGTCCATCGTTTCCTGCGACCTCACCACTGCCCAACTGCACCGGTTGGGGTGCACTTAGATGGTGAGGTCAGGCTGACCAAGCTGTGACAGACCCCACCATTAACCACAGAGCCCCGGTGGCTGAAAGGTGGTCAAGCACTGGAGGAACGGAAACTATGGATTCAAATTTCAGCATGAAGACGATGGAAGCAGTTGGTATGGCAGACAGAGAGAGGCTATTTCCCCTGGTGGGGATGTTCAAAACAAAAGGATAAAGCCTTAAAATTCGAACAAGGCAATTCAGGGGTGATTTGACACAAAGGGTCGTGGAAATCAGGAATTCACCCCCCGAAAGCCAAACACGCTCTAGGTTGCGGGGGGGGGGGGGGGGGGGGGGGGGGCAATTGACAATATAAAAATTGAAATTGATAAGTTGTTAGATCTCTGTTAGGTAAGGGTATTACGAGTTATGGGACAAAGACTGGTAAATCGAGTTAAGTAACAGTCAGTCATAATTTGATTCAATGGCAGAACAGGCTCGAGGGATTGAATACAAAAACAGAATTACCTGGAAAAACTCAGCAGGTCTGGCAGCATCGGCGGAGAAGAAAAGAGTTGACGTTTCGAGTCCTCATGACCTTCGACAGAACTTGCGTTCGTGAATGGCCATTCTCATGTTTCTGGGATTGGCCACATTCAGTGGGGGAGGTGTAGAGACAACCGATTGGCGGGGAATGCCAAATGACCAAACCATCAGTGTGAAATTAAATTGCATCCATGCACAGGTTTATCATTATGATACAATGTCCCAAATTATTGTCTCTAACGTAGTATCGCTTCTTCTGTTTCCAGTTTCCTCTTTTGCCACAGGTGCAATGCTGGGTCGGGCAGACACATCCCTTACAAACACTTACAGCGCACTGCCACCGATGCCCAGTTTCAGCATGGCAAACAACCTGTCTATGCAAGTAAGTATGGAGCAGAGCAAACAGAATCAACAGCCATTAAATGCTTTCTCTACGGCATGCACAAACGGATCTTGTGTTTTCCATTTGTTTTTCGAAAAGTCGCCAGTGTCCAGCCAAACGCCGTCTTACTCCTGTATGCTGCCCAACAGCCCGTCAGTTAATGGACGCAGTTATGACACGTACACGCCGCCTCATATGCAGTCACATATGAACCCCCAGTCCATGGGCACCTCGGGGGCCACATCCACAGGTAAGACTACTGAGAAGACCCATCGAAAATTCTTCAGCGCCTTATATATCAGCGCCAGTTATATTTGAGTGGGCCACTTGTGTGAACTAATATTTTGCGCACCTCAGTTCTCACTGATCCAATCCCTGTTAAGAAGATTATTCCTATTAACCACTTATTACAACCCTTTTAAAATCTCAGCTTTTTCCCTTAATGAATATTTTTGAAAAACACGCATAAACAAATATTAATATTTAATCATCAATGAATTTTAATAGATTTCGTGCTTGACGCATTTGTGAACGTATTAAGCGGTCATTTGAATTTGGGGATTGCGAAAAAATTCGTTTTGTGAACAAAATGTGAAAATTGGATCATCAGTTCTCAAAATGTGTTTCATAAGCACTTGAGGTTAAGGCGGTGTGGGTGGGGTGGTGGTGGTGGGCGTGGGGTGGGGGGCAGGACTGCTTCGTTTCTGTATTCCTGGTGAAACGACGAGTCAAAATAAACTATAATAGCCCAAGTCAGTTGTGAGTCCTGCTGCTTAAAATAGCAGAACTTTAACACAAGTGTAGCAAACATTATTAAAGATCCCCAAAGCCTCTGAGGACTGGAGCACTCAAGTCATATAATAAACAAGTTTTTTTTAAATTGTTTGGGGAATTATCACTCACCGGCAATAAATAAATACTTCTGTTTTTCTTCTGATTTTGTTTTGTAGGATTTCAAATTTATCTCATTGAACAACATCATTGTTATTGATGTAAAATTAGATTGAAAAATAACAATCATCGCGTGCAAAATAAAAGCAGTTAAGATGACTTTTTTTTTGGTATGTGTGTTTTAATGATGGTCTTGATTTGATTTCCCAGGACTTATTTCCCCTGGAGTGTCTGTACCTGTTCAAGTGCCAGGAAGCGAACCGGACATGTCTCAGTACTGGCCCCGATTGCAGTAAAAGGGAGAGCGGAAAGAGACATTGGAGAGTCGGATGCCCAGCAGTATTTGTTCCTGAGAGGAGACTCTGAAGGTATCTTTGTTCTGGGACTGCGCCCGTTACACTCACTTTGAGAAGACTCACGTGGACTTTGTGTGGTGCCAGGCGTGTGAAGTCAACGGAACAAAAAACGTTCTTTCCCCCTCCCCCACTGAAATTCTTCACTCGGTGTATTACTTGTAAATGGGCATTTCTGTATGTTTAAACCAAGAACAACTAGACTCGATGGATATTTGACACACTTTGGTCATGGAATGATTACAAGACGTCATGGTCAACATAGCGGCCACCAGTTAGGCCAATATCGAGTGCATCTACCGCTACATTTCTAGATTTTATGGACTTTGATGTTACCAACTCGTACCATTACATGACACTAAATTTTATTTTGGGGGTGGGGGGGGGGGTGTGGGGAGGGGGTGGGGGTGGGGGAAGGGAAGCCAACTTAGTTGTGTATAAGCGAGCTGTATCTGTTTGGGTTCGCCCAAGGTCGTTGACAGATAAGTTTATGTGCAAAGGTAACAGAACTTCAAGGAAGTGGACAATTTGGTAGATAAAGGTAGATTGTGTCATCGATATAATCCAATTTGTTATGTCGAAATGTAAGTATTTGTCTTCCCTAGAAATCTCCCAGAATGATTTCTATAATAAAGTTAATTTCATTTATATTCACCCGAATACGCTAGAGATGATTTATATCCACCCATGCATCATTATAGCCAACAACTCTCTATTTTTCTTCGTTTACTCCGTGCGAGCTAATTGTTCTGATATTTGTATATAGGTAGCTGTCACGTTCAAACTTTTATTTCTCGTGAAAGTAAAACGATGTTTCATACAAAATTAAACTGGTTATCAAGAGTTTTAAAACATTAAGTGTTTCAGTTATGTTCGATTGCATATCAAAGCTTCAGTCAAGATATACCAAAGCATACTTTTCAGTTACTACCTGCCTGTTTTTAAACACAGTATTGTGTTAATTTCTTTTGTCAATAAATTCAGAGGGAATTTATGGTGAACCAATCGCTTACTTTCAAAAAAAAACTACCTTTACCTGTTTAAGCGACTTAATTTTTAAGTGAAGTAAAATAAACGCTATGTTACTGGACGTATTATGGAGTTCCTAAAATGATCTTACATGTCAACATTAGACTTTTAATCATTCTTGGATGGGTGAGTTGATAAATGTAACTGGTGATATTCACGTTATAGATGCAGTAGCATTTTTTAAGTTCTGGCTTAAACACTGTAATTTTTTTGTTGTTTACACAGAATACAGCTACTAGCAGAAACAAAGCAAACTTGTAAAAATGTACATATTTTGTACAAGTATTAAAATGTCGATTGAAGGGTGACACCCCTAAATTATCAATTATGAATAATGTCGTTCTTTACGCATTAGCTAGTCATCTATTCTTGTAGCCTGAGGTCGAGTCGCTTGTTGTTGCTGCAATATCCCACATAACATTGGATAGAAGCAGAGCCAAGTTATTTAAACGAAGGAAAATAGGCGGAACAAGCACTAAAGTTTCAAACTTATGTTAAAAAAGTTTCCCCTTCTTACTCTTCATTTACCTGTAAATAATGAACCAAAACTCTGAGGGAGAGGGCAGGTAAATATCAATGCTCACGTTTGCAATAAAGTAAATCTAGTTATTATTTCCAAGGATGTAAAGATATCTGAAACCTCCTTCCGCCAAAAAGCCATTGAGGCTAATTCAGCTGACAATTTCAAAACTGAGCTCGATAGATTCTTGTTAGGCAAAGGTATTAAGAGTGAGAGAACGAAGGCGGGTAGATTTAATTAAGATACAGGTCAGCCATGATCTAATTAAATGGAGGGACAGACTCGAGGGGCTGAATGGCTTACTCCTGTTCCAGAACTGGAAGGCATCAATAGGAATTTGTGTCGAGTAAATTTAAAATTTTTATCAGGGAAAACTTCGCTTATAATAGATGGTACATGTCGGTCATAATTTACTCAGCTAAGAAACATAGGCGAAATTAGTGGGGTTATTACAGATTAAGGCATAATTCTACCGCTGTGTTTTTAGGCAAAACAGTTCGCAAGTTCTGTGGAAGAGCCAATGTAGTTCAGGAGTCCGGTGCTGTTCTGATTCTTGGATGTACAGAAACCAAGTGCTATGAAAATCCAACCAACAGAGCATCTTGCACCAGTTTGATTTTGCACCAGGAGCAGTATCAGTGCAAATAAATTTCAAAAAGTGCTCAAGTTTGAGCGCCCTGAGCATTTTATAAGCTTTTTTTTCAACAGCATATTTAATTTTAGGACAAATCGGATGTCCCTATCCTCACTTAAACAAAGCTTGCTTCTCCAGGCACTGTCCAAGCACCTGTACTTAAGCTCCAAATTAGTACAGTCCTTTACTCTGTTTCTATATCATAATGGAGCCTCCATTAATTTGGTCAAATCACACAGAAGAAAAATAATCCCTAAGTGTTTGCAAATCTAAAACTTCCCGTCCGATTGAAGGCGTTAGGCTTAAACACGTCTCGACCTTTAACTTTTAAAAAGTCCAAAATATTGCGGAAAATGGAAATCCGAAATAAAAACAGAACATGTTGGAAGCGCTCAGCTGGTCAGGCAGAGTATGTGAAGGAACAGCATTAACTTTTCAGAAAGATCATCAGCTGAACCATTAACTCGCTTCTCTTGCAACAGATGTTATCCAACCTGACTGTCTCCAGCATTTCCAGTTTTCTTTTCGACCTGTGGTACATTTGATTCTCCCTTGAACAGGAAGCTCTCCGGCAACTGAATGTCACCTTTCTGTGGCCCGCTTTTGATCAGATTACACTTAGTTTATACAAAAGGGCCTATTGAACATTAGGAAACAGGCCATTTTAAAATTCATAGAACTCCTTGAATTCCAAAACAAATACAACTACTGATACTGATAGATACCATTTTGCTCCCCAAGTTAGTTCATGTTATATAATTACTGCATCATGGTGCTGCTGTTGACATACGATTGTTCCTTGGCATGCATTTACATTTTGGCTGTATTGGAAGTATGCAGCATTTAAAGATCCAGAGCGAAGACTTAATTGGGTCCAAACGGAGTACGGTTTCTTGGAGGAGGGAGTCTAGTTGTCAGGTTGGACCTTGAATTTACAAGGGCACTTAATCTTCAATTCTGCCTGTTTTGAACTCTCGCGAGTATGGTCTGCATTTCTTGATACCACATCCTATATTAAAAGTATGAAGGTAGAATGTGGCTAGGAAATGAGAGTGCAGAAATGCTGCCAGTTTCTCGTGAATGCTAAGTGGTTTAAGAGTGTACACCGTGGAGGCACGTCAGCGCACTAATGACACTCCAGTTTTTTTAAATTTTGGTAGATTTCAGTTTAACTTTTTGTAATCTGTATTATAGAAGTGAAGTGCCCCTTCATTTTTATTGGCTGTGATTTAAACAATGCAGCACCATAATTCAATAAATGATATAAACAGTAAAAAAAACAAGCATTAGGTCAATCCCTCTTCCACTTCAGTTTCACTCCAATTAATAGTGAAACTTCAGCCAGAGCAAATTGCATTTCAAAAATGTCCGTGTTGGCGGATGGAGCTCTTGATACCTTTTAATGAGACTTTTTAAATTCAGAAAAAGGTAAATACTCCGCTCGCCCACCATTTAAAAAAAAAAACACCTCCGGCGGAGCAGAGTTCTGCCCCATTGTTGAACTGCATTAATTGTTGAGTGTTCCTTACAAGCAGTCGATGCTGCCTTCAATACAAAAACAAAGACTTGAATTTACGTGGCACCCCCAAAGCGCTTTACAGCTAATTGAAGTGTAGTCCCACAGCAAGGAACCCAGAAACAGCTGCAAGATAACGGCCAGATAACCTATTTCAACGACATTGGTTGGGATAAATATTACCCAGTACACTTGGGGAGAATTCATAGGTAACTATTATTTTCAGAAACACATCGCATGCAAGGAACTTCGTATCTTAAATTTTAAGAAAAACTTAACGGCACTGACATCCACTGGATTAAAGCAACCGAAATACTAGGTTGTTTTGAAGTTAAAGCAAGAGAACACAAGCACAATTGGACTGTGGAGAGAAATAGAGAGATAGAGAAACAGAAAGGAAGGCCATTCAAACACCACAGGCAACTTAGTGGTCTCAGCATCAAATTCTTCGAACAGACAGTACTTGAACCTGTTAGCTACTATTTGAACACCAAAGGAACGATTATATATTTTCATACGGAAATTAAAATTAAATGCGCACTACAAGGATCAATATTCAAAGGGTGATTAAATTACCTCTGCTCTCCAACACCTCATTTCGCCTCGTATAAGATGTTAAAAAAAACAAATTTTATTTAAGAAGCAATGTTTATGCTTTAATTTCACATACAGTTTGGTACAACCTAGATAATAGTTCATTTGGGAATTATGATTCGGAGTGAATTCCACTAAAATTATACAAATAACGTTTGGAACAAAGGGTTTCAAACAAAATGTGAAATTTATATTCACAGTACGAGGTAAAAATTGGCTTAAATGCTGAACAATTGGAATAAGGGACAAGCTACCCTTTAAATTGGATATTTGGTTTATGGCTGTTTTCCCTACTATATAGCGATATTTATTATGCTAACAAACTTTAGAATGTTATCCAACAATATCCTAATATTGTATCACTCTAAGGATTGGTATGTGGGCACCAGAGTTGAATTGTACCAAGGATAAACCCTTTAATATCGAAAAGGGCACATTTTAACCAGTATTGAACCCCAGTTTCGAAGGTTATTCTCCATAATGTTGCTATTACACCTTGGTTGGTAGAAATGTGTGACAATTATCATAATTGGATGATGTCGAAGCTTAATTCATTTTATATTCATAATAGCAAGCTTTATCCGACTGTTCCCAGTTTTTGCATTGTCACCGAATACATTTCAGAACATAGATAAAAGTGCATGGGGAGAAGGTGCAAGAAAGGCTTAATATTCGACACTACATGATCACCCATTGAATTGCTTAAGGGAGCTAAGGCCAAGGGTAAACTTCAGTTGAAGTATGGTTGGAGTGGGAATGTAAATAATTAGATTAGATTGTACAGACATAATTCAGTCTCCATTTTAAAGCCAGTGCCTCCACTGGAGGAACAGGGTAACAAAGGTAGTGCTCATTATTCTTGTGGAGGCAGGATGTACATTAGGAAAATTATGATAAGGTATATGCAAATGTAAGATTTAAAAAAATCAATTATTAAGTGGTGTGGCTGAAACACAATTTCTTTTTTTCACCTGAACCATTTTGCTACTGCTTTTTCGTACGCCTCTGTAAAGTGCCTTTGCTCCATATTGATGTCTGTATCCTTAACTGTCTAGGTTTGAAGCTCTGGAAATCCTTCCTTACACCTCTCCCCATCTCCACCTCCCTCTCCTCCTTGAAAATGTTCCTTAGCAGCTATGTCTTTGGCTAAGCTTTCAGCCACAACTCTAATATCGCTTTACGTGTCTTGGTGTTAAATTCTGGCTGATAACGCTCCTGTGTTGCACTTTGGACATTCATACTATGTTAAAAGTGCTGCATAAATGTAAGTTTTTGTTATTGTATGCTAAAGGTGCTATAAATGCAAGTTACTGCTGAGAAGTTTTTGTTTTAAGTTTCTAGGTTACAAAATTATAGTGCATCCCTTATATTTGGAGATGGTTTTGTAATTATTAACAGGTATGGGACAAGCCAGCAACAATAGCTTAAATGCTTATATGGATGCTGAAGAATAGGTGAATTAGATGATCACATAAAACGACTACAAAAAGTACAAAAAATTCTAATGACCATTTCTAGGTCCTTTTCAGAATCATATTAAAAACATCATTCACAATCCAAGCTAAGTGTCAAAATGCATCAGGAAAAAAATCTTCCCGCAGAATTTTGTGATAATGTGGAATTCATTCTGTCCCATAACATCATAGATGCAGAGTCCATCAATGTGCTTAAAATTGATCTGTTTGCTTATTTGGTAATTAAGAGATATGAAGAATGAGAGGATTGGAATTAAAAAGATGCCAAGAAATTAATGAACCAAATGGTTTATTCCTGTTCTCGTGTCCAAAGACAATTACATTTTCTCTTACCTGGGTTCCACTGAAACTAGTATTAAACTTCAGTTTTCAAGTGACAGCAGGTACTTGTCAGAGTTCAGGGGAGCAACGATATACTTTGAGATGATGCATTTGACCTTGGTTCTTGATAGCAAATGGTATACTTTTCAAGTAGTAGCAGGTTAACTGGAGTGTCAAAGTTTCAATCCATTTTAAATGATGCAAAATAATACAAAAAATGCTAGTGACCATTTCTGGGTAAGTTTCATCAAGTCATTTTTTAAAATAATTTTTTTCTTTGGTTTTTATTCCTCTTCATCTTAATCTTCATCTATAATTCAGGTGAACAATATTCAAACTTAAGTACCTTGACTTTTTTTCAAATTCATTTGAGGTAATTTGATTCATAGCAAATAAATCAATTGCCAATCAAATTGTTAAAAGGTAATTTAGGGAGAAATAAGTCTGCAAAATTTAAGATGCCAAATTAATTACTCTGTTAGCTCAATGTTAGTGATTACTTTTATTTCAAGGTGAGAATTTAAGGCAGTAGAATTAGTTTAGGATTTCACTAGCACAGAACCAGCACAAACACAATAGGCCAAATGTCTTCAGTTGATGTTATAAAATCTGTTGGGGATGGAAAGAGTTAACTCTCAAGGAGTTTAAATGTTAATTATTAGTTAACAAGTTAAGTATCCACTTGGTATGTATAAAAAGGTAAAACAGGTGATACAAGTTCTGGGTCAAGCTTTATACACTGGAATAAAACTGTGTTTGAATGAGTCAGTCTTGGTCTCTGTCTTTATTGTCAAGCAGCCATTGGAACTTAACAAAATCTAAGTTATACGATTTTACTACACCTTGTTCTGAGTTTCAAGAACAGGTGTTACAATCCTGTTAGAGATCATTAATGTTTAAAGAGAAATCCAAACACCCGGTAATTAACCACAAGATTTCAATTTTTAAACAGAAAAAAAGCTTTACTGTATATAAAAAATGACCAAGGCAAGCAATATTAAGATAACACTATAGTTTATAACTAGTTATGCTATGAATTAAGTTCTACCTTTTACTTCACCCCCAAGAGTTCCCATATACATTCCAAGAATCTAGAAGATTCTTTCATTTCTTTAGGGACCAACCCACAGGGTAAGCCACAGCCCTTCACAATTCGCTTGAAATCTCCTCAATGTTCCAGCTATTCTCTGAGGTTATATTTTATGGGGATCCTTCTATTAGCTTGGCTAAGTGACTCTCCAACTTTTACTTACTACCTCATGACTGTGGATGCCCAAGCTCCTTGTTTTGTATGCCTGCAGATACTCAACTGCCTTCTCACATCTTCCAAGCTACCTCTGCTGATTGCTTTCTGCCACAAGATTCTGTGAGAATCACTGCAGATTTCTTCCTCTAGCTGCAAACTAGGCAAATTTTGCAGCTGCTTTTTCCTTCAGTAAATCAAAACTGAGCTTGATCTCCACCCGCATTCCATGCGGTGAATGATTATGTTAGTATTTTCTCTGCTTAAAGTGCAGGCTGTTGGCTCTCACAATCCAGTGGGTTGCAGTCCACACCAAAGAAAAAATTCTTTCTGAGCAAATACCCAGAGAGCTTAAACAAAAGAAACTTCTACCCCCATGGCCCATCTCTATGACAATGCTGCATGCTTTGGGATGTGCTCAAACAGAAATGTAAATGAATTATTTTACTTTCAACACAACTTTTTAATTCTGTAACCCATATGAATAATTTCTACCTCTAATGAGTGTAACTGCCCTCTCTCCAGACTCCCTGGGTCCACAAAGAAATCCCCATGTTAACAAATCTGCTTTTGGCTTCTTTTATTGAGATAACAATAGACACCTTGGCTCTACCAAGAGGTCTAAAGATGTGTCCTCTCTCTTCTAAGTCTGACCTCATTAAACAAACAATTTGAACTGACCCCAGGTCTATTGAATTGCACTCATTTCAAGGTTGCTATCAGTCTCTCAATCAGGTGTTTCTATTTAATGTACAACTAACACTTTAACTATCAACCTACTAGTTATATTCTTAAAAGTTATATTCCAAAACATGTGATTTATGAACTAAGTTTTCGCAACACAGGAAAAAAACCTTCTTTCAGCTGTTTTGAATTGAACTAGACAGGTGCTTCAAATATTTTATCTATCACATCTATATTTATCTATATAAACTTAAATTCTATTGGTTACATGACCAGGGAGAATAAATCTTTATCTTTCACTGAAACATACCCACACATATCTGAGGAAATACTGCCATCATATTCACTTTCTTTACATGTTCACTGCAAATGCAGACAAAACAACTTTTTTTTGATTTTTATCTTGTTTCTCATCTTAATTTGGCAATATCCCGCACTATGTCCCCAAAATTAGTTAGAGAGAATATAACCCAAAATTTAATGTCTGTTCCTATGATGCATTTGGGTTGTTTTTATGATGCCTGACCAAAAATAATTTATTACAAAAGGCAATGCAGTTTCCTAGCTGTAGTTATCAAGACACTTAAGTTAACCGTTACAATATCAGGATAAAGTGCTTAATTAAAGTTCCTACTTTGTGTTTTGAATAGTGGGTGCATTACATTTAGTATGAAGGTAAACCTTGCAGACGGATAGCTGCAGCCCACTGGAGCTGTATGATGAAGCGACTCAGTGATGTTCTCCAGACAAGCATTATTTGATCTAGTGATATTCTCCAGACAAGCATTATTTAATTTCAATTTCACCATGTCACTTGTTATTAGCATTCTTGGGAAATTAAGAAGGGAGAATATTAAATCAGGACAGGTTAATGCTTTAAATGTTGATAAATGTTGACAGCATGGACAGATTACTGTTGAAAAGTAGGAAAGAGCTACTTTGTCATGGAACAAGTAGTTGCTATTTATTTGCAATTTAAAGATAATTATTCTTACAAAATAGAAATAGAAAATGGTTAAAATGCACAACCGGTTGATGCTGGGCGCCAACTGAAAATTTCAAAACTGAGATTGATAGATTTTTGTTAGGCAAGAGTATTAAGGGGTTACACAACCAAGAGGGTAGGTGGAGTTAAAATACAGATCAGCCACAATCTAATTGAGGGGTGGTGCTGGCATAAAGGGCTGAATGGGCTATTCCTGTTCCTATGGTGGTAAGCATCTGAAAAAAAAATATAGGTTAATATTTCATGTGTAACAATAAAGAATTTTGCTTTTACATGATTCAAGTTGTTAAGATTACATGATCACAGATGCATTATGTAACAGGTGAATATATTCCTCAATGAATTGATTGGGAATAATTTCAAAACATCAATTTTGGTCTTAGCTAATTAGTTTAAAAGCAGATTAAATCCAGTGCAGTTCGCTCATGCATCTTTGTTTAGGTTACTTTAAAGTTACTGATATTTATTTGCTGCATTTTGTTTACAAAACATCCCTACCATCGGATAATTTTATACTGCTGTATACATGAAAGTTTTAACTTGAAACGACCTGACTAATCTTTTGTTGAAACAGTTTGAATGTCAAGCATAATGGTTGCTGGCTGGTCTTGTGCAGTTTGATTCAATATACAGAATGCGTTATTTGGCACAGACAACTGAAAGTATCTGATTTAAATATTAGCAGGGAAGTAAAGAAAGACTTGCATTTATATAGCACTTTTTCATGACCTCCAAAAACCTTAAAGTGCTTTACTAATGAAGTACTTTTATAAGTGCAGTCACTGTTGTAATGTGGAACTGTGGCAGCCAATTTGCACTCAGCAAACCCCCACAAACAGCAATGTGAAAATGATTAAGAATCTGTATTTTGTGATGTTGATTGAGGGATAAACATTGGCCAGGACACCAGGATAACTTCTCTGCTTTTTTTTCAAAAGAGTGCCATGAGATCTTTTACATCCACCCAAGCAGGCATATGAGGCCTTGGTTTTACATTTCATCAGAAGCACCTCCAATAGTACAGAACTTCCTTAGTACTGCACTGGAGTATTGATTTTTGCACTCAAGCCCTGGAGTGGGACTTGAGCCAGAACCTTGTGAGTCAAAGGCAAAAGTACTACCAACAGAGCCACAGATAAAATACATCAACCACTATTGATAAACATCCCATTTGACTTCTGCAGACTAGACACAAAGAAAAATCCATCATTCAACAGTAATATGAGTAAGCAAGGATTCTGTCACTTCGAAGGATTGGGGAGGGGAATGTCTCTTTCTCCAGTTAGAACTGCTGATAAGTGACCAAATCTATCATCCTATGGCAAGTTAGCTAGATTGGAACTGAGTACCACAAGCACAGAAAATGAGTACGTCACTCCTACAATGCTGAATTTCCTCTTTAGCCTTAATTAACAATAAGATTCTGAAATATGTCAAAGGTGAAACTAGTGTAACAAATTTAAACAATGGAAAATGGCGGATATAATTCTCTGTCCGGACTACATCCAATAAATAGAATGGTTGTAATATTCGATGGAAAGTTTTAAAATTATCAACTCCTAAAACTCGTATTTGCCTGTTTGGATGCTAAGTGCTGCCTTGAGGAGAATGTGGAGACTATTGCCATTAAATAAAATAAAAAAAGTGTGCTTTATCTATCTGGTGAGCTGGTTGCTAGGGAGCAGTGTAAAATGTATTAAATACACATTGGAGGCAGCAATAAATTTTACTATGTCCCCAAGACAGGTGGTTAGGTTTGCTATAGCAAAGCTTTTGCCGCACTAACTTTTCTTTACAAAAGGTCATATGACAAACTGCATTTGTGTTTCTCTCAATAAAAATGTGGCACCTCAACTGTTGGTTGTGCTTTTTCTCGGCTCATTTCCCTGAAAAAGCATCTGTGTTATATAATTACAACATTGTCATATTCATTTTAAAAGGATAGCAAATAATATGGCACTTACAACCTTTTTTTCTAACCTTATTATCCATATTGCAAGCTACTGACTTGAGGAAAGCCAAACATGGCAGGAACGTTAATGTGAGCGTCAGACCGTCACTGAACACTTCTAAAAAGACATTTCACCTCATCTCGCAAGATGAAGAAGCCCTTTGGCGCACTTGATCTTATCCCTCCAGAATACGCCAACTATTTGCATTTGCGTTTAAGGTTTGTTTTAAGGAGCATCTTAAAGAAGAACAGAAAGGCAGAGACTTTTATGGAGGGCATTCCAGAGCTTGGGCCTAGGCAGCTGAAGGCACAACCACTAATTGTGAAGCAAAAAAAGTGGGGGTGCACAAGAATACCAGCCATCTTCCCTTTACAAATCAGTATTCAATTGTTTCCTAAATAAGTTCAGTGCTATTGCCTTAACCACCCTGCCCATCATCCTTTGCCAGCTGTTGATTAACGTGTAAAAAATACTTCCTGGAATCTGTCCTCAATTTGATCTTTTTACGACAAGGTATCATGTTACTTGCACAATCCCTGGTTCAGTAATCAATAATAATAGATTAATGTTTTCAGCAAGGTTCCCAGCTGTGCTATCTAGTACTGGTCTGTGCTTTTATACAACAGTTTTGTCCAGTATGAACATGTAGACTTTAAATTTTATCACTTCCTCATTAATGCATCATTTATATGTAAAAACAATGATGGTCCTAATTGTATTTCTCCTGATGCTTCCTTCTCTGTACTAGTTTAACAATATTGCCTTTGTCTTGTGTCACACATGTGATAAAAATAGTTGGAAGATAAGAGAATGGTTGTCAGTCTATGTGCTTTACAGTCATTTTATTTTTAAACCGACCTAGCCTCGATGCTGTACAAATTCTGAGCTTCTCTATGACTAAACTATTTAGAATCATAATCACTTCTGATGCTTTGAAATGGGAACCTGATATGAATTGTTTATATATATATATATATGTACATAACCTATATATATGTATATATATATATGTAGTAAGGACAGGAGAATTCCATTAATTTAGAAAGACCCTACCTGAATTCTGATTATTTAATTCATTACCGAAATGATTAGAATCTACTTGCCCAACTTGTATTTCAGGTCATCTTGTCAGCTGGAAGCAATCCATAGCTAAGCTTTAAATATAGAGATATCAAAGTTACACTGTGCTTTAAGATATACAATCTATGCAAAATTTGTTATAAGGATTGTTTTGCATAAACAAACTTTCTGTAGATAAAGCAAACTGATTTTTACAGTATTAGCTACTAAAATATGAAGCATTCTCACAATCCTAGAAATATTATTGGAGTTGTATAGAACCTTGGTGAGGCCACAGCTGGAGTAGTGTGTGCAGATCTGGTCGCCACATTATAGGAAGGATGTGATGGCACTGGAGGGGGTGCAGAGGAGATTCACCAGGATGTTGCCTGGGATGAAACATTTAAGTTATGAAGCGACGTTGAATAGACTTATGTTGTTTTCATTGGAGCCGAGAAAACTGAGGGGCGACCTGATCGAGGTGTACCAGATTATGAGGGGCAGGGGCAGGATGGATAGGGAGCAGCTGCTCCCCTTAGTTGAAGGGTCAGTCACATGGGGGCATAAGTTCAAGGTGAAGGGTAGGAGGCTTAGGGGGGATGTGAGGAAAAACTTTTTTACCCAGAAGGTGGTGATGGTCTGGAATGCACTGCCTTGGAGGATGGTGGAGGCGGGTTGCCTCACATCCTTTAAAAAGTACCTGGATGAGCACTTGGTGCGTCATAACATTCAAGGCTATGGGCCAAGTGCTGGTAAATGGGATTAGGTAGGTAGGTCAGGTGTTTCTCACGTGTCGGTGCAGACTCGATGGGCCAAAAGGCCTCTTCTGCACTGTGTGATTCTGAGATTATTTCTCACTTAAAGCACAAAGGACTGGAACTGGTTTCTTCAATTAATGTTTTAGTGATTGGTGCAAACATTTTTGTAATCTTTAATTTACATTATTGTTTGATGTTATTTTTTATGGGGGAGAATTTTTCCCATGTCGGGGGCAGGCATGAGGGCCCACCTCTCACCCCTGAGGGCCCAGAGGAAATCCACTCACCAGGGTCACACCATCGCAGCCAGGCAGGTACCAGCGCAGATACTAGCACCTTGGTGGGAATTAGATCTTCGGCTAGTGTCCTGGGGCATGGCGGTGAGGGCACTTCACTCTCGCTTGAGGTGTGGGCAGAAACAGGGCATTGGCAGTCAGAGGGCCGCTGGGGACCAGGTAAATGCTTGGTTGGTGGCTCTGGAGCTGTCCGTGAGGCAGCAAATGCTGAAAGTGCAGCGGGGTATGCGGGATGGTTTGGCGGAGACACATGAGGCTATGCGTGGCATGGTGCCCATGCTTGAGCAGTCCACGTGAAGCGTCACTGATGCATTGAACCTCATAGCTGAGCGCCATGCTTCCTCCATGGAGAGAGTGGCTTCTCTTGTGGAGAGAATCCTCCAGGGGAACAATCAGGGCCTCCTGGGGTTGTGCTCAGACTTGCAAGCCCTCACAGTAGCATTGATCTCAGCTGGTCATTGCCCATGTTGGAGATGATTTGGGCACCAAGTATCCCAGCTTGGTCCCCATCCATCTATGGTGAGTAGGGAGGTCCAAAGTCCTCATGTCAGCGCAGCAGCTGCCTGTCATCTCTGCGGGCTCCTCTCAGGGCGCTCCAGGTGAGGGCAGCAGCTCCTCCGCCCCTCTGCCAGTGACCGTGGCATCTGATGAGGCTGCAGCGACTGGGGGAAAGCCAGCTGTGGAACTGGCCACTCCCTCCCAGGCAGGGCCAAAGGATCCATGGGACAAAGGATGTCCGCCAAGGTAATCAAGGCCAACAGGACAGCACAGTGAGCAGGCTGTCTCAGATGCCAGTGCCAGCGAGGGGACAGCACCTATATGTAGCACCCGTAAGCGTAAATTTAAGGCACCTTAGGCACACCAAGGGTTTCTCACTGGTGCTTTTATGTTGGCCCATAGTAGTTTATTGAAGACTTGGAGTGATGTCCTACACTTTTTTTTTAGATTATGCAGTTACATTTGTTCTCTCAATAAAGTTTGACATGTTGCCATGCCTCAGGGTGATTCCTTACTTCTGCAAGTGGACAGGAAGCCATAATGTTATGAGTGAGTTGTTTGACATTGAGCTTTATTGATAAGGGCCACAGTTAATGTTACTATCCAGGCAGATTTAGCACTCAGGTATCGAAAATGGAGCTCGCAGCCCTGGCGTGTGTTGAAAGTCTGTGTTGGGCTAGCTGAAGGTTCTTTGGATTAAAGCTTCCCGGGTGTCCCTGCCTCCCTGGGGTATGCCCGGGTCAGCGTCTATCCCCTCAGTGTTCTTCTGTGCATGCTCATCCTCGGACTCACTGCTGGACTCATCGTGTACATCCGGAGCAACTGCGTCTATGTCTTCCTTGTCCACTGCGTCACCCCTTTCCAGCACCAGATTGTGGAGAGGACAGCATGCAACCAGTATCAGTGACACATGATCTGGGGGATATTGGAGTGTGCCCCCTGAGTGGTCCAGGTATCAGAAGTACATCTTGAGAAGATGGATGGTTCTCTCCACTGCAGCCCTTGTGGAGGGGTGGCTCCTATCGTACTGCTGCTCAGCCTCTGTTCTTGGATGATGGAGAGGCGTCATGAGCCACCTTTTGGGGGGAAAGCCCTTGTCACCCAGCAGCCATCCATTCAGCCGTGCTGGAGCACTGAAGAGCCTCGGTACCTGGGAGTGTCTGAGTGTGTAAGCGTTGTGGGAGCTGCCTGGGTACCTTGCACAATCTGCATCCTGTGATCATACACTATCAGCGGGTTCAAGTAGTGGAATCCCTTCCTGTTGATGAAGGCACCGGGCTCACCTGCTGGTGCCTTGATGGCCACATGTGTGCAGTTGATTGCACCCTGGATGCAGGGGAAGACATTAATTGCTGCAAAGCCTCTGGCTCACTGTGTCTGGCTGGCCTCATCCCAGCGGTAGTGGATGAAAGTCAATGCACGCCTGAACAAAACATCTGTCACCTGCTTGACACAAGTGTGGACAGCTGATTAGGAGACTCTGCAGAGATCACCAACGGGCCCCTGGAAAGTGCCGGAGGCACAGAAGTTGAGGGCAGCGGTGACCTTTAGAACCACTGGCATGGGATGCCCACCCGTACAGTTTGCCGAGATCTCAGGGCCTATCATCTGACAAATGGAAGTGACTGTCTCCCTTGAGAGACGAAGCCTCCTTTGGCACTGCACCTCAGTCATATTGAGGTAGCTGCTTTCGCCGCCTGTATACCCTGGCAGCAGGATAGTGGCGTATTTTGCAGCCCCTTCCGCCTTGGACTTCCTGTTGGCCCTGTGCCCAATGTGCCTGCACTTGTCCTCCCAAAGGTGGCTCCCCTGGAGGCTGAATGTGGACTCCTGGCCTCCTCCCCCTTATGGCCCTCCCTTCCTACTCAGAGGATGTGCCTCCAGTGGAGAGCACAACTCCCATTCCCAGGCTAAGGGAAGGCTTCCTGAAAGCTGCAGGCCCCAAAAATGACCTTTACTGTAAAGTCCTGACCTGAAGGCTTTTACTCATGTCCAAGCAGCTGGTATGAGTTTTGAAGTATTCCTGCTCACATGGGTAAGTATAAGTAACTTTCACACTTAAATACCTGAAAGATCACATTCGCTACACCACTCACCCCCCTTATCCCACCTGTGGATGAGGTTTATACAAATGTCTCCTACCCGCCTGCCCATTGTGCCTGTGCGACTTGCTGTAGGATCGCACGGGCCCTGAAAAATTGCAGTCAATTGCTGCCTCAAGGGCCTTAACTACATGATTAATTAATGGTGGGCACGCATTGGAGAACATTGTGCGCCTGCCCACCTAAGTATCGCGATGGTGTGTGGTGACATTGGAATGCTTGTCCGACGTCACCGTGCATCATTTTACGTGTCCTTGTGCGGGGGTGGGCGCTGCACTCCAACAGGAAAATTCAGGCCATTGTGTTCAAAATTTTTCTTTTATTGTGCACTTAACTGATATAAGAATATTTACATGTAGTTTGTGGACTACATTTTATTTTTTTGAAACTTTTACATTCAGGTAAATACTTGAAGGGAAACATTTTAAGAGCTTAAGGGGCAGGGCGGGGGGATGACACTCATTGGATAGCTCTTTCAAAGAGCCAGCACAGGCACAATAGACTGGATTGTCTCCTTCTGAGCTGTATTTTCTATGATTCTATGAACTTACCATTTCTTAAGAGTTGCAATAATATAGTTTCAATGCTGAATTAAAACAAAAAAAAACTATTCTTAAAATAGCACTTAGACACAACAGCTGCATTAGTTTATTACAAGCATTATCTCTGGTTAAATAAAGAGTAATGCTGTACTTTAGGCACACAGAAACAGCTAATAACAGGCAATGATGGACAGTTTTGACTTGGGTTGCTAGCAAAAATGACAGTTATAGCTAGCACACTAATCTGAAGAGGATTCTGAATGACAGTGATGTCCATCCCGCCACAGAGTGCGGCTAATAACGAATATGGTGACTTACAATGAAAGGATGTTGGCATAACATTTAGCATTTTATTGTTAGAAAATGATGCCATCTGCATTTAAAAATAGCTAAGGTTCAATAAAGTATTGAATTCATAAACTTGCAACGAACAATGTGCATGCTTAAGTTGTAACATTTAGCCCAGGAATAGATAGCTGGAATCATTGAAATGGGATAGCTTAATACTAATTGAAACCTGAATGATTGTTTAAATATTGATGTACATACTTGCGATACAATTCTAAATTAACAAGCAATTAACTACAAATTTTGTTTGCTAATGCTCCTGTGATGCACCTTGGAATGTTTTACTATGTTAAAGGTGTCATATACCGGTTTATGCAAGTTGTTGTAGTCATTCAATGCTACTTGGCTAGTTAGATCATGTCACACATATGAATATTTCAACACTCAATTTCGTTCAAAATGATAAAACAAAGTACATGAGAAACATTGTAAAAAAAATGAAAAGCTGATCTGCATAAGATTTGGTGTGGATTTCTTATTTTTATTACTGTAAGATCTGATTGAATTGCATGAATATCAGAAAAATAATAGGACTGATATCTGACATATTGTAATGATCCCCTTTCCCCTCTACCTTTGCCTCCAGCAATAAGTACAAGGGGCTCAAGGACTTCTTTGCTGCTAAGGTTATGAGCTTCCCATCAGATACATCTGCCAGGCTCCCCCACTTGCAACAGGCCAAATTTTCTCTAAAGCTCAATGCTGTCCTAGCCCTGAACTCACATGTTTCTCTAGTTTCTTTGCTATCTCTCCTCATGTAATCTCCATGCTTGCTCATGATGTCCTGCTTCCTTGACCTTATTTGCACTAAACTCACCACCCAATTTCCCCTTTTAGTTCCCATGCTAACTGATATTGTTAATGGTTCTCTCTCTTCAGGTGTTGTCCCTTTCCTTTAAATCTGCTGTCATCACTCCCTCCTCAAAACATTCTTGACCCCACCATCTCTGCAAATTACTACTGCATCTCCAACACTCTTTGCTCTCTAAGACCCTAAACCTGTTGCCAATTCCCAAATCCGTGCCCATCTTTCTAGAAGTCCATGTTTGAAGTCCTCCAATCAGGTTTCTGCCCCTATCACAGTATCAAAATAACTCTTATCAAAGTCACAAATGACATCCTATGTGATTGTGACAAGGGTAAACTATCCCTCATCATTCACGGCCCAACTGCAGCATTTGACTCAGCTGTTCACACCATTCTGGTCCAACACTTCTCCACTGTTGTCCTGCTGGATGGGACTGGTCTCACCTAGTTTCATTCTTATTAGCTAATCGTAACCAGAGAATCACAACTCCCACACCATTACCTCTGGCCCCCTCCTATTTCTTATCTACATGCTGCCCCTCAGTGACATAATCCAAAAACAGTGTTTCCTCACGTATGCTGACGAGACCCTGCTCTATCTCACCACCATCTGTCTTGACCCTCCGCTGTTGCTAAATGATCAGATTGCTTATCCAATATATAGTCCTGGATGAGCAGAAATTTCCTTCAATTAAATATTGAGAAGGCTGAAGTGCTTTGTCCTAGATGTTGTCAATCTTCGAGTTATTGGAGCTCTACTCATTCAGGCAAGTGCAGAGCATTCCATTATACTCCTGACTTTGTAGATGGCGGACAGGCTTTGAAAAATTAGGAGTTGAGTTACTTGCCGCAGAATACCCAAGTTCTGGTCTGATTTTGCAGCCAGGGTATTTATGTGCCTGGTTCAGTTAAGTTTCTGATCAGTGGTGACCCCCAAGATGTTGATATTCAGGGATTCAGTGATGGCAACCCTGTTGAAAATCAAGGGAAGACTCTCTCTTGTTGGAGGTGGCCTTTACTTAGCACTTGTGTATTATGAATGTGACTTGTCCCTTAACAGCCCAAGCCTGAATGTTGTCTGTGTCTTGCTGCCTGTGGGTACGGACTGCTTCATTATTTGAGGAGTCGAAATGTAACTGAACACTGATCATCAGTGAACACCTCCACTCTGATCTTATGGCGGAGGAAAGGTCATTGCTGAATCAGCTGAATATATTGGATCTAGGACTCTACCCTGAGGAACTCCAGCAGTGATATCCAGGAGCTGAGATGATTACCACAAACAACCACAACCATCAGCCTTTGTGCTGTGTATGACTCCAGCCAGTGGAAAGTTTCCCCCTCCCAGATTTCCATTCACTTCAATTTTGCCAGGGCTCCTTGGTACACACTCAATCAGATGCTGCCTTGATGTCACGGGCAGTCCTATCACCCTACCAGGTCGGGATGCAATGAGGCCTGTAGCTAAGTATTCGTGGTGGAATCCAAACTGAGCATCAGTAAACAGGTTATTGATGAGTTTAGTGTGGCTTAATAAAACTGCTGACACCTTGCACCACTTTGTTGATGGTAAAGAGTAGGCTAATGGGGAGGAATTTGACTGGATTGGATTTGTCCTGCTCTTTGTATACAGGATGGTATTTCTTGTCCATCCCTAATTAACCTGAGAAGGTGGTTATACAATTGAATTACCTACTAGGCTACTTCAGAGAGCAGGTAAGAGTCAATAACATTGCTGGAGGTCTAGAATCATACATAATGCAGACCGTGTAAGGGCAACAAGTCTTCTTCCATGAAAGTACATTAGTGAACCAGCTGGGTTTTTAAAAAATACATTTTCTTTATGGGGAGGAAGCCTGTGCCAAGAGACCAGCAGGGTGCCCCAAGCTCTGATCAAAGGATGCTGTCAAGAGATACATGGAAGTACTCAACATCAATCATGACAAGTGGGAAACTCTGCCTGACAACCAATGCAAATGACGACATCAGCTGTGGGCAGGAGTTTGCCACCACGATGACATGTGGTTTCAGAAGGTCCAAAGCAGATGCCAGCCCTATAAAGAAGGCATCAGCAGGGATTATCCTACACACGTTCTATTCCTCTCTGTCCTGATCTGCCGCTCTCAGGTCTGGGAGCCTGTCATTCCTCACTTTATTCTCTTGCCTGCTGCCTTCATCTTGAAATACATTTCCAAGTGAGTTTTCTGTTTGTCTTCTCATTAATGGAATATGTTAGGAGTAATTTTAAAAAATTTGTTCCTGCCATTAGTGTGCTTAAAAAGACAGTTAACTACTTTAATATAAAAGCAAAATACTGCAGATGCTGGAAATTTGAAACAAAAACAGAAAATGTTGGAAAGACTCAGCAGGTCTAGCAGCATCTGTGGAGAGAGAAACAGAGTTAATGTTTCGAGTCCGTGTGACCCTTCTTCAGAGCTGAAGAGAAGAGGAAATGTGATGAAATTTATACTGTTAAAGGGATGGTGGGGAAGGTGGAGCTAGATAGAAGGCCAGCGATAGATGGGGACAAAGGAGGGATTGAATTGCAGAAGGTGCAACACCTGCCCCTTTACCTCCTCCCTCCTCACTGTCTGAGGGCCAAATACTCCTTTCAGGTGAAGCAGCGCTTCATTTGCACCTCCTTCAATTTGGTCTACTGCATCCACTGCTCCCAATGTGGTATGCTCTACATTGGGGAGACCAAACGCAGACTGGGTGACCACTTTGCGGAACACCTCCGGTTTGTCCGCATGCATGACCCAGACCTTCTGGTTGCTTGCCATTTCAACACGCCATCCTGCTCTCATGCCCACATGTCTATCCTTGGCCTGCTGCAATGTTCCAGTGAAACCCAACGCAAACTGGAGGAACAGTACCTCATCATCCGATTAGGCACTTTACAGCCTTCTGGACCTAACACTGAGTTTAACAACTTCAGATCATGAACTTTCTCCTCCATCCTCATCCCCTTTTTAAATCCCCTTTTTCTACATTCATTTTTATTTTTCATTCATTTTAATTTTTATTCATTTATCCGTGGTTTTATCCCCCCTTCTAACCTTTTATTTCCCCATTACTGCCCCCTCCCCATCCCTACAGGGCCATCTATTACTTGTTCCATGTTGTTCTTTCACACAATACTACCCTTGTCTGCTATTATCACATTCTGCGTTCTTACTTTTATGCCACTATCAGCATCTTTTTAGCGCTAACCACTACCATTAACACTCCCTTTGTTCTTCAGTTCATGGCATCTTTGTCAATCCCTCCTTTGTCCCCACCTATAGCTGGCCTTCTATCCAGCTCCACCTTCCCCATCCCCCTTTAACAGTATAAATTTAATTTCCACTTCTCTTCAGCTCTGAAGAAGGGTCATTCAGACTCGTAACATTAACTCTGTTTCTCTCTCCACAGATGCTGCTAGACCTGCTAAGTTTTTCCAGCATTTTCTGTTTTTGTAACTACTTTATAGCTTCATGGCCTCACCTTTCTTTACATTCATCACCTTCTGCATTCCTTCAACCCTCTGAGATTTTGGCATTCCTCCAATTCTAGCCTCTTCTGCAGTTTTGATTTTATTTTAGTTCTACCATTGGCGGTCAAACCTTTAAAGCTACTTAAGCCCAAGCTCCAGAATTCCCTCTTTAAACCTCTTGGCCTCTCTCTCCTCCAATAAGATGCTTTTTTAAACCTACCTCTTTAACCAAGCTTTTGGTCACCTCTCTTACCATCTCCTTACGTGATTCTGTGCCAAATTTTGACTGTGATATTCCTATGAAATGTACAATAAAGATGCAATTTGTTATTTTGAACACTGATCTTTTTCTAATGTAATGTTAGACAGAAAGTTTGTATAAATTATCCAAGGCTCAAAGTGGATCCAGTTTATTGCGTTATAACTTAGCATTATAAACAAATATTTCTAAACACCTTAAGTTTTTTAAATAAAGTGTTTTTTCATGAAGAATAACTTGGAATGATTTGTGCCTTGTCACATTTCTCATAACCCCCCCAAATGGAATGAATAACATTGCTACATGGATAAACTTCGCATCTTCAAAATGGAGGGAAAACTACGTATTTCCTGTAAAAAAAAAATGATTCAACAAATGTAACTTTGCTCCCTTGGTTATTTTCTCTAATCCATTGATAGAGATAAACATTTTTATGGCCTAATTTTGATTTGTTTTTGTAAATAATGAAAGGTTAACACGGAATTATACTGTACATAATCTATTATATGGTCAACTTATTATCACAGAACATAAGTACCAATTAGAATGCAAAGAAAACCTCATTCCAAAAGATTAACCATCTCTTTATTTCTATTTTTGCTCAATGATTCACACTCTTGCTCATTAGCTAGACAAAAATATTTATTGCATTTAAGTATACACCAATGATTTGTAATCACACTTTGCATATGATGAGAACTCAGAATGAAATGGTTAAATAAAAGTCACTAAAAGTCCAGGTGCTTCTTGCCTCTGGCTGCACCACCACATCCTGTGCTCAGCAGTTTGGCTGACTCTGCCAGTTCCTGTTTGCTTGATCGGCTCACTGTGTCTGACAAGTCTGGAGGCAAATGCAGTCTCTATTAAGGGGAGGGTGAGGGAGAAAGAAAAGAAAATTCAAAATGTGTTACTATTTTTATTTCAAAGAACGACTCATAATAACAAATTATACAAAATGCAAAGAAAAATGTATACAAGCATTTTATTTCCTTTTGGGAAAATGTGACTTCAGACTACAAAAACAATAGTAAACTTTGGTATGTTAATTTAGCCTTTTTTTGAAAAAAGGATCTTTTGCCATACTTCCAATTTTAATGAAGACTTGCATTTCTATAGCACCTTTCACATCCTCAGGATGCCCCAAAGTGCTTTGCAACCAATGAAGTACTTTTTGAAGTGTAGTCACTGTTGTAATGTAGGAAATGTGGCAGCCATTTTGCACACAAGCTTCCTCAAACAGCAATGAAATGGGCGTGGTTGAGACATGCTCAGAACTCCCCTACTCTTCTTTGGATGGCACTGTGGGATCTTTTAAGTCCATCTGAGGGGGCAGACAGGGCCTCAGTTTAACTTCTTATCCAACAATGTAAGACTCCTTTGGTACTGCACTGGAGTCCCAGCCTGAATGTATGTGCTCAGGTCTCAGGAGAAGAACATGAACCCACAACCTTCAGTGTCAGAGGCAAGAGTGCTACTGACTGAGTCGCAGCCGACCCTGTAAATGAAGCTGCAGGACACTTCCTGCAACTCAATTGAACAATCTGTCAAGGCAACAAAATGCATCACTGCAATCTTGTTCCCTAACAGGTCTTAAATTAATCAATGATAGAGTCATAATCATTTTAAAATCTTTGCTCACAGATGTGCAAGAAAACTTTATGCTGTGTAACAGTGTATGCAGCAATTAAAGTCATTTCATATTTATAACATACACTCATTTAAGTCCCTTGTGCCACACTCTATTCCCTGGCTGAGAGAGCTAGTGGTTGGCGTAGTCCCAGGCCTCTTTCAATGCACTGTAAGTGGTAGGTTGTGATGGAGAGGGGCGGGACCCATGGTGAGTCCTCCATCAATTTTCCCTGCTCCTCATCCCCAGTGGCATAAGAGAGATACAAATTCACCATAAAGGAAAATGTAGCTGCCTAAGAAGACAGCTCACCATCACATTCTCAAGGGCAATTAGGGATAGGAAATAAATGTTGGCCTAGCCAATGATGCTCACATCCCATAAATGAGTATATTAAAAAAAACACTTGGTTGTACTGCACCCAGGAATTTCATCTTCCTTCCCAAAAGTAAATCTGCCTAGAGTTAACTCTTCAGGCTCTACAATGTTAAGGTTTTTCAAATCCCTTGAACTGAGAAAGATAGTGATCCATGAGTCTACTTTTGATTGTTTCCCCAAAAAATATTTGGCAACTGGACTTTCAGAGAAAATCAAAGATAGAACACATTTTAAGAATCTTGGATGTGATGTTCAGTTCTAGCCACAACAGCAACTTGTGTTTACAAAGTGCCTTTAACATACAAAAAGAAGTCCTAAGATGCTTCAGAGGCGTAATCAGAAAGAAATGGACATTGAGTCAAAGAATGAGTTACAGTTGCCCCACTTTTACTGACCATGCTTATCACAGACAGCTGCTTATATTGGACAAGTAGTACTAACCATTTACCAGTACTATAAGGAGTCAATTACAAAAGTGTCACTCATAACATATTATGTGTCCCAGCTATCTAGGGCAGTTCAATAAAAGGAGAAGAAAAGAGTTGACATTTCGAGTCCTCATGACCTTTCAAGAGAACTGAATCTAAGGCAAGGGGTGAAATATAAGCTTGTTTAAGGTGGTGGCGGGTGGGGGGGGGGGGAGAGGGAATAGAGTGTGGCACAAGGGACTTAAATGAGTGTATGTTATAAATATGAAATGACTTTAATTGCTGCATACACTGTTAGGTTTAAACGTAAACTGGGTGACCGCTTTGTAGAACACCTGCGGTATGTCCGCAAGAATGACCCAAACCTCCCTGTCACTTGCCATTTTAACATTCCACCCTGCTTTCTTGCCCACATGTCTGTCCTTGGCTTGCTGCATTGTTCCAACGCAAACTGGAGGAACAGCACCTCATTTTCCGACTAGGCACTTTACAGCCTTCCGGACTGAATATTGAATTCAACAACTTTAGATCTTGAACTCCCTCCTCCATCCCCACCCCCTTTCTGTTTCTTCCCCCTTCCTTTTGTTTTTTTTCCAATAATTTATATAGATTTTTCTTTTCCCAACTATTTCCATTATTTTTAAATCTTTTGTGCCCTGCTAGCTTTTCCACCCCACAAGAGCTGTACCTTGAGTGCCCTACCATCCATTCTTAATTAGCACATTCGTTTAGATAATATCACCACCTTCAACGCCTCTGTGTTCTTTTGTCTGTGACATCTTTTGATTATCTGCTCCTATCACTGCTTGCTTGTCCCTACAACCACACCACCCCCCTACATCTGTCCCGCCACCCAACTGCCCCACCCCCACCTTAAACCAGCTTATATTTCACCCCTCTCCTTAGATTCAGTTCTGTTGAAGGGTCATGAGGACTCAAATCGTCAACTCTTTTCTTCTCCGCCGATGCTGCCAGACCTGCTGAGTTTTTCCAGGTAATTCTGTTTTTGTTTTGGATTTCCAGCATCCGCAGTTTTTTGTTTTTATCAGTTCAATAAAATCTTTGCAACTTGTTAATCCCCTGCACTTGGTGATTTACAAACTATTTCACAACACCCTTCTACCTCATTGATGTCCACTTTTTATGCATTGAGGATTTCAGTGACAAAATGTTCCAAGTTAAACTGGAATTGCATGGCCACAGAAAGAAAGATAGCAACAATTAATTAGAGCCTCACACATTACAAAAGTTCTGTACTACCAAACGACTCATCTGCTTTTATTGATGTTAGTTGGGGAAGGAACTTTGGTCAGGAGAACGTGACGTGTTCCTGCTCAGCTTTGAATAGTGCCGTGGGATCATTTGGTTCACCACAATGCCTAAGACTAGCAGAAATCGGCCTTGGTTTGATGTCTTAAGTCTAAAGACCATCCGTAGCAATACAGCACTCAGTATTCAGCTTGCACTGAAGCATCAGCCAAGTATCTTATTCACAACCTGGAGGAAGGGAACTGACAACCTTCGACTCAGAGGCAGGAGTTCCCACAACTAAGTCACACTGACACTTAGGCTATCTTTTTCTCAGTTTCTTCACCTTATTTTAAAACAACTTGCACGATACTGTTAGGTTTAATTTAGATTGCGGTACCAACACACTATAGGGGAGAAAAATAGCACAGTTGAGCCAACATTCTCCTTCAGTGATATTAATTTATCAATTGAAATTGCTACCACTTCACAACTAATACTTCATCATTGCGTTACAGGACTCAAATGCTCTCCAGAAGACAGCTCTATATGTTTATATAGTGAACGCAGCATAAAAAGTCAATTTCAAACATTTAGGCTTTACTGAAAACTTTACTTAAGTAAACCATGTTGATAAAAACCTTGAATAAGTTCCTAGCTTTTAAACTTCCGCAATATTATAAGTCAGATCTGGTAGTCAGTTTCCATTGATATCAAATACGTACAGCAAGTATATGTCTGCAAAATTTAGTTTTCCTCCGCTACGGATGATGTGTAAAATGCGATATAACTTATGTCGTTATATCTTTAAATAACCACCAACACAAATGCATACCTGTAGAATATCATGATGTAAATGTTACAGAAAAAAATCCATGCTTCAAATAAACTGCCAAAGCAGTGCCTGTTGCTTCACTCTTCAATACCTGCACAGAACGCTCTTTATAACTGCCTAACAATATTCATCAAGGAATAAGAAGTCGATAAGTTTACTCCCTAGACTGTCAACTGAATGCAATAATAAAATGTGTTACAAGGGTTAAGAAATAATCATTGACCTGATCAGGTTTGAGCCCCCTGGCAGTGGTGGAATAATGTGGTACTTTATTCTCTTCCTAAGGCCTGAACAAGCCTGTAATTAGTGGGGGAATCCAATGAATATACTTGATCTTCCTGAGCTTCCCCTAAGCACCACAAATGAAAGAATGCTACTGCCCAAACATTGATTTTTATCTTGTGCTGAATAAAAGCATTCTGTCATGTTCTTATTGTCTAAATTCCAAGCATTTTCTGTTTACAAAAAAAAGCAGGACAGCAATTTGACAAGTGGATATCCAAGATCACTTGACCACCTGCCTTGGGACAAAAGCTGAAAAATATTATTTTACTCTCTTGGTAAGGCAGGAGGACAAACATCATTTTAAACTTAGCAATTATCATTTCCATATCTGATTAATAGCTTTCAGCAGTAATATAATATGCACAGTGTAACCTCCTCTAAGGTGCAACAAAACAAAATCCAGCATCACACTCGGTCAGCTCACTTTGAGGAGGTAACAAGCAGGTTAGGTAAAGGGGAACCAGTAGATGTAACATATTTGGATTTCCAAAAGGCATTTCATAAGGCTTCTTAATAAGATAAGAGCTCATGGTGTTGGGGGTAGTATATTAGCAGGGATAGAGGATTGGCTAACTAATAGAAGACAGAGAGTTGGGATAAGGGGGCCATTTTCAGGGTGGCAACCTGTAACTAGTGGAGTGCCACAGGGATCAGTGCTGGGGTCACAATTACTTACAATATATATTAATGACTTGGATGAGGGAAGTGAATGTACTATCACCAAGTTTGCGGATGACACAAAAATAGGTGGAAATGCAAGTGGTGAGGATGACACAAAGAGTCTACAGAGGGAAACAGACAGGTTAAGTGAGTGGGCAAAAACTTGGCAGATAGAATATAATGAATGTGGGAAAATGTGAGGTTATGCACTTTGGCTGGAAGAATAGAGGAGCTGAATATTATTTAAATGGAGAAAGACTGCAGAAAGCTGCAACAAAGGGATTTGGGGGTCTTCGTGCATGAATCCCAAAAAGCTAACATACAAGTTCAGCAGGTAATAGGGGAGGCAAATGGAATGTTGGCCTTTATTTCAAGGGGAATAGAATATAAAAATAGGGAAGTCTTGCTAAAACTATACAAGGCACTAGTCAGACCACACCTAGAACACCGTGAACAGTTTTGGTCACCTTATCTAAGGAAAGATATACTGGCATTGGAAGCAGTCCAGAGAAGGTTCGCTATGTTGATCCTGGATAATGGAGAGATTTTCTTATGAGGTGAAGTTGGGCCTGTACTCATTGGAGTTTAGAAGAATCAGAGGCGACCTTATTGAGACATAAGATTTTTAGGGGGCTTGACAGGGTAGATGCTGAGAGGTTGTTTCCCCTTGTGGGAGAGTCTAGGACCAGAGGGCATCATCTCAGAGTAAGGAGTCCCTCATTTATGACAGAGATGAGGAGGAATTTCTTCTCTCAGAAGGTAGTGAATCTGTGGAATTCTTTTACCGCAGAGGACTGTAGAGGTTCGGTCGTTAAGTATATTCATGACTGAGATAGACAGTTTTTAATCAGTAAGGGAATCAAGGGTTATGAGGAAAAGGCAGGAAAGTGGAGTTGAGGATTATCAGATCAGCCCTGATCTCATTGAATGGCGGAGCAGACTTGCTCGGTTGAATGGCCTACTTCTGCTCCTATGCCTTATGGTCTTATATGTTCCCATCTTACTTCAACTCAAATCACACTACTCACTTATGGAAGTCTGCTGTCTGTAATTGTAGAGTATTTATATTTCAGTTTTTGTTGCCAAAATTCAAGATGAAACTAGACTCACAATTTCCACCTATTCATAGACTGAAACACTTAAGGCATTAATCACTAGCTCCTGGATTGGGCAGAGACACACTTGATCCTCCACTTGGTGCTCAATCTTCACATGAGGTGGGCATGCACCAGGAGATTTGTGTCAGCTTCCTGTAGGAGCGAGGGGAAAAACGTCAGAGTGATATCCTGCCAGGGCAGTCGCTCACAGATCTTAGCAGACAACCCAAAAAAGAGGTTATGGTAGAGATTTGTAATCATTCACACCAGCCACTTGCCCTCTTAACAGCAGTCACTAATCCAGGCAGACTTAAAACAGATATACATTTCACTAATCTAGGACATAACCTTCAATTTTATTATGTGATGTGATTGTCTGAAGGGATTCTTCTCAATCTTCTTGTCTTATCCTATTTTATACAATAACGCTACAGGTTACAGCCTGGAAGTCAACATTGTGAATATTATGTTCTCCTCCTGTGAGATTTCGCTGCATTCAGAAATGATACACAATTCACTGCTCTGTTCATGATGTAATTGGAGAACAAACTTTAGACAAAATGTCTGCCTTGAGCCTGCTTCCTACAAGCAAGGCTAAAACAAAAAGAGAGCACAAGAGGTGCCTAACTAACAACAGTAAGAATATTTCAAGAGCAGGGAAACTTTATGCGTTTGGAAAAAAGACAATATACACCTCTAGTTGGAGTGTTTTTTTTTGGATTTAACACATCTCATAGATGAGTTCATAATGTGTGTCATCATCATAATATTGACAAATAAAGTGCTCCTGCCTATGGATTATTCTCTGATAACCTGCTGTGTTAGAAATAAACCAGATTTGAGGCATTATAAAACTTGCTTCAACTCAATGTTGGGATATGCTGTGTTCTAGAACGTGTTTGAATTCTAGAACCCGACCAATACTTGTTCTTATAAGCAGCACCTTGGATTAATTTGGAAATCAGTCAAGCATAATATCTGAACTTGCAACCTTTCAACAGAGTCAATACTCTCCTGCTTCAGGTTACATGTTTAACATTTTTGTGTAAGTACTCACGAAAGAAGAGCTGAAGTGGAATTATGCCTGACACAAATCAGATGATGAGACAGGAACTGGGTTGTGAAGGATTTCATATAGCCACAAAATCTAATCCTGCTTAATCAAGGTCATTCCTTCCAATGATGATATTCGGCATTATTGCTGGATCTATATCATTCTGGCTATAGGCCCATGTGCAAACCCCAAAAAATTAACAAGAACTTGCTTTGCAGAAAATAAACATGCTACTGTGATTCACAGTGTCATCAAGCTACACAAGATCTATATATTGCATAAACAGTAAAAGTTAACCTAGTGTTGAATATTATGAAATACGCAAACATTTTGGATAAAAATTTTGAGCAATCCAAAACATAACAGAAACCTTCAAATGTAATTCATTTCCTTTCCCCATTAAAATTGGGCAGTGTAACCTATAATCTACAGTTCTCATTCATTCTACTAAAAGGCAGCAGATAATACTTCCAGTCTATCTCTAACCAGAAATTTTAATGTCTGCATGCTGCTGGGAATGGGCTGCACTATATCGCTGAATACCGAATGCATGAACAATACATGCTCTTGAAAGGACATAAGACAAGGGGACGTGGTGACATAGTGGTGTTGTATTCCAGAGATTAAAAATAAAAAATGTTGGAAAAAAACAGCAGGTCTAGCAGCATCTGTGGAGAGAGGTTCCATTATTCCAGAGACCCAGGGTAATGCTCTGGGGACCCGGGTTCAAATCTCACCACAACAGATGGTGAAATTTGAATTCAATAAAAATCTGGAATTATAAGTATGACGATGACCAAAAAACCATTGCCGATTGTCATAAAAACCCATCTGGTTCACTAATGTCATTTAGGAAAGAAAATCTGGTGTCCTTACCTGGTATGGCATACATGTGACTCCAGACCCACAGCAGCCTGGCTGAGTCTTAAATGCCCTCTGAATGGGGGCAATTAGGGATGGGCAATAAATGTTGGCCTAGCTAGTGACTCCCACATCCCATGAACATTTAAAAAAAAGCTCTTAGTAGTAGCAACTCATTCTGTCCATATTGAATATAGGATATCAAAAAAGGGCAACCAGAGGTAACCAAAAGACACTTTGTTATCTTCCTTTATGACACCAATAGATAATTATGATTGAGTGCAACATGTGTTTGTCAGCATGATTCAGTTGGCTACAAACTCATCTATGTCAGGAGATTTTGGGATCAAGTCCCAATCCAGAGAGCACAAAAGTCTAGGCTGACACTCTAGTAGAATACTGAGGGAGTGCTGCACTGTCAGAGATGCTGTCTTTCGCATGGGGTGTTAAACTGAGACCCTGTTTGCTCTTTCAGGTGGATGTAAGACATTATTCTGAAGGAGGGCAGGAGAGCTATCCACTGTGTCTTAGTCAATATTTATCCCTCAACCAGCATTAGCCAAAGAAAAAGATCAAACTCATTCCACTGTTCGTGGGAGCCTGCTGCGTGTAAATTTGCTGCTGTGTGTCCTACATTACAGCAGTGCCTACACTTCAAAAGCACTTAATTGAATGTAAAGTGCTTTGGAATGTCCTTAGGTCATAAAACATGGTGTAGAAATGCAAGTGCTCTTTCATTATTCTTTCTCTGTAGATACACATGCATAAAAACAGACATCGCTTTGTCTCATCAGTATATGGCACATATTGGGCAGAATTTTGCCCTCTGATGGTGGTGGATGATATGCGCTTCCTGTGCAGGGTGGTGGGGGGAGGGGGGTGGGGGTGGTGGTGGTGGAGGGAGTCCCCAACTGTCAAAGTGTGCTCTTTTGTACATGCGCACGAAAGAGTGCACTGCTCCCTGAGGCAAAGTCCTGTCTCAGGGAGAGCGCTGACAGATAAGAAAAGTCAGAAAATAGAAAAATCTAAAAATTAACATGTCCCCCTCATGTGACAATGTCACATGAAATGGGATATGTTAATAAGAAACACATAAAGTTTATTAAATTTTAAAAAAACGGACATGAAACTTCATCCCGCCAGTGGATGAAGTTTCATGAATAATCTGGAGCCCGCTGGGGCTCCTGGCCTGCCCGCCAGCCTTAAATTTAGATGGGCAGGTCTTTAATTATCTTAATTAGCCTGTCAATGGCTGATTTCGCTGTCTGCTCGTCTTCCTAAAAATTTAAAGGGACTGGGATGACGTCGGGGGTTCCTCTTGGTGTCATCCTGCGTCATTTTCCCGTCGGCGAGCGGGCCCTGCCCCCAAATCGCCGATGGGAAAATTCAGGCCATTAAGTCTAGTCTGGTGATAAACTGTCTACCAATATTCATTGCAAGCCCACCGACTCCCACAGCTACCTTGACTACAGCTCCTCACACCCTGCTGCCTGTAAGGACTCCATCCCATTCCCTCAGTTCCTTCGCCACCATCGCATCTGTTCAGATGATGCACCTTCCAAAGCGGGGCTTCTGACATGTCTTTCTTTGTCCTTAACTGAGGCCCCCCCCCCCAACTGTGGCTGACCGGGTCCTCAACAGCGTTCGACCTGTTACTCATACTTCTGCTCTCACCCCTTTCCCTCCCTCCCAGAACCATTGTAGGGTACCCCTTGCCCTCACTTTTCACCCCCCCAGCCTCTATGTTCAAAGGATCATCCTTCACCATTTCCACGAACTCCAGCATGATGCTACTGCCAAACATATCTTCCCCTCAACCTGTCAGCATTCTGTAGGCACCGTTCCCTCCGTGACACTCCTCTATCACCCCCAACTCCTCATCCCCTTCCCATGCAATTACAGAAGGTGCAACACCTGCTCTTTTACCTCCTCCCTCCTCACTGTCCAAGGCCCCAAACAACCCTTTCAGGTGAAGCAGTGCTTCACTTGCACCTTTTACAATTTGGTCTACTGTATTCCCTGCTCCCAATGTGGTCTCCTCTACACTAAGGAGGCTAAACACAGACTGGGTGACCGCTTTGCGGAACACCTTTAGTCTGTCCGCAAGCATGACCCAGACCTTCCCGTTGCTTGCCATTTCAACATACCATCCTGCTCTCATGCCCACGTGTCCGCCCTTGGCCTGCTGCAATATTCCAGTGAAGCCCAAGGCAAACAGGAGGAACAGCACTCATCTTCCGATTAGGCACTTTACAGCCTTAACATTGAGTTCAACAATTTCAGACCATGAACTCTCTCCGCCATCTTTACCCCTTTTTTAAATCCAATTGTTTTTTTAAGTTTACTTTTTATTCTCATTTTAAGAAAATTATTTATTTTTATCCTTTCTCCCAGCCACCCCATGGGGCCATCTGTCACTGGTTTCTATGTTGTGCTTTCACAGGGCACTGACTCTTCTTGTTCTGCTATTAACACGTTCTGCTCTTACATTTATACCACTATCAGCACCTTCTTTAGTCTTTACTTTTACCATTAACACCCCCTTTGTCTTGTGTCCATGACATCTTTGTCAATATCTCCTTAGCTCCCACCTTTCCTTGACCTTCTATTTTGCTCTACCTGCTGCATCCCCCTCTTAAATAGATAAAATCCATCACATTTCTACTTCTCTTTTGCTCTGAAGAAGAGTCATACAGACTCAAAACATTAACTCTGTTCCTCTCTCCTGCCAGACCAGCTGAGTTTTTCCAGCATTTTTGTTTTTAAATCTAGCCTGCACATGGCACATATTAAATTAAAATCATGGAAGCACTTGTTTGCACGTCCTTTTACTGTTATTTATGTTTTCCTGTATCATCCTATAAAAATTTGTCATCTAGAGGGTGTAACATCCTGTTGGGTCAAGTTCCTACAAGTTACAGACTTCATTCTTCTATAGTTTTCAGGAATGAAATATTGTAAACTAGAGATATATAGGATTCTAGCAGATTAACCTGTTGACTAGGCATACCCAGACATTAATATCTCTTAAAATCAAGATATCCTTCTCCTCAGTGCAACTCCAATATTCAATGGTAAATCCAATTTTATGTATTGTGTGGTAAAAATTACATTAAGTCAGGTCTTTTCTATTTTCATTGGTCACATTCTAGGACTGTAACAAAAGAAAGAGGGAGGGAAGATTTCATAGTGTTGTAAAAAAATGTAGGATCCTACTCTTCCCCCTCCCCAGACGGAGGGGGCTTACAAAGAGAAGGATAAAATAAAATACATGGGAACAAAAAAGAATGTTTAAACTTAGTGAACCAAATTACTACATTTGCAGTCCTGTGACTATGCAGAATGAGGAGGATCTTACCCAGGAGGTAATCTACTCATTATTCACCTCATAATTCTACCAAAATAATACTCTAAGACAGGCTTGTCCAACAGGTGGCCTGCAGGCTGTTACCCAACCCACCCTACTCCAGCTCTGACCCAAGAATGGGATCTGGGGTTGGAGCAGGGCTGGGCCCGGGGCAATTTGGCGGAAGAGGAGGGCAGAGCAGGGCCCTGAAGTGAGTGTGTGCGAGAGGGAATGTGTATTTGAGATAGAGAGATATTGAGTGAGTAAGTGAGTGTGTGTATGTGAGACAGTGTGTGTGAGTGAGTGAGTGAGAGAGAGAGAGAGAGAGAGCGAGAAAGAGAGAGAGAGAGAGAGACAGGCTCACTCCCAGTCTCAGCGTGCTCATTCAACCTCAACCGCCACACACAAACACACATTCACACGCTGGGTGAGGGTGAGTTACTGAGCACTCTGAAACATTATTTCTTTTTAAAAATTATGGCCAGAATTTTATGTTGGTCAGGTGGGCGCATGCCCGACCCGAACGCAAGTAAAATTGTGCGAACTAATGTCGGGCGTGTGTCCCATGTCATCATGCATGCGAGCAATATGGAGGTCAGTGGGTGGTGTGGGAGTTGGAGCCGCGCTCACTGACAATTAAAGGGCCAATTAAAAACCCTATTGTCATGATTTTACGTTGCCCATGCGATGCTGTGCTTGTTGCATGGGCTAAACGTGCAGCCCATTTTTAATTAAACTTCATCCAAGGGAAGGATTAAATGTCTGGGATGAAATATAATAAAAAAAAGATATCTGTGGACTGGGGTTTTGAGTTCGGCTGTCAGGTGCTTCAATGTGTTGCATGGACATAGTTTGGTGCATTTTGTTCTTGTCAGTTAATCTGTACAGGTCTGCGCTCCCTGAGGCAGCTCCGCCGCAGCTGTCTGCCTTCAGGGAGCTTGCTGGAAGTGCTCACCCGCACCCTCACTTTTGACGGTGCTCGCCCTCTTCCCAAGCACTGAGGCTTTCTCAGCTCGCGTTTCATGCTGGCTGGCCATTAATTGGCCAGCCAGTGTGAACTTGTGTTCAGGGGCCAATCGCAGGCGGAAGCACATTTCGCGTCAGGCCTGCCGACTTGGCATGCACACCAAGCATGAAATTCAGGCCTGTAAGTTTATTGCTTTGTCATTTTACTTTGCTCAGCAAGCTGTTTCTTTCATACTTCAGCCTATTTTTGAAATTCATGTTTAATGTTGTGCCAAACCTTATCTTTCTGAAATTTGCTCATTGGCCCCTTGAGAGAGAAAAAAATTAAAATGTGCCCTCTTCCACATGAGAAGGTTGGACAAGCCTGTTCCAAGAGGATGGATTGTGGATGGAATGCGATTTCAAGCCATTGGGTCAAAAGTCACACCGTCCTTTTCAATGCTCTTAGATTATGGTAAAGCTTGGGTAAAAAATAGCCTTCACAACCCATGCTGCTAATTTCAAGTTTGTGTTAAACATTTTCAGATTGCAGCTTCATAAAAAACAATAACTGCTTTGCCTTTCAAATTATCCTTGTTGGAAGTGAACCGTTTTTAGATCTATACAGTGGGACAGTGGCAATGCATGCTACAAGAGAGCAATGGTAAAATAATAAGAAAGGTGTATCTAGGTTATTACTTAGAACGGGGGTGGGGATCCGGTCCGTTGCTTAATTTCATCTGGCCCGCAGCAAGATTTCTAAAAATATAGACCTATGTCAGTGGGGCCTTCAAAATAGCATTTATCATCATCGTTACAAATTTTCTTTGGGTAAAAGTGTTAGCTAAATTACTATAACAATATTTAACAATATAATATTCAAATTCAACCATTTGCATTAAAATGGATGAGTTGAACGTTTCTATATTCTCTCTAAAAAAAATTAAGTTGATTTTTGCATGTGTGTGGCCTGTGACTGATTTTGTCTATGTCTGAATGGCCCGTGATATTAAAAAGGCTCCCCACCCTTGACTTAGAACAAATTATTAAATAGTCCTAACATCAAGTCAAATGAGTTTGGATGGGACCTAAAACATAAAGGCTCATCAACACTCTCGCTCCTCTAAAATGCCTATTTCATACATCAATAGGTTATATTACAAAATCCTATGAATTCAGAGGATCCATATTTTAGTTTATCAGTTCAGTTAAAGTATTATATCAGGATCACACACCTAAGTAATGTGTACAGGCTTCTAAATTTTCTCATGCATCTGTAAATCAGAGGTTATTTCCCCAAATGTCTACCTTTGCCATGGAATGCTGAAGGTCAACATGGCTACAACACTGCAATATTTGGGTCAATAAGGACTAAATGTGCTATGGAAGACAAAAATCTCACCACAATCATAACAGGTACCACAAGGAAAATATTTTCCCCTTGGGATTGTATCTCCCCCGGCAGAAGATTACCTAGAAAGCATAAACCAATCTACTGCTGCAATTAACGAGTACCGTGGACATATTCCATTTAACAGTAAGGCAGCAAATAGAAGTCTGGTTGGGTAGCAACATTTCTGCTAAGTTTCTTGTGCGTGTGGTCACGCAGCAGTCTTGAAGATTTGGTCATGTCTTATTCTGTGTTAAATATCTTGCATGTGTGGCTACACAACGGTACTATGCATTGAAAAAACCTTCCGTGCTTAACAACAAAATTTTTCAAGGGAACATTGGCAGGAAGTATACTGCTCCAAAAGGAACAGTGGGACCTTACCCATGGAATTGAGATCAGAAAACCAGAGCCTTTGAGGGTCAAATACAAAACTACAAAGGGCACAATGCACAAACTCACCTCAAGTAAGTCTGAGGAAAGTTGTAAGGTTAGTTGACAATTTCAACTCAATGCAAATGATGCTTGATCAGCCTGAAGTCTTTATGCCCTGCATCCATCTACCATGCAGAAAACCGCTCAATTCCAAAGACTGATCCATCATCACTGATCAGGGCAGAAAACTATTAATCCTTAATATGATGTTGCCAGATTGCTCACTTCACACAAAGGGGAAAAAATTGTATTCAGCTATAAATGACTTGCAGTCAACAAAGAGAAACATGTGTTTCCTTGAGCACAACAGCTGTAAATTTTTCAATTCTGTTTTTTGTACATTAGTTACACAAAAGCACATTTGCTACAGCTAGCTTATTTATATTTTAACAATAAGAATTGTAATATAGCCCTTAAGGCAATTTTGACAAGCCATTTATAAAACTGTAGTTGGGGAATAATAAAGTAGCAATAAAATAATAAAGCAAAAAAAAACCTCAGTCCTTTACCTGGATGTGAGCAATATACGCAGGAGTTTGTTGGTACAGTGTCAACTTGGAAACCTTTGACTGAGAATCTCAGTAGAGCGTACATAAAACCCAATTTATTGATTATGTATTCATATGGCTGTCAAAGAATGCCCTGGGATCTTATATAAAAATAAATAAATCAATATACTGTATGTAACCATGAGTTAAAAGAAATCACATTGTTACCTGGTAGTCATGCACTTTCATTTGGGGGGGGGGTGGTCAGCAGCCCAAAAGTATAGAGCCAAACTCTGTTATGCAGGTCAAAGGGCACAGGACTGCGTTTGAATTGTGGAGATATGTGAATAAAAAAAATCCCAAACAACCCTTTAGCAATCTGCCTAATTTAAATGTTTTCAGCAGAGCTGGCATTTACCCAGAGGTAATATGAAGACAGTAAGGCAGAGTAAAACACTACAGAAAATGCATATAAATGGTGCTTTCAGTTTTAATAGGTTGGACTGAAGTGCTGAAGACCCACACTTTTTGACAGGATGCCTACAATAAGATTTCCAAGCTTCTTGTTGGTAAACTGAACTTGAGGAGGACAGAGAAGCATTAGCAGTTAGAATTTTTATCATGCTCAAACAGCATTCTTGCATTAACACTTTGTGCACAAAGTGCATAAACTGAAATGATTGCATACCAGCAAATTAATTATATATGTGCCACAACTAGATTTAGTTCAAAAATTCCAGTTTGGCAATTAATCTTTTCCTTTTAAACATGCAAAGCTCTTCTTATTAACAATCTTAATTTAACTTAGAAAAAAAAAACTGATTTTTTTTGTTTCATGTATTATGAAAGAGTCTTACAGATAATTTGCATGCTTAACTTAATGGCTGAATTAGTGGGCACACAATTTATTATTTAAAGGCTTTACTTCAGTTGCAGCAATCCATTTAACTTGAAAGAGTGCTGCCCTGAAAAGTTCACTGTTTTGTAGGAAGTAGATGGAATGGCAAATAGTGCACTGGCCCTTTCATGGATAAATTGGATTGAAGTTATTGTAGAGAATAGGTCTTTGGCTGATGACCTTGTAATACAATGTTGGCTAACATGGGGGCCAGAAGGGGGAGTTGGGTGATTAGCAGTATAGTGGGAATAGGATCGAGGGAGCAGAAGGTGGATCCCATTGACAAGATGAGCTCAAAGGGGGCATGACGGGAGATAGGAGAAAGATACAAGTTCAGGGCTTAGATGAGGAGAAGCATCAAAAGGAAGATTGGCCAGGTGGCCTGGTGGAAGGAAGAGAAGAAGCAGAGATAGCTGATTGGATGGTTTTGATCCTAGTGACAAAGAAGTTCATGAGCTTCTCACACTTGTTGGGAATGGGGGTGGAGGGGATAGGGTAGAGGAGTTTAAGAAGATGGTCCACAGTCGAGAAAAGAAGCCAGGTTATCTTTGCATTCAGGGAAGGCAAGTCGGAATCACATCTTGGTTATGACTACTATACTACAACAACGACATATTTATGTAGCACCTTTAACTTAATGAAACGTCCCAAAACACTTTACAGGAACATTATGAAACAAAATATGACACCGAGCCACATGAGGAGATCTAAGGTCAGGATCAAAAGTTTGGTCAAAGAGGTAGGTTTAATGGAGTATCTTAAAAAAGTTGGAGGAATGTAGGGAAGGCATCCCAGAGCTTGGGGCCTAAGGCAACTGAAGGCAGGCCATCAATGGTGGAGCAATTAAAACTGGGGATGCACAAGAGACCAGAATTAAAGGCGTGCAGATAGCTTGGGCAGTGGAGGGGATTACAGAGATAGGAAGGGGCGAGACAATGGAAGCATTGGAAAATAAGGATAAGAATGAGAATTTTAAAGTCAAGATGACGTTTGACAGTAAGCCAATGTAGGTCAGCAAGCACAGGGGTGATAAAGGAACAGGACTTGCTGTGAATGAAGACATGGCCAACAGTGTTTTTGATGACCTTAAGTTTAATGAGGGTAGAATGTGGGAGGCCAGCCAGGAGTTTGTTGAAATAGGCCAGTCTAAAGATAACAAAGGCTTGAATCAAGGTTTCAGCAGCAGATCAGCTGAGATAAGGGTGAAGTGGACAATGATACAGAGGTGGCAACAGGTGGTTTTAGTGATGGCATGAATATATGCTCGAAAGCTTATCTTGGAGTCAACTGTGACACCAAGGTTCAAAGCAACTGGTTTAATTTCAGACTGTTGCCATGTAGAGGAATGAAATTGGTAGTTAGGAAATGGAGTTTGGAGTGGGGATCAAAAGCAATGCCTTCAGTCCCTATTTAATTGGAGGCAATTTCTGCTCTTTGTGTACTGGATGTTGGATAAGCAGTCTGATACTTTAGAAACAGTGCAGAGTCAAGAGAGGTGGTGGTGAGGCAGAGCTGGGTGTCATCAACGAACATGTGGGAACTAAAACAAAAACAGAATTACCTGGAAAAACTCAGCAGGTCTGGCAGCATCGGCGGAGAAGAAAAGAGTTGACGTTTCGAGTCCTCATGACCCTTCGACAGAACTAGGTGAATCCCAGGAAGGGTTGAAATATAAGCTGCTTTAAGGTGGCGGGGTAGGGGGGGGGGTAGGCAAAAGCAGTGATAGAAGCAGATCATCAAAAGATGTCACAGACGGCAGAACAAAAGAAAACACAGGTGTCGAAGTTGGTGATATTATCTAAACGAATATGCTAATTAAGAATGGATGGTAGGGCACTCAAGGTATAGCTCTAGTGGGGGTGGGGAGAGCATAAAAGATTTAAAAATATTTAAAAATAATGGAAATAGGAGGGAAAGGAAAAATCTATATAATTTATTGGAAAAAAACACAAGGAAGGAGGAAGAAACAGAGGGGGTGGGGTGGAGGTCAAGACCTAAAGTTGTTGAATTCAATATTCAGTCCGGAAGGCTGTAAAGTGCCTAGTCGGAAGATGAGGTGTTGTTCCTCCAGTTTGCGCTGGGCTTCACTGGAACAATGCAGCAAGCCAAGGATAGACATGTGGGCAAGAGAGCAGGGTGGAGTGTTAAAATGGCAAGCGACAGGGAGGTTTGGGTCATTCTTGCGGACAGACCGCAGGTGTTCTGCAAAGTGGTTGCCCAGTTTACATTTGGTCTCTCCAATGTAGAGGAGACCGCATTGGGAGCAACGAATGCAGTAGGCTAAGTTGGGGGAAATGCAAGTGAAATGTTGCTTCACTTGAGTGTTTGGGCCCTTGGACGGTGAGGAGCGAGGAAGTGAAGGGGCAGGTGTTACATCTTTTACGTGGGCATGGGGTGGTGCCATAGGTGGGGGTTGGGGAGTAGGGGGTGATGGAGGAGTGGACCAGGGTGTCCCGGAGGGAATGATCCCTACGAAATGCCGACAGTGGGGGTGAAGGGAGGATGTGTTTGGTAGTGGCATCATGCTGGAGTTGGCGGAAATGGCGGAGGATGATCCTTTGAACGCGGAGGCTGGTGGGGTGATAAGTGAGGACAAGGGGGACCCTATCATGTTTCTGGGAGGGAGGAGAAGGCGTGAGGGCGGATGCGCGGGAGATGGTCCGGACACGTTTGAGGGCCCTGTCAACGACCTAAACTAAAAACTAATGCTTTGCCATTGGATGATGTTGCTGAGGGGCAGCATTCAATGCAAAACAGGAGATGGCTAAAAATGGATCCATAGATAATGGTGCAGGAGCAGAAAGAGAAGCCATTGTAAGTGATTCTCTAGCTACTATTAGATAGGAATATAACTGGGTGAGAGCAGTCCCACCCAGCTAGTTGACATCAGAGAGGCGTTGAAGGACGATAGTGTAGTCAACCTTCAGAGGCTGCACATAGGTCAAGGACGAGTAGTGAAAATTTACCTTTGTACATCTTGAAAGGTCAACATTAAGAGGGATATTCACCTATAAACTCCACAAACATTTTTTAATATTCTTACATGGGATGTGAGTGTTGCTGGCAAAGCCAGCATTTGTTGCTCTTCTCTAATTACCCTTAAGAAGGTGATGGTGAGCTGACTTCCTGAACTGTTGTAGTCTATCTGGTCTACACAAACAGTGTGTTTAGAAGGGAGTTCCCAGAATTTGACTCAATGACAGTGAAGCAATGGTGATATAGTTCCAAGTCAGAAAGGTGTATGACTTGGAATAAACTTGCAATTGATGGTGATTCCAAACCTCTGCTACCGTTGAACTTCTAGGTGGTAGATGTCAAAGTTGGAAGGTGCTGCTGCAGAAGCCTGTTGAGTTGTTGTAGTGCATCTTGTAGATGGTACACGACACAGCTACTGTGCACTGGTGGCGGAGGGAGTGAACGTTTAGGTTGGTGAATGTGGTGCTGATCACGCAAACTGCTTTGCCCTGGATGAGGTCTAACCTCTTAAGGCTTGTTGGAGCCACACTCTACCAGGCAAGTGGAGAGTCATAAGAAAAAGGAGGAGTAGGCCATTCGACCCCTCATGCATGCTCCACTTCAATAAGATCATGGCTGATCTCATTGTTTCTTTAACTCCACTTTCCTGCCTACCCCCCATAACCCTCGACTCCCTTGTCCATCACACTCCTGACTTGTACTTTGTAGGTAGTAGAAAGGTTTTGGGTAGTCAGGAGGTGAGTTATTCACTGCAGAATTCCCAGCCTCTAATCTGCTCTTGTAGCCACAGTATTTATACAGCTAGTCCAGATAAGTTTCTGATCAAAAGTAACCCCCAGGATGTTGATGGTGGGCGGGTTCAGTGTTGGTAATGCCGTTGAATGTAAAGGGAAGATAATTAGATTCTCTCTTGTTGGGGATGGTCACTGCCTGGCACTTGTGTGGCACAAATGTTACCTTCCACTTATCAGCCAAAGCCTGAACGTTGTTGAGGTCTTGCTGCCTGCAGACACAGACTGCTTCAGCATCTGAGGAGTCACGAATGGTACTTAACATTGTACAATCATCAGCGAACATCCCCACTTCTGACCTTATGATGGAGGGAAGTCATTGATGAAGCAGCTGAAGGTGGTTTTGCCTAGGTTACTACCTTGAGAAACTCTGCAATGATGTTCTGGGGCTAAGATAATCGGTCTACAACAACCACAAACATCACTATCATCCTTTGTGCTAGGTGCTACTGAATTGCTCTTCTGTTATTCACAATCTGTGAAACTAGGGAGATATGGGCAAGGAGCTCTTTTCCAAACTATTCTCTCTCCTTCCGTAATGAGAGCTTAGTGATGCTGAGAAACATAATGGCCCAAAAATAGCTGGAAAGATAATGGTGAGTTTACAACGCCTGCCTGTATTTGTGCGTAAAATAAACTCAGCAATCTGCGAAGAGGAAAGATGCATTGAGAGTTGCAAATCAGCTCGAATTGCTGGCCAATTTTCACCACTTCATTGTTTGCCTAGTACAAGTGGGAGCTCATGATCCACCATCACATCAACGTCAAGAAATTGCTGGATTTGCCCCGTAAATGTGAATAAATCTTTCTGCCGATATTCAGGGTTGTAATTTCATGGTGTAAGGATCCTATCAATTACATCATTTACTGTCATGTCATGCTACTCCACTTTGGAGCCCAGAAAGGGAACAATTAAAACTGTGAATCTCACTCCTCTAAGTAGTAAACGATTCCTAAAGGTTTCTTAAATTTAAAATGCAAAACTTTTTTCTTCCTTTCTCTATCTCTGCTTTCTGTCACTTTTAATCTTATTCCCATTCTTTATTTCTCTTGCTGTACCTAATTTGACTCGAATTCACCCTATTTCCTTCTCAATCTTATGCAGTTTCTTTCTCTAATCTTCAATTTAAGGAAATAAACCATTGGACCCAATATTCATGAGCTCTGAGGTGCCCCACTGGCCTGATCTCACTGCTATCAATTCCCACTGTCAGCAATTTGCACATAAAAATAATACAATCTGAAAGCTGAGGAAAAATGGCCAAACTCATGGAGCACGCCACTCCAGCAATTTCTGGCTTAAAAGTTCTGAAGCACGAAACAGTTGAATTTGGGAATTAAATTTGGGTTGCTTGGTTGGAAACTTAATAATCTAGGACTTTATTAGCTAGGTTATCCAAATGAAACACTGTCAATAAGGTTAACAAAATTAGCATTCAGCAATGGTTTTGTAATGCTTACTAGGAACCACTACTACATATTTACTCAAAAGTTCATCCTGTAATTGCTGAATGTGATGTTGCACTTGCTTAGAGAAAATGCTGCAGTTTTGTGACAGGAGAGCATCAGACATTAGCAGCTTTTCAATGCAGGAGATAGATTGGAAGGAAGTCCAATGTGATAGAATATAGTGAGAAATGAAGTGATCATTATGTCTCTAACTTCAGGAAAAATCCCATAAAATAGATGCTCGGTTTGCAATATCAGAATCCATGAGTTTGGAAGCTAGGTGGCAACAATGAATTAGGACACTGTTGTTCTACCTGCAAAGTCAAATAGAGATCAGGCTGATCAAAAAGAAAACCTTTTCCATTTGTCTTGTGTTGGTCTCCACATGAAATGGGCTCAGGCAGTTTTGACACAGTGCATAAAAAGTACGCAATTTGTTCAGTATATAACTGTCAAAAATAGCCAGAAACAGAGATGCTGCATTGGTGTATTCATACATGTGTTTTTTTTAGGCTGGCTGCTAAAGAGGCACAGAACTAAAATAACATCAGCAGAGCACAATTTCCATTTCCTACAGCAGCCACTGTTGTGGTTCCTTGCTCTGCTTCCTTAATGGAAGGCACAAGGAACTTTTAACTTGCATCCCATACCTGATCTGTGAATGCCTGATTAAGGCCACTTTTATTTTTAATTCTATCATGGGATATGAGCATCGCTGCTAAGGCCAGCATGCCCTTGAGTAAGTGTTGGTGAGCTACCTTGAACTGCTGCAGTCCTTTTGGTGTAGATACCCCTGTAATGCTTTTAGGGAGGAAGTTCCAGGATTTTGACCCAGCGACAGTGAAGGAACAGTGACATAATTTCAAGTCAGGATGGTATGTGGGTTTTTAAAAAATCCTTTCATGGGATGTAGGCCTTGCTGACCAGGCCATTTTTATTGCCCAACCTCAATTGCCCTAGAGAAGGTGGTGGCAAGCCACCTTCTTGAACTGCTGCAGTCCATGTAGTATAGGTACACCTACAGTGCTGTTAGGGTGTTAGGAGTATTTGGGGGGGTGTGGCGGAAAGAGTTCCAGGATTGGAGGGGACATTGGAGGTGGTGGTGTTCTCATGCATCTGCTGCCCTTGCTCTTCATGGATTTAGAAAACATTGTCGACGGAGGCATGAATTGCTGAAGAGTATCTTGTATATGGTACACACTGTTACCACTGTGAGTCAGTGGTGGAGGGAGTGAGTGTTTAAGGTAATGAATGGGGTGCCAATCAAGTGCGCAACTTTGTCCTGTTGGTGTGGAGCTTCTTGAGTGTTGTTTGAGCTGCAATCATCCAGGCAAAAGGAGAGTATTCCATCACACTCGTGGCTTATGCCTTGTAGATCGTAGACAAGCTTTGGGAGGGGGAGTTCACGCTGTCTAGAAGAGCAAGTCAGAGGCTGGGAACTCTGCACAGTATTTACATGGCTGGTCTTGTTAAGTTTCTGGTCAATGGTAACCCCTAGGATGTTGATGGTGGGGGAATTCAGTGATGGTAATGTCATTGAATGTCATGGGGACATGGTTATTGCTTGGTACTATTACTTGACACTTATCAACCAAACCTGAATGTTGTCTAGGTGGTGCGGCATGCAGGTATGGACAGCGTCGGTATCTGAGGAGTCACAAATGGTATTGAACACTCTGCAATCATCAGCGAACATCCCCACTTTTGACGTTAAGCATAGGACACTACCGGAGGAACTTCTGCAGCAGTATCCTGAGGCTGAGATGATTGCCCTCCAACAACAACCACAACCATCTTCCCATGTGCTAGGTGCTATTACCTATTTCATGACAATAGTTAAGTTCTATCATCGCTAATTGCTTAACTGATACAGCAATTCCTACTTGGGTGTTAACGAACAAGAACATTTTGAAATGTCATGCTGTTCTGCAATGAGGTTGTCTTATAAAATGGCCCAGGTGTTCTTGCAACTTTCTGGAATAAGAGTTTCCTCCCCTCTCCCCCACCAGAGGACATTGACGTAACTGATTTACATTGGTGTTATATTGAAACATCACTATGTGGAAACATTCTTGCTTGCTTATGTTACTTCTGAGATAGTGTACTGGATTATTGAGCCATCTTTTGTAGAGCAGTCTAGAATTACAGGGGCAATGTATAATACAATTAACAACACATAACCCTAGTGGAGCAGGGCAGAGAGAAAGAGCTGAACTTGAATAATGATATTGCCTGAAGTTGGAAAAATAATGCATAACGTAAGCATGAAATGAATGTACAGTCTTTGTAAAGAGTGCTTGAATAATAAAAATGTTGATGTGACCTGATGGCCGGAGCAATAAATGGGGAGGCAAAAAAAATGAGTCTGGCCAAATGCTGGAAGTGGATGCAACACTTCATCTCCTGGATAATGGCTGGAAGTAGCACAAAAAGTGTGGCAACAAGGCCATGTATGCCTCCCCTAGGAGGTGGAGGAAGAGGATCTTAAAGGGGTAGCTGACAGTTCCTGTCACTGACAGTATTAAACACACAGAAGGTGACCATTTGGCCTATCATGTCTGTGTTGATTCTTTAAACACTGCTATTCAATTAGTTCCACTCCCATGCTCTTTCTCCATGGCCCTGCAATTTTTTCCCCTTCAAGTATTTATCCAATTCCTTTTTGAATGTTATGACTGAAACAGCTTCCACTGCCCTTTTGGGTACAGAATTCCAGATCACAATAACTTG